>NC_143020.1:92669488-93269488 GCF_055824585.1 Amblyomma mixtum
CAGGAAAAAATGTTAGCTTCTCTGAAAGTATACTTAGCGAGCAGAATATGCCTGGGTTTTTATTCACCACCGCAGAGTGTAATTCTTCGCTCTAGCTCTTGAGTGCGACAGCCCTCAGTCAATTCATTTTGCTAACTTATCTAATCATACCCTGCCCCTCACGGCAAGGGAATAAAGAGGGTGGAGGTATATCCCGTCCGTTCTTGCGCTGGTTACTCTGAAATCATGGCTTACCAACTAACCCAACAACAATTTTTACTTCAATAGAGTTTTTTTC
This sequence comes from Amblyomma mixtum, assembly GCF_055824585.1. Lineage (NCBI taxonomy): Eukaryota > Metazoa > Arthropoda > Arachnida > Ixodida > Ixodidae > Amblyomma > Amblyomma mixtum. Next base: position 92,669,766 of record NC_143020.1, read on the forward strand.
CTTCTCCTCATCCTCCTCCTCACCTTTGGAGTCAGAAGCATTCGGACTAGAGCACTGCAAGGGCCTCAATCTGAGGCCCAAGCCCGGCCCGGGCCCGAGACCTGAAGCCCGAGCCCGGCCTAGGCCTGCTAAATTATCGCTCTAGTGGGCCCGGCCCGGCCCGTGAATCACGGAGTGAAGCCCAGCCCGGGCCCGGCCCGGCCCGGCCCGTTTCACAGTAACGCTTGAGATATACTGCTCACTCTAAGCAAGTAGACTGCTACTGGACCGATAAGAAACTGGCCGACAAAGGTGCTGAAACCACAGTTTGGCTTGCAGAAAGTTGGTTCTTTTTAACCCCAGAAGGAAGTGATTAAGAGTAGTGCTCGCCAGGCCCGTCTTATGGACAGTGATCTCGTGTCGGTGTGCAAAGATAAACTCAGAAGTTCCGAAAGCCAAACAAAAAGCGCTGCATACAGCGTAATAGACTACTTTGCATTCCCCCATGATTTCAAACAGTTATATTTTGCCGCCCGGAAGTATAAACATTAAAGCTGCCTAGCAAGCAGTGGGATGACATTTTTTTAGTGAACGCGATCTCAGAGGTTGAACTCATATCCGAACTGGTCGCCTCTCAGAAGAAACGAAAAGCTAAAAGGCTTGAGTATTTCACGGTTTGTGTTTTCAAGACTATAAGCGTCCTAAACTCATATGTTCTTCCCGAATGCATTTGTAATAGTGTATAGGTATGTTTTGGGATGACGAGCGATCAATGGCCAATTAAGACCGGTTGAATTTTACTCTTACTGGTGGAGCAGAAGACAGCGCGCGAACCACGTGGTAGCTTACAGGGCGAAACACTTCTCATGACAACCAGGCTGAAGAAGTGAGGAGGGATAGATGTGGTTATGAGACTCTCCCGAGCTTTTGTGGGTATTTCATTTACGAGACGTTTTGTTCGGCTGGTCAAAAAGAAAACCAAACGCGCTTTAGTTTGTGAATTTTCTCACATGAGAAAAATATAGCTGTAAAATAAAAGCGATGTTTTTGGGGCTTAAGGGCCCAAGGGGAGTCAGGCTGTGAGAGACACCGAAGCAGAGGGCTCCGGATCATTTCGACCTCCTGGGTTTCTTCAACGAGCAATGATACTGCAAAGTGCATGGCTTTCATATTTTCCGCTAAAATAGAAATGCGGCCGCCGAGGCTATGAGCAAAACCCTGGTTTACCGGCTCTGTAATCAAGCGCCTTGACCACTAAGCCACCGCGGCGTGGAAATAAGGAAATAAGTGAATGAGTAAAGCTTAGTTTTTTTTCTCAGCGCGTACTATAACCTATAGCTCATCCGTGTCGCTGCTCCAATGCCGCAGTACTGTACTTCACTCTGCAATAGTGAATGAATAGTCGGACACCAGCCGTTTCTGTACGGACCCAAGCCCGACTCGCGTCCGCAGCATTGAGCCCGAGCCCGGCACGGGCCTGCATCTTCAGGCCCTGGCCCGGCCCAGGCCCGGCAGAACAAATCATGTCCCGGCCCGGATCGGCCCGTGGGCCGGGCCTGGCCGGGCGCCCGTGCAGAGCACTAATTCGGACAGCCCCAGTGCGCATGCGCTTTATTAGCAGGCAAACGGCAAGGTAATTCAGAAACCTGCAATAGGGGCTTTCTACTAAAACATGCCATGAGTGACGTATGTCGTTAACTGGGATGCTCTAAACGGCTGAGTTAAGACGAGATCAGAACATGTCCCCACTAAAAATGTGCGGCACTGGCTCCATAACACTTGTTTCGCGCAACCAGTTCTAGAATAGGCGGTTGTCATGCGAAAGCGAATGCACTAATATGCCTGCAAGGAGTACACAACGAGTTTTCCATTTGCGAGCCGTCGAAGAGATGCTAGATGGGGCTGACAAGCATTGCAACACCAGTTGGCGTGGATCGTTAAATGCGGCAGCCTGCAGAATGCGGGCAGTCGCGCTCAACAGAGGGCAGCAGAGGGCGATCAAAGAGAGCTCCCAGATGCAATTAAGGCACGTACGCTGTCGAAGATAGAACACGCTTACAAAGCAGCCTGGGAAATCGTTCTCAATTACTGATTCCGGATACATAAATCAGCTTACCCCTTTGAGCGAGATTTCCGAAAGATAGCACCCTATCACACAGGTCGATGCGGATGAAAAGGCTTCAGCCCGGTCTTCCTTGCTGAAAAAATCTCGTCGCGCTTTGCACTACGGAAAAGCAATCATTATTAAACTGTGGCCTTCTCCATCCCCATTAATTAATTTCCTCGCATTCATCTGCTCTAAGGCGTCATACATCACACGTGTTTGTTCACCTCACATTAGGGTTTCGCTTGAGACTCGCGAGAACTGTGTGAGCAACATAAATCATAGAATTCCTTTTAATGTAACCATTTTTTGTGGCAATAAAGCTCTTCCTTTCTTACTTGACTCATTCTGCAGCAGACGAGACGTCCTTGCTGTTTTCTGCGTCAATGCATATTCCAAACGCAGGATTTATGGGGCGTTCGACACAACCACTACATCAATCTATTCTTAGTAAAGATTGATTATATGGCTCTTTCAGGCTACGTTAGCGTTCGGGTGCCAGCGGGAAACTGATTTACGGCTGATAATATTTCATAACAAATCTTTCCTTCTTTAGATCCAAACTCGGGACGTCCGCAACAAGGGCTCGTGGCCACCATTTTGAAGTAAATCACAGGTAATCACAGCACAGTTAATCTACCCAATACTGGAACCGCATTGGCAGAGACCGATTCGGCAAAGGAGCAGAGTGAAGCCATCTATTTGCAATATTTGGCCAATTACCTCTGTTGCTTGGGTGGCTGCTTGGCATAATGTTGAGAATCAGATCAGAAAATTCTGCGTTTACGAACACTGGTCTGCTCCAACATCGGCAAGAGACGGCGAATCCTACATTTCGGTTCGTTAGTCTACTAGTTTGTAATTAGTTCATTTTCGGTTAGAGTCCTCTCTTTGTCGGTTGAAGACCGTCTTCTATCGATACAGCTCTACTGAAAAAAAAATGTGTACAATGTGATAACCTCAAATAGGTTTGGAGTGAAGAATGCTTCATTCGAATGTTGTGAGACACCATTTGTGAGACAGACAGTAGTCACCTGCGCAGACGCACTTCTCCCAACGTAGCAATAACAGCCTTGTATAAAGATCGGTGCCGTAAGTGAAGAATATATTCATGGCCAAATGCGACTTTCGTGCACAGTGCTGGAAATGCATAGAGATATCTTGTTTAGCTCCATGTCATACGGAGAAGGCACATTACCGCGATGTTGAAGTTGACGTTGTACCGCTCGCCAGTTACATACACACGATTCGCGGCGCCATGTCCTGAATGCGACCTGCAGCGCTACCAACCTCCTTCCGGGAGACGTCAGTAGCTGTCGTGCGCCCGCCATGAAGCATTCAATGACGCAAACTTCTGAATGCGAAAGAGAGCAAGCAATAGCGGGTACTCCCTTGTGTATGTCCGTAGTTTGTCTAGCGTGGTATATAAAGAGACTTAATACCATCATAAAGAGAAGAAGGAAAGATTTGTTTAGAGTGCCATTTAAAGAGATTTAATACCATCATAAAGCAAAGAAGGAGAGATTTGTTTAGCGTGGTATATAAAGAGATTTAATACCATCATAAAGAGAAGGAGTGATGTCCGAGTGATGTCCTTTTGTATGTCCGTAGTTTGTCTAGCGTGGTATATAGAGACTTAATACCATCATAAAGAGAAGGAAAGATTTGTTTAGAGTGCCATTTAAAGAGATTTAATACCATCATAAAGCAAAGAAGGAGAGATTTGTTTAGCATGGTATATAAAGAGATTTAATACCATCATAAAGGGAAGAAGAAAATATTTGTTTAGTGTAGCACATAAAGAGACTTAATATCATCATAAAGAGAAGAAGGGAAGAGGCGTTCCATTACAGAGCTCATTGAATGAATGAATGAATGAATGAATGAATGAATGAATGAATGAATGAATGAATGAATGAATGAATGAATGAATGAATGAATGAATGAATGAATGACCCTATTGATCTCCAAAGGAGGAGTTAGTGGGATGGTGATCTTGAGCAGGTTGGCGACGTTCTTTCGCCGAGGAGTCCGCTGGCTTCCGCTGCAGGGCTTATCCGGTCCACCAAACAAAGCTGGGGTTCCAGATTCGAGCTGGTTAAGAGGACTTCTCACTGCTCTGGACTCAGTAAAAACATTTATTTTAGTGCTTCGGTGCATCTAAAGATTATCTAAATGCAATCCTAGACTAAAAAGTGCCTATGAATTCTGTATATTTCGGCTAAAACTTTCGAAACTATAACGATATACAGTAAGCATTAGAAGCGCCAGAAACGGACTTAAATTTAAGTCCACCTAACTCAAAAATAAAGATGCCGCCTCCGAGGGTTCACTGGAGGACGAGAGAGAGAGAGAGAGAGAGGGAAAGGCAGGGATGTTAACCAGAAAGGATTCCGGTTGGCTACCCTGCACAGGGGAAGGGAATGAGGGGAATTAAAGAGGAAAGAGAGAAGTAAAGGGAAATAATCACAGTCTGTCAATTAAGGCAGGAGGACGAGACGCTCTTAAAGGAAGAAGCAAGCTAAGCTCCTCATCAGCCCGGCCGAGGATTTTTGCGAGTGCAATCTAAAAACTGCGGAGAGGATATGCTTTCGTAAAGTTTCAAGCTCGTTCATAAAAGTATCCAAGAATACGCCTTCTTTATATATGCGAGAAACGATGAAGTTATGTTCCGAAAGGTGAAAAGAGAATGTTCCTCCTGTTTTATTCATATATACTAGAGACAAAAACGAACTGACTGAACCAGTTTCGGGTAAATGTATCTGCGATAAGGATGGAAATCCTCCGCTGAAGTGGAAGGCTATTACAGCATGGCGGGGCTTCATTTTCCGCCTAGCGAGATGGCCAAGCAGAATTGCATAGTTTCTATTTTATTAGACCCAAGGCAGGCCCGCTGTTCATTACACGCTTCATTTTGAAGAAAATGATCAGAACACCAAATGAAATTTGGGGAGCGGGCACTATCTTCGCATCACAAATTATATAAACAGGGTACAATCTATTTAAAGGATGGCTAAAATACCTAGGGTATTTTCTTTTTTCCTCTCGAAATGCTGAAATACCTGAGTCCGTTCATTATATACGAGTCGCGCATGTTCCAGCAAGATAATAAAGGCTTTCGGCAAAAACTCACACTGAAACCTCTGTCAGATAAGCGTGACATATATTTCGACTTTCAACATTGCGGAGTTGCCTGTTTGCTGCTACTAGCTTAGTTTTTCGAAGCAGAGAAAATCACGTCGTTAAAAAGAACAGAGAAAGCATCGCAACATAGAAGCGTTTACACTTGCTGGTCGCGGCATGCACTTTGAAAAGTTCAAACCCAGAATTTTTTCATTTATTTATTTATTAATAATTTAATTAATTAACGCCGTTAAAAAGAAGAGAAAAAGCATACCAACCTGGGAGCTTTTACACTGGCTGGTTGCGGCATGCATTTTGAAGGGGAAAGTTCAAACCCAGATATAATTAATTAATTAACTAATTAATTTACATCGTTAAAAAGAAGAAAAAAAGCATCGCAACCTCGAAGCGCTTGCACTTGCTGGTTGCGGCATGCATTTTGAAGAGAAAAGTTAAAGCCCATTATTTATTTACTTGTTTGTTGGTGTGTTGGTGTGTTTGTTTTGTTTTCTCTTCTCTTCTCTTCTCTTCTCTTCTCTTCTCTTCTCTTCTCTTCTCTGCTCTGCTCTGCTCTGCTCTGCTCTGCTCTGCTCTCGTTTCGTTTCGTTTCGTATCGTTTCGTTTCGTTTCGTATCGTATCGTATCGTATCGTATCGTATCGTATCGTATCGTTTCTTTGTTTCTTTGTTTCTTTGTTTCTTTGTTTCTTTGTTTCTTTGTTTCTTTGTTTCTTTGTTTCTTTGTTTCTTTGTTTCTTCGTTTCTTCGTTTCTTCGTTTCTTCGTTTCTTCGTTTCTTCGTTTCTTCGTTTCTTCGTTTCTTCGCTTGTTTGTTTGTTTGTTTGTTTGTTTGCTTGCTTGCTTGCTTGCTTGCTTGCTTGCTTGCTTGCTTGCTTGCTTGTTTGTTTGTTTGTTTGTTTAGCCCCGCCGCTGTGGCTCAGTGGTTACGGCGCTAGGCTGCTGACCCGAAAGACGCGGGTTCGATCCCGGCCGCGGCGGCTGAATTTCGATGAAGGTGAAATTCTAGAGGCCCGTGTGCTGTGCGATGTCAGTGCACGTTAAGAACCCCAGGTGGTCGAAATTTCCGGAGCCCTTCACTACGGCGTCCCTCATAGCCTGAGTTGCTTCGAGACGTTAAACAACAATAAACCAAACCAAACCATTTATTTATTTATTTATTCGTTCATTCATTCATTCAATACTGCCGGCCGCCGTTTGGTAGCCAAGGCAGGAGTGGGCTGATAACGTGTACAATGCTTGGTCCACAACACATAGCAATATAAACAACAACAAAAACTAAAGCACATACATGCGCACATAGGGACATTGAGGAGAAATTGAAGTTTGCTTGCATCGACAGATTAGCAGCTCCTGATTACTAAAACGCCACTCATACCGACAACAAAGCTCTTGTAACGTAGAAAAGCGCATGAACCAAAATACAGATATCGCCGCCACAGGCCGAACTCGCAAGTACAAGCGTGATGACGTCATAGGACAAAACAGTGTTGCTAGAACCAACGTGATACCTTTCCAGAGTCCTAGTGTTGCTAGAACCAATGGTTCTAGGAACACTAGGACTCGAAAATGCCACGAATCACTGAGGCGCAGCCAATGCATGCGCAAATCTCGTTGACGTCGCCAGATGGCGCCACGTACCCGACAGCTACGCGCGCGCCTGCAGCATTGGGACCAATCAGCGCCTGCTCACCGGCAGTAGGCGGGCTCCCGGTATTCCGCTAACGGTAACAAGTTACACGGTATGAAAAGGTGTCTATTTGCGAGAACTTCGTTGACTACTTCGAGAACGGGATCCATCGTAACGCTGGCAAAACGCCGGTGCAAACGTAAACGAAGCGACGGTAGCGACGGCCGCAATAGCCGATAGATGCCTTCAACGTGCGGCCGGCGGTAGCTTTCTTATCGGCTGCTGCTAGGCCGCACTGCTGGCCGTCAGAAATCACGGAGTCTGCATTACGTCACGTGCACGTCATGTTGCACGTCACTTAGTCCTGTGTCGTCATAAGAGAATCCCAAGATTTCATCAGAGCGGCGGGAAAAACTTTTTCAACTTGAAATCCAAATTTCCTAGAAATAAATGCATCTTTCGCTGCCGGCCAAGTGGCAACAAAGCCATGAAATGCCGAACTATCGTATTTTGCTTTTTAAAAAATATTAATAGAGCTCTCCTCACTGTCCCTTTAAAGTTTCTGCGGAACAAACGGGCTTATAAACCATAAACAAACACGTTGCATTTACATGCAAGTAAAGACCGCAATAAAAGCTTGCGCTTGAAGAATCATATAACACAGTAAACTTACAAGATGGAACTTATTGCCGATAAAAATATTTATGGTGACGATGAGGTCAACAAATTGTAAGGTAACTTGTTCCAGTCGGGTATAATTCTTGGAAAGAACAACAGCTTATATACATTGGTTCTGCACCGTGGTAATAATATTGTTTCTTCATGTTTGTGCCTAGATATATTGTACTGCGAGTAAGAGGAAAATAGTATTTTAATATGATTATTGATGACGGCGAATAACAATTTCAAACGGTGCATTTTTATTCTCGCGAAAAAGAAACGACGACGCATATTGTATTTGCAGATTTCATTAAAAACCATAAAAGCATCTCGCCTCAACACGCAGACCGCGAACAACGTGATTTCTTTTCTTAACTGAAACAAATTCAAACATCCCGCAAACAATGCGATTTCTTTTCTCAACTAAAACAAGTTCAAACAGACCGAAAACAACTCCATTTCTTTCCTCAACTAAAACAAATTCAAACAGACCGCGAACAACAGGATATCTTTTCTGAAGTAAAACAAATTGAACCAGACCGCAAACAACGTGATACTTTTCCAGAACTAAAACAAATTCAAACAGACCGCAAACAATGTTATTTCTTTTCTCCCCTAAAACAAATCCAAACAAACCTCTAACAGCATGAGTTTTTCTCTCAACCAAAACTAATTCAAACACCTTAACGCAGGAAGCTTTTTGTAAGGCAGCACATGGCTCTTGAAGAGCCTGTTTTACAGACTTTTGAAAAAAGTCATCGTATGTGTGCCCGGTGTTTAGAACTGAAACGCTCCGATTTGACAGTTTAAAGTGAAGAGATCAGAATATTGCCACGTGTCAGTGTGGAGTTAGTTCGTTCGCGATCAAGGCCACAGTAACGGGGCGTTATCATTTTTGTTCGTGACGCGAGAAGCGACCGGACTAATCTCGATTGATCACAGCCATGAAGAACTGCATCTCCGTTTTTCCAGGTTACTGTAGTTGATTTTGACCGGTTATCTCGAAGTTTCCTTGCCGGCTTTAATTTGAGCGATGCAGCGAGCGCCGGGCACTCGTAATTCGACGACTGACAAGCACGTTTGTTGCTTATGCCACTGCCGTGCTGGTTAGTTCTTTTGCGGGCGCAAGTCAACCCAAATAAAGAGCTTCGTTTGCAACTCTTGTTGGTGTCCTATTGACCGCTGGACTGCCGTCACTACAACGTGACATCTGGCGGAGGTGCACGTTTGTTGCTTATGCCCCTGCCGTGCTGGTTAGTTCCTTTGCGGGCGCAAGTCAACCGAAATAAAGAGCTTCGTTTGCTACTCTTGTTGGTGTCCTATTGACCGCTGGACTGGCGTCACTACACCGTGACATCTGGCGGAGGTGCTGGGTAAGGTTCCATGTACCGGACACCCCAGCAAGTCGTGACGCCAGCCCTTTGAGTCATTCACCGGGGGACCTGACTCCAGGACATCGCGCAAGCCGACGCCTGCAAGGGGACGCATCTGAGTTCGGGACTCTGCTGGAGCTTACCCGGAAGCGAAAGCAAACAGCAACGTCCACCATGAGCCTGCCCCAGACGTCGACTCTAATCATTCTGCAGCAGCCCCGGGTGCCACCAACCTTCGACGCTTCGGCTACGGCTGACCCCGAAGAATGGCTGGAACAGTTCGACCGTGTGGCTATCTTTAACCACTGGGACGATTACACGAAATTGAGGTACGTCTTCTTCGCCTTGGAGGGACCAGCAAGAATCTGGTTTGAGAAGGAGGAAGCTATATCCTTACGATTTGGGAAACCTTCAAGAAGCAGCTTCTGAATACCTTCACAAACGTTGAGCGAAAGGAGGGAGCCCAGCAGCTGCTACAGTCTCGCATACAACACCCAAACGAGACCATTCCAGTGTACACTGAGGAAATGAAGCTTATCTTCCGGCGTGCCGAAAAGGTAAAGCTGCTTATGCGAGGAGTTAAAGAGCAACTCTTTGCCGGCCTCTTTACAAACCGAACACCGTCGCGGAATTCTTATAAAAGGCATCCACCATGGAAAAAACTTGATGCCAGAGCCCGTCAGTATGACCGCTAGCAGCGCATTTTCTCAGCAAGCTGCCCGGACACCGCTAACAATGATGACCTGCTGGAGGTTATACGTCAAGTTGTGCGAGAAGAGCTCCGACGATTGCTGCCAACGGGAACGCCGCCGCAGCTTACATCGCTCACTGACATCATCCGGGACGAAGTTCCACAGGCCTTGGGTGTGTCGCCGACAACCACGCAGCCTCTGGAGCCCCCAGACATGATTTACGCCGCAGTAGTGCGCCGTCCTGCACCTCGACGATGGGACCCAAGCCCCTATCGCCCTGAGTCAGCTGCGCTGGACCGCTCCCCCTCGACCCGAGTCGCACACGGCCGAGGAAATGCGAACAGGGGAAAACTCCCGACCAGCGCCGCCCACTATGCTTCCACTGCGGCGAAGCTAATCGCATCCTTCGGCACTGCCCATACAGAAGAATTGGCATCCGAGGGTTATCTTACGATGTCCCACTACCCCGACCCGGCCAGCGACCAACCGAAATCGAGGAGTTCTTGCGTCGGGAAGAATGCTCATCGCCGAGCAGCCTATCACATTCCCCGTCGCCATCGTCACAGCGCTTTGTATCTCCTAGCCGAGGATACGCCGTGCGTGGACGCTCCCCCAGCCTCTGAAGGTTAAACTCAATAAAGCAGCCTCCAGAAGCGCGCGACGCTCGCTATCGAGCAGGTGTTCTGCGGAACGACTTCCAGAATGGGTAGGGGCAGAAGAAAGCGAATCAATTGACATGCCGGCGAAATAAAAAAAAAACATAGACGCTCCTCCTAGATGCCGCCTCGGCGATAGCGGTCAGCGTAGACAGGTATTTCCACCCGGCGGCGTCGATCATTAACTCAGACTGTCTGCCGCGCATACGAAGTCGTAAAATAGCAAGTGTAACCAAGGTCCTTAAAATTCAGGTCCCATATGTAGCTAGGACACGCATAATGTGAAGTCCAGATCACTTAAAATGGCGAGCTCGAAACTTCGCTCTCACTTCCCGATTTCTGTGACACCACCCGCCGAGCTCTTCGAACTCAGCGAGCGGGCACGCTCCACTGTCCACAGCAGTTGTGCGTGCTTGCGTGCGTGCGTGCGTGCGTGCGTGCGTGCGTGCGTGCGTGCGTGCGTGCGTCCAGCATGCGTGCGTGCGTGTGTGCGTGCGCGCGCGTGGGCAGAGCGTGATTGTAGGCTTCTGTAAATGACAGAGGGCCCAAGCGAAAACCAGTTTACTCCCATAGTTTCGACCAGGGTAGTTCTTTAATATATAATTTTGAGCGCGTGCTACTAAGAACGTATGCCGAAATTATGTGCACACAATGATGCCTTAATCAAATTTCAGATGTTTATCTATGTTTTTAAGTTCATTCATCGAAACGTTCATAACCGTCCTCCTTCATATATTTTATACAGCGCACTGTTGTGTTCTAGAATTACACGAGAGCCTTTTCAATAGATAACACAACTGATTTAATTATCAATGACAAACAGCTACAAAATAAGAACAGAATAAATCGATTCGTGCCTCAATAAAAAGCTTTTCCCGAGGCGTCCTGTAATTGGTGTCAGAAGGGGCTCAATTTTTCTCGATACATGATGGGCGGAAGAAAATGCGCAAATTAATGCGTAATTTTGCTCCGCCTGCAGAAGCTGGCTGTTCGCTCCATACCCTACTTTGCGGAAGATGAACTTGGAAGATGAAATATGATTCGCGGGCACTCTCTTCGCAATATAAATTCTATTAATGCCGCAGATGCTTTTCCCGTGATGAGAGAAATAATACATCGTTAATGATAATTCATCAAAATAATTCGTCTTTCTAACACGGCACACATGTTCTATGTACCACATTACGAAGATTTGCGCCAATACTCCACAGTAAAAATCCTGCCCAGATCAATGGCGATCGCCACGGCGGCGATGTTCATCTGTTCGTCAGCAGTTTTTGCGCAAGCAGTAAGCATGCCCTTGCAAAAAGAAAAGCAAACAAATACCGCATCCAGTCTACGTTTACTATTCCTCGCTAGGCTGTGCGTTCTGAAAAGAAATAATCGTAATGGCAAACTCACGGTTGAAAACTGGAGAGCTGCTTTGGTTTATGGGGACCAACGTCCCCAAGGGACTCAGTCTATCGGAGACGCTGAAAACTGCAGACCGGTTTTCATACTCAGTCTTCATAAGGAAATAGAAACATAACTGGGCGTAACTCACCGAATGCACACAATGTGATTCTCATATCTACAGTCTAACGTATTCCGATGGCCAGAATACAGTATGCTCTTTATAAGCTGGCAAAACACAAGATGATTGAGCAACCCGGGTCATACGCTTTCCACTTAAACGCCCCTTGAGCGGCTGATGTCAATATCTGCGATGTTCTTACTTGCTGAGCTTGCTGAGGTTAAAATAAGTCCCCATCAAAAGTTTGCGACGCTGGATGCATAAGAGGTGTCTTGCGTAACGGCGTCTCGCAACGATGGTTATTATGCGAAAGCGCATGCACTAATATGCTGGCAAAAACAAGACAAAAGATATTTTGCCTGCAGTCGAGTAGACTGCAGTTGGCACAGGCAGGCATTTCAACATCGGCTTGCGTGCATCGTTAAATGCGGCCGCCTGCGGAAGACATGCAGTCGCACACCAGACAACGTAGCAGGGAACGTTAAGGGTGAGCTCCCAGATTCACGGAAGGCACGTACACTTTCGAGGACAGAACACGTATATAGAGAAGCCGGGAATTTAGTTGTCAATCCCCGAATTCTGAGACATACTAAGTCGAACTCTTAGTGAGCACTTAACGAGCAGGAACAGTACAATGTCCAAAGAGGGTGTCCTGAGATACCGGAACGCTTCGTAATTAAGGCTCCAGGCCTCTCTTCCCTGCTGAGTAAATTCAGTCCGCGCTTTGCATTAGGCAAACACGGCCATTATACAACTGTGGCGCTCCGCATCTACAATAATTCCCTCTTGGCAATCCCCTGTAATGATACCATCTTTCTTACATGTTCTACCCCTTCAACATTAGGGCTTGGTTTGAGAATGCTGAGAACTCAGTGAATAACTTGGATGAAACGATTTATTTACTGGAAGCTTTTTCATTATAATACATTTATGTTCTGCCTGACTGACGGCATTCTTCTTCAAACGAGACTATCATCCTGTTTTGTACAGGCGCGGAAAAAAGTAATCGGAGCACGCAACTGCCTTCGAATATTTTTCACGCGTCAACTAATTCAAATTTCCAGCAGTAGTGAGCGCATGCTGGCAGAGGAAATTGGTGGGCTTTCTTGTAGACAAACAACGCTTCTTCATTACCAATGGAGAAAGCGTGATTGCACTTCGAACTCAATAGCGTGCTCCGTTTACTTATGGCCGCGCCTGTACCTGAATAAAAACGATTTATTTGCTGGAACCTTTTTATGATAATAAATTTAATTTATCGTCTTCCTGACTTATAGCTTTCTTCTTCAATCGAGGCAGCCTTCCTCTTTTCCACGTGAAGACAAACTCCACATGGAGAAGTCAAATGAAACTGAGGTCGGCACTTTCCAACGGTTGCTCTTCGTAAAGACTGATTTCTTGCTTGTCTGGCTATGTTATCGTTTTTTTCTAGCAGTAAAATTCTCATTTAAAGCTTAAAAGCTTAAAAGTTTCCCGTTACTCGATTTAACCTCGTTACATCCGGAACAGTAATAGCTGGACGCTGCCTTCTTGAAGCAAATGGGCGTGTGGCGCAACGTTTGGGATCCACGCAAAACATTTCGCGTCTAAACACGCCTTTTTTTGTTGCGAAATTGGCAGGCGATTGCCACACCTATATTTTGCTGTTACTTCTTGCTTTCTAACACTGACAGCTCCGCTTTTGGTGAGCGTAGTCTCTTTGTCTTTAGAATGCCGTTTTCTTTTTCTATACAGACCAAACTCAAACACTTCTCAGCATCCCTTTATGAGAAAAACTTTAAATCAATTATACTTAGTTTCTGCTCTGATTACCAAGTGACCGACAGCTAGCCTGACAAAGCGTCTTCATCTACCAGCACTTGCAGCAATCGTATATTCACCACTTCATGACTATTCGGTGCTTTCCTTGTCATAACCAATAAAACTAAACTAGGAACCACTTAACAAGGGCAAAGGATAGAGTAGCAGTAGTAGTGGCTGTGATTGGTGCCTCTTCATACTTACCGAACGAACACGAAGCGCACGTTGGAATATCTGTAACATGCAAGTCTTGTGTACTGCCACATAACAACCTCGATTTCGCATCCGCCGGGTTCAACTACGCCCTGTGAACTGAACAGTTACCGTATGTCATAGGCCTGTTCGACCAGTCTTGCCGACAGAATTAAAATCAGTGTTCTGTCCAGGAGGTTCGCTTTAGTTTTCGTTTCTAAACACCTTTTTCCCACATAAATGGTCACTTGAGATGCGCCAATATTTCGCTGGAGTAAACAGTTAAACATGCCTAAACCGTTAGTTAGGTGTTAGTTTGGTAGTCATGCATTAGGACACGCTTAAGGGCAGTCCCTTTTTTTAATCGTCGACAACTAAAAGAGCCCAAAATCGGGACATGGCGTAAAGAGAAGGGACTCAATGGCGCATCATCGCCTGTGCTGGCATATTCTGTCCTGGTTCTCGCATATCCGAAAGCACCCGATAAAGTATATAACAGCTGAATAGCCAGCAAAGTCCTCTATAGAGACAGTAATAACATTCCGATCAAGAACTGTGTCAGACAAAGAGACACGATCTCTCCAGTACTACACACCGCATATTTACTGGAGGTATTCAGACATCTGGATTAAGAAGTGTTTGGAATAAAAGTTACTGGAGAATACCTTAGCAATCCGGGTTTCACTGATGACTGCTTCACTAAGTAACTCAGGGAACGAATTTAAAAGCATGATCGAGCACCTAGATGGGCAGAACAGAATAGTTCGTCTAATTAATGATATCAAGAAACGCGAAGTACACTTCAACGGTCTCGAAATGGAAGGACAGTTTACAATAGGAAGCGGAGCGTTGGAAATGGCATCTAAGGAGAATGCAATGAAATGCACCTGGCTTTCCAACAGATTTGCTTCTAACAAACTTCGTCGAGGTGTCATCTCTAAAAACCGAAATCTTCAGAGCAATGAGGACGAGGCTATCTCTCATCCCAAAGAGCTTTGGAAGGCGGACGATGTGAAACGAGCACCAATGTATGGTTGGGAAGCACACGTGTTGGGCGGCATATTTGTTTACAAAGACTGTACTCTCACATTATGAACGGCAGTTTACCGCCGTCCTTCAGGTGCAAGTATACACAACACTTGCATCTTGTGAATACTCAGCTATGAGGCTGAAACGTACAGACTAACATAAAGGGTTGCTCTGAAACTGAAGACAATGCAGCGAGTTTTAGAAATGACAATGATAAGCGTAACTGCGTGGTTAATGAAATAAATGCTGGTTAGATGACACCTTAGGCGAAATAAAGAAGAGTAAATGGTCATGGGCATGGCCTGTAATGCGAAGGCTGTTAATCAATGGTCGTTAAGGGTAGCAGAGTATGTTCCAAGAGAAGAGAAGAAGTGTCACGCGAAGGGTCTTTTTAATGTGTAGCTTCCCATAAGTACGCGAACGTTAAACTGCAAATGCACCACCCTAGCACGATTTGAATTGGAAAAAAATCTTGCAATAAAAGACTTATGAAGCCATAATTTGCATGAAATATAGTTCAATGAATAAAATAAGTGGAGGTGCTGGGTATCGATCCCAGTACCTCTCGCATGCTAAGCGAGCGCTCTACCATCTGAGCTACACCCCCGACGAAAGCGCGCAGTAACTAAGTACAATAAAATGCGGCAAGAGCTGCACGAAGAATCTAGGCCGCACCCGGGAGCAGCCGCACGGGAGAGGATATCTCCGCTCCCTCCCGCTCTGTCTTTGGCTGTCGCATTTTTTCCGCAGCCGGTTTGAGGGCGAAATCTGTTTCTGATCCCAGTCACGTAGCCGCTTTACCTTCAGTACACGGCATGCGGCCGCCGTTTCCTCAAAGTTTCAACCACAGTCATGTATTGCTTGCAGAGACTGGCGATTTCGTCTAGTATAGATTCAATAGTTCTGTGAAGGTTGTTTCGTCCTGTTCGAAACACTTCCTGTCGAAGAAACATTTATTATTAGCGAGCCACTTGTGAAGAAATGGCCAACATATGTACCATTTCACCAAAATATTGCTTAACGGTCGGAGTTCTTACTTGTTCCCAACTCAATCTCCATCGAGTGTAGCCGCCGAGGTGACTCAGTGGTTACAGCGTTCGGCTGCAGGCCCGGCCGCGGCGGCTGAATTTCGATGAAGGCGAAATTCTACAGGCCTGTGTACTGTGCGATGTCAGTGAACGTTAAAGAACCCCAGGTGGACGAAATTTATGGAGCCCTTCACTACGGCATCCCTCATAGCCTTAGTTGCTTTGGGACGTTAAACCCCAATGAACGAACTACGATGCCGTCATTCATAGGTTGACATTCATAGGTTCATAGGTTGACGGGTTGTCATTCATAGGTTGACATAGATTTAGAATGTATATAGAAAGTGAAACAAAGACTCATTTCCTAACCAATCCCGATGTCAAGGCTACTTCCTCCCACAGCAGCCCGTCTGCAGCCAACTAGAGCGTCGTATCGTAGTCATGGCAACAATAAACCTTAAAAAAAACATTATCCTCGAGTGCCATTTGAGCCACCGCCGGCGAAAACGGAGCACCTTGGTTTCCCTGGTGCCTGAGACATTTCAACCAGCGCTTGTTTTTTTCTTTATCATCTAATTCGGCTCCCGCTGCAGCCTATCGTGCTGCATATATCTGCACCAATGATCCATTTTTAAACATCACTTGTATTCCACTCGTCAGGTGAGCTGAAATGGTTGAAACCAAAATTAAATGAATTCGCCTACCCCTGGTCTGGTTGTAGTACATCAAGACTTGGTTTTAGACCTATGTAACAATTTGACCCAGTTAGTATGGCGTAAAACATCCCAACGTAACGCTGATCTGCTCCGGCAATGCGAACGACTGTGGCTACGACGAGTAACAGTTGGCTGTTTGCTGATGTTTGCTATCTCATGCAAGGCATAAGAATGAAAAGCAGTTTAACACAATTTTTTTAGGTATTCGCAGCTTTTTATTTGAGAGCGAATAATACAGCTGTATGTCCGAAATTTCTTGTTAGTCGCTACCGCGATGCGAATATTTTATGTAGAGATTAATCAGTGATTTCTGCGTCGCCGTGCGCTAACAGCCAAAGTATCGGCACAAAAATTGATTGCTCGCTCTGGAAGTTTCGTTAGTAGAAGCGTCTGCACGACAAAAATTTGTAAGAGCCTATCCTCATACACTGACCAGAATGCTCGTGAATTTAAGGGAAAGACAGAGCTCGCGCTCACTCGCTTCTTTTGGAGACGCATTAAAACGCACCGGTATGCCTTTAGAAACTGGTTCTTGCTTGCTCCAAAGCTCTCCTTTGGTCGTTCACATTTTTCTGAAGAAAACGCTGTTCAGTTAGAGCCTACCCTTAAGACATATGCGGATGGGGGCAGTCGGGAAGAGCTCACAGTTTCCAAGCAGAAATACGAAGACAAGGACTGTGTCTATTAAGGATAAGGATCTATTACCTTACCGAATTCGGCTGCTGACCCAAAAGACGCGGGTTCGATCTCGGCCGCGGCGGCTGGAATTTCTTTGGAGGAGAAATTCTAGAGGCCCGTGTACTGTGCGATGTCAGTGCACGTTAAAGAACCCCAGGTGGTCGAAATTTCCGGAGCCCTCCACTACGGCGTCTCTCATAGCCTCAGTCGCTTTGGGACGTTAAACCCAATACACCAATAAGCCAACCTTATCGAATGGCATGGCGAGTGTTGTCCACAAGATTGAATGTACCCATGTGGACGCATAACACAACGGCCGTTCATCTTATCTCTTAGTGCGAGCAGCGCGACCAATAGGCACAAATAAGGAGCCATAAGGTACAAACAAAAAACTAAAAAACAAAGGAACCGGCGAGATTTGGACTCACGATCTCCTGTTTACTAGACAGGCGCTTTAACCAACTAAGCCACGGCGCCGACGGACCCTCCGCTGAAATCCGCTCATTGAAAGGACGCCCAAGTGCAACTCCGGCCTTTAAAAGAGTACTGTTAGGTGTACACTGCAAAAATTGAATGAGGCACCGGCGAGATTCGAACTCACGATCTCCTGTTTACTAGACAGGCGCTTTAACCAACTAAGCCACGGCGCCGACGTTTCCTCCACGGAAATCCGCTCATTGAAAGGACGCCCAAGTGCAACTCCGGCCTTTAAAAGAGTACCGTTAGGTGTACACTGCAAAAATTGAATGAGGCACCGGCGAGATTCGAACTCACGATCTCCTGTTTACTAGACAGGCGCTTTAACCAACTAAGCCACGGCGCCGACGGACCCTCCGCTGAAATCCGCTCATTGAAAGGACGCCCAAGTGCAACTCCGGCCTTTAAAAGAGTACTGTTAGGTGTACACTGCAAAAATTGAATGAGGCACCGGCGACATTCGAACTCACGATCTCCTGTTTACTAGACAGGCGCTTTAACCAACTAAGCCACGGCTTTTTTTTTTTTTTCTTTATTGCATGAATGAATACATCAATAAAATATCGTAGTTGTCGTGCCCCTTGGCAGACAACCGTGTCTAATGGACTTTCATTAACACAAGTTGGTCCATCAGACTCAATACATCATCCGCGCAATCTTGTTGCTTCAAGACTTCTCTTAACTTATACACATGTTCCACAAAATAACCACATACCGATCGTGCATCCACGTCACAATGTCTTACAGCCATTCTACTCCTCCAAATGCTGTGAAGGCCCAATAACATAATCTGGTCATACTGTGCAACATCACTTTCAGTGGTCAAGTACCGAATTCCGCGCGGTGTCAATGGCAAGTCCT
Organism: Amblyomma mixtum; assembly: GCF_055824585.1. Taxonomy (NCBI): domain Eukaryota; kingdom Metazoa; phylum Arthropoda; class Arachnida; order Ixodida; family Ixodidae; genus Amblyomma; species Amblyomma mixtum. Next base: position 92,688,293 of record NC_143020.1, read on the forward strand.
TTTTTAGGGTTCTTTGCAAAACATCCCAGTAGAACACCGCATCCCAACAATCGAGGAACACGTGTTCTACCGTCTCCGGTTTTCTACACAGGAGACAGTTCGAGCCCCAAGGAACAAAAAGGCCCTTTTCCTCTAGCCATGTTTTTACTGGTAGCGTTCCTGTGTGTAATTTAAAAAAGAATGTTTTGACGCCAGGTGCAACAGTCATCTTTTTAACTCGCCTGAGAACGTCTTTCCCAGGGCCTTCACAGTATAAGGTTCTGTACAGTGGCGCTGGAAACAACTGTTCAATAAGATCCTTGTATAAGCGCTTCGGCGTTACATTCGCTAAATACTCTAGCGAGAACCGCACTTGCAAAAACCTGAATGACCAGACAACCTCTCGCAGGAAGCGAGACACTGTGTACCGCCGAGCATTGCACGAAGAGACAATGAATTCTGGAAGTGCACTGGATAACATGGTTTGTATGAATGTTCGCAGGAAGGGGTCATTTTGGTCACGCAGGAAACAAAACCTTAAAACAACCTGCCGCACATAGAGATGCATTAGAGACAGTCCCCCGACCTTAACTCTCCGGAAGAGATTATCTCTGCGAATTCGTTCCCAATTGGACGCCCAAATGAAGACCGCAAAAACCCGATGAAACCTTTGGATATTGGTTCGTGCACAATATAATACTTGAAGTAAATACATGATCCTTGCCACAAGAAAGGTGTTACATACAGTTGCGCGCGCGAAAATAGAAAGATTACGGCCCATCCATCCCTTGGTCCGGTCCCGCATTTCTTCCGCTTTTTCGTTCCAGTAATTGGTATTTTCCCCATATCTGTCCAGCGGGACTCCCAAATAAACTCCGGGAGTTGTAGCCCATCGGACCCCGCAGAACAATTCTGGTTCCAAGTCCCATTGCCCATGCCAGACTCCGAGACATTTATCGAGATTAACAGCGCTACCAGTTTGCCTGCAAAACCTTTCGGTTACTTGTAACGCTTCTACAATACTTTTGCGATCTTCACAAAAGAGGGCAACATCATCTGCATATGCCAGTATTCGCACCTCACACGCTCCCAACCTAAAACCACGGATGTGCTCGCTCGCAGTTATCATCCTACAAAAAGGCTCCAAATAAATTGCAAAAAGTAGAGGGGACAGTGGACATCCTTGTCGAACAGAAGCCCTCACATCAATTCTTTCAGATAATATTTTGTTTACCATAAGTCGTGTCGAGCAACATGCATAAGCCATTTTTACCCCATTGAGAACAACCGAACCAATACCAATATGTTCCAACAAACAATAGAGTATTTCATGAGACACCCGATCAAATGCTTTTTCAAAGTCAATTTGAACCATAGCCACTTTCTTATTTAAAGCATCGCAGCACTCGAGCACGCTGCGTGCTACATGAATATTTTTAAATATGCTTCTTGTTTTTATGCCACACGTTTGGTGAGGCCCTACAATATCCTTTATGACGTATTGCAATCGCTTAGCTAACACTTTCATCAGGATTTTATAATCAACGTTTGTTAACGTGATCGGTCTATAGCTTGTTACTTTTACCAGCTTGGCAGGGTCATCTGTCTTAGGAATTAAGACCGTATGAGCATTGCTAAACGAAGGAGGCAGCCTACCGACCTCAAAACACTCTTTGAAAAGCTTATGTAGCATAGCAGCAATGTCATATTTAAAGCTCTTATAAAAGGCAGCAGTCAAACCGTCAGGTCCCGGCGACTTTCCGGCATTCAATTCCTCAATTGCTGTCTCTATTTCCTTAATACTTATTTCGCTCTCTAGTTCTTCAGTTATCTCATTTCCTAATATTGGCATAAGTGGCAAAAAGTTTTCCCGAAACCCTTCTTCACTTGGTGCTTTGCGTGAAAACAGCTCACGGTACTGTTCCACGAATGCACTCGAAATTTCACTTTGTTCACTGAGGATTCGTCCTTTGTATTCGATAACTGATATCTCGTTTGACCGCGCGTATCGCTTTTCATCTGTGAGCGCGCGTTTTGTAGGCATTTCACCAGTAAGCCATTTTTCCGTGCGTGCTCTTATCGCTGCTCCTCTGTACTTCTGAGCATCTAAAGCTTCTAGCCTAACTTTGACGCCTTTTATATCATGCATGAACATGCCCGGCGTTTTTTCCTCTTCGTGCCCTAAATTCGCCAAAAGCTCACGCAAATGCTTTTCTTCTTTTTTTTCCTCATATTTTCTTATGGTTGAACGCTCAATGGCATGCATTTTCAACTCCTGCTTAAAGCATTCCCAAGATTCAATTCGTCCTGTTTTACTATTATTAAACATATCCATGCTTTCCTTAACTTTTCTTAAAAATATGTCGTCTTCTATAAGCCTTGAGTTTAGTTTCCACATATCCCAGTTCATTTTTGCTTTACGCTGCTTCCTTCCTCCCAAAGTTACCGTAACTAGGCAGTGGTCACTAAATGACACTTGCTTCACTTCATACTGCTCACAGGAAGGTGACAACTCCGGCGACACATATATTCTGTCTAGTCGTGCGTGGCTACTACCTTGAAAATGCGTAAAATGCACGTGATTCTGACTCTTCGCCAGGCCTATTACATCCTCCAAGCTGCACTCGTTGAGGACACTCTTCAAGAAATCAACACTCGTGTCTTTTACGTCCTTTACATTTGAACGATCTTTAGGGTCCAAAACGCAATTGAAGTCTCCCAATAGTATGAGCACTCGACTGCAATCAAGGAACGAGGCTAACTGTTCAAAAAAACCGCGCCGTTCCTTTTGTATCGTGGGAGCATACAGGACAACAACCCTCAACGCGAATGTTTCATATGTGAAGTCACACACAATAAACCGCCCCCTTGCACAAGTTATTATTTGTTCCTCCACTATGCCTATGTTTTTCCTCAGGAAAAGACAGCATCCCGCCGACAAACCAGCCGCATGGCTTACACAAACATTGAAATGCGAACGAAAACCAAGCACCATGTTATCTGTTTGCTGCTCATCCTCAACTTTTGTTTCTTGAATAGCCGCGATATCTTGTGGGGTTTAAATTGGGGGGAGATAAACACGTATTCCCCGTTTAACCGCGGCTGAGCCAGTTCAAAGCCGCGCGGACCCCACCCCGTGGTCGCGTACGCTACTGAGCGCACGCCGACCACGGCGGGCCGTGCTCTACGGGAACAAAGGAACGACACACTGGCTGACACAAACAAGGCATTTATTGCTATAGCAACAATAACGCCAGCTAGCAACAAAATACACTGAGGAATCTAGGATGTCCGACTCACCAGCACGGCTACGAGCGAACGTCCGCCCACGGTAGGGCAAAGGGATAAACTCCGAGGTCGAGCGGGTCGGGCTCGGCGGGAGTAAGTTCCGGCCAAGAGGCGCCCGTCGACGAAGAGCGAAGCTGCGAGCGAAACGTCCGTTCGCTTCCCGTTGCCGAGGGAGAAGAGGCCCCGTAGCTCCCCGCGAGCGCGCAGCAAAACGCCATCCGTGGCGCTGGTGTCGCTGCGACGCGAGCGCCCTCCCCTGTTAGTGGAAAGTCACCGAACCGAGAGGAGTGCTTTGCGGAGGAGCTAACCACAGGGAACTAGCGCGTTGAGGGAAAGCGAACGCAGGGGACGAAAGCGTCCCCACATCCCCCCAACCTTAAATAGACCCACGCGCCTGCAAGTTACATGCTATGGAGGAGTCTCCTGGTCTTCATGCACTTGAGGCAGGTCGTGCAGCGGAGGTCACGCCGACAGGGTGCACGCAGTCTTCCGCGGTATTCCGAAGGCGGCGTGAAGGTCTCCGCTGGGACGACTCGCATGGCCCGCGGGCTAAGTGCCCGCAGGCCCGCGAAGAGGAGGGCCGGTTGACCACTGCAGGCCAAGATTCCGCAGTAGTCGCCAGGGCAACAGCAGCCAGACGTGGCTGCTGTCTGGTCTCGCCACGGCTGCCCCGGATGGATGCGGCGAACAGGATACAGGCCGCTCCGTCGCAGCAGGCGGCAGCGAGACGATGTGCACAGGACAGCAAGCCGCAGTGGCTCCAGATCTGTAAAATTTACGAAACACACTCCGCATGCCTTTAACGTAGGTCACGGGAGGGGAAACGGTGTACACAAGGGCCTGGTGGCTCAATGCTCAACTCGCTAGCAAAATGTGTCGGGCGGCTGTGCAACGCAAAGTTCGAGTGAACAAAGCCCTTTCTTGAGTTGAACGAGAATGCTCGGTTCATGCGAGGTTAAAAAAAACGGGTGGGCCAGCAAAGTGCGCCCCCTCTCAATACCACGGTCCGGTGGTCGTGTCACTTTTGACAAGGTGCAGGCGGCTATGAATAGCCTTAGGCCTCAATGCCACTGTGAAGGTCGACGACCCCCAACAAAAGAAAGACCCGAAACGGGTTTCGTGCGCGCAGCCGCGAGGAGACATCAGCGTTGTGGGGTGGTCCTCCCCGCTCACTGCACAAAGCAGCTTGAGCGATCGGCGCCCACCGTATCGGACGGTGTCGGAACGCCCGGTGCCGAGCTGCAATACCAGCGAGCTCGTTAAGGCACCCGTGGCCCCAGGCCACCCGGCTCCCAGAGCCGCGACTCCCAGAGTCGAAAAAGACAGCGAGAAAATATATACAGAAAACTCGGACCACCCACGCGGCTTCCGTACTCACTCGCTTCGGGCTCGGCAACTCCGCGGGCGCTAGGCCTCGCGCTCCCTCGATGCGGACCAAGTGGTTCTTGAAGCAAATCCAGGAAGAAAACTTCACAGAAAAAAAACATGCTGAGCATGTCGAAAAGTTCAAACATGCTGCAGCGCAATACACCTCGCACTCAAGAAAGCATGCCGCAGGTCCTAGCGATCAAAATTCACTCTAGGCCTAGCACTTGTCAAGTCCGGACAAAGAGCGTTCCTCGAACCGAACAGACTGTCGTCCAATGTTCCAAGAGCAGGCCCCACGTTGGGCGCCAGATGTGGGGTTGAAATCGGGGGAGATAAACACGTATTCCCCGCTTAAGCGCGGCTGACATGGTTCAAAACCGCGCGGACCCCACCCCGTGGTCGCGTACGCTACTGAGCGCACGCCGACCACGGCGGGCCGTGCTCTACGGGAACAAAGGAACGACACACTGGCTGACACAAACAAGGCATTTATTGCTATAGCAACAATAACGCCAGCTAGCAACAAAATACACTGAGGAATCTAGGATGTCCGACTCACCAGCACGGCTACGAGCGAACGTCCGCCCACGGTAGGGCAAAGGGATAAACTCCGAGGTCGAGCGGGTCGGGCTCGGCGGGAGTAAGTTCCGGCCAAGAGGCGCCCGTCGACGAAGAGCGAAGCTGCGAGCGAAACGTCCGTTCGCTTCCCGTTGCCGAGGGAGAAGAGGCCCCGTAGCTCCCCGCGAGCGCGCAGCAAAACGCCATCCGTGGCGCTGGTGTCGCTGCGACGCGAGCGCCCTCCCCTGTTAGTGGAAAGTCACCGAACCGAGAGGAGTGCTTTGCGGAGGAGCTAACCACAGGGAACTAGCGCGTTGAGGGAAAGCGAACGCAGGGGACGAAAGCGTCCCCACAATCTAGATCTAACTCCCCGAGCAGTCGGTTCAACTGCACTTGCTTACGCTTCGAGGCAAGCCCTCGTACGTTCAGAGTGCCAACTTTTAGCGGTTTCTTCAAATAAGCCATAGCGGGCACACAGCAAACAAACAACAGTGACTAAGGCTCACTGCTTCGGCCGCTCGTCGCGAGTTAGCGACGAGGACCGCGACAAGGCTAACTTGCCTTTCTTGGCTCCCTCCCCTCTCCAATGCCTTTCTAGCCGACGCAGTTCTCGTTCCGTAGCCGGTGCCTTTTCGTAGTCACGAGGTCGCTTAATGGAAGCGACTGTCGCATCCATCGGCGCCTCGGAGTCGTGGTCGCCTGAAGTGCTCTCCCTCGTTGGCTCTTCTGGCGCCGCAGCAGCATCCGCCTTCTTGCCAGTCGTTTCTGCAGCGGGGTCACCTTGAGACTTCTCGTCGCCAGCGGGCAGCTCCGGCTGCTGGGAAGCAGGGCCGACGCTGAGTCCTGAAGGGGGCGGGGCTCCGGCGTTCTCCAGTTCCTCCTGGTCCATGAGCAGCTCGCTGCCGTCGTCTTGCGGCGGAGCAGTACCCGTGGCCACACGCGCATACGTGCGAACGCACCCTTCCCGTTCGTGTCCGAAGGCGTGACACAAACTGCATCTTGGCGTGCGGCAGTCGCGTCGAATATGTCCCGTCCTTTTGCACCGTAGGCATATTGGTGGCCGTCCAGGCACCACCACCAACACTTGTCCTCCGTAGAACTTGAGCATGTGGGGCAAATCATCGATAGAGAGCCCCTCCTTCAGAACCATACGCACCAGACTGGTGGTCGATTCGACGTCTTCGAAACCGGGACTGTTCCACTGCTCGCGGTTGACGTCTGTCACCTCTCCAAATTCTTCAAAAGCCTTCTGCACAGATTCATTCGACACGTAGAAGGGCACCCAGTGCACCCTGAAGGCCAACTCACGTTTGTTGGGGTCTATTACCGCACAATAGCGTTTTTTCACTTCAAGTGCTCCTTCTTTCAGCAGTCGTTCCTTCGCTTCCGCAGTTTTCAGCTTCAACATCCACACATGCGACATTTGAAAGGCCCCAATGCCAGCCACGAAAGGTAGAACACCGGCAGTTTCCAAAGGCTCACGAAAATCCTGTATGCGATAAGGCCGCCCGGCAATATCGCAGTGAAGGACAACCGCTGTCTTCATTGCGTCTCCCGAAGGCAGCGTAGGCAAAACTAAGCGATAGCCCACTGGTGGGCGTCGCTCACCGAAACCTCGGCCAGACATGACCGATAACGAAGCGCGCTCAGAGCTTCCCATCACACGACCGTCTCCCACGGAAGCCGGAAGTGGAATGACCAACTAAGCCACGGCGCCGACGTTTCCTCCGCGGAAATCCGCTCATTGAAAGGACGCCCCAGTGCAACTCCGGCCTTTAAAAGAGTACCGTTAGGTGTACACTGCAAAAATTGAATGAGGCACCGGCGAGATTCGAACTCACGATCTCCTGTTTACTAGACAGGCGCTTTAACCAACTAAGACACGGCGCCGACGTTTCCTCCGCGGAAATCCGCTCATTGAAAGAACGCCCAAGTGCAACTCCGGCCTTTAAAAGAGTACCGTTAGGTGTACACTGCAAAAATTGAATGAGGCACCGGCGAGATTCGAACTCACGATCTCCTGTTTACTAGACAGGCGCTTTAACCAACTAAGCCACGGCGCTTTTTTTTTTCTTTATTGCCGGAAAACAATACATGCGCAGGCATAAAAAGTCGCTAGCCAGACTTTGGCTAAGGCGACGGATTAAAACATTTTCATTTCGATCAATTTGTCCATAACTGCCACCAGTCCGGTGGCTGAGGTTGACTGCGAAGAACATCTCTCAGAGAAACTACACTTTCTATAAAGTTTTCCCTGACTGGTTTCACATTTGCGTCTGCGTGCCTAGCCGCCATCCTAGTTTTCCAGATGCTGTGGAGGCCCAGTAGCATAAACATATCGTATGGCACTTCGCCACTTTCTATAGGCAGGAACCGGATGCCATATGGAGTAACAGGTAGCTCTTTTTTTAAAGTTCTTTGCAAGATATCCCAGTGGAAAACCGGGTCCCAGCAGTCGATAAAGACATGTTCGATGGTCTCGGGTTTTTTGCACAGTGTGCAGTCGACGTTCCATGGTACGAAAATGCCTTTATCGTTTAGCCATGTTTTCACCGGGAGGGTACCCGAGTGTAATTTAAAGAAAAAGGATTTGACGTTCGGTCTTACCGGCATCTTCTTAACTCGATTTAGCACATCTTTGCCTGGGCCTCCGCAGTAAAAAGATCGGTATAAGGGTACAGGTATAAAGATATCTAACAAATCCTTGTACAATTTTTTCCTGGGTACAGCAGCCAGATATTCAGTCGAAAAATGAGAGCTCAAAATGTGAAAGGCAGCCACAACCTCACGTAAAAACCCAGTTACAGCACGATTCGTGGCTGGGAAACTGGACACAACAAATTCCGGTAACACATTTCCTAAGCGCACCTGCAACATTGTGCGCAACAAAGGATCGGTTTGATCACGTAGAAACAAAAATCTTGCGACAACTTGTTTCAGAAACAAGTTGGAAAGTCCAAGGCCACCTCTTTTGACCGGTAGGAACAAATTAGCTCGACTAGTTCGCTCCCAATTCGAGCTCCAAATAAAAACAGCAAACACTCTATGCAGCTTCTGCACGTTTGCTCTGGTGATGAGCAAAAACTGCAAAAAATACCAAATTCTGGCTATCAAAAATACATTGCACACACTTGCACGCGCGAAAACAGAAAGGTCACGTCCTTTCCATCCATCCGCTTTTTTCCTTGCACTCTGCGTTACCTCACCCCACAACTCTGTACTGTTCTTATAGTGCTCTAAGGGCACCCCCAAATACTTCGCAGGGGAGGTCGTCCATTGCATGTTAGCAAACACTGCGGGTGTGCTCTCCCAATCACCGTGCCAAAATCCAATGCACTTATCCCAGTTAACTTCGCACCCGGTCTTTTTGCAATAGGCCCGCGCAACTTTGACAACTTCTTTAACGCTTTCTTGGTCCGCGCAAAAAACAGCAATATCATCAGCGTAAGCAAGCACTTTTACTTGCACTGACTGAAGAGTGAAACCACAGATCCCATCATTGTGTAACAGCGATAACAGAAAAGGCTCAAGATAGATCGCAAAGAGCAGAGGCGAGAGCGGGCAGCCCTGCCTGACCGAGAAACAGATAGGCACAGGTTCAGTAAGCTGTTTGTTCACTATAATACGCGTAACACAGTTTTCGTACGCCATCTGTACACCTTGTAATATTACAGAGCCGACGTTGGCATATTCTAGAACGGCGAAAAGAATTTCGTGTGACACGCGATCGAAGGCCTTCGCCAAGTCAAGCTGCATCATGGCAACTCGTCCCACGAACGCATCGCAACATTCAAGAACAGTTCTAGCAATGTGCACATTCGTTCCAATGGTGCGACCTTTAATACCGCACGTTTGGTGCGGCCCTACAAGGTCCTTTATAACCTTTTGCAGTCTATTGGCAAGAATCTTCATAAACACTTTATAGTCGACGTTGGTCAGGCTTATCGGCCGATAAGCCCCAACGGACAGCAGTTTAGCCTGGTCTTCACTCTTGGGCACTAAAACCACGTGTGCTGTTTTAAATGACGGCGGCATTTTCTTTGTTTCATACATTTCAGTGAAGACGCAGTGCAGAGCATAAGTGAGTTCGGCTTTGAAACTCTTATAAAAATCACTGCCTAGGCCGTCAGGACCAGGAGATTTTCCGGTACTCAGTTCTTCGATCGCTCTTCCCACTTCGCTTACGCTGAATGGTACCTCCAGCCCTTGTTTTATTTCATCTCCAAGCTTTGGCATACGAGACAAGAACGTTTCTGTAAAGCCCTCTTCTTCAAGCTGACGGCGCCCAAACAATTCCCTATACTGTTCAACAAAAGCTAACTGAATCATCTTGCTATCATTCGTTACCTCGTTTCTGTACCTAATTTGTTTTATTTCATTTTGAGTCGCATACTTCTTTTCGTCACTAAGCGAGCGTTTAGTAGGCACTTGGTCAAGCCAGAGACGTTCAGCACGCGCCCTTATCACGGCAGCTGCATACTTGTTTTTTTCGATAATCTCAAGTTTACTTTTTGTTTCTCTTATCTCTTTCTTATATCTTCCCGGCTGGGAACTTTCCAGGCTTACGAGCAAGTCAAGTTGGCAATGTAGTTCTTTTTCTTTAACACGTTTATCATGGCAAATAACGCTTGCTCTTTCAATCGCGTTCATTTTCACTTGCTGTTTGAAATCTTCCCATCTAATTACCCAGTTCCCAGGCTCTGCTGATAGCAATGCTTTAATACATTCATTAACTTTACTACCAAAACGTTCATCCTCGAGTAACTGTGCATTAAACTTCCAAAGATCCCACGAGAAACGAGATTTCTTTTCTTTTTTTCCCAGGGTAAACGCAACTAAGCTGTGGTCGGTAAAAGACATGTTTTTCACCTCGTAGCTGTTGCACAAAGGAACAAGATCAAGGGACACATACGCTCTGTCCAATCTCGCGTGACTTTCACCCTGAAAGTGAGTAAAATGCGATGCTACCGACAGAACTTCAGCAACATCATCTAAACCATTTTCGTGTACAAGCGAATTCAACAATTCCGCACTTTTGTCGCGGACAAGTCTTTTTGTAGTTCTGTCCTCTGCTTTACATACGCAGTTAAAGTCACCCAACAGCACAATTAACCGCTCACAGCATACGTATTGTTCAAGACGCTCAAAAAATCCCTCGCGCTCGTTCTCTTTGTTAGGGGCATACACACATATGATCCTCCACAGTAAATTGCAATAAAGAAAATCAACTACAAGCAAACGGCCAGTTTGACACACAGTTAAATTCTGTTCGACAATCCCCATGGAATTCCTAATAAAGACAGCACACCCCCCCGATGTGCCAGACGAATGGCACACACAAATATTGTAACGTGTCGTAAAAGGCTGCACCATACGGTCCGTCTGTTCCTGTCCTTCGACTTTGGTCTCCTGGACGGCTATTATGTCGAGGTCATTATCGAGGAACAACCGGCTTAGTTGGTACTGACGTTTTTTAGAAGCCAGTCCCCTGACATTAATTGTTGCAATGCGCAACGCTCCAACAGGTGTCGAAGCCATCTAGTTTAAGTACAGGAGCCGTATGGTGCGTACCTGAGGACACAAAGCGACGGCGGAGGGCGACTTGCCTAGTCCATGGTGCTCGATGGGTACAGTGCCGGTATTCCAACGTCTCTTGCACCTCTGCCTCATGCGTACGGACTGGAGACCCAGCCCATGCAGTCCGTCACCAAAAAAGGCCATCTCGCGTCCACAGAAGCCACACACAACGCACTCACTCAACTAAGGCGGCGGCTTAGCCGCCGCTCGTTGATCGGCCGGTATATTCGGCCGCGGTTTCAGCGTCGCTCGCCTCACACCAACAGTCTTCGGGGGTGGCTCGTCGCCCTCACTCGCCTTAGGCTCTCCGTTCGCACTGTGCTCGTGCGGTCGCTTTCCTCCCTGGTTGCTGGTGGACGCATCCGTCACTTCCATGCTTTCAGCATGTTGGGGAACGACGGGAACTGACGCCCCACTCCCCGAGAGGACTTCGCTCTTTGACGTCTTAACATCTGCAGGCGGCGCTTCCTGTTGCTGCAGCTTACTGCTGAGCGTCTCCGCGGTTGCGGATGTTCCAGGAGTCGACACAGCCGGGGATTTTTCCTTCTCCGCTCCGTCGCCTGCCTCTGCTGCAGCGTCTTCCGCGTCAGCCTCGTCCATGACAAGCTCGGACGAGATGTCATTGTTGACTGGGACGGCAGCGCTCGCGTACGTGCGTACACAGCTGCTATCCTCATGTCCGTAACGGCGACAGGCGCCGCACCTTGGAACTTTGCACTCACGGCGAATGTGCCCAGTACCGTGGCAGCGCAGACAGAGCGGAGCTCTGCCCGGTACAACCACGAGAGCCAGCTCACCGCCAACCCTGACTTCGTGAGGGAGGTCTTCCAGTTTCACGCCAGGATTCATTTTCAATGAAACCAAGCGCGTCGTCGACCCCTTGCTGGCGACACCCTGGACGCGCCACCGTTCCTTGGTGACTTCGCTCACCTTGCCGTACGGGGCGAAGGCTACCCTCACGTCTTCGTCGGGCACGTTGTGCAGCAGCCAGTGTAGCTTGACGCGGACGTCTTGGTTTGCCGGGTCAATAACTAGACAGCGGCGGTCCTTCACTTTTACTTCCCGGGCAGCAAGAATTTTCTTCACCGCATCAGCACTGGTGAAAGTAATAGCCCACACATGGCTCATGCGATACGCCCCCAAGGCGATAACCTCGGGGAGCAGCATCAGCTGAGCCAGCGCATCCCTGAAATCTTCGACCCGATAGGGGCGGGCCCGCACGTCAGCGTGCAAAAACACTCTGTTTAACACAACATTTCCTGTAGGAAGGGTAGGCAGAATCACCTGATATTCATCTTCCGAGGCAAAAATCCTGTTTCCGCGGCCAGACATGGCCGCTGTAGCCGCTCCAACGGAGCCCGTCATCGCACGTCCGTCACGCTCGGTGGCCGGAAGCCGACTATCAACTAAGCCACGGCGCCGACGTTTCCTCCGCGGAAATCCGCTCATTGAAAGGACGCCCCAGTGCAACTCCGGCCTTTAAAAGAGTACCGTTAGGTGTACACTGCAAAAATTGAATGAGGCACCGGCGAGATTCGAACTCACGATCTCCTGTTTACTAGACAGGCGCTTTAACCAACTAAGCCACGGCGCCGACGTTTCCTCCGCGGAAATCCGCTCATTGAAAGGACGCCCCAGTGCAACTCCGGCCTTTAAAAGAGTACCGTTAGGTGTACACTGCAAAAATTGAATGAGGCACCGGCGAGATTCGAACTCACGATCTCCTGTTTACTAGACAGGCGCTTTAACCAACTAAGCCACGGCGCCGACGTTTCCTCCGCGGAAATCCGCTCATTGAAAGGACGCCCCAGTGCAACTCCGGCCTTTAAAAGAGTACCGTTAGGTGTACACTGCAAAAATTGAATGAGGCGCCGGCGAGATTCGAACTCACGATCTCCTGTTTACTAGACAGGCGCTTTAACCAACTAAGCCACGGCGCCGACGTTTCCTCCGCGGAAATCCGCTCATTGAAAGGACGCCCCAGTGCAACTCCGGCCTTTAAAAGAGTACCGTTAGGTGTACACTGCAAAAATTGAATGAGGCGCCGGCGAGATTCGAACTCACGATCTCCTGTTTACTAGACAGGCGCTTTAACCAACTAAGCCACGGCGCCGACGTTTCCTCCGCGGAAATCCGCTCATTGAAAGGACGCCCCAGTGCAACTCCGGCCTTTAAATGAGTACCGTTAGGTGTACACTGCAAAAATTGAATGAGGCGCCGGCGAGATTCGAACTCACGATCTCCTGTTTACTAGACAGGCGCTTTAACCAACTAAGCCACGGCGCCGACGTTTCCTCCGCGGAAATCCGCTCATTGAAAGGACGCCCCAGTGCAACTCCGGCCTTTAAAAGAGTACCGTTAGGTGTACACTGCAAAAATTGAATGAGGCACCGGCGAGATTCGAACTCACGATCTCCTGTTTACTAGACAGGCGCTTTAACCAACTAAGCCACGGCGCCGACGTTTCCTCCGCGGAAATCCGCTCATTGAAAGGACGCTCCAGTGCAACTCCGGCCTTTAAAAGAGTACCGTTAGGTGTACACTGCAAAAATTGAATGAGGCACCGGCGAGATTCGAACTCACGATCTCCTGTTTACTAGACAGGCGCTTTAACCAACTAAGCCACGGCTTTTTTTTTTTCTTTATTGCCGTCTGTGACATGATAACAAAAATGTACAAATGATAAAAACATCAGCCTAATTCGGCTGACGTATCAGGGCTTAAAATCTTCTCAATGCGACCAGCTCATCAAATACAGTAATCCATTCAGGTGGGTCAGCTTGTGCTCGGTACATTTCTCTCAAGCTCGCAACACTTTCAATAAAGTTTTCGCGCACCGAGCGAACGTTAACATCCGCGTGTCGCACTTGCATCCGTGTCCTCCAGAGGCTGTGGAGGCCCAGAAGCATGATTAAATCATACGGTACTCCTGCTTCATTCTGAATTGGCAGGAATCTGATGCCGTAGGGGTCCAGGGGAAAATCTTTTTTGACTGTTCGTTGTAGCACATCCCAATAGAAAACGGGGTCCCAACAGTCCAGAAATACATGTTCTACTGTCTCAGGTTTTTTGCATAAGAGACAGTTTGTGGTCCATGGGACAAAAATCCCCTTTTCGTGCAGCCACGTTTTAACAGGAAGTGTATTCGAGTGCAATTTAAAGAAAAAAGATTTCGTAGATGGGTTCACAGGCATATTTTTAACTCTCTTTAATACATCGTGCCCTGGGCCTCCACGATAAGGTAACCGGTAGATTGGGGTCGGTAACATGGTGTCCACCAGATCCTTATACAGCTTTTGCTTTGACACTTTAGATAAGTACTCAAGGGAAAATCGCACATGGAGCAGCCTAAAAGAGAGTACAACTTCTCGCATGTACCCATTGACAGTGCCACACATATTCGCACAAGATGAGACGACAAATTCAGGAAGAAGTCTCTGCAACCGCACTTGGATAACAGTCATAAGAAAATTATCCCTTTGATTTCGGAGAAAGAAAAAACGCGAAACAACTTGACGCAGAAATAAATGCACAAGGCCGAGGCCTCCTTTTTTCACTGAAAGAAACAAATTGGTACGGCTGGTTCTCTCCCAGTTTGACGACCAAATAAAAACAGCAAACACTCGATGCATCTTTTGAATACTGGCCCGAGATGCGCACAGCACATTCATCAAATACCATATTTTGGATACAAGGAAAAGATTGCAGACGGAGGCTCGCGCAAACATTGATAACTGCCTCCCTTTCCAGGCATCTGCTTTCTCCCTCGCCCTTGACGTATCTTCATTCCAGTGTTCACTTGCATCGCGATAATGCACTAAGGGGACGCCGAGATATTGCGTCGGCAAAGACGACCATCGCATCCTGGAAAAGTGTTCAGGCATCGCTTCCCAGTCGCCATGCCAAAAGCCAGAGCTTTTGTCCCAGTTTATGAGACACCCCGTTTGTTTGCAGAATTTATCCAGCGTGCTGATCACCTCAGTAATGCTGCCTCTGTCTGAACAGAATACCGCAATATCGTCCGCATAAGCAAGGATTTTGACGTGAGTCGACTGCAATCGAAAGCCCGTGATGCTCTCACTTTTGATGATAGCTAAGCACAGTGGCTCCAAGTAGGCCGCAAACAGCAGAGGCGATAGCGGGCATCCCTGCCTTACTGACGAATGAACTGCTATCCTGTCTGTGAGGTCACCATTAACAATAATGCGCGTGGTGCAGTTTGCATATGCCATCTTAACACCTTCTGCAATAATACGGCCTACATTAGCGTGCTCCAAAATGCTGAAAATGACATCATGGGAAACGCGATCGAAGGCTTTTGCCAGATCTAGCTGCATCATAGCGATGCGGTCCCCGAGCACATCGCAACATTCCAGCACGGTCCGTGCGACGTGCACATTTGTGGCGATACTCCTACCTTTGATTCCGCAAGTCTGGTGCGGCCCAACCAATTTCGTAATTATGCTCTGCAATCTCTTTGCTAAAACCTTCATGTACAATTTATAGTCCACGTTGGTGAGGCTTATCGGGCGATAATTTCCCACCAACAACCTCTTTTCTGGGACATCTGATTTCGGAATCAGCACTATGTACGACGTGGTGAATGAGAGTGGCACTTGTTTTCTTTCGTAAGCTTCATCTAGAACTCGTAGCAGTAACTGAGCGACTGTGGGCTTAAATGCTTTGTAAAATTCGGCCCCTATTCCATCAGGTCCTGGAGCTTTTCCGGCTTGCAGGTCTTCGATTGCAGTCTCTATTTCTTTTGCAGTTGTGGGCTGCTCAAGACGCTCCTTCACTTCGTCCTGAAGTCTCGGCAGGAGAGGCAAAAAGTCAACCAGGAAGGCCTCATTCATGTCGCGCGTATGTCCAAGAAGCTCAATGTACTGCTCTTCCAACTAAGCCACGGCGCCGACGTTTCCTCCGCGGAAACCCACTCATTGAAAGGACGCCCCAGTGCAACTCCGGTTTGTAAAAGAGTACCGTTAGGTGTACACTGCAAAAATTGAATGAGGCACCGGCGTGATTCGAGCTCACGATCTCCTGTTTACTAGGCAGGCGCTTTAACCAACCAAGCCAAGGCGCTTTTTTTTTTCTTTATTGCCTGCTTAGCACATAACAAAATTTCAACACAGCATTCACATTCCAAAACAGATAAAATCCGCCAGTGATGCTCTATTCAGCTGACGGTATTCAATTAAAAGCGCTTAAGTGCTGCAAGATGATCCAGCACTGGCATCCACTCTGGCTGCTCCTTCTGGGTCTTCAATACTTCTCTTAAATGCAATATACTCTCTATGAAGTACTCTCTGACAGATTTCACAATTTCATCAGCATGTCTGAAAGCCATGCGGTTTTTCCATATACTGTGCAGGCTCAGAGCCATGAACATGTCGTATGGGACCTCATTTTCTACGGGAAGGAAACGAATGCCATAGGGGGTAACAGGTAGCCGCTTGCTGAGCGTCCGCTGAAGAATGTCCCAGTGGAAAACTGCATCAGTACAGTCAAGTAACATATGCTCGATTGTCTCCGGTTTCCTACATATTATGCAATTTACTGACCACGGGACAAATATCCCTTTCTCCTGGAGCCATGGCTTCACTGGCAGTGTCCCTGTGTGTAATTGGAAGAAAAAGGTTTTCAGTGCTGGCCTAACCGGCATCTTCTTTACCCTTTTAAGGACATTTCCTTCTGAGCCTACACAGTATATGGAGCGGTAGATAGGTACAGGTAACCAAACATCGACAAGATCTTTATATAATTTTTTCCGTGGAACCGCGGCGAGATATTCCATTGAAAACCGAACTTTAAGCATTTGAAAAGCACGGACGACTTCCCAGAGAAAACCTCGCACTCTAGCACTTTTAACATTGCTGGAAGACATAATAAATTCTGGCAAAGCATCCTTCAGCCTCACTTGCATAACAGATCGCAAAAACCCATCCGTTTGGTCCCTAAGAAAGACAAACCTCGAAATTACTTGCCTTAAGAACAAATGTGCCAGTCCCAGCCCGCCACTTCCCACAGGACGAAACAGGTTTGTGCGACTTGTTCGCTCCCATCCCGACCCCCAAATAAACACCGCAAAGACTCTATGCATTCTCTGGACGCTCGTCCGTGCCATGCATAGTACTTGAAGGACGTACCATACTTTCGCCACAACAAACAGGTTGCATACAGTGGCACGGCCGAAAATATAAAAGTCTCGGCCGCCCCACTTGTCCGTATTTGTACGAGAACGCTGGGTTTCTTCCCGCCAGTAGTCTTCAGGTTTGCGATAGTGCTCTAGCGGCACCCCTAAATACTTTGATGGTGATGTTGTCCACTCAAAATTTTCAAAGCTCGCAGGCGCTCTGTCCCAGTTACCATGCCAGTAACCGAAACACTTGTTCCAGTTAATCAGGCTTCCTGACAACTTACAAAACCGTTTCGCATCTTTCACCGCCTCTGACACACTTTCCTTATCGCTGCAAAAAACAGCGATATCATCAGCGTAAGCCAGCACCTTGACTTCATTTGATAAGAACTGAAATCCCTTTACCCTTTCATTGCACATTAGCTTGAGACAAAAGGGTTCTAGGTACAGAGCAAATAATAAGGGGGACAAAGGACAACCTTGTCTTACTGACGATCGAACAGTGAAACTCTCAGTCAGTTCCTTATTGACAATGATGGCCGCGTTGCAGCCCGCATACGCCATTTCCACACCTCGAAGGAGCACCCGGCCCACTTTCACATGCTTTAGTATCGAAAAGAGAACAGTGTGCGCCACACGGTCAAATGCCTTTTCGAGGTCAAGTTGTAGCATGGCCACCCGCCCATCATATGCATCACAACACTCTAGAACGCTTCTTGCTACGTGTATGTTAGTCTGTATGGTGCGGCCCTTAATTCCACATGTTTGATGCGGACCTACAATCAATTTTATCACATTCTGCATCCTACTCGCCAGGACCTTCATAAAAATCTTATAGTCCACATTTGTGAGACTTATAGGACGGTAACTTTTCACTGACACACGCTTCATTGGGTCGTCACTTTTCGGTATCAAAACAATGTGAGTTTTACGAAAAGATGGAGGCAGCATACCGCTTTCGTAAGCTTCAGCCATTACCTGGCGTAAAATATGAGCTAAGATGTTCTTGTACGCTTTATAAAACCCTGCACCAAGACCATCCGGTCCAGGCGATTTTCCAGGGCTTAACTCGTCAATAGCTCGCTCTACTTCAGCTACGCTTATCGGTGCCTCGAGTCTCTGTTTTTCATCATCGTCTAATACCGGCATCAGTGGCAGGAACTCGCTTGCAAAGCCGTCTTCCACGCTTGTCTCGTGTCCCAGTAATTCGTGATAATATTCTTCGAAAGCGCGTTGAATAGCCTTACTATCGCGCACGATTTCCTTCCCGTACTCAATTTCTTTTATCTCGTTTTTTGTAGCGTGCCTCTTTTCATCACTGATTGCTCGCTTTGTCGGCGCTTCCCCCAACCACAGTCTTTCTGCGCGTGCCCGTATGGCCGCCCCCTTGTATCTTTCTTTATCGATTACCTCTAGCTTGCTTTTGATTTCCCGAGCATCTTTCGTGAACTTCCCTGGCTCTGCACTTTCCAGTGCCATGACCACATCAAGACGATGTTGCAACACTTTTTCCTCTTCATTTTGTTCATGGTGAAGCTCGCTAGCTCGTCCTATGGCGCTCATTTTGATGTCTACTTTAAACAGTTCCCATTCTCTTATGACGTTGCCTTTCGCCACTGAAAGTAAACTATCCATTTTGTTCGTAATTACCTTCTGAAAAGTTTCATCCTCTAGAAGCTTTATGTTGAATTTCCACAGGTCCCAATTAAACCGAGATTGCTTTCGTTTCGTTCCAACGGTAAACATCACTAACCTATGGTCACTGAGACTGACACTCTTAACTTGATAATTATTGCTCAATGACACAAGGCTTGTGGAAACGTATGCTCTATCAAGTCTAGCGTGACTTGCTCCTTGAAAATGCGTATATTGTGGTCTCCTACCATCGGACAAAATGCTGCCTATATCCTCAAGATTGTTTTCTTGGGCAATAGCCGTCAGGCGCCCTGCGCTTTGATCACGGATGGGCGTATTAGATACTCGATCTTCTGGGGAACACACACAGTTAAAGTCTCCCATCAGGACTGTGCATCGCTGAGTGCTGAGATACGGTTCCACCATGTTAAAAAAGGCACTGCGTTCATTGTCCTTGTTTGGTGCGTACACACAGATTACACGCCACTGTAAATTACAGAAAGAAAAGTCGCACAGAACAAAACGACCGGTATTACAAACAATTACCGATTCTTCTGTAGCACCTATCGAGTTTCTAATTAAAAGCACACATCCACCCGAAGTGCCAACAGAGTGGCAAACACACACGTTGTATCGGCTCCTGAAGGGTTCGACCATGCGGTTCGTTTGATCTTCGCTTTCCACCTTAGTTTCTTGAATTGCCACAACATCAAGGTCATTTTCCAGAAGGAGGCGACACAGTTGGTACTGCCGTCGCCTCGCAGCTAGACCCCTTACGTTAATAGTTGCAAAACGAAGTGCCGTAGCTGAGCTGGCCATCATGTACGCGATAAACCCAGACAAACCGCATGGTGCTCACCTTGATGCTCAGCCAGAATAACGACCAATCCAGTGACCTTCAGTCTTACTGCGTAAAATCCATGGGCATGGCGACGACGTTGCACGTTGTCGCGATGCTCGCTGGCTTCCTCGGTCGTCTTTCTCCCCCCTTGCCACAGCCGAGCTGTAGCCATCGTCACTGCGTTGGTGTAACCGGTGCCGGCCTTTTATCCGGCGGGAGGTTGGGCTTCGGGCGAAAGGACGCCCGACGTTGTCCCGTCGTTTTAGCTGGCGGCTCTCCCGCACTTGAAGGGGCTGGCGTTCCATCGCTAACGCTCTCTTCATGCGTCCTCTTTCCCGCTGCGCTGCTTGTGTCTGTCTGAGTAAGCTCCATTTTTTCGACGTCTCCGCCTGCTGTTGGCGCCTTCGCTGCATTGACCTTGTCTGCTTTGCCGCTGTCATCAACGGTAGTTTCTGCGGCGACCACTGCTTCCAGTTCCTTCGTTGCATCCTCGCTGCGCTTCTCCTCTACACTGTTAGTTGCAGTGGCTAGATGGTCCGCTTTCGCACTTGCTCCTCCAGCTGCTTCTTCAGCTTCAGCCTCGTCCATGAGTAGTTCGGACTCGTCCTCTCTTCTCATGGGCCCTGTGACATTTGCGTAAGTCCTGACACATTGGGACTCGTCATGCCCAAAGCGACGACAGTGCGTGCACCGCGGGACTCGACAGTCACGTCGCACATGACCCACAGTACGGAACTTTAGACAGAGCGGGGCTCTGCCAGAGACCACGACCAGTGCCTGCTCCCCGGCGATTCGCAGTTGGTGTGGTAGGTCATCAATTGTGATTCCAGGCTTCAACTTCAAAGACACTGATCTCGTTGACGAACCTTTGTCCGTGACGCCTTGCACACGCCATAATTCCCGGCTGACGTCGGTCACTGTGCCGTACGGCGCTAAGGCTTCCCGCACATCTTCATCCTGAACGTTGTAAAGCAACCAGTGAATTTTCATTCTCACTGCCTGGTTCCCGGGGTCGACAATTATGCACTGCCGATCTTTCACTGTCACATCACGGGCGGCAAGCAGGCTTTTCATTCCTTCTGCACTCTTGAACGTAACCGCCCACACGTGGTTCATTTGATACGCCCCCAAGGCAACGACCTCGGGGAGCAGTGCCAAACGAACAAGTGCGTCGCGAAAATCCTCTACCTTGTAGGGCCTGGCTCTAACGTCGGCATGCATAAAAAGCGTATTCATGACGATACGACCTGTTGGCAGGCGGGGCAAAATAACTTCGTAATCCTGTTGACTTGATACATCAGACCTGTTTCCACGGCCAAGCTGGGCCGCTGATACCGCTCCGGCGGAGCACATGATCGCACGTCCGTTCGCCACGACGGCCGGAAGTGGAATCACTAAGCCAAGGCGCTTTTTTCTTCAACATGGTATTTATTACAGTGATGTAATGTTCTATGTACATGAACTATATACAAGCCATTATGAAAACAGTGTTAAACAATACATATTGAAAAGACCATGCACTAGAAAAGGGGCAATGCAGAGCACATCACTAATAGTGAGTGCCACTCCGGTTCGTACTCAGTCTGGGCATACACGTCTCTTAGATGAACAACCATTCGACTGAAGTGATCCTTTGTAGACACAACAGGTTCACAGTGTTTGTCCATCATGCGGGTTTTCCAAAGGCTGTGCAGTCCAATCAGAAAGAACATGTCCAGGGGTTCATCAACAAATGGCAGCGCAGTGACATAGCGAACAGAATGTGGAGTCAGATGAATTCTTTTTTTTTAATGTGCGTTGCAGGATATCCCAGAAGAGTACTGCATCTTTGCAACTGATGAAACAATGCTCAATTGTTTCTGGTTCATCACAAAGGCGGCAATTAACGGTAGACACAAAAATGCCCTTTTTCTCTAACCATGTTCTAACGGGCAACGTACCGGTGTGTAACTTAAAGAAAAAGGTCTTTGTACACGGCGAGACTGGCATCTTACGTACTGTTTTGAGTACGTCATGCCCAGGTAAACCAAAATACAGAGAGCGGTACATGGGCGGAGGGAAGAGCATACGTATCAAATCCGTATACAACTTTTTCCTCGACACTAAAAAAAGGAACTCAGGAGAAAAACGAACAAGTAGGAAACAGACAGCAAATATAGGGCAGCCAAGGCGCCGGTGGAAAAGACAGCAAAAGCACGCCCAATATTCGCCGCTTACTTCTCAAAGAGCTTTGTTTCTCTTTATAAAATGTAGAAAAAAAATCATCCTCGTAGATCGCAAAGCTAATGACGGCGCTGCAGCTCGTTGTACATACTAATTTTTGTAATGTGAACGAAACTGGAAAGATGCTATAATGAGACTCCCTGCGGCAAGAAAATTTCCGATGGAAGTCACGCGCTTGGATCACCTGTGAAGGGCGCACAAAACTCACCAGTTAAGATTAACAATAAGCATTGGCTGTAGCAGGAGGATGTTCACGCCTCACAGGAAACTGAGAGCTTTTATAGTCTGCTAGTGCTTTTTCCAGATATGGAGAGTGCCTGGTCGCTTTTCTGTTGACGAGCATAAATTAGTTAATTTGACGCCACGAGAGTATCGGCAAGTTGACACATCTTTCTGCAAGCGCCGGCGCCGCACTCAAGGGAAGGGCAGCTTGATGTGTAAGTAAGGTGTTTAGGCATCACATACGACTCCTTCGCGAAGTTCTTCGAATTCGAGACGCAGTCACATATTATTGCTTATCTGAAGACAGCTGCTCATGTTCATCTCACTAGCGAGTACTGCACTTCGAAGGAAGAGTAATGCATAAACATATGTGTACAGTGCGATTGTAGCGCACGCGTTAAAAACCACCTGGTCGTCTTAACTATTATCGAGCCGTCCACTACAGCGTCGCTCATAACCAATGTTTCGTTTCGTGACGTTAAATTCGACATACCGACTTCAAATACGGTATGTTTTATTTAATTGACGACTTTTAGTAACACTGCCTGCATTCAGCAGTGAAAGCCAAAATGCGGCTTCATGGACGCAAATCCTTTTGCATGCGACGCAAGATACCGATATCGACCGGCTTCTTCGGACCACTTCAGTTTCCGTCGTTCCACCCAGTTTTTTTTTTCTGTTCTTCCGTCTTTGGTTGCAAACTTATGGTTCTCGGTTTCACGCTGGAGTAATATAGGGCCACTACGAATACGCAGGCTGTGTCAAAAAAAGCCCTCGAGTTTGCGCATGTTTGGGCATGTTTTATTCTGCGCCCGCTTCGTCGGGATCCTTCGTTGCAGATCCTCGGGCGTAAGCCAGCGAGCTTTCGTGGTGCTGAAAATACCACACGGACGTTATTTCTGTTTTACTTTGAAGTTTTGGACGACTTTGCGCTTATATGGAACAAAAGGTGTGAGCCACGGCTCAAGGGAATTAAGATTATATGCAGGAGTGCAGACAAAGTAGGCGTTGAGCTTCTAGGTCAAGATCTACCTTTAACTTGATCTACATCAAGTTAAAAGGGCGAGGACTGTGTTGGGGACACATCAGCTACCTTGTATAATGCGGAAAAAGCTTTCTGCGCGCATTTTGTTTATGCCCAGGCTTGATTTGCCCTCTCTATCGCTTCCATCCCCTTCTTTTTTAGGCACACGTGAACGCTCTGTAGTTAAGGAGAATTGATCCAAATAAAACTAGAATGATAGTTTGTGCTCTTGGTATTCATCGTCTTTCCTGTGTTCGTCTTTATCTATGCGCAACTCGTTCTTAAAAATAGCCATCAATAGTTAAACGCCACTTTCTAGAAAGCTTCATGCGCCTGACAGCCAACTAAATCTTCTTAGAGCGTTAGATTTCATTAGCTCCTTCTTCGGTTTCGCGCCATCGCCGTGCACACAGCCACCTGCCTCGGTTGGCAGGTGTCAAAGTAGAGAGGAAAAGCCGGAGAGAGAAGAGAGAGAGAGACAGGACAGGAGGCGACAGGTGGCCCAGTGACTAGGCCCTCCACCTGGGCTGCAGGGCGTGGTTGGTTCTAAGCACACCGTCGGACAAGGGTGAGAGGAAACGAGTGGAAAAGTGGAGAGAGTAAAAATGCCCTCTGCACATGTTCGGAGAGGGAGAGAGGAATCCGCAGTATCAGACGCCAGATATCGAAACGTGTCACGGCCAAAGAGGATGATTCGTTGCCTAACATACCGTAAAATATTCAAGGCAAAAGTACTGGCGCCAGCACTGAATCGTAAGGCAAGCGAGAGGTAACCGCGGGACAACTTTGTAGATGCCAACTAAACTGCTCGGTGTTTTCTCAGCGTAAAATGGCCTAATACGTACAGGCGCCCACAGACTTAGCACGAAAGACGGAGCGCGTGGCTTGGACTGCCGTCAGCGCCGAGAAGCGATAGCCATCGGGTGCGAGATAATGCTCACGGTGTGTTTACGGCGGCTAACGACAGGCGGTGCGCAGCTCGCTTTCACTGCTTTTTCGCCTGTGGCCGGTCGCCGTGTAGACAGCGCTCTCGATGGGGGCGTGCCTCCGCATTTTGCTACCGGATGCGGCCTCGCACGCCCTGAAACGCGTGACAGTTTTCTTATAGCGGGATACCGAAATTGCGCGCTTAGCTGCCGCTGCTCGCGCGCCTTGCGAGTTTGGCCCACAGGCTGCCGATGTAACAGGATAAATTTTGGGCCTCGCACCGTGCGTAGTTAACCAATACATGCTGAAACTACTATTACTACTACTGCTATTGCTCTGGCAAAGAAAACCGACGCGCTGTGTTGAAGAGTAAGAAAATGAGGAAGACCGTGACAATTTTATGCAGCAGGTTTATTTTCCATGAAACCTTACCGGCTGCACTAGCCCTTTTATGACCTGCTGCATGTTCCTGCCTTAGTACGACAGAATACCTGTGACCTCCTGTGGAATGAACTTGGAGGCGCACCACAGTGCTCACAACATTTATTTAGTTAGATCGGCAGCCTGTGGGCCAAACTCGCAAGGCGCGCGAGCAGCGGCAGCTAAGCGCGCAATTTCGGTATCCCGCGATAAGAAAACTGTCACGCGTTTCACGGGCGTGCGAGGCCGCATCCGATAGCAAAATGCGGAGGCAGGCCCCCTTCGAGAGCGCTGTCTACACCGCGACCGGCCACAGGCGAAAAAGTAGTGAAAGCAAAGCTGCGCACCGCCTGTCGTTAGCCGCCGTAAACACACCGTGAGCATTAACTCGCAACCGATGGCTATCGCTTCGCGGCGCTGACGGCAGTCCAAGCCACGCGCTTCGTCTTTCGTGTTAAGTCTGTGGGCGCCTGTACAGTAACGCCACTACAGGCGACTCAGGAGCAATGCAAGCACTGCTGTCAGTACTTTCAGAGCGGTTCATACTTACTAAGAGACACGCTGAGGCTTCTAATTCCTGCTTCAGAAAATTCTACAATACACTGTCTCTTTAACTTCACTCAATAACTTTGTGCTAATTCTATAAATCACTGGTAGTGCGCGCTTTAAAACGCGTCGCGGGTCCACACAAGTGGATTGTTGCACCAAATTTTGAACTTTGATAGAGGAAATCTCGCAAACTGCTGGATTATGCCTTACTAAAACGTAAACCGGTAAGCTGTAATCCATGAGCTTCTTGATGAAAAGGAACTAAAGCACTTTTAACCATTGCAAAGCATTTGTAAAGTGAGAAGCAGGACGCTAAGCAACCTCGAGAATACTGGATTTATAAAAAACCAGCCGTTTCATTGGCCGTCGATCCGGTTCAGATATTTCCTGAATCTGGGCTGCCATGTGAGTGACATGCGTATCCTGGCTAGAATGCCAGGTTGAAAATGGAAGAGCGAAATAGCTTCCCAAAAATTAGGGTTAGATCACGATATCTCAAAACAGTGTTTTGAAACCTGTCATTTGGTTCCAGATGCCGAGTCGTACGCGTCTTCGGGGGCAGGGGCGGAAATACCATCACCAGATCATTTTTTTTTTCATCATAAAACTGTCGAGGAGTAACCTTGCAGTAAAAGAAATTCGGTTTTTTTCAACTTGAGCTCTGCAGCCGTCCGTTTCACCACGTAGGTGAACTGTCGGCATGCGAAGGTAGACTTTCTCTTTGGTTGCTCTCCGCAGTGCATGAGGAATTTCTTTTGCCTTTTATCTTTGTCAAAAAATGGATTCGGAGATTCGAGAGCGAGCAAAGAGAGGAAGCGCAGACGGCTGCAATGTTAGAAGAATGCAAAATATGTGCCAACATTTTCCCTGTTTTTTGCCGTTAAATTTCGCCTGCTGGTGAAGATATAAGGGAATACGCTTAGATTTTCAGAAAAATTTGCTGGCCGTCCAGAGGAATGCGCTGTAGAGTTCTTTCGCTTTGGTACTTTTGCGTGCTTTTAAAAGAGCATAGCTCGGCACACCATACGATTTTATTACCTTTTGTTCATTCGAATGACGTGCAATCTTTGCATTCTTGGCAGAATATCTTTGATCATATAGCTTTCTGTGAAACCCGATGTTCGCGTTCAGAATGAAAGGGGTAACGATAGTTTATGCGTCGGGCACGTCTCTCGAAGACGTTACTAGAGAAAGATTGTTGAGAATCTAAAGTAGAGAGATCTTTCGCTAAGCATTACGCATTGAAATGCTTTCAAAATTTCGTATTGTATTGGCGTTGCTTATCGCTAAGATAAGCAGCGCCAATATAACACGGAGTTTGGAGAGCATTTCAATGCGTGCTGTGTACACTACACACGCTGCTTTCCATGGAAGACAAAAACTAAAAAATCTAAGATCCGAAAACCATGGGTAACCCCCCTTCACATGAAAATGATGAACCGCAAAAGTAAGCTTTTCAAGCGTTTTATGCTCACTAAGAATCCTGCTGATTTAGTTTCATTCAAAAAATATCGTAATAATCTAACAAGTGAGCTAAGGCGCGCTAAGCAAGCTTACCAGCAGCGCTTAGTTAGTAATAACAAGCACAATCCCCGACAGCTATGGAAAGTTTTGAATGAAGCTTTTGTCCACAAAAAACATAACAAAACACTAGGTGAACTATTTGTCGAAAATGAGCTTTTATCCGGGGCCTCCCTTGCACAGAAATTTAACTCTTTCTTTACTGCCTTTAAGCCAACCGGAGATGTAAAACCTGCCACTAGTACAATTAGCAATATGCCTAATGAATCACTGGTCTTTTATCAAACGGATTCGGAAGAAGTGTTCTCAGTATTAATGAATCTGAAATCAACACGCTGTGTGGATTATGATGGGCTGCAAATAAAACCGCTGAAGTTTGTTGCAGACCTAATAGCCCCGTATCTAGCTTTCATTTTTAATCAGTCCCTTTCATGCTCTATTTTCCCTAATGAAATGAAAAATGCCAAAGTAACAGTTATCTTTAAAGGAGGTAATAAAGCCGTATTAACCAACTACCGCCCGATTTCCGTACTTCCGGTTTTTTCGAAGGTATATGAAAAGATTATTCTAAAAAGAATGGATAGCTTTTTTACTAAACACAGCTTGCTAACAGATTCACAGTTTGGGTTTCGAAAAGGACGCTCTACCGATTCTGCTCTCCTCTCACAAAAAGAATTTATCTTGCAAAATTTTGAACGCAAATGTCTAACTCTCGGTATCTTTGTTGATTTCAGTAAGGCTTTTGACTTTCTTAACCACACTATTTTGCTTGCTAAACTAGAAATGTATGGTGTTCGAGGAATGTGTCTCCATCTTCTACGGTCATACCTCACTGATCGAAAGCAGGCTGTTTTCTGTGATGGACATGGATCCACTCTCCAGGCTATAAACTGTGGCGTGCCTCAGGGCAGCCTTTTAGGTCCTTTTCTCTTTAACGTATATATAAATGACCTCGTAAACATTGACAGTGACGTTAAATTCATTCTGTACGCAGATGACACCAGTATTTTCTTAACGGGCTCCTCAACAGATCATTTATTAAATCGCGGTAATGCTGTTCTTAAAACTTTGCATGCGTGGTCCGTTCAAAATGGGTTGTCTATTAATACCAATAAATCTAAAGCTGTTTTCTTCAGACCTAAAAACATCAAAATTAACTTAAACGATGATATTCAACTTGGTAACCATAAAATAGAAATAGTAGACACCTTCAGATCACTCGGGGTAATTTTTGACGCCTGTATGAGCTGGACCGCACACGCAACACATCTTCGTAAGAAATTAGCTCCTTCCGTTGGTTTTCTTGCTCGGTACCGCACTGAATTTCCTCCCTGTATAAAACGAATGATTTATCATGCCCTATTCCAATCACACATTAACTATTGCCACATAGTTTGGGCTACCACATCCAAAACAAATCTACAGAAAATTCTAATTCTCCAAAAGAAAGCTATCAGGATTATCGAAGGTGCCAGTTTTACTGCCCATACGGCTGAATTGTTTATTAAGTATGAAGTAATTCGTGTAAATATTTTTCTTGAGTACCGCCTATTATACTATCTCAAATTTTCTTCACCATCAATATGTAATTTTTTGCTTAAAATCGCAATGTTAAAGCCCATAGAAAAGTATGTTCAAACCCGATCAACTGCAAAATGGAAACTTCCACGCACTAGAACTAATTATGGTAAACAAGCACTTAATTTTCTTATACCTAATGTTCTAAACAGCTACGAATCTAACCAGCTTAGCATGTATAACCTCCGGCCACATGATTTAAAAGTGTACTTTGTAAATAATATTCCATAACTTCTTATCATATATTGTAGTTTGTGCATGTATCGGTGTCCTTTTCCCATTTGTCATCAACCCAGCAGTGTGTGTAACTTTCAAATGCATCTTGTTCAGTTTTAATTGTTTTTTTCTAGTTTCAAACTACATCTCTGTGTAGCAATCCGTTCAATTGTAAATATTAATTCTTTCTATAGTGTGCTCGTATGCCACCTGCCACCGTTGTATGAATGTGTTTATCTTATTTATTATGTTGTAATGGCTCTTAGATGAGCCACAGGCATTTTCATGCTATTTTCTTTAGCTTTTGGCCTGTGGCTCATTCTAAAGAATGTGCATATTTTTGAAATAAAGTTTGGATTCAATTCAAAAAAAAAAAAAAAAAATTCTCACGCAGCACGCATTGAAATCTTCTCCGAACTCTTTGTTGTATTGGTGTTGCTTACCATAGCGACCCCAAATCTCCTTTGCGGGACCAGGTGGCAGTACCTATGCTTGAAGACGGGGTAAAACTTTTCTGGAGAAGGAAGTTGCCGGGAATATGAATGCATCAAGGTATTCATGGTATGGTCTTTAAGTGCAGTTTTGTTCGGAGCATCTGTTCTGTCAAACCAGTCTACTGCATTGAAACGGTGGCCTAGGCGGATGTAACATTGGGAATTGGCGAATACCGCAAATCACCGTGCTTGGAAGAGGAAAAACTGGAATGCGTACTTATATTCCTGTACGCTACTGCGTACAATCAGTCGCGCTCTCAACAAATGGGGGTTAAAGTCGAGCTACCGCCGCTCCGGGCTCTTTTACCTCCCGTGAGATACCCCTCTACCCCAATAACCTCGCAATGCTTCGTAGTCAAGAGCCGCCAATTAAACACTCGAACTTTTTCGTAAGCGTTCTTCTTCCAAACTCGTTAGCATAGGACGTACGGTTTCGGTTTGTGTAACCGGGGTGTCGCGCAGCCCACGTTTTCGTTATTAACGCGGAAACTCATTCTGAAGGTACACTTAAGAATTTTTGGTTTTATCTTTTTCACGTTTAATTTACTATAATTTAGAAAGAACACCAAATGAAGAATAAAAATACACGACTTAAACTAAATTCTTTTTCAAACCAGACAGACATCTGTCGAATGTTTTCTTTTAAATATTGTTCAGGTTGCTGAACATGAATGAGTATGCCTAGCTACGCGAAGCTAGTTTCCCGCCTCTCCTTGTCTAAACACCGTATCGTTCTAATTCGCTTCCCACCGAAAATCGTGCCGAATGAGGTCTTGCTACGCTAATCTGGTTCGAAACGGGCTGTCGAATTCTAATTGTATTCCGCTGTGAAAGTAGTGTCGATTATTTGTACTTTCCGCAATCTTTTCAGGGGTCTGCTCATTTAAGCACTAGAGCTAACCTATCTGTAATTACTGTAGCTAGTATAGATAGCTTCTCTGATTTAGAGGAGCATAAGAAGATGGACTTTGTCACAAAATATTGCCTTTTTACTTTTTCACTTTTCTTTACATAAATAAAGTTCGTAATTACTCTCTGGAGGTCATCGCACATTGTAGGGGACAGCAGAGATTAGGCAAATTAGGAGATTAGGCAGACTCCATGCGCGATGCTCACCATTTCAAGAGTATTGTTCGGTTTCAAACGCGGCGCGTTGCCCATCGTTTCCACTGACGCGACCACGCATTTTCTTTCAAGAGAGGAGGGAGAAGGGCAAACGGTTTAAACAAAAGTGTTGTATGTTTTTTCTGCTTTTAAACATTTCCAACAACACTTGCATCAATGCATCAAGTCCTGACGAGGTAATAGACCAGAGGTTATATGTACGAAGATAAATTTTGAGTTCTTTCGCCTTCTCGACCATGTACACACAAAGCCCTTATAGCGCCCGGCGACGCTATAAAGCGCCGGCGCTGAGATTGGCGTTACCAGCCCGCGATAGAGGAAAATAAAGATGGACAGCGCGTGCTCGGAGCGCACGCCCGGCACGGGCTGTTCGGAACTAGAAGCCTGCCACGCTGGTCATCTTGCTCTGGTGCTCCGCGGCGACCCCGCAAATCTTATATGTAACAGCCTTATAGGTAAACATTACTAATCTCGACAAACATTATATTTCGTAACATCGTGCCATGAAGAGGCAGCAAATGATTTGGAAAATTAAAGAATATTGTTTACCAAACTTAGGCAGTGGTGCGAGTGGATGATTTTTATTGCACAGGCGGCGCTGGAGTATGGGGAGGTCAAACTTTTGGGGGATGTCTTAATCTTTGAACGCATAACTGGGTGCCCCCTCCCCTTAATAGTTTTTTCTTCTGATTTATTTTCCAAGGCGCAGGAGGCAAGGACACATTTCATAAGCCCAAGAAAGTGTTTATAGAAATTTGCCGCGAAAGTTTACTTACGTTGAGCTAACTTTGGAATATACAATTATAAGCTCAAGATTGTGGACCCAGAAACCATAAAACCTCACATCGATGTGCTCTTCCATAACCTGCGATTTCCAAGCTTATTACTGCCGCTTTCATTTCCTCCGCAGGTAAATCCAATTACTACAGGACATTCCCAAGTACACACTTTTTCCTAACCAAAGCAAGCCCTCTTAATTAATCCCAGCAGTAAACAAGAGGTCGTTGCCTTTTGCATTTTATGAGCCTGCTCGCGTAGTTATTTGCTCAAGGCCTCTTCTGAGATGAGCGAAAAAAACTAAGTAAACTCTTGGGAAGAAAAGAACGATATAGCCCTGGTTGTAATAACAACGACCATGTTTAAGCGAACAAACTCCTCTCTCACCTGTTGTGGCAGAATTTATGGTGGCGCTTAATGCATATATTGGAGAATCCTGCTCGTGCGTTCGCGAATAAACTGAATACACTTGCCGAAACATTCGGCGAAACGCGTTATAATAGTTCATTCGCCGAAGTGTTCTCCTATTAATCTGGCCACGACTGTACATATTACCGTTAAATTGTCCTTTCCAATTCAGGTAAATGTGCAGAAAACTAATTCCTAGCCTAAAATTTAGATGACGTACAACAGCCCGGCTCCGACCATGTTCTCTGTAGGATTATGCAAAAAGTAATGCACTGAACTAGAGCCGTAAAAGATCTCCTTATATTACATTAAACCCTGGTAAGCGGATATGCCAGGAGTTTTCCTTCAGCAACTTTTTCGCCATTTCTTTAAGAATTATGCTCCTATTATTGGAGCTGAGATTTTTACATGTCCAACATTACCAGACAAAAATTTTAAAAATTGGAAAAATGTTGGATAATGTTCAGTAAATACTGAAGTTAACGGTCCATTATTCTCATATTCAGCATTTTTTTTAGTTGTTTCCAGCGATCGCATTTAACAGTTAAGGCTGCCATAGAAAACCAATCGCGAAAGCTTTTGACGATACCAAAAACGTTATTAGAAAACAAAAAACACTTTAGTCGAGCATTATTCGGTATGAATAGTGATTAAGGCCGATCTATCTGTGCGAGAAAAAAAAAGGCTCTTGGGTCTACAAATAGCGATGCACTTCATGAAAACGGTCCACGTGGCACTAAGCGTAAGCCCATAGCCAAGCAAATTCCCCAATGGTTGCTATCGCCATGGTACCTACTGAGCCACTCCCTGCGCCAGTATATGGCATACTAGGAAGCCTGTTGATGTGACTTCAATACCCCCTATGCTGAGCCACTCCTTTCCTGAGCATGAAATCTGCGCTTAGAAACAATCAAAGCTGACACGTTTGATGACTTTTCATGATTTTTCGTCGAGTTATTTACCTGCATTGTGCAAACCGCTTGAGAGTGAAACTAAAGGAGTAAAGTGGAATATAAAGCGTATCTCCCAATTCAGAAAAGGCCAAGAAGGGCATAGGAAAATTCACGCCTGACGACTTACTTAAACCATTTGGAGAAGTTCGACATTTGAAAGTTGAGCAGCAGCTCAGAAAACCCGGCATGATGGTTTTTTTTTTTCGATGATAATGTACTTTTTATTTATTATTATTGCAATAATTTCATGGCACTGGTGTAGCATGTCGCATAAAAAAAGCTATATGCTCGCTCTGTAAGCCACCCCTTTTTACATCTCCATTCTGCAGAGCTTGACTTCTTTGTAGCTTCTTTTTGGTAATGCGGCTTCGTATTACGTGTACAGATTTTCTTTCACTTTTGTTTACCTTCTCTCCGCATGCGCGGTTTTTTGGTATACAAGTACGCATTCTCGCTGGCCTCAATAAAACAATTGCTAGAAGTTCCTTTAAGTGCCTACGTCTTCCATGCCTGTCTTCCTTCGTCCTGTCCTTTTATAGCGCTAGTTGTTCTACACGCATCACCTTCGAATTGTGAGCAGTTTATTAACTAGCTCATAGGGAAGCGAGCAGGTGAGTTGAAACTTGTCGCAATTCACCTAATAGTAGCAGCTGAGTTTCAGGGACACTGTGAAAGACATGATCTTGTTGGAGAAGCACGTGTAATCATTGGCGCCATCTGGAGATTCGCAAACGAGATCGGGCAAAAGCGGCGCAAATAAAGGTAAGCGCTCAGGTTCCAGTTCTCAGTATGCATCCCATTTGTCGGCTTGTGTTTCTAGTAGCCGATCAACAATTTCTCTTGATTATAATAAATGACCCAGCGAGCGGTCATCGCGTTTCTGACCTTTTTTGTTGTCGCTTCTATTAGCGTTTATCTTCATTTACATAGCCTTTCAGGGAAACAGGACCTCTTTCAATGCCAACAGGAAACTTGAGGTCGAAGGTGAGTCTAACTTACTTTCTCCTCTTTTCTTCTTACCCTTCTAAAAGAACTTTTCATATCCTCTTTTTTTTTCTTCACTCTCTTCACTGTCCTTCGCTATCTTCTTTACTATATTTACTATCCTCCCACGAGAAAAATAGGGACCGTTGGCAAGATACACTTCTGTATCAAGACTGGCCGTATTAAGCCGTTACGAAAGTACGTCTCTTATTAATGAAGCCACCTGAGTGTATACCGCGTAAAGGCGCTGGCGAACTCTAGCTCATCAGAAGCCTGTACTGACCGTGGTGTAGCATGCTTTGAGACCTTAAAATGGTTGCTGCTCTTGCCACAGGCCTTGTCTTTTTCGTGTTACCAATGCACGTTGACGATACGATGGTGTAGAAATGCCTTAATAGATATGGGCTTATGGGTTTATGAGTGTTTAACGTCCCAATGCGACACAGGCTATAAGGGACGCCGTAGTGAAGGGCTCCGGAAATTTAGACCACCTGGTGTTCTTTAACATGCACTGACATTCCACAGTAGACGGGCCTTTAGAATATCACAGGACCTGAAATAGCAAGCAGTTTTTCTTGCTTCGTGTAGTAGCCCCGACACAATGAGATGGGTTTGCGAACTCTGCTAGTGCGTAATTTCCTTGTCCGCGGCTTTTCTACGCTGTTTACACGACCATGTACTGCAGCAATCCGGGACGCCATATGAGTGAAATTGATTACGTACGCAATTGTTACTCCCTGCCAAGCTCTAATCAACGAACATACTGCCGCTGCTTTTCTCCATTAGTTTAGTGTGAGAGGGGCTTATGCGCAATGTGATGCTGCTTTTTTTGTTGAGGGTCAGAGCAACACTTTAATAAAAGCAGATGGTAGTCAGGTGCTTACGAAACACTCTTCGCGATACAAGTCCAAACTCTTACTTTTTTTTCACTGGCTTTCGTAGTTACTAGGGGCGAGCTAGGCAAAGTGGGCCACTTTTTGAGACTAGTTTGAGCGTTTGGAGTTAGCCTCTAAGTAAGCAGGTGAGACTGGGTTTTGTATTTTAGCTACGCCTCGTCGCACTGCACTTTAGAAGATCGCTATTTGTGCCACTGGCGTCCCTTGCCCCAACACTGCAAGTTCCGAGCCACACCTCAAACCTTCTCTTTCCGAGTTGCCTGCGTGCGCAGTTATCGTATTTACTCGCGCACTGAACGCGCTCGCATAATGAACGCTGCCCCTAGTTTGTCACAAGGTGCAAACTGTCCAACGAATGAAAAACTACGTTTTCAAATTGCCATAGTTACTCGAATCTTGGCCGGCCTCGATTCTAAGCCTACACCCGAAATTGAAGGCCAAATAAAGAAAAACTCTCCTCGGTAGGTAAGCCGGCCGAAAAAACAATTGAGAACCGCCGCGGTGGCTCAGGGTAAGGCGCTCGTCTACCGAGCCGGAGTACCCGGGTTTCGAACCCGACCGCGGCGGCCGCGTTTCGATGGAGGCGAAACGCAAGAGGCGCCCGTGTGCTGTCCGATGTCAATGCACGTTGAAGGTCCCCAGGTGGTCGAAATTATTCCGGAGACCTCCACTACGACACCTCTTTCACTCCCACCTTACTCCTTTCCCTTAAGGCGCGGTTCAGGTGTCCGCCGAGATATGTGAGACAGATACTGCGCCATTTTCTTGCCTCAAAGACTAATTTACCAATTTACCAACGACAGCACGCAAACAGACTTTATTTCCAGGAACCTGCATCCGTTCACACGTGCTCGTCATCGCTGACCTCCTTATTTTGAATGTCGTCTTCGTACAGTGCACAATCTTCTCTGCCATCAAATGCGTTACAAATGCCGCACTTTCGGATCGAGCGCCCAACCAATCTTTCCGGGATGTCATCCCAGGCAGTAGCCTTCCCCCTGGCTACAACTCCTAGCGACGAGCGCTCGATGTGGCCTGTTAGAGTTAGCTCCCCCGTTTCACTGGACCCGTGAAACGCGCAATGACTGCGATATGCAGCCAACGGTGAGGTCCGGTAGCCTTCTACCTAATGGCTGGGTCACTTTCCACGGACACTTGAAAGCCAGGGTCATATCTGAGTGACCCATGACAGAGGACTAGACGGATGCGAAATGGCCAATTTAAAATATAATACAAATGGAATAAAACAAGATCAGAATAGAATATAATTTTAAAGTAGAAATGAATAGACCTTATATAATACGGGCCCAGCTTGCTCTCTTTTGTTATGCGACACAGCGCACTAGACATAGCGCACTCGCACTCATAGGAACAGTAACAAATAAATGAAACCCTGCATTTATCAATGCGAGAGCATTTATATTACTTTGCCGCGTCAGCAAAAAGTGCACGCAATTTTGTCCGCATGATTATGCATTCCACCTGTCTCGGCCGACTGCGCAACGCTTTACTTTGGAGAAGTGGCTAGAGCGAACCGCATTCACACCGGTGTCATCATTTCCCGTCCGTCCTCCCACTTCAATTGCACCGACCACATCTGTTCAAACTCTTTCCTCCTCGTCGAACAGTCCAGGAGGGCGGCGAAGAGGTCTCGCACAATGTCCGTTAGAATTGGTTCTCCTGAAAAGGGGTCCTGCCTCGGTTTGAACTTTTCAGTCGACGTTGTAGCGCCTGTCCAGTGGGAGATAAAAGTGTTGCCATGGTAACCTTGTTTCGAGCGAGATTTCCATATGCGCAAAGGTGAGAGTCTCAGTGCTTTGTTTCACGTGAGAGTGAAGGTGGTGGTGAACCGCAGTGAGTCCCGAACATGTTTCGCTTCTAGCACAGTAAGGGTGAAAAGTTGGTTTTCGGCCCCAAACATGGCCTGCAAACTTCGAAGTATGCCTGAAGCGAAAAAAAGTACGCAAGAACGTCTAAAATTTTTGTCGTCAATTAGTCATTTAACCTTCTTTACGTCCTTCATAGTAACACCGTTTTTCAAAAGTTCAAAGACCGTAGTTGTTTCCTTCTGGGCTACGTCGTGTTGCTCTTTATTCACCCCAATCGTTCGAAATCTCTTAAAGGTGAAAGGAACTCTAGCACTCTCACCTCCGAGGGTGAGCACTTCCACGAATACTGCGAGAGCGCCCCCTCCGCGGCTTAAAAGCGAGTCCCACTCGCCTTTAAACTTTTTAAAAAGATTTCACTTGTTTACTGCAGCAACAAAAGAGAGATTATGAAAAAGTTAGCACGCATGTTCGCTTTTTACCTATCGTGCTACGGGCGCAGAACAAATGCAAAGGTAGTGATACTGTATCATGCTGGCGTTAGAGGCGATGCCGGTCTGTGTAAATAGGGTTCCGTAAAATTTACCTCATCCGCAAAAACCTATGATAAGCCACTGCTGAGTGCGAATGCTTGATTTTTACACACCAAATGTATTTTTTATTACCGTCGAAATTCATAATCACAAGCGGCACACATTCTTGCGTCAGTAGAGCATTAACTTTTCTTAAGTTTTTACCCTCTGGCAGATATAGGCGTTAAGCACAGCCGAAAACAGCCAGTAAGAGCAATATGGTTCAGAAACGTTATGCATAACACCACCAAAGCGTGACGACTACTTCATTTCGTCATGAATAAGAACTATGGCATATACGTTGTCTCACGAAAGGAAAGACATCCATCGCCCTTAGTGCGCTGACACAGAAAGCGACATATCGTCAGTGTGGCACAAAAGAACGGAATCTTCAACACCGTGTGGTTCTGTAATGGTTTACACCAGAACACCAACAGAAGTCCAATTTTTAAAAATCAAACTCTCTCTGGAGGAAGGCAATTTTCACTAGATACCGACAGTCCTGTAATTATGAACCTTTCATGGCTAGCAATACACGAAAATTAAACGTTCCTAGACGAAGAGTCGTGAGGATAGTTCCTATGAACTGGCTTCGTGCAATAATAACAATAAAAAGTAACTAAAAAAATCTCAGTACTGTGCAAGAAGTTTGATCGCTTTCATATTTCTCACGACTGTGGTTCTGGCCGTCGCCCTCAGATTTTTCACTTAAATAATAAGACAACTTTTAAGCGGGCAATATATAAGAATGCAGGTACCTAGCCTGAAGTAGCATTTTGTGTTCTGTAAAACAACAGGTATATTCTTGCTTCACACTTTCATTTTAGCAGAAAAGCACATTGCGCAGTTTGATACAGAGGGCACTACACTGGCGCTTATGCATGTCTACTAGATCCCACTAGTGCTACTAGTTTGGAGGTTGTACTGTCAAAGGTATCCTTTTTACCCTGTCGTCAACTCACCCTACTCACAAATTTTACGCATCAAGTTAGTACGAAGCATACATCGGCATCCGCTTGTGCAACTTGGAGACTGGCATAACGCCTTTATTTCTGATTTGCAATCCACTTTCTGCAACACGCGTTAATACAAACTTGCGACGCCCACTCTTCTTCGTGGCATCGTAACAGGGTCTATGTTGTGCAATACAGAGTTAACCGAACCATTTAACCGAATTTTCATAAAACGACCACAAAGACTTACTTTGAACCGAGTCTCTCGTTAGAACTACCCAATTAACAATATGTGATGTACCAAGCAGTACACTATTGAACAGATTGGTGCAATCGTGTTTCCAGCGTGCGCTAGTTGAGAAATTATCACAGACCCTATTCGGTTGTACGGCCACCTTTACATGAATGCACAAAGCAAAGTGACGGTACTTGTCCACAATTATAACATATATAAATATGCAGTGTTTTCTACACAACAGAAATTTTCCCCTCGACAGATACATATTTGTACTTCTCACCAAACGTTCTCCTAATCGAACTCCGAATCACTTGCACGATTCGCCTGCTCTCCTCAGGAACCAAACAGGCCCTTTTAAGTGGCCAAGGCCCGCAGGGTGTCATGATGATATTAGCACCCCTTCCTTATTAAAGTCCGTCGTCTTTTGTTTCGAGTACTTCTTGCAATAAAAACCATGTAGCCATGTTCCTGATTCCTTCCTTTTTATTACAGACTCTCACAGAACCTCGCTTTTACAGATGCCGCAGCCCATGGTGTCGATATCTATAGCACGCTTCCAAGCCTCTTGAATGTTATGCTTGTACACGGGCCGCAGTCCTCTTCAAGTTTCTAAATGGTTCTTAGGCTGTGTCCCCATCATCTATGATTTTGAAATAAAGGTTGTTTCTAATAAACGTCCCCGACATAGCTCGACCTTAGCGCAATACCTTAGCTTGGCCGAGGGAAATGCCGGCGCAGTATGACACCTTACACCCCCATGTGGGCGAATAAACTTTTACTTTTTCTAGGAGAAGACCCCTGGAAGGAGACCCCTGGTAATGAAATATATTCAACGTCTCAATACGTAGCCCCCAAAACAATTTTCCTTCTCTTTGTATATAAATTTATGTTTAAAACTAGGCTGTAACGTCCCAGGCAAATAAGAGTTGTGTGCAAGAAAGAACTGGTCAAATTTCTTAACCGGAAACGCGACCTATATACTTGCGTAGCCCTGAAGAGGGTTTTAGGAGTTCCGCAGCTGCCTAATCTCAGTGTAAAGAAAGCAGAAACGAACATTGCAGAAAGCGAAGTTAGGAAATATTCCCGAGTGGCTGCAAGTAATGACGACATGGAAGCCCATGACGCAATGAATGGAACTGTTCGTCAAATAGTGCTGATTTCTTGTTCCAAGTTCTCAACTTCTTGCTGTTATATATCAGCCCTACTATCTTTGTGTTCACTTTGGGTTTTTTTCTTTCCGTGCGGCATTCCTTTCCTCACCATAAGTACCTCCTACCCCGCGACTGCTCACAAAACGTGCTCTACGATCTGCGAAGCTCATGTGAGCATCGCGCTTTTTTTCTTCCGTTAGGACCCCCAACACCCCATAGTTACTGCCAGCGCCGAGCTGCGTTTCGCGCCTATATTGTTTGTAGCAAGGACTCGATGCTGCACTGTGCAGACGACCCCACGTGTAGACGACTACACGTGTAGTGTCGCCTCAGGGTGAGGGCGCTGGCGTCGCGTCGACGAGACGTCAGCGCCCTCACCCTGGCCCTGACCTCAGCGTGGCCACCCAATAACTTGGAGCTCTCATTCTGGCTCCCTATATGGATAAGCCTGGATGAGCGACGAGCCGGCTCAGCGTCCGCAAGTATGTATCGCGTTGCCGTCCGCGACACCTTTTTATTGCGAAAGCAATACTACTTGCACTTTCACGCCTTTGCCGTGCCGCGGCGGTGACCACCATTGACCTTTAGCTGAACCCTGTGCGACGTCATGCGTGACGAAACGCCGAAGAGCTGCGCGACCATCTCGCGCCGTCGAAAGAAACGGCGGTGGCCACCACCGGCGCCTAACTCCAGCACTCTCCGCTAGGAGCGCAACAGGTGTTGTGACGTCACGTCGAAGAGCTGAGGGCCCAACTCGCGCCGTCTGCGTGCAGTGGCGGTGCCAATCACCGGCGGCTTAACATCTGCTTCGCGACGATGCCGCCTAGCGCTAAGGCAGCTCGTCGTAACGAACGGAGGAAAGGACAGCGAGCTACAGAGACGTGCAACGATTCGCTCAAGCTAGGAAACGACTGCGGACTGAAGAAACGGATGAAGTTTCTTTCGCAATTTCTGGGCTTAACCAAGCTGAGCCTCTGCCAATTTTTTTTCTGCGGTGAGGATGAGGAGACCGTGTAGTAGTACTTGTTGATGCTTCCGCCTTATACTATTTGTAGCCAGGATATTAAAGTCGGTCGGATATAAATATACACTGTTCCAGACGATTCAGTGCGCAAGAAAACTATCACCTCGTGTCGGCCGCGAATGCCGTCGCGCCATACGAAGCATGACGCAATAAAGTCTTGCAAGGGACTACATGTGCGATAGTGAGTAGTATGTACTTCTCCGGCGCCAATAACAATCCACTTCTGAGAAAATAGGAGCAAACAAGTTAGACCTCGAAGTTATAAGGCACTAAAAACTCTTTTACTGACCCATACCCCTTTTCAATGGGGAAATCGGCTAGACTTTCTTCATTGTAACTTATCTCTGTGTCTAAACTCTAGAGGCTCAACTGTACAATATATCACCTCCTGACTCCTACGCCGGGAATTTCCACAGCGTCGAGGATTTCCAGCACGCATTTCTGAACATGCTTGCTTCAAGTTAATCTAGAAAAGTGCAGGCTTGACTTCTAAATTATACAACATAGCGGTGCTGCTCATGTTCTTAGGGGAGCTGTTTCTTACCCGAGACTTGAGTCAGGCTTAGTAAGATTAGTGAAAAAAAAATAAAAAGAAAGTGAAAAGGAAAAACGATATGTTTTCTTTCTATTAATATCTCGAAGTTCCACTAAGTTCAGATCGAATGCGGATGATCACCCTCCGCTCTCCCCGCCAAGCGAGAAAGATTTATGGCCAGACCCCTTCGGTCCCATTTGTTCAATAAACAGTGAGCTCGCCCCCCGTCCTCCCGCAACAGTGGGCCGTAAATCCGGCTTTCTCTCACATTAGGCTTCACATTATCCTAAGTGCATGGCGAAATTCTGTTGGTCGCAACAGACACGTTTTATATTTACCTGCAAGTGCAACGAGAAAGTGTGCAACGTGAAAAAGTTAGTAGTCTTGATGCGTGATATCAGGAGCTCTGTCGGTGTGCAATAAAATGCAACGGGAAAGCAGGCGCAGTATTTAGTTTCGCTTAATGTAAATTGAGCTCGCATAATTTAAACTCACCTTGCAACAGGAGAGAAGTTCTGATGTGTTCTTCGTTCTTCAGAGGGCTCTGCATTTCGTTGATCACTGTTGGTCATATTGATCATTGTTTGAAATAATTAACAGAAATCATAGAATGCAAAAAGTATATTTTAAGTTAGCTTATACCAGCATTTTCATCATTTAACTAGTGATGGAAAACTATCGATAGTACTATCGATACTATGATG
The DNA here is from genome assembly GCF_055824585.1 of Amblyomma mixtum. Taxonomy (NCBI): domain Eukaryota; kingdom Metazoa; phylum Arthropoda; class Arachnida; order Ixodida; family Ixodidae; genus Amblyomma; species Amblyomma mixtum. The sequence continues at coordinate 92,728,995 of NC_143020.1, forward strand.
TTGAGTCACTATCGCACTATGGATGGCAAAAAAGACTATCGATAGTACTATCGATAGGGCACTATCGATAGTACTACCGATAGTTAGTACTTTCGATAGTGGTATCAATAGTACTATCGATAGTACTTTCGATAGTCCTCTTGATAGTGCTATCGATATCCGTATCGATATTACTTGTCATATATAGTACTATCGATACTATAAAACCAACCACGTGTACCCATTGCATCCTAAACTTGGTTTCCCGAGTGTGTCGTATGGAGGTGACGGTATCAGTAACTGACAGGACTCGCCCGTTTTCGCGGCCTACGCGTCACCCAGCTCTGCAGACGTTCCCTGCGTAAAGATGCTGGATAAATTGTTAGCGTGCGAATGTCCTAGCTGCGAAGCATGTGTGCGAAAAGCATTTCTGCAGCGGTTGCGTCCGCAAGACGACGTCTGCCGGCACGATAGTGACGAGTAAGCCAGCACAACTTGTGCTGTTTGTTCTTTCATCGGATGCAGTTCCAGGTATTTTTCCGAACTGTTCCAGTGCACGTTAAAAAACAACAGCTGGTTGAAATTTACCGGAAACCTCCGCTACAGCACCCCTCATAGCTTTAGTGTCTTTGGGTTTGTGAAACCAATCAGCTATCGCAAATGTTTTGGATATTGCAGGCCAACAAATGCACAATATCTATATTGTTACTATCAATAGTCTTACCATTGACAGCTTCACTATCGATAGTCTTGCTATCGATAGCGGTACTATCGCTAGTAACTCTATCCATAGCAACACTGCGGACAATAGAATTGTTTGTTTGTTTGTTTGTTTGTTTGTTTGTTTGTTTGTTTGTTTGTTTGTTTGTTTGTTTGTTTGTTTGTTTTTTTGTTTGTTTGTTTGTTTGTTTGTTTGTTTGTTTGTTTGTTGGGGTTTAACGTCCCAAAGCAACTGAGGCTACGAGAGACGCCGTAGTGAAGGGCTCCGGAAATTAGTAGAACTGATAGTATTAATATCGATAGCATCGATAGTTTTTTTACACTATCAATGGTTTCAAAGAAACTATCGATACTATCGACAACCAATTTTTCGATAGTTTTGCATCACTACATTTAACCCGTCAAACGGTGCGTATTGATAGGAATGTAGGTTTTGACAACTAGCATGAAGTGCGAGGGCATAAACATGCTAGCTCACGCAAGGTCACGAGACCTAGGCGGCCCACCTGCCTCCCAGGTTGCATCTGTGCGGATTTTTGGCGGATTTTTGGCTCACGGTTAGAGACACCAACGACGCTGTCGCGTTAGAACTTTAGACCACGCCCCCGAGCTCGGAGGGGCTCCTAGTCAAGGGCTCCTAGGGCCTCAGTTTTTAGCTCCTTTCCGTGAACGGGCTGTCTTTGGTCATGTAGGCCTGAGATGGACAGCATGCCCTCACACTGCTAAGGTGGACAACGCACTCCGCTTTCTTTGCCGCCATTGGTTTTGTAGCGACACGCGTAAGCAGAGCCTTCCTCGTGACGAGAGCGAGAAGGGAGCTGGCGCCATCGCAGGCTGGATCTATCTTTACAGGATCCTTGTAGGATTACTACTTCTGTGTGATGACATCGAACACGATAGCATTAAGGAGCTCGTGTCGCAGAATATCCGGCATGGTTGCCCGTGAGCGAAAAATCGACGAAAAATCCCAAAGAAGCAACTTAGGAGGCAAGCGGGCAATCTAGGTCATGTGACCTTGCGCGTCACCCCAACCTGCCCACTGGATTGCGAGCAAACTGATCACTGCGGCAGGTCGCAGTTGAATTATTTACTTATTTACTGGCCGCTCAGGAAGACCAACATCGGTCGCACAAGACCCACCACTAGGAGCACCTGAAATCGCAGCGCAATGGCACATCGCTTAAACGCTGAACCACTGCGCCAGGAGTAGTAGGAGGACCCCCAGGGATATGTTAACTTAAATAATGACTAATCCTGCATGTAAGGAAATTAACCAATTATGCTATAATAATAATATTTATTTATTTAATAATACTAATAGTTGATTCAAAGCAAGGATACGATACACGACACCAACACGCCAAAGCCACATTTGGGCTTGCAGGGCACCGACCGGCATCAGCTACAACATAAGTTGCTCTCGCACACAGTTTATGTTGAGAAATTAGTTAGGGTTTGCAGTTCTTCTCACTTAGAAATGACATCATGTATCTAATAGAGAGTGTTTACGTTCCTGGCGACGAACTTTTTTTTCTATAAAGTTAGAACTTCAGAGCTCGTGCGTCGTCGCGTCTCTTCGTGTTTAATCCTAATGTTGGTACGTGCCGCTCAAAAACCTAGGCGTCTCAGGTGTCCACTGCGAAGTGACCGAGGTACTTGTCTTTTCCTTTCCTCGTTACATTTTTTTCTTTCAGTGAATTTCGCAAATATTCACGCCACAAAACAAACAAACATACATTGTCTATTCACACTAAGGACGTGTTTCGGCCCAGGTCCTATACTAGCCCAGGTCCTCACAAATCAAGGTAGAACTCGTATTCCGGAGCCCCAGTGTCGCTTATAACGCCGCTTGAACCCTAGCGACCAAAGTCCATGGGACTTAAGATCATGGAAGCGGAGCAGTGCAGCCTCTCAGGCCTCCCTAGAGAGGTGGGAGATGACGGATTAGGATGTGCGGGGTTTGGCAGGGCAAGCCCATACCATGCGGAAAACGTTCGAGAAGATCTCTTCACACAGGCTGCAGCAGCTATCAAATTCTGCGTTGAAGTGTTTCAATACTGCCGGGCACACCACTGTATTAGTAAAATTTTGAGAGGGAGCAGTTCGTCAAGATCTGTTCGACGGAGACCCTTACAGGGTTCCGGAAAGCCACGATGTCTGTCCTTGTAATATGTAGGGATCTCTTTGAATGTAATTAGGGATTGGGTGGGCTTGGAGTAGGCTTCCACAGCAAGTCTGAGTGGCCGGGGAGAGAGCGCGCGGGCCGCGTTATCGGCTAACTCATTGCTATGGACTCCCTGGTGCCGGAAGCCCAGATGAGGTTGCAATTTCAAGGGTCGCTGAAACGACAGCAATTTTGTACGGCGACATCCGAGTGGTCTCAATCCCCAGGTGCTCAGTCCACAGAGCCCTATAATCCACTCCCCTGAACTAGTTCGTTCGACAACCCCTTCCCACAGCAATGCGCATACAAAACGGCAAACACTATGCAGTCCTCGCACAATTAGCAGCTAACAGTGTAGCACTTGCATCAGATACAACAGCTTATGTTGAATTCCAATGGCAGATCGGGATCAAGTTTTTCTGCTCGGTTTGGATCAGTCGTATTCCAATGGTAAAATGGGAGCGCGAGTTGTATGTTCCAATGGCAGATCGGGATCAGGCGTAAATCCCGGATCGCTCCGTGGAGCAGCAATACTTGATCCGCCGAAATCGGCAGATTTGACCGGAACCTCGCGTGACGTTTTTTTTTCCGCCGCGTCTGCTTCCGGTCGCGACCGGCAGCAGACGCTTCGTTCCTGTCGTCGCTACGTGGTGAGCCGGGCGAGCCGGGCACTCTATGGGGCACTTTCCAGTCAACAGTGGACGGCAATGATCTTGCTTCGAGCCGTGCGGCACTAATTTTGCTTCATGGAAGTGACAGTTCCGACTTGGGCACTGAAAGCTCAGAGTCCAGCAGTGAAGATTCGTCTGAAACGGACAGCGAGTGTGAAGCTGCCGGCCTGTATATGCCTGCCGCCGGCGTCAGAAAAATGCGCTAATATTCTTTGTTCGCGTTCGTAACAAGCCCTGGAGTAGAGGAATGTAACAAATGAATCATTTTTGAGGATCGTTGGCCAATACCGAGTTGCTGGTAGAAGTGATAACTGCGATACAAGCAAATTTCTTCCTGACGCCCAGTGCGGCTGGCCTGCTGTCAGCTAGCTCCGCTGCTGGAGGCGTCGCAGAAATCGATCATGTCTTTATTTTATTATGAGACGAGGAACACAGTAAAACGGTGACGCGAGTAGCACCTTTACTACAGCGCTGGCCAGTTCCGAAGCGCCCTCAGCTGCGGCATCGATGAAAAACATTTAGGCTTAGCGACGACTACGGCAGCCAGGGAGAAACGTTGTCCGGGGGGCAGCGCAGTTCGTCGCTCGGCGTGTCCGCGGGCGGCGTCGTTGCCGAAAGCTCGACTGTCTCGCTGATTGGTTCAGCGGCTTGCGTCTCGCAGTCGCAAGGCTGGAAAATCGAGCAGCGAGCGACTTGCCTGCGCGTCGTCCGCCACTTCTTTCGTGAACGGTAGGGACAGGCTCACTGGCTCTCCGAAGACCGCGGCCGCATACTCGCGTGTTCACGGAGGGTGGACCATCCTGTACATACGCTTTGGTTTTGGCTTTACATTCCGGCCTTCGTACTACCTCCTTTTTGTTTCGCCGAGACGGCGTCTGTCAACGCAGAGATCGCGCCTCGCGCAACTCCTGTCGGGCTCGAACACGAAGCTAGCAGGGCGTCCGCTCCGGCGGCGCGCCTAGTTTCGCGGCTCGCCGCTGCGGCGCTGGCAGCGCTGGCGTCGCGCTCCCGAGAGAGCACTCGCATTCCAATCGCAAAATGGGAGGTGGTGGTGGTGGTGGTGGTGAAAACTTTTAATTTCTGAAATAGAGTTTGGGAGCCACAGAGTGGCCACGCTACATGGTCGGCGTCCCTAGTCCGGGACACCGCATGACAATGCCCCGTCTCTAGCCCGTTTCACCAGAGCCCTTTGGGACTCAAGCGAGGAGCAGTTGAGAAGGGCAGTCTCCCATGCCTCTCTGGAAGGGGTAGGGGAAGGGGGGAGGTGGGGATTTTGAGTACATGCCCACACCATGTGGAAGATATCACAGGTCTCCCCACAGTGTGGGCATCGCCCATCCGTGTTAGGATCGTAATGCTTTAAGATTGCAGGACAGAGTAGAGTACCTGTCTGCAGGCGCCTTAAAGTTCGCTCCTCCGTCTTACTCAGCCCCTTTGCAGGGGCCGGGAAAAGGCGGTGGATGTCGCTATAATGTGTTATAATTTCCTTGAATCGCAGCAGCGGCTGGTTAGTCTCCGAGCCAGAAGAGCTGGGATGAGGAGCCCGGTGAGTAAGCGCTCGGGCAGCCGCGTCAGCGGCCTCATTACCTCGTAAGCCCTGGTGGCCAGGAGCCCAAATGATTCTTTTGGGTGTTGGATCAGTGGCAGTCCGTCTTAGAATGCAAGCAGCTAAGGGGGAGATCTCCCCTGCCAAGTAATGATCACATGCTTTTCGGGAGTCCGTAATGATGATTCTCGAATTGGCGTGGGCGGCAGCAAGCGCTATCGCTACTTCCTCGGCTCGCATTGAATTCGGGGCTTGGGAGGTGGCGAAGCTACGCGCTCCGACGCGCTCCGTACGCGATCCTACGGAGCGGTCTCGATCAGCCATTGGAATTCAGCATTAATAACAAAATCAAAGATTATAGCATGGAAGCCTGTGGAAAAAAGCGAAGGACAAGCAACCTTGCACTTCTCAGCTTTTCTGCTTGTTTCTTGCGCCTGATGTCCAGAAAAATCATAAATTTTATGGCGACAGTGCAAGTGGACACACAGGTACTTCTCTGGTGTGTTCATCCGAGTCCCATTCGCAAAGGTAATCGCTGCTCACTTTGCAAGAAAACTCTCCAGTTTAGAATGTCGCTTTTGGCTCTAAATGGGCTTTTTTTTCCTCACTCCGTTCCAACGTAAAAGTTTGGTGTGTTTCGGATATGTTCGGCGCAGTGTACTCCTCCAGCTTAGAGTTCTTTTTCTCCTCCAGGTTAGGGTTCGTGTCCTTATTCTGGTTCGTCTTTGGACGATATCCTCGCTTCGGTCGATATGCGCGCGAGTCAGCCGAAATATGAGCTCAAAGCGTTTCATGATGGACAGTGTTTTTATTCCTTTTTCGTAATAATGCTAAAGCACTACTAGTCCCATTACGAGAAAAGCCGGCCGCGTGCGGTGAGTGTGTGTACTCGCAGAGTGTACAGAAAAAAGCGATGGCAAGAAAACATGGTGACGTCAGGAGGTGGTCGTGTGACGCACCCATCAAGCCGAGCACCGCTACCTCAGGCAATCCTATATAAGCCGCAAGTCTGTATATAGTCGCAACTGACCAACATTCATGCGGCGCCAGGTTCCCCGACAACATTCGTACCAGAACTGTGACGCGACCGGTTGTCCAGCTACGTTCCTGGTGGTTTCATACGATTTCTCGTTGCTTATAGCTTACATGTTCTAGCCAACTTAGAGGCTAGACTGCAACAGGGATTCGAACCGGCGACATACGCACCTTCATTGTATGCCTTTCCAGACCCATTGCCCTTTCCCTTAAGGCCATGTGGAGGTGTCCACCGAGATGTGAGGCATTCACCGCGCCACTTCCTTTCTTCAAAAACCAATTTTAGAAATTTTCGTGCAACCCTTCATCGTACATCCTTCCGTGTGGTGTCATACGCATATATGTGTGTGTGCCTGTGTGTGTGCATGCGTATTGTGTGTGGGGGGCGTGTGCGTGTGCATGGTGTTTGTGCGTGCGTGTGTGTGCGTATTGTATGGGGGCGTGTGCATGGTGTTTGTGCGTTTGCATGGTGTTTGTGCGTGCGTGTGTGTGCGCATTGTGTGTGGGGGCGTGTGCATGGTGTTTGTGCGTTCGTGTGTGCGCGTATTGTGTGTGTGTGTGTGTGTGTGTGTGTGCGCGTGTGCGGGCGTGCGTGCGTGTGTGTGTGTGTGTGTGTGTGTGTGTGTGTGTGTGTGTGTATGTGTGTGTGTGTGTGTGTGTGTGTGTGTGTGTGTGTGTGTGTGTGTGTGTGTGTGTGTGTGTGTGTGTGTGTGTGTGTGTGTGTGTGTGTGTGGTTGGGTGGGTGGGTGGGTGGGTGGGTGGGTGAGTCGGTGGCAAGGTGGGTGGGTGCGTGTCAGTGCAACTACAAACCAGTAATGATCTAGCATTCCCGCACGTAAGCTTTCTAAGTCTGACGATAGAATTTATTTCTTCGTATTTCTTTCTCATACTCTTATTTCGTTCTTAATATTATTTTTTATTACTGTCCAGTTTATCATACTTTCTCCAGCTTCTAATTTTATTTTCAATCTTTGAAGTACCCCGAGAAAGCGTTATGAGTGGTTGTTATTAAACATAATTTGCACAGCAGTACGCGATTAAGTAATCATGAGGCGCCCGTAAACAGTGGCCAACAATATGCGAAGACAAAGCCTGCCAGAATCATACATAGGAGAATAAAGCTTTATTAACGTGACCTCTCGCCAGCTCACTATACAAGCAGAGTTTTTTGCCATTCTTCGCGCTCAGATCGCATACACACTTTCAAACAATACGACGTCGCTGAAGTTTGGGGGGTAATCATAAACCCGTTATATGTTATTTTTTCAATCTGAAATATAAGTCCAGACGCAATATATGTGCAATATAAGTTCAATATACGTGGAAATATATGTACAGACACAAAATGGCATAACTGCTACCTCCGCAATAAGTAAAAGGGCAGAAAGGGTCTTGAATAAATAGGAAAGAAGCCATATTGTTCTTTTTTATTTCATTGCGTCATGATGACTCAAATGCGATATACATTTTAGCTTGAAACTTTATCCACCTTATCTTTTTGCTTGCCAGAGATTGAAATGAGTAGCAGTACTCCTTGTTCAAGAGGTCCATGAAAATTGACAATCATCCGAAGAAAAGGGCAAAGAGATTGTTTCGTTATTGTCTCTCGTTCTCACTCAAATTGAATTTGCTGAATTTGCTGAATTGTTTACTGTTTTTGCGTCAAGAGAGATCGATGGAAAGCGCAATTTAAAGATATTGTCCCCATTCCTTCCATGAAATATGTTTCAATCGAGTAAGTAAATAGCGCCATCTCCTCAGAAAGATACAAATTTTGTATGTCTTCTGTTCACTTATTCACTGTCCAGATGCGATCGTTTGCTAGGGCTTAGAAGTAGATCAGCATTAGGATCAGCAAGACCGAGAATAACTCCCGTTCTCGTCAGAAGTGAGGAACTATTCAAGAGTAAGTTAGACATGACACAGCGCAATGCATTTCTCGGACGTCTCCCACTTTGGGCACTTTGGTTTTTGTCCCTCTATGCTATCAGAGTTCGTCAAGTTGAATGCTGCGACACATACATCGAGTCCAAAGACATCATTCAGAGATTGGCTCCAGGCGAAATGAACGTTGTAGTTGTGTCGATTTTTTCATCTTGGAACCGTGCCGACGTGTTCTGGTCGCAACTGCTCCCAACAAGGACTGCTTGGACGTTCGTCAACGACGGATTCAGGAATTTCTTGAACGAAAATGCACAACAGAAACGAAAGACATTAGCCATTGTACCAAGCCTCAAGATAAAGTTGGGACTATTCTATCGGCTCGTTAACTCGAGATACGCTTTTCACGCCGCTGTCCATTGGGTCCTCATTCGAGAAAACTCCGTACTTCTCACCGAAAAAGCAAGATACGAAAAACTTTCGCCTCCAATAAAGTTATCCGTGCTCGGCCACTGTGCTCGCGGTGTGGGCAGCGCATTCATTTACTCAGACCAGCTGCGAAAGCCAGTATTCTACACTGCAAGACAGCTTCTGAGCTTGCGCGCTTTGTCTCATTTCACCTGGATTCCAGAAAAGGACCGTTTCTCCGCCACTGAGATTAGAGTCGGCTGTTTGTATCTACCCCGGTACAAGAATGTTAAGAAGGCGCGTAGTCCGCAGCCTGAGCAGCCATCCTTGTGCGCTGAAGAGCGCTACAGGTTCCTGCGTTACATCTTGCGCCACAAGAATGTGTCACTGACCTATACCGTTCATTTCAGCATCCATCACTCAATGTCGTACATAACTGGCGGGAAAACCGACCTCTTGATGAGTCACACAAGCCTTGACGGCAACGCACCGTATTTCTTTTCATTCGCCGACGTTGACGTCCACTACGACACCTTTTACGCCCGAGCAAATGATACCCGTTCTGTATCTGTGTTCGCAGTGCTTTCCTACTCTGCTTGGGGAGTGGCCATCACCTTCATCACCATGGCCACCACCGCTGTAGTGCTCGCATCACTCAACTCTGTTCATACTTGGGCACACTTTGCCAACGACGTGGCTCGGGAAGCGGTGTTCCTGCTGGCATCGATCCTCGCTACTTCGGCACCCGAGTCGCAGCACCGCCAGCGCATCGGACACCGTCGAATTGTCTATGCCTGCTGGATAGCTGGCATCTTGTCCCTCTCTGTCTACATCCGAAGCGAGATGACCGCCATGGTGACGGCAACACGACCAGCTGATCACCTGGACACTCTGGACGAGCTTGAAATAGCTCTGGACGCCGGGAAGGTCGCACCCTGCGTTGCCAAAGGGTCTGCAACATCGAGCCTCCTGGAAGAGGGCTCAACGCACTCAAGCGTCATAATGAGGAAGCTGAACTCCGTCTACAGCAGTCACTCCAAGGACGAGCTGACCACGACGACGCTACGAGACTGCTTGCGGATGGCCGGCAGGCCCGACAGGGTCTGTTACTGCCCGCTCCAAACGAGATGTGTCATACAGGAGAGGACGCGAGGAATCCGTCCGTTCCGTGAGCCCTTCACGATGGTGCTGGACGGCATTCCAGCTAGGCATGGTTTTCCTTACCTACCAGCCCTAAGGAAGGTTTTCCTTGCCGTGCGAGAAGCGTCTTTAAGGAGTTTATTTTTTGAAGATTGCAGTGATGAAATCGTAGTGCCGAATGAGCTTAGCATCGAGTTGATAGATTTCACGAAGCATTACTGGCTTCTGCAGGCTGGAGCAGCCGCGGTCTTTCTGGTAGAGTGCCTCATTGGCCTCCTCTTGAAGTCTCGCCTTTGGTTCCTCGAATGAGACGATCACGAGGAATTTTGCAGCGATGTAAATCAAATCACTCTTTATAATTTGCATGTGTGTTTTCACTAATATGAAACACTTCTGTCCCTGCGTTTAGCCAATGGCGTCAGTATGAAATATATACCAGGTAAGGTGCATCCCACGCTATACTAAGAACGGTTATTTGCCTTTTTATTGACAATAAACTGATATGCACTCCAGGTACACGTGGAAAATAATCTAACCCTCTAAATCAGTTCGCCATTGCGTATTCTTGGGAGTTGTTCTTTTCGCGAAGTCGCATTTTTACCGTCTGCATTGTACATACGCTCTTGCCTGGAATGTCAGCATCGCAAGAACCCACGACCGCACTCACCTGCTCCTCTGCAATCGTTACCGTGTCCAACCCGCCCATTCGACCGTGTTGGAATTGACCTTTATGGCCATCTTCCCAGCACTGCCGCAGGGCACCGCTGGATCATCGTCGCCATTGATCATCTCACGCGCTATGGGGAAACTGCCCCGTTACCAGCAGCGACGGCCTCTGACGAAGTCGTTTTTATACTTCAGAACATCTTTCTTCGTCACGGTGTGCCTCAGGAATTGCTCAGCGATCGGGGTCGCGTCTTCTTGTCTGACGTCGTGGAAGCCCTTCTTCGAAAGTCTCATATCGTTCATCGCACGACGTCTTCGTACCATCCGCAGACAAATGGCATGACCGAGCGCTTTAACCGGACCCTCGGCGGCATGATGGCCAAGTACATTTCTGCCGATCACTCTGACTGGGACCGCGTTCTACCTTTCGTTACATACGCTTACAACTCTGCAACGCAAGCCACTACTGGTTTTTCCCCGTATTTTCTTCTCTACGGACGCGAGCCTTCCTCCATCGTGGATGCCATACTCCCTTACCGTCTCTATTCGTCCGAATTTACAGCCTTCTCTCAGGCCGCTGCGCATGCCGAAGAATGCCGTCAACGCGCCCGTTCCTTTCCTTCTCACGACCAGCATCGTCAGACAAGCGCCCGCGCCGCTTCTCCCGGTCTGTCGCCGTCCTATCTTCCTCAATCCTTGGTTTGGCTAAGGGTGCCCTCCTCTAGCTCAGGACAGTCTACAAAACTGCTGAGCAAATACCAGGGTCCTTATCGTGTTGTTCAGCAGATATCCCCAGTTAATTTTCTCGCCGAGTTCATCATGCCTTCGTCTGATCATCGCCGCCGCGGCCGTGAAATTGTGCACTTAGACCGCCTGAAGCCCTATTACGACCCAGCTATCGTCTCGTGCCCTTAGTCCGCCAGAATGGCGCCTTCTTCATCCCAGGGATACTGTATGAAAGAGAGTTGGGGTTTGATGCCCCAGCAGCTGTCGCCGACGATGGAGAGAAAGAAGAAGAAAGACGAAGCTCACGAAGTTCGGGTTTGCGCGCCCGAACGCTGGTCTGCTGAGCAGCACCACTGGAACAAGGACTGTGGCCGTCCATACTAATTGTGCGAGTGGCCTCATTACAAGTGATGTTCTTCTTGTGAACTCACACGACACTGTGTCTCGTGATGTAAACCGCACAGCTAATAAACCAAATGATATTAAAAATACTGAATACTCTCTCCTTAATGCAGATGGCACTACGACTAAATAGGTACGCGTACGACTGAATGTGATCTAAGCGCACGGCTAATTTTGGTACAGCAAATTGTCGTGGGCCTTTTCTGATACAGTCCACTACATTCACAACCAGCTGTAACTTGAATGAGTACCTCTACACAGCTAAGTGTCTCTCCAGAAACACAGTTAAGCCTGCAGTTCGCAATAAGAAAGGACACCACTGATGCCCTTTAGCAGTTCCTAATATGTGATGGATGACGCGCCAATCAAGCAAGTTTTTTTCTTGCCTATTTATGCATAGATCTCTCAGCGCTTTCAAACGCTCAGTACCCATTTGTGTGCATTACGAATTCGTGGTTTTTCCTTTTGTGAAGTATGCTGCAACAAGATGAGATTTCTTTATTTGAGGCAAATAAAGAACACGTGTTACAGCCAATGCGGTATTTTTACTCCGAGGTCAGAAGTAGGGCCATTCCGCACAACAGGCGGCATGAACGTGTGAGAGCAAACGGATGGAACCTACGCTAGGGTTTGAGAGCAAAGGAGAGAAGCACCACCCTCCACCCACTTTCACCTTCAACTTCTGCCTATAGAAGCGTCACCCAACACCCACCAGAAACCCATAAGGGGAGACCACCCACCTGGGCCCTCCAGAAGTATCACCGATTTTCACCCTCAAGTAGGTTCCGTAACTAGAAGCCTCTTAGTACCTATCTGTACACTCACCTGTACCGTACACAAAGCATTCACTTTCCAGCACCAGCCAGAAGCCTCCAGCCATGCGAAACCCGCGGGAGCGTAGCAAAAAAAAATGGCAGTTTTAACGCCATTAAATCAAGTATGACGTGCGAAAACACTTGGTTTCAAATTACCTTGACTATTGCCTAATCATTGCCTTAACTTGTCCTTCGCATTCATTGGCTGCTCCCTAGACTTCGCCTTACAATATCCTCAAAGACAATTTCTTTAAACTTTCGTACCACGTCACCTACCCCTCGCCACGCCGCATTTATGTCCTTTCATCTCAAAGCTCAACAGTCATGGGTCGAAGGTCGAGGCTTCAGAGACCCATAGGATTTTCTAAGATTGTTAGTGAAGTAGTATTTTCGCACCAAACAATGAGGCAGAGACAGTAAATGCTGCTGACGTGTGCGAAAGCTAAAGCAGAACTGGTCCCGGGTGTATCGCTTGCGCCTAGTGTTTCTACATGCATTAAAGTTCTTTACTACGCAAGATTTCAGCCCCTCTCCCTGCACGACGATGAGGTTGGCCGAGTTTGATTACTGAGGTGGCAGTTTGGTCTTGTTGGTAGCATATAATACAAAAAAACGCATCATCAAGCAAAAACACATAGAGCGCTAACATCAACAGTTTTTTGTGAACAACGAGGCCGCAAATATTCACGAAGTGGAGATACATTGCGCAGGGATGAGACGAGCATACTCGCAAAGCATTAGACTATCTAAGAAAGAAGTGAAATGTTAATGTTTACTTGTTAATGTGTGTAGACTGCGGGGGCAGCAAGGTGGTTGAATTCGGCGCTAGTCGTGGGTATAACGGAAAGGTTTTGTAACTGCAGGTGCTTTTAATATTAAATGGAATTGTATCTCATCGAAATCAGTGCATTCATCCTTGAACAGATATACGCGGCCTAACTGGGACTGTGCGGATTACAAATAGGATCGATAAATCTCGACCTAACGATTTCCATGCAAAGAGTAATATTCCCATGGAGTCGCTTTGCATTTACTTCTGAAAGCGGCTTTTGGTTAGTCCGTCGGATTAGAACATCGGGTTTACAGTCATGATCAATTCAAGGAAACATATACGTGGCGTAGTGCGTCGAATTAGAACATCACATTTATAGTCATGATCAGTTCAAGAAAACATATGCGTGGCATGGGTCAGAAGCCTGTTTCTACCCTTAGTTTTTTAATAAGAAATATTTTCTCGGGAATGCGAACGTTTCAAATGAGCTATAACGTGTTCCTCAGCTTGCACACGCAAACAACAATGAAAATAAAACACATGTAAGCAACTTAGCTTCCTCTTCAACCGGTTTCTGCATTTTGCTTCCTCTTTGGCTGTGTTTTCTCTCTTGCTTCTTGCCTAAAGTGAGAGTTTTCTACCCATATTAGCTAGTGTCATACTCACAGTTTGAAACGTTTTGTCTCACCTGTATCTAAGACGGCAAACAGAGCTCGTTAGTCTTATCGTGATTAGTCTAAATATTCTCGTTCAGCTTCGGACGATATCCGCGCGAATTAGCTGAAAATAGGAGCCAAAAGCGTTTCGTAATCTGCGTTTTTTCTTTCCTTTTTTATTTATACTATAGCATTACTAGTCCCATTACGAGAAAAGCCAGTGGCGTCCGTGCATTAGTACACTCACAGATGGCAGAGAAAACCCCAGCGATGGCAAGAAAAATAGGGTGACGTCATGAGGTGGCCGTATGACGCACCCAGCAAGCCCAGCTCCCCTACCTCAGATAGTCTATATACTCGCCACTGGCCAACCGTCATGTGGCGTCAGTTTTCTGGACAAAATTTGTAGAAATTGCCAAGCGACCGTTTGTCGTGCAGTGTTGCGCGTGGTGTCATGCGATTTCACCTTGCCTGTAGATTATATGTGCAAGTCAACTTGGAGCCTAGCTTGCGACGGGGATTCAAACCGACGACGTATGCACCATCAGTTGTATGCCTTCCCAGACTCTTTACACCTTCTCTTAAGGACCGGTTGAGGTGTCCATCGAGATGTGAGACAGTTCCGACGCCCTTTTCTTTCTTCCAAAACAAATTTTCTTTCCGAAACTCTGATGCACCTGTTCGTTGTACATCGTTCCGGGTGGTGTCAAATACGCTTGTGTTCGTGTGTACGTGGTGTGTATGTGAGTGGGTGTCAGTGCACCCAGATAACAGTAATACTTTAGTATTCCTACACGTAAGCATCTTGTGTGTCTTTCCCGAATATATTTCTTATCATTTTTTTTCGTATTCTTATTATGCGAAGCATATTGCTAGAGCTACCACTCACGCCGTCGCCGTGGGACCCCTAGCCGTGGCTCCACGTGACACCGTGACGTCACACCACGTGACACCGTGACGTCACACCACGTGACATCGGATGAGAGAGCCGGCCTCCACCTCGCGCCGTCGCCGTGGGACCCCTAGCCGTCACATCCGCGCATTCCCGCGCATTTCGAACGCGCGTTCACACTCGGTGTAGGTGAAACGCTCGCTCCACCGGGCAGGCAGACGCGGCTTCCGTGGCAATCCAGGCGCTCACCCAACGCGCGTCTCGGGGTTAGTCGGCGTTCCGCTGTAGCCATGCCGTTGTCTTCCCCCACGACGAAGGCTTCTAGTGGTTGTATTAAAATGACCAAGTATTCAACCAAGGAAAGCCATGTATTACCAAGCCTAGCCACTAATATGCTTCGCATTCCCCAGGCTTAGCCAAGCTGAGCCTCAGCAATTTATTATCATTTTTTCTCGTATTCTTATTTCGTTCTTAATATTATTTCTTATTCTTCTCCTGTTTCTCAAATTACAAGCTTCCAATTCCATTTTCAGCCTCTGAAGTATCCCGGGAAAAAGTTATAAGCGGCTGTTATCAAGCATTATTTGCAACGCAGTTAGCGATGAAGTTAAGCAATCAGACGGCGCCCGTAAACCGTAGCAAACAACATGCAAAGACAAAGCCCGCAAAAAACAAACATAGGAGAATAAAGCTTTACGGACGGGACCTGTCCCCAGCTCGCTATACTAGCATAGTTTCATTGTCATTCTTTACGCTCGGCTGGCACACACACATTAAAACAATGCAACTTCACTGGAGTTCGAGACCAATCATCAACCCGTGATCTGTAATTTCAATCCGAAATATATGTCCAGACACAATACATGTGCAATATATGTGAAAATATATGCGAAAACATATGTACAGAGAGAAAATCCCACACGGGCTACCTCCTCAAAAAGGAACAGGGCAGACAGAGTTTTTAATAAAAAGGGGCCTTTCCGTGTCTTATTTCAGTGCGTCATGATGACTACAATGCAATGTACATTTTTTTTCTTGAAGCACCAACCTCCTGTCATTTCTCTTGCAGGAGATTAAATTGAGTAGCAAGGCTTGTCCTTCTAAAGGAACATGAAAATTGACAATCAGCCAAAAAAGGGGGCAAGGAGAGATTTTCGTTGTCTCGTGTTCATTCAAATTCAATTGGAGAATTGTCTGTTTGTGTTTTAGAATTGTTTACACTTTTTCTGCCAAGAGAGATCGATGAAAAACGCAATTGAGAGATATTGTCCTCATTGCCTCCACGAAATATGTTTGAATCGAGTAAGTAAATAGCGCCGTCTCCTGAAAGCGATACTCATTTTGAATGTCTTCTGTATATTTATTGATGGTCCACATGCGATCAACTGGTACGGCTTATAGGTAGATCGCCAAGAAGGTCAGCAAGATCGAGAATAACTGCCGTTGTCGTCAAAAGTGAGCAACGATTCAAGAGTCCGCTAGACATGACACAGCGCAACGCACTTCATGGACGTCTCCCGCTTTGGGCATTTTGGTTTTTGTCCATTCATGTTATCAGAGTTCACCAAGTCGAAGGCTGCGACAACTACATCGACTCCAAAGACATCATTCAGAGATTGGCTCCCGGTGAAATGAACGTTGTAGTGGTTTCGGTTTTTCCATTTTGGAACCGTGCCGACGTGCTCTGGGCACAACTGCTCCCTTCCAGAACTACTTGGACGTTCTTCAACCCCGGATTCAGGATATTCTTGAACGACAACGCACAACAAAAACGGAAGACCTTAGCCATTGTGCCAAGCCTCAAGATAAAGTTGGGACTATTCTATCGGCTTGTTAACTCGAGATACGCTTTTCACGCCGCTGTCCACTGGGTCCTCATTCGAGAAAACTCCGTACTTCTCACCGAAAAAGCAAGGTACGAAAAATTTTCGCCTCCAATAAGGTTATCTGTGCTCGGTCAGTCCGCTCGTGGTGTGGGCAGCGCATTCATTTACACGGACCAGTTCCGAAGGCCAGTATTCTACACTGCAAGACAGCTTCTAAGCATGCGCGCTTTGTCTCACTTGACCTGGATTCCAGAAAAGGACCGTTTCTCCGCAACTGAGATCAGAGTCGGTTGTTTATATTTCCCCCGGTACAAGAATGCGAAGAAGGCGTCTGGTCCGCAGGCTGAGAAACCATCACTATGCGATGAACAGCGCTACAGGTTCCTACGTTACGTGCTGCGCCACAAGAACGTGTCACTGACTTATACCGTTCATTTCAGCATCCATCACTCAATGTCGTACATAATTGGCGGTAAAACCGACCTCTTGGTGAGTCAAACAAGTCTCTACGGCAACGCACCGTATTTCTTTTCATTCGCCGACGTGGACGTCAACTACGACACCTTTTACGCCAGGGCAAATGATACCCGTTCAGTATCTGTGTTCGCAGTCCTTTCATACTCTGCTTGGGGAGTGGCCATCACCTTCATCAGCATGGCCGCCGCCGCTCTAGTGCTGGCATCACTCAACTCAGTTCATACTTGGGCACACTTCGCCGACGACGTGGTTGGGGAGGTGATGTTCCTGCTTGCGTCACTCCTCGCTACTTCGGCACCCGAGTCACGGCACCGCCAGTGCACCGGACACCATCGAATTGTCTATGCCTGCTGGATAGCAGGCATCCTGTCCCTCTCTGTCTACATCCGAAGCGAAATGACCGCCATGGTGACGGAAACGCGACCAGCTGATCACCTGGACACCCTGGATGAGCTTGAAGCAGCTCTGGATGCCGGGAAGGTCGCACCCTGCGTCGCCAAAGGGTCTGCGACATCGGGTCTCCTGGAAGAGGGCTCAGCGCACTCCAGCGTCATAATGAGGAAGCTGAACTCCGCCTACAGTGGCCACTCCAAAGACGAGCTGACCACGCCGACGGTACTGGACTGCTTGCGGATGGCCGGTAGGCCCGACAGGGTATGTTACTGCCCGCTCCAAACGAGATGTATCATACAGGAGCGGACCCAAGGAATCCGTTCGTTCCGGGAGCCCTTCACAATGGTGCTGGACGGCATTCCAGCTAGGCATGGTTTTCCTCACCTACCGGCCCTGAGGAAGGTTTTCCTTGCCGTGCGAGAAGCGTCTTTAAATAGTATATTTTTTGAAGATTGCAGTGATGAGATCATCGTGCCGAGTGAGCTGAGCATCAAGTTGATAGATTTCACGAAGCATTACTGGATTCTGCAGGCTGGGGCAGCCGCGGTCTTTGTAGTAGAGTGGTTCATCGGCATCCTCTTGAAGTTTCGCCTTTGGCTCCTCGAATGAAAAGATTACGAGGAATTTTGTCGCGGTGTAAATCAAATCACGCTTTTTAATTTTGATGTGTGTTATAACATAAATATAAATATAAACATATATCAACTAATATAAAACATTCCTGACCCTGCGTTTGGCCAGTGACGTCGGTATGAAGTGTATACCAGTTAAAGCGCATCCCATGCTATACTAACAACGATATTTTACTTTTTTTATTGGCAGTGAACTGATGTGCACTCATGGACAATAATCCAACCCACTAAAGCAGCTCACCATTGCCAATTCTTTGGAGTTCTTTTCGCGATGTCGCACTTGTACCGACTCTATTGTTTAGTAGTGTTCTTCTTGTGAACACGCACGACGCTGTCTCTCGCGATGTTTGGCGCACAGATAATAAACCAAATAGCTTTAAAATACTGGATACTCTCTCCTTAATGCAGATATCACTAAGTCTAGTAGGTACGCATACGACTCATTGTCATCTAAGCGCATGACTAATTTGGGTATAGCAAATTGTCGCGGGCCTTTTCTGATAGAGTCACTAGATTCACAACCAGGTGTAACTCGAATGATTTCTCCTACAAAGCTAAGTGTCTCGGCAAAAACACTGCTAAGCCTGCAGTCCGCACTAAGAAGGGACACCACTGATGGCCATTAGCATTTTTTGTTATGTGTTGGATGACGCGCCAATGAAGCAAGCTTTCTCTTGCCTATTTATGCATACATCTGTCAGCTCCTTCAAACGCTCTCTGCCCGTTCGTTTACATTATGAACTCTGGGAATTTCTTTTTAAGCATGAAATGCTTTTAGCTCCCGTTGTCGGTAGTGTGGTGACGTCACGCCGAGACCAAGAGCCAACATCCGGGCACTGATACCGCTCATCCGGCCACTGAAACGAGAACATCCGGGCACCGTACGACATTTAACAAGATTCAACGAGACTGTCTAAGCCCTCCTACTGGACCGGCATACAAGCGCCGGTTGCTCTCCAAACGAGTAACAAAAAATAACTGCTGCAAGTGTCCTCTCAGTGTTGATCAAGATATCAATCGAGCTGTGCATTTGATAATGCACGGAATATAATTTCCGATTTCTAATAACGCGTGTAGAAAGCACATACATGCCACGATACACTTCGTTGTCATACGTGATCTGGTAGGGGCTTTGCGAGAAGGCCGCTTAGAGAAAGAGGGGAGCTCCAGGGCGAGAAGGGCTTTCGGCAGAAAACTGCTTTCGCGCCCTCTCCTAGGATGGCACTACGGTCCTACACTCACGCATGTAGAAGACCGGCCGCTGGGCCTTCAGGTCATGCCGTTTCCCCCACTGGCATGCAGATGTATACACGCTCGCGGAGTATTTGAACGCGCTGCATATGCATTCTTGTCAGGATTGCGTCTCGTCGTGTCCGCGTATGTTTCTGCATCGTCCTGCATTTCAATGCCGCCACCGTAACAGCTGCTTAAGCCGAGCAATGGAGCCTGATAAAACGAGAGGTATTAAGCGTCTTGCGGAAAGCGATCGCTTTGCGAGTGATACGCCACAGAAGAAGACTGCTCCCCCCTGCCCTGCCGACAACGAACACTAGACCCATTTCAAGATTTTGACTAGTACCATCAACAAGCAATGTGTTGTGCCCGTAAACATTTCATGCTTACTCTGATCTCGGTTAATGGAGAGGCAGAGAATTTTTGCACTGTGCTGAAACTAGCTGAGATATTTTTTTATACGAGACGAGTAAAGGACTCCTGTTGCAGGCAATGCGGTGTTTTACTGCGACATCAGAGTTAGGGCCAATCCGCAAAATAGGCGGCATGGACGTATGAGAGCAAAACGATGTAACCTACGTTCTGGTTTGAGAGTAACTTTCCACTAACGACTCATTTGATCTCAAAGCTCAAAGGTCAAGGGTCAAAGGTCGAAACTTCCATCTCCAGAAGCGACACATATCACTCTCCAGAAACCCTTAAGATGAGCCCACCTCCCCAGGCCCTCCAGAAGTAGCACAGATTTTCATGCTCGAGTACCTTCACGGCTAGAATCCTATAAGTACCCACTTACACACCTACCTCTACCGTACACAAAGCACCCGCCCTCCAGCCCCGGCCAGAAGCCTCAAACCACGAGAAAGTCGCAGCAACGTATTAAAATAAATTACAGATTTTAACCACAATAAATCCGCTATGACGGGCGAAAGCACTAGGTTTAGAATTATATTCACTACTGATTAAACATTTCCCTAACTTGTCCTTCGCATTCATTTGACTCTTCCCTAGACTTTTCCTTACGTTGTCCTTGAAGACAATTTCGTTTGAACTTTCGTACTCCGTCATGTTCCCCTCGCCACACCGTATCCAAGTCCTTTGATCTCAAAGCTCAAAGCTCAAAGATCAAGGGTCAAAGGTAAAGGCATCAGAGGCCCATAGGCTTTTTCAAGATTGTTATTGAAGTAGTGCTTTCACACTAAAATATTCCGCAGAGACAGTAAAGACTGCTTACGTGTGCGAATGCTCAAGCATAACTGCTCTGGGGTGAATTGTTTACGCGTGATGCGTGTACATGCATTGAAGTTCTTTTCTACGAGTTGATGTGTGTGCGTATTCGTTGCGCCGCAGACAGCAAACATTCGGACCCTCTCGCTGCATGACGATAAGGTTGGCCGAGTTTGCTTTAATAAGGTGAGACTTTGTGCTTGTTTATAGGACATGATATACCAAGTAGCTCCATCGTGACTCGCAGCTTGCCCGGCTTTCTCTTACCCGTCAGGGTCAGTGGCTATTGACTCAAGCAGGTATCTCGCCCATTCCCATCTCCCCGTTTACCTCTCCTATTCCCACCCCGGCTCCCAGTCTTCTTATTCTCCCCTTCCCGACCAACATGTCCCCCGTCCTGCACGCCGGCCGTCGTCATGCGGCCGCGCAGAACCATTCCCCTCTCTTTGTACCCAGGGTGTAGCCTACACGGATGTCTCCTTCGTGGCTCCTCGCGGTTCCTGCGGCTACGCCCTGTACCATCCACACCTCCCTGCTCCTGAAACAGACACCAGCAGGCCGTATCTGCGCCCTCCAGATGCACTGTCCCTCGAGGCCCTCGTCATTGCGCATGCCCTTAAGCCATTTGCCCTCCTTCTCTTTCTTCAAGAGTACACAGTCTATTCAGACTCACAAACTGCTATACACCACATACACAACCCCACCCTAACCCCTTCTCTCCAACAGGAGGTCGAACGAGCGGTCTCCGCACTGCAGCCTTCCATCGTTTTCCTCCGCTGGGTCCCTGGGCATTCAGGGATTGACGGCAATTAGCTGGCCCATCAGCTCGCCCGCAACACACTTTACCGGGTATCGTCGATCCCCTGGCCCAAGCTGTCGGAGGACGGTGGGAGACTCACCCTTCGCCGCACCATAAAAGAGGTCGACCTCAAGCTCCGCCTCGACAAACGCCTTTACCCTCCCCCTCATCTATCACTCACGGTGCCGGAGGCTCGCCTTCTTCGGCACATCCAAATGAATGCAGTCATCACCCCGTCTCGCCTCTTTCCCTATCGCTATCGATCGGACCCTTCCTGTCCCAACTGCCCCTGTATCTATGCGGACCTGGCCCATTGCCTGGCTGCTCAGCAGTCGGGTTCCTACCTCCCACCATCGTTATCCATCACCACCTGGCTCGACTGGCTTGGCGCTTAAAGGGAACAAGAACAGCGACTTCTGGTCGCCCAGGCGGTCAACATGCTCGGCCTGTAAATTATGGACGAATAAAGGTCTACTATCACTACTATACAAAATAGCGCATCAGCACACAGGTATAAGCAAGAACACACAGAGCGCTAACTTCAACAGTTTATTGTAAACAACGAGGCGGTAAATATAAATATACACGATGTGGCGATACATTGCGCCGGCTTAGGAGACGAGCATACTCGCAAAGAATTTGATTATCTACGACATATGTAAAATGTTCGCCTCCTGCGCCGGCGGTTTAATGTGTCTAGACTGCGGAGGCAGCAAGGTGGTTGAATCCGGTGCTAGTCGTGGGCATACAAGGAAGTTTTTGTATCTGCAGGTGTTTCTAATAGTAAATGGAATTGAATTTTATCGAAATCATTTCATGTATTCTTAAATCGATAGATGCGGCCTAACTGTGTCTGTGCAGATTAAAAAGTGAATGGATAAATTTCGACCTAACGCTTTGAATTCGAAGAAAAATAATTTTTTTCTACGGAGCCGCCTTCCATTTACTTTCGACAGCGGGTGCTTGCTAGTCCGTCAGATTGGAACATCCGGTCTATAGACCTGATCAATTCAAGAAAAAATATGCGCGGCGTGTGTCGGAGGCCTGTTTTTACCTTTTGTTGTTTAATAAGAATTATGTTTCGGGAATGGGAACAATTTGAACGAGCTAAAACGTGCTTCTCATCTCGTATACGCAAACAAACAATAAAAAGAAAACACATGTAAGTGACTTAGCTTGCTCTTTATCCGCTTTCTGTATTTGTGGTTCCTTTCCGTCTGTTTTCTAGTTTGTATCTTGCCCGAAATGAGTTTTCTACCCATATTAACTGGTGTCTTATGTTCACAGTTCGAAACGTTTTGTTTCACTTAGATAAGGCGGCAGTGACAGCTGGCTAGTCCTATTCTGGTTAGTCTAATAATGAGCATTTATTTTCTTACTCTTATTAATGCTACGGTATTACTAGTCCCATTACGAGAAAAGCCAGCGGCGTCCGTGTATGAGTGTGTTTGTACTCCCAGATGGCACAGAAAAGCCCAGCGATGGCAAGAAATATAGGGTGACGTCATGGGGTGGCCTTATGACGCATCCAGCAAGTCTAGCGCCAGTAGATCACGCAATCCTACACAAGGCGTTAGTTTAGTCTATATATATACTCGCCACGGCCCAACCTCCATGTGGCGCAACTTTTCTCGACAACATTCACAACAAAATTGCGACGCGTCCGTTTCTCGCGCACCGTTCCGGGTGGCGTCATGCGATTTCTCGCTGCCTATAGCTTATATGTGCTTGTCAACGTGGAGGCTAGCTTGCGACAGGGATTCGAACTGAGGACGTATGCACCATCATTTGTAAGCATTTCCAGACTCTCTACGCCTCCCTTAAGGACCGGTTGAGGTGTCCACCGAAATATGAGACAGTTCCCACGACATTTCCTTTCTACAAAAACCAGTTTCCTTTCCGAAACTGTGATGCAACCTTTCTTTGTACTTCTGTCTGGGTGGTGTCACAAACGCTTGTGTTTGTGTGTGCGTGGTGTGTATGTGGGTGGCTGTCAGTGCACCCTCAGAACAGTAATACTTTTAGCATTCCCCCACGGAAGCACCGTAAGTGTCTCTGGCGATCTTTTTATTATTTTTTCTCGTATTTTTAATTATTTCATAATATTGTTTCTTATCACTTTTATTTTCTCACATTACGAGCTTCCATGTTCATTTTCAACCTTTGAAGTACCCCGGCAAACAGTTATGCGTGGCTGTTATAAAATGTAATTCGCACACCTATTTCGCAATTAAGTTAAGGAATCAGAAGGCGCCCGTAAAACGTAGCCAACAAAATGTGAAGACAAAGCCCGCAAAAATCACACATAGGAGAATCGAGCTCTAGGGTCGCGACCTGCCGCCAGCTCTCTATACTAGCACAGTTTCATTGTCATTCTTTATGCTCTGCTGGCACACGCACTTTCATACAACTCAACGTCACTGAAGCTCGGGGGTAATCATCAACCCATGATCTGATTTTTTATTAATCCAATATGTATAACCAGACACAATGTATGAAATATATTTAATATATATTGAAAAATATATATGAAATATATAAAAATATATGTTAAAATATATGTACAGACACAACATGACACAACAGCTACATCCTCAGAAAGGAATAGGAGAGAAAGAGTTTTCATAAAACAGAACAGGGGCCTTTTTGTTGCTTATTTCACTGCATTATGATAACTTAGATGCAATATACATTTTTTCTTGGAACCTCAAACTCCCTACCTTTTGTCTTGCCGGAGATTAAAGGTGCACTGAAGGGGCATCTGAACTCGTATTTTTACCGCTGTAAATCGATCTACACGTTCCAAGCGTTGTGAAAAACATCTAATTATTGCCCTCTGCTGCCGATTTCCCTAATTAAAATCGGATCAACGTCAGGCTCTCGCCTTTTTTTTTAATTCCCCGCAAGCGGTGGGAGCAGTCGACCAACCTTTCAGCCAGTCCCGTGTTGGCTTACCGCTCTGCCATCGGCGAAATGATATGTAGTGATCAGCGACCTCAAAGAGTCCACGCGTATTTTTATTTCCGTGGGCCTAATTTGCAGCCATGTACACCTATTTATCCATGGAAACCTAAACGAAACAAAATAAAAGCGAAAGCAAAGTCGCCACCCGACAGCCTGAAAGGCACTCCATGCGTTTGTCGACTCCTCCCACCGCATGCGGGTAATTAAAAAAAAAGGCGGGAGCCGTACTTTCATTCAATTTAATTAGGGAAATCAACCGCACAGGGTGATAAATCGGAGCTTTTTAGAAAGCTAGCAGCGTGTAGAACGAGTTCCCGCGGCAAAAAGACGAGTTCAGATTTCACTTTAGTGCACCTTCAAATTGAGTTGTGGGGCTCATCGTTCGAAAGGACCAAGAAAATTGACAATCCGCCAAAGAAAATGGCAAGGAGATTCATTCTTTGTTTTCTCTCGTTCTCATTCAAACGGAATTTACGAATTGTCTGTTTGTGTTTTAGTATTATGTACAGTTTACTGTCAAGAGAGATCGAAGAAAAAAACAGTTTAGAGGTATTGTCCTCATTGCTTCCACGAAACATGTTTCAATCGAGAAAGCAAATAGCGCGATCTCCTGAGATCGATACGCATTTTGTATGTATTCTGTTGATTTACTAACAGTCCATATGCGATTACCTGGTACGGCTTAGAAGTAGATCACCAAGCAGAACTTCAAGATCGAGAATAACTGCCGTTCTCGTCAGAAGTGAGGAACGATTCAAGAGTCCGCTAGACATGACACAGCGCAACGCATTCCCTGGACGTCTCGCGCTTTGGGTACTTTGGTTTCTGTCCGTTCGTGTTATCAGAGTTCGCCAAGTCGAAGGCTGCGACACATACATCAACTCCAAAGACATCATTCAGAGACTGGCTCCCAGCGAAATTAACGTTGTAGTGGTTTCAGTTTT
Source organism: Amblyomma mixtum (assembly GCF_055824585.1). Taxonomy (NCBI): domain Eukaryota; kingdom Metazoa; phylum Arthropoda; class Arachnida; order Ixodida; family Ixodidae; genus Amblyomma; species Amblyomma mixtum. The sequence continues at coordinate 92,753,960 of NC_143020.1, forward strand.
TCCATTTTGGAACCGTGCCGACGTGTTCTGGTCGCAACTGCTCCCAACCAGGACTGCTTGGACGTTCTTCAATGACGGATTCAAGAATTTCTTGAACGAAAATGCACAACAGAAACGAAAGACATTAGCCATTGTACCAAGTCTCAAGATAAAGTTGGGATTATTCTATCGGATTCTTAACTCGGGATACTCTTTTCACGCCGCTGTACACTGGGTCCTCATTCGAGAAAACTCCGTACTTCTCGCCGAAAGAGCAAGGTACGAAAACATTTCGCCTCCAATAAAGTTATCCGTGCTCGGTCAGTGCGCCCGCGGTGTGGGCAGCGCATTCATTTACACAGACCAGTCCCGAAAGCCAGTATTCTACAATGCAAGAAAGCTTCTAAGTTGCGCGCTTTGTCTCACCTGACCTGGACTCCAGAAAAGGACCGTTTCTCTGCAACTGAGATCAGAGTCGGTTGTCTGTATCTACCCCGGTACCAGAATACTAAGAAGGCGCCTGGTCCGCAGCCTCAGCAGCCATCCTTGTGCGCAGACCAGCGCTACAGGTTCCTGCGTTACATCTTGCGCCACAAGAATGTGTCACTGACCTATACCGCTCATTTCAGCGTCCTTCACTCAGTGTCGTTCATAATTGGCGGGAAAACCGACCTTTTGATGAGTCAAACAAGCCTCGACGGCAACGCACCGTATTTCTTTTCATTCGCCGACGTTGACGTAAACTACGACACCTTCTACGCCAGGGCGAATGATACTCGTTCTGTGTCCGTGTTCGCCGTCCTTTCATACTCTGCTTGGGGAGTGGCCATCACCTTCATCAGCATGGCCACCGCCGCTCTAGTGCTGGCATCACTCAACTCAGTTCATACTTGGTCACACTTCGCCGATGAAGTGGCTCGGGAAGCGGTGTTCCTACTGGCAGCGATCCTCGCTACTTCGGCACCCGAGTCGCAGCGCCGCCAGCGCATCGGACACCGTCGAATAGTCTACGCCTTCTGGATAGCAGGCATCCTGTCTCTTTCTGTCTACATTCGAAGCGAGATGAGCGCCATGGTGACGGCAACGCGTCCAGCTGATCACCTGGACACCCTAGATGAGCTTGAAGCAGCTCTGGACGCCGGGAAGGTCGCACCCTGCGTTGCCAAAGGGTCTGCAACATCGGGTCTCCTGGAAGAGGGCTAAACGCACTACAGCGTCATAATGAGGAAGCTGAACTCCATCTACAGTGGCCACTCCAAGGACGAACTGACTACACCGACGTTACTAGACTGCTTGCGGATGGCCGGTAGACCCGACAGGGTCTGTTACTGCCCTCTCCAAACGAGAAGTGTCATACAGGAGCAGACCAGGGGAATTCGTCCGTTCCGCGAGCCCTTCACGATGGTTCTGGATGGCATTCCAGCTAGGCATGGTTTTCCTCACCTACCGGCCCTGAGGAAGGTTTTCCTTGCCGTGCGAGAAGCGTCTTTAAGGAGTTTATTTTTCGAAGATTGCAGGGATGAAATCATCGTGCCGAGTGAGCTGAGCATCGAGTTGATAGATTTCACGAAGCATTACTGGCTTCTGCAGGCTGGCGCAGCCGTGGTCTTTGTAATTGAGTGTCTGGTTGGCCTCCTCTTGAATTTTCGCCATTGGCTTCTCGAATGAAAAGATTACGAGAAATTTGGTCCCTGTATAAATCAAATCAATTTTTTTAATTTGCATGTGTGTTTTCACTAAGATAAATCCTTTTTCCCCGTGCGTTTAGCCAATGGCATCGGTTTGAAATAAGTACCTGTTAAGGCGCATCCCACGCTATGCTAAGAACGGTATTTTTCCTTTTTCTTGACAATAAACAGATAATGCACTCTACGTACATGTGGACAAAAATCCAACCCTCTAAAGCAGTTCGCAATTGCGAATTCGTGGGAGCTGTTCTTTTCACGATGTCGCATTTGTACCGTCTGCCTTGTTTATGGCGTTCTTGTGAACTCGCACGACACTGTCTCTCGTGTTGTTAATCGCACAGCTAATAAACCAAATTTCCTGCAAAACACTGAATTCTCTCTCCTTAATGCAGATAGTACTATGACTAAATAGGTAACGCATACGACTCAATGTGATCTAAGCGCACGGCAAATTTGGGTATAGCAAATTGTCGTGCGCTTTTTCTGACCCAGTCCACTAGATTCACAACTAGATATAACTTGAATGAATTCGCCTACAGAAATAATTGTCTCTACAAAAACAGAAGTAATCCTGCAGTTCGCGCTAAGAAAGGAAACCATTGGTGGCCTTGAGCAGTTCTTAATATGTTGTGAATGACGCGCCAATCAAGCAAGTTTTTTTCTTGCCTATCTATGCATACATCTCTCAGCTCTTTCAAACGCTCAGTACCCATTTGTGTACATTACGAATTCGTGGTTTATCTTTGGTTTTTCTTTTTTCAAGTGTGCTGCCACTAGCTGAGACTTCTTTATCTGTTTTGGTTTATTGGGGTTTAACGTCCCAAAGCGACTCAGGCTGTGAGGGACGCCGTAGTGAAGGGCTCCGGAAATTTCGACCACTTGGAGTTCTTTAACGCGCACTGACATCGCACAGTACATGGGCCTCTAGAATTTCGCCTTCATCGAAATTCCACCTCCGCAGCCGGGATCGAACCCGCGTATTTCGGGACAGCAGCTGAGCGCCATAACCACTGAGCCACCGCGGCGGGGCACTTCTTTATCTGAGATAAATAAAGAACTCCTGTTACAGCCAATGCGGTGTTTTTACTCCGAGGTCAGAAGTAGGGCCATTCCGCCCAATAGGCGGCATGTACATGTGAGAGCAAAAGGATGGAACCTACGCTTGGGTTTGAGAGCAAGGGAGTGAAGCACCACGCTCCATTCGCATCCACCTTCCCCCCTAAAAAAGCTCCACCCATCACCCACCATAAACCCATAAGAGGAGCCCATCCACCGGGGCCCTCCAGAAGTAGCAGCGATTTTCAAGTTCAAGTAGCTTCCATAACTAGAAGCCTATCAATACCCAATCACACACACACCTCTACCGTACACAAGGCACCCACCATCCAGCACCCGCCAGAAGCCTCCAATCATGAGAAAGTTCGCAGCAGCGTAACAAAAAAATGGCAGTTTTAACCCAGTTAAATCGATTATGACGTGTGAAAGCACTTGGTTTCAAATTATCTTGATTATTGCGTAATCATTGCCTTAACTTGTCCTTCCCATTCGTTTGGCTCTTCCCTAGACATTGTCTCATGTTGTCCTCCATGACAATTTTTTTAAACTTTCGTACCACTTGACCTAACCCTATCCACGCCGTATCGAAGTCCTTTGATCTCAAACCTCAACGGTCAGGGGGCAAAGGTCGAGGCTTCAGAGACCCATAGGCTTTTTTAAGGTTGTTAGTGAAGTAGTGCTTCCGCAATAAACAATTAGCAGAGGCAGTGAAGACCGATTACGTGTGCGAATGCTGAAGCATGACTGGTCCTGGGTGTATCGTTTACGCGTGATGTTTGCACATGCATTAAAATTCTTTGCTACGCAAACTTTCAGCACGCGGCGAGAACCCGGAACAAAGACAGCGCTTACTTCAACAGGTTATTGTGAACAAAGAGATGGTAAATATACACGAAGCGGCGATACATTGCGCCGGCTTAGGAGACGAGCATAGTCGCAAAGAAACAAGTGTTCGCTCCAGTGCTAGCGGTTTAATGTGTCTATACTGCGGAGGCAGAAAGGTAGTTGAATTTCGTGCTAGTCGTGGGCATACAAGAAAGGTTTCGTATCTGCAGGTGTTTTTAATAGTAAATGGAATTGAATTTCATCGAACTCATTGCATGCATACCTGAACAAGTATATGCAGTCTAATTGTGGCTGCGTGGATTGCAAAGTGAATTGATTAATCTCGGCCTAAGAAAGAATAGTGCAGAAGGAGTTTTGAATTAAAAGGGGCCTTTTTTTGTCTTATTTCAATGCGTCATGATGACTTCAATGCAATGTGAATTTTTTTCTTGAAGCAAGAACCTCCTTGTCTTTTCTCTTGCAGGAGATTAAATTGAGTAGCAAGGCTTGTCGTTCTACAGGGAACATGAAAATTGACAATCAGCCAAAAAAAAAGGGGCAAGGAGATCTTTCCGTCGTTGTCTCTCGTTCTCATTCAAATTAAATTTTGGAATTGTCTGCTTGTGTTTTAGAATTATTTACAGTTTTTTGTCAAGAGGGATCGATGAAAAACGCAATTGAGAGATATTGTCCTCATTGTATGAACGAAATATGTTTCCACCGAGTAAGTAAATAGCGACGTCTCGTGAGAGCGATACGCATTTTGAATGTCTTCTGTTTATTTATTGACAGTGCACATGCGATCACTTGTAACGGCTTAGAAGTAGATCGCCAAGAGCATCAGCAAGATCGAGAATAACTGCCGTTGTCGTCAGAAGTGAGCAACGATTCAAGAGTCGGCTAGACATGACACAGCGCAACGCATTTCCTGGCCATCTCCCGCTTTGGGAACTTTGGATTTTGTCCTTGTACGTTATCAGAGCTCCCCCAATCGAAGGCTGCGACATATACATCGAGTCCAAACACGTCATTCAGAGACTGGCGCCCGGCGAAATGAACGTTGTAGTGGTGTCTGTATTTCCATTTTGGAACCAGGCCGACGTGTTCTGGTCGCAACTGCTCCCAACCAGGACTGCTTGGATGTTCTTCAACGACGGATTCAGGAATTTCTTGAACGAAAATGCGCAACAGAACCGGAAGACATTAGCCATTGTACCAAGTCTCAAGATAAAGCTGGGACTTTTCTATCGGCTTGTTAACTCGAGATACGCTTTTCACGCCGCTGTCCACTGGGTCCTCATTCGAGAAAACTCGGTACTCCTCACCGAAAGAGCCAGGTACGAAAAAATTTCACCTCCAATAAAGTTATCCGTGCTCGGTTACTGCGCCCGCGGTGTGGGCAGCGCATTCATTTACACAGACCAATTTCGAAGGCCGGTATTCTACACTGCAAGACAGCTTCTAAGCTTGCGCGCTTTGTCTCACTTCACCTGGATTCCTGAAAAGGACCGTTTCTCCGGAACTGAGATCAGAGTCGGTTGTTTATATTTCCCCCGGTACAAGAACGCGAAGAAGGCGCCTGGTCCGCAGGCTGAGAAACCATCACTATGCGATGAACAGCGCTACAGGTTCCTACGTTACGTGCTGCGCCACAAGAACGTGTCACTGACTTATACCGTTCATTTCAGCATCCATCACTCAATGTCGTACATAATTGGCGGTAAAACCGACCTCTTGATGAGTCAAACAAGTCTCGACGGCAACGCACCGTATTTCTTTTCATTCGCCGACGTGGACGTCAACTACGACACCTTTTACGCCAGGGCAAATGATACCCGTTCAGTATCTGTGTTCGCAGTCCTTTCATACTCTGCTTGGGGAGTGGCCATCACCTTCATCAGCATGGCCGCCGCCGCTCTAGTGCTGGCATCACTGAACTCAGTTCATACTTGGGCACACTTCGCCGACGACGTGGCTCGGGAGGCGATGTTCCTGCTTGCGTCACTCCTCGCTACTTCGGCACCCGAGTCACGGCACCGCCAGCGCATCGGACACCGTCGAATTGTCTATGCCTGCTGGATAGCAGGCATCCTGTCCCTCTCTGTCTACATCCGAAGCGAAATGACCGCCATGGTGACGGCAACGCGACCAGCTGATCACCTGGACACCCTGGACGAGCTTGAAGCAGCTCTGGATGCCGGGAAGGTCGCACCCTGCGTCGCCAAAGGGTCTGCGACATCGGGTCTCCTGGAAGAGGGCTCAACGCACTCCAGCGTCATAATGAGGAAGCTGAACTCCATCTACAGGGGCCACTCCAAGGACGAACTGACTACACCGACGTTACTAGACTGCTTGCGGATGGCCGGTAGGCCCGACAGGGTCTGTTACTGCCCGCTCCAACCGAGATGTATCATACAGGAGCGGACCCAAGGAATCCGTTCGTTCCGCGAGCCCTTCACGATGGTGCTGGACGGCATTCCAGCTAGGCATGGTTTTCCTCACGTACCGGCCCTGAGGAAGGTTTTACTTGCCGTGCGAGAAGCGTCTTTAAAGAGTGTATTTTTCGAAGATTGCAGTGATGAGATCATCGTGCCCAGTGAGCTGAGCATCGAGTTGATAGATTTCACGAAGCATTACTGCATTCTGCAGGCTGGGGCAGCCGCGGTCTTTGTAGTAGAGTGCTTCATTGGCCTCCTCTTGAAGATTCGTCTTTGGCTCCTCGAATGAAAAGATTACGAGGAATTTTGTCGCGGTATAAATCAAATCACGCTTTTTAATTTGGATGTGTGTTATAATATAAATATAAACATATATAAACTAATATAAAACATTCCTGACCCTGCGTTTGGCCAGTGACGTCGGTATGAAGTGTATAAAAGTTAAAGCGCATCCCATCCTATACTAAGAACGATATTTTACTTTTTTATTGGCAGTGAAGTGATGTGCACTCATGGACAATAATCCAACCCACTAAAGCAGCTCACCATTGCCAATTCTTGGGAGTTCTTTTCGCGATGTCGCACTTGTACCGACTGTATTGTTTAGTAGCGTTCTTCTTGTGAACACGCACGACGCTGTCTATTGTGATGTTTGGCGCACAGATAATAAACCAAATACCTTTTAAAATACTGAATACTCTCTCCTTAGTGCATGATAGCACTAAGTCTAGATAGGTACGCATACGACTCAATGTCATATAACCGCTCGACTAATTTGGGTATAGCAAATTGTCGCGGGCCTTTTCTGATAGAGTCCACTAGATTCACAACCAGGTGTAACTCAAATCATTTCGCCTACACAGCTAAGTGTCTCTGCAAAAACACCGCTAAGCCTGCAGTCCGTACTAAGAAGAGACAACTGATGGCCTTTAGCATTTCCTTTTATGTGGTGGATGACGTGCCAATGAAGCAAGTTTTCTCTTGCCTATATATGCATACATCTGTCAGCTCCTTCAAACGCTCTCTACCCGTTCGTGTACATTATGAACTCGCGGGATTTCTTTCTTGCACTGCGCTGAAACTAGCTGAGATATTTTTTTATACGAGACGAGTAAAGGACTCCTGTTACAGGCAATGCAGTGTTCTACTGCGACATCAGAGTTAGGGCCATTCCGCACAATAGGCGGCATGGACGTGTGAGAGCAAAACGATGTAAACTACGTTGTGGTTTGAGAGCCACTTTCCACTAACTCATTTGATCTCAAAGCTAAAAGTTCAAGGGTCAAAGGTCGAAACTTCCCTCTCCATAAGCGACACATATCACTCTCCAGAAACCCTTAAGATGAGCCCACCTCCCTAGGCCCTCCAAAAGTAGCACAGATATTCAAGTTCAAGTAGCTTCCGTAACTAGAAGGTTATCAGTACCCACCCACACACCTACCTCTACCGTACACAAAGCATCCGCCCTCCAGCCCCGGCCAGAAGCCTCCAACCACGAGAAAGTGGCAGTAGCATAATAAAAAAAATGACAGAGTTTTAACCACGTTAAATCCGCTATGACGGGCGAAAGCACTAGGTTTAGGATTATATTCACTACTGATTAAACATTTCCCTAACTTGTCCTTCGCATTCATTTGACTCTTCCCTAGACTTTTCCTTACGTTGTCCTTGAAGACAATTTATTTTGAACTTTCGTACTCCGTCATGTTCCCCTCGCCACACCGTATCCAAGTCCTTTGATCTCAAAGCTCAAAGATCAAGGGTCAAATGTAGAGGCTTCAGAGGCCCATAGGCTTCTTCAACATTGTTATTGAAGTAGGGCTTTCACGCTAAACAATTCCGCAGAGACAGTAAAGACTGCTTACGTGTGCGAATGCTCAAGCATAACTTCTCTGGGGTGTATGGTTTACACGTGATGCATGTACATGCACTGAAGTTCTTTTCTACGAGTTGATGTGTGTGCGTATTCGTTGCGCAGCAGACAGCAAACGTTCGGACCCTCTCGCTGCGTGACGATAAGGTTGGCCGAGTTGCATTAATAAGGTGAGACTTTGTGCTTATTGATAGGACATGATATACAAAATAGCTCCATCGTGACTCGCAGCTTGCCCGGCTTTCTCTTACCCGTCAGGGTCAGTGGCTATTGACTCAAGCGGACATCTCGCCCATTCCCATCTTCTCGTTTACCTCTCCTATTCCCACCCCGGCTCACAGTCTTCGTATCCTCCCCCTCCCGACCAACATGTCCCCCGTCCTGCACGCCGGCCGTCGTCATGCGGCCGCGCAGCCCCATTCCCCTCTCTTTGATATCCAGGGTGTAGCCTACACGGATGCCTCCTTCGTGGCTCCTCGCGGTTCCTGCGGCTACGCCCTGTACCATCCCCACCTCCCCGCTCATGAAACCGACACCAGCGTGCCGTATCTGCGCCCTCCAGACGCATTGTCCCTCGAGGTCCTCGTCATTGCGCATGCCCTCCAGTCATTTGCCCTCCTTCTCTCTCTTCAAGAGTACGCAGTCTATTCAGACTCACAAGCTGCTATACATCACATACAGAACCACACCCTAACCCCTTCTCTCCAACAGGAGGTCGAACGAGCGGTCTCCGCACTGCAGCCTTCCATCGTTTTCCTCCGCTGGGTCCCTGGGCATTCAGGGATTGACGGCAATGAGCTGGCCCATCAGCTCGCGCGCAACACACTTTTCCGGGTATCGTTGATCCCCTGGCCCAAGCTCTCCGAGGACGGTGGGAGACTCACCCTTCGCCGCACCATAAAAGAGATCTACCTCAAGTTCCGCCTCGACAAACGCCTTTGCCCTGCCCCTCCTCCATCACTCACGGTGCCAGAGGCTCGCCTTCTTTGGCACTTCCAAATGAATGCAGTCATCACCCCGTCTCGCCTCTTTCTCTAATGCTATCTATCGGACCCTTCCTGTTCCAAATGCCCCTGTATCTATGCGGGCTTGGCCCGTTGCTTCTTCTATTGCCCGGCTGCTCAGCAGTCGGGTTCCTTCCCCCCACCCTCTCTATCCATCACCACCTGGCTTGACTGGCTTGGCGCTTAAAGGGAAGAAGAACAGCGACTTCTGGTCGCCCAGGCGGTCGACATGCTCGGCCTGTAAATTATGGACGAATAAAGGTCTACTACCACTGCTATACAAAATAGCGCATCAGCACACAGGGAGAACCAAGAACACACAGAGCGCTAACTTCAGCAGTTTATTGTAAACAACGGGGCGGTAAATATCAATATACACGAAGTGGTGTAACATTGCCCCGGCTTAGGAGACGAGCATACTCGCAGAGAATTAAACTATCTACGACATATGTAAAATGCTCGCCTCCTGCGCCAGCGGTTTAATGTGTCTAGACTGCGGAGGCAGCAAGATGGTTGAATTCAGTGCTAGTCGTGGGCATACAAGAAAGGTTTTGTATCTGCAGGTGTTTCTAAGAGTAAATGGAATGGAGTTTCATTGAAATTATTGTATCCTATTATTGCATGTATTCATAAACATGTTGTTTCTGCGGCGACTAAGAAGCTCTGGCTGTTAAAACGTCGCCTGAAACATTGCACATCTGAAACCAAGTTAGTGGCCTACACATCGCTAATAAGACCTTTATTGGAATATGGCGATATTATTTGGGGCCCACACACTAAATCAGATATCAATGCCGTTGAAAGTGTCCAGAGAAGAGCGATAAGATTCGTCTATAACGCGCATGGCAGGCATATGTCTGTTAGTAATTTTAGGGACAGAAACGGCATTCCAACACTCGAAACAAGACGTAAGATTCATCGGCTGCAGGTACTTCATAACATAATCAAGAATAGAATAAAAATGAATGTTAACACGTACATACAGTTTAACAGAACCAGATTAACCAGATGGAAACATGAGAAAACAATTGTTATGCCACTAACCAGAACCAACGCGCACCGCTTCTCCTTCTTTCCGCGAACCATAGCAGAATGGAATGCACTTCCACCTGAAATAGTGAACATGCCATCAATCGACTCATTTTTAACTGCTCTAAAAAATCATGTCACATAATGCGCCATATCGTTGCTTCGTTTTTCGCGCACATAAGCATTGCAGAAAGTGCTCCTTCCGATAGCTGGCAAAGCGATGCCTAGCACTCTACTGTACCTTTTGTCTTGTTTTTTGTGCACACGTTTTCTTCGTGCGTCATCACAATTCTTGCTGCTCATATCTTCTCTCCCCACAGCATATCTACCATGTACTGCTTAACTTCTTTTGATGTGGTTCTTTTGATTATCAAGTGTTCATTATGCAACTTCATGTGAACGCCAAGAGTGTATTTTTTATTATCATTTGTTTGTACCCCCTCCTGCCTTCGCCGCCGAAGGGCAGCCGGCAGTATTTGATAAATAAATAATAAAAATAAATAGATATATGCGGCCTAACTGTGTCTGTGCAGATTAAAAAGTGAATGGATAAATTTCGACCTAACGCTTTGGATTCGAAGAAAAATAATTTTTTTCTACAGAGTCGCCTTCCATTTACTATCGACAGCGTGTGTTTGCTAGTCCGTTGGATTAGAACATCAGGTCTATAGTCATGATCAATTCAAGAAAACATATTGCGTGGCCTGGGTCGAAGGCCTGTTTTTACCTTTTTTCTTTTAATGAGAAATATGTTTCGAGAATGCGAACATTTTAACGAGCTAAAACGTGCTTCTCATCTCGTATACGCAAACAAACAATAAAAAGAAAACACATGTAAGTGACATAGCTTGCTCTTTATCCGCTTTCTGTATTTGTGCTTCGTTTCGGTCTGTTTTCTAGTTTGTATCTTGCCCGAAGTGAGAGTTTTCTACCCATATTAACTCGTATCTTATGTTCACAGTTCGAAACGCTTTGTTTTACTTAGATAAGGCGGCAAAGACAGCTGTTTGGTCCTATTCTGGTTAGTCTAATAATGAGCGTTTTTTTCTTACTCTTAATAATGCTACGCTATTACTAGTCCCATCAGGAGAAAAGCCAGCGGGGTCCGTGTATGAGTGTGTTTTAACTCCCAGATGGCACAGAAAAGCCCAGCGATGGCAAGAAAAATAGGGTGACGTCATGAGGTGGCCGTATGACGCATCCAGCAAGCGCCAGTATATCACACAATCCTACACAAGGCGTTAGTTTAGTCTATAAATACTCGCCACGGGCCAGCCTCCATGTGGCGTCAGTTTTCGACAACATTCATAACAAAACTGCGACGCGTCCGTTTCTCGCGCACCGTTCCGAGTGGTGTCATGCGATTTCTCGCTGCCTATAGCTTATATGTGCTAGGTCAACTTGGAGGCTAGCTTGCGACAGGGATTCGAACCGACGACGTATGCACCATCATTTGTAAGCCTTTCCAGACTCTGTACGCCTCCATTAAGGGCCGGTTGAGGTGTCCACCGAGATTAGAGAGTTCCCACGACATTTCCTTTCTACAAAAACCAGTTTTCTTTCCGAAACTGTGAGGCAACCTTTCTTTGTACATCTGTCTGAGTGGTGTCATAAACGCTTGTGTTTGTGAGTGCGTGGTGTGTGTGTGGGTGGCTGTAAGTACACCCTCAGAACAGTAATACTTTAGCATTCCCACACGGAAGCATCGTAAGTGTCTCTGGAGATTTTTTTTATTATTTTTCCTCGTATTTTTAATTATTTCATAATATAGTGTCTTATCACTTTAATGTTCTCACATTACGAGCTTCCAAGTTCATTTTCAACCTTTGAGGTACCCCGGCAAAAAGTTATGCGCGGCTATTATAAAATGTAATTCGCACACCTATTTCGTGATTAAGTTAAGCAATCAGAAGGCGCCCGTAAAACGTAACCAACAAAAAGTTGTTGTTGTTGTGTTGGGTTTTATGGCACATAGGCAACTGAGGCCATCATGCGCCAAACACAAAGTATTGTAAAAGTTTATTTTTGAATATTAGAGATATGTAAAAATCCATCCTTGGTGTAAAGGCCTTCAGACATTAATATTACCTTTTGAACATGTACACAAATTTTAAAAATGGCTACTAGTAAAAGCTTTAAACAGGGTTGGGAAACCTCAGTAGCTATCCTTGGCTGGACAAGGACACCGAGACTCCCAACCAACCAAAATTAAAAACCTCAGCCTTCTTCTCAGGCGTGAGAAAGTGGCTGAGGTGTATTAGAATTAAAACAGACCTGTGGGTAAAAATTTAGAGGCACTTAAAAAATCCAGTTTCTTTAAGAAAGCTGAAAACACATGATATAGCAACAATTGCATCATCTCCTAAAAGCAGTGCGGGATGAAAAGGGATGTATTCGTTATAAAATTGAGCAAAGTACTTTTTCCTTAGTTTTTCCAATTTCATACAAGTGAATAAAATATGGTTAATTGTAACTTCAACTCCGCATTCTTCGCAAAAAGGTTGCTCTTTTTTTGAGAGTAGGAAATTGTGTGTCAGATGCGTGTGTCCTATACGAAGACGACAAATAATGACTTCTTTGAAGCGTTCTTGGTGGGTGTAAGATTTCCATTCGCCTAAAACTGGTTTTACAAAGAGTAGTTTGTTGTTTTATTCACTGTCCCAAGCGGACTGCCATTTTTTCCTTATTTCACAATGTACCGAGTTCAGGCAATCTTTAAAGGGAATGTCTACTTTCTTTATTTATTTGCTACGAGCCTGCGCAGCGCAGAGGTCTGCTCTCTCGTTGCCTTTAATTCCGACGTGACTCGGCACCCAGCAAAGTTTTATGTTTTTTCCTTGAGCTATGGCTTTTGTTATGTTGTGTATTATGTCACCGAGGATCGGAGTAATTGCATTTCTAGAGTGGAGAGCTGTAAGTAAACTAAGGGAGTCCGTGTAAATAATACTGTTTCTGAGGTTTTCATTTACTATTTTTTTTTACGGCCAAGCATACAGCGTAACATTCGGCTGTGAAAATTGATGCACACTGTGGAAGTCTGATTATTTCATTCTCATGCCCTCGTACTACCGCACTTCCTACGTAGGTGGCTGTTTTTGAACCGTCCGTATAAAAATCCGCAAAACCATTGTATTTTTCCTCCAGTGCAAGAAATTCTTGTACTATATGTTGTTGCGGGGTTTGCTTTTTGTGAAACTGTGTGAGAGTGAAATCGCATATTGCAGGGAAGTTGTACCATGGAGGTAGTGGCTCTCGTCTGAGCGCAATGTTAGGTAATGTGTTCAGTACACCGAGACTCTCGCACATCTCTTCAAAACGCAAGAGGAGTGGTCTGGTAGTTTGTGGTTTATTATTAAAAAGTGTTCTGGATGGACACTTTGTAACTATTTCATAACAGATATGCTTTGGTAGGGAACGGATTTTTAGGACGTATGAGCATGTAAGTATGCTTCTTCTATCTGTAAGAGATGGTTCATTTGTTTCAACGTAGAGGCTATTAATGGGTGATGTCCTGTAAGCGCCAGTTGCAAGACGTAAACCTAAATTGTGCACTGGGTCCAGTCGTTTCAAGTACGATGGCCTTGCTGAACCATATACTATACTACCATAGTCTAATGAGGATCGTACCACAGAGCGATAAATTTTTAGAAGCCCTGCCCTGTGAGAACCCCAGTGTTTATGTGAAAGGACTTTGAGTATGTTCAGTGATCGGGAAGTTTTCTTTTTAATGTGTTAATATGAGGCAGGAACGTGAGTTTTTTGTCAAATATTATGCCTAGAAATTTATGTTTATTTTCTACTGGTAAATCTATTTCGTTAAGGTGTAGGGTGGGGTCTGCCTGTAAGCCTCGTTTGAGTGAAAACAGAATGGCCACTGTTTTCTGTGGGGAAAATCTGAAACCATTTCTGTCTGCCCATGTTGTCAGTTTATTTATTGTTAGCTGTATTTGTCTTTCACATGTTGATATGTTGGAGGATGTGTAAGCTATCTGGAGGTCGTCTACATAAAGTGAATACATAACAGACCTTGGTATTATTTTGTTAAGAGAATTCATTTTTACAATAAAAAGAGTTGTGCTTAAAATATACCCTTGAGGCACTCCATTTTCCTGAATAAAATCCCTCGAAAGAGTCGAGCCTAGACGGACATTAAATGAGCGGTTAGATAAAAAGTCTTTAATGGAGTTCAGCATTCTGCCATGGATGCCAAGTTCAGCTAAGTCCTGAAGAATTCCGAACCTCCAGGTAGTATCATATGCTTTTTCTAAATCAAAAAAGACTGCAAGACAGTGTTGTTTGTGTATAAAAGCTTGTCTGACTGTATTTTCGAGACGGACTAGGTGATCTGTAGTGGAGCATCCCTTTTTAAAACCACACTGGTGGATATCAAGAAGTTCACAGGATTGAAGAACAAAGGTTAGTCTTATATTTAGGACACTTTCGAAGGTTTTGGCGAGGCAACTGGTCAGGGCTATGGGTCTATAACTGCTAGGAGAGGTTGGCGGTTTACTAGGTTTAAGAAACGGTACAATAATAGCTTTTTTCCAGGCCACAGGTATTTTGCCTGATATCCAAACTATGTTGAAGAACCTTAAAAGTGCCTCTACGGCAGGTTGAGATAGATGTGCCAACATTTCGTAGTGGATTTGGTCGGGTCCTGGAGCAGTTTTTTTACCAGCAGACAGTACTGTATTTATTTCTTGGAGGGTAATCACACTGTTATATTTTTGGTTTGCACCTCCACTAGTTGGAAGTCTTTGTCTTTCGGCTGTGTTTTTGTGTTTTAAAAAAGACTGTGTATAGTGTGATGAACTTGAAACTGCAGCGAAATGTTCTCCCAGTATGTCTGCCTGTTCCCCTATGCTTGTTTGTGTGCCAGGTGTTGTTAAAAAAGGAATTGTGAAGGGTGAAAAGTTTCCATTTAATTTGCGAACCTGCTCCCACATTTTTTTAGATGTCATCTGACTGTTAATGGATGAAACATAGCTCTGCCATGATGCTCTCTCGGCACACCGACGGACGTACCGAGCTTTGGCTCTTGCCTTCTTAAAATTAACGAGATTTTCATGTGTCGGATACCTGCGGAATTTACCCCAAGCCCTGTTTTGTTGTTTTTTGGCTTCCTTACAGTCCTTTGTCCACCATACTTTATGGTTTTGTCGCGCCACTCCTGACGACTGAGGAATAGCTGTGAGTGCGGCAGTTATGATACAATTAGTGAACTCTTCGTTTATCTGGTCGATGGTGAGATTTTCTAAAACTATATCGTCTAAAGTTGCCTTTGCTTTAAAAAGTGACCAGTCGGCGCGGTGAAGTTTCCAGCGCCGCGGTTTTGTTGGGATTATTTCTGGTGAGGAAGTTAAAGTGATTAGTATAGGGAGGTGGTCACTGCCATATGGGTTGTCAATGACATCCCATTTAAAATCATTAAAAATAGAAGGTGAGCTAAAAGACAAATCTAAAAAGGTCATTTTCCCCGAGGCAGGGGAGCAGTAGGTGGCTTTTCCTGTATTTAAAAGACATACATTGTTTGTGAGGATAAAATCTTCGAATATTTGACCCCTAGAGTCACAGTGCTCGCTTCCCCAAAAAGGGGAGTGAGCGTTAAAGTCCCCAACTACTAGATACGGTTCTGGAAGTTCATTGATAAGTTCTTGTAAATTGTGGACTGTTAATGTAGAATGTGGAGGAATATATACAGAACAGAGAGAAATTGTTTTATGGCTGACGACACTGACCGCAACGGCTTCAAGTTTTGTTCTGAGTTTTATTTCTCGAGCAGGAATGCCGCTTTGTACGATAATCGCGACGCCTCCAGAGAGTCTATTTGCCTGCTCACGATCTCGTCTAAAAGTTTTATAATGCTTCAGGATGTTCATATGTTGTGAACTTAGATTGGTTTCCTGGAGACATAAGGCTACGGGTGACATTGACCCTAAAATGTTTTTTATGTCATCGTAATTTCTCAATATTACTCTACAGTTCCACTGAACTAGAAAAGCCATGTTTATCTTTTGGGGTAGGAGCAACGAGAGGTTTACTTATGTTCTGGGGCCGTTATGGTAGTCCTGCCTTTTTTTCGCTCAAGAGAGCTGTTCCGCCGCTGTAGAGCAGGCGGGCTGGGAGTTTGGTCCATCACCTCGGAAGAGGTGCTGGACGACCGCGAAGAAGCCGCGGGTGTGTGGGTGTCAGGCCTCCCCCGACGGGGGGAAGTCCTGCGGGATGCTGACCTGTGGGCCGGCACTCCCTGGCTTGTAGTTGGCAGAGCAGCTTTCGCTGTCCCTGCCTGGGGCGTGGATGGCACTGCCACAGGCGCGGTGGAAGTGACCGCGGCAGGTGCCGGAGCGCTGTATGGTGCTACGCCCCCGCGCACCACATCAGCGAAGTTTGGTTTTGCTGTGAAGGAGAATGAATTGGTAAGCGCAAAACGCCTCCTCGCTTCTTTGAATGAAATGTTTTCTTTAGTCTTAATGGTGATGATTTCTTTCTCCTTTTTCCAGGACGGACACGCCCAGGAGTATGCAGCGTGATCTCCTTCACAATTCGCGCAGCGTAGGGCTGCGTCGCATTCCTCAGAAGGGTGGTCCTTCGAAGCGCATTTCGCGCAGGTTTTGCGGCCGCGGCAGCTCTGTGAGCCGTGGCCAAACTTCTGACAGTTGAAACAGCGGCGGGGATTCGGTATGTAGTGTCTGACGGTGATTTTGAGGTATCCAACATCGATCGTTTCGGGCAAACTGCTGGTGTTAAACGTGAGGACCATGTGTTTGGTGTCTATTTCTTTGTTGTCTTTGCGGATTTTGATTCTGTGCACGTCAATTACATTTTGATCAGAAAGTCCTTCAAGCATTTCGGTTTCTGTTAGATGGATGAAGTCAGCCTCTGAGATAACGCCTTTAACTGTGTTAAGAGATCGGTGGGGAGTCACGGAGACAGAGATGTCCCCTATAGAAGCAATGTTTGAGAGTTTCGAGCATTGGATGCTCTCACGGAGTTCGAGGAGTAGGTCGCCGCTGGACATTTTGGATACCCTATAGCCAGGCCCTAAGGTATCTGTTAAGCATTTGGTGACAAGAAATGGGGATATGATTCGTGCTTGTTTTTCTTCACAGTTGCTGTGTATTACGTGATACTTTGTGAAAGTTGGCTTCTTTTTCGCAAAAAAAGTCTGCTGCCTCGTTCCGCCCTCTTTTCAGAGAGCGATCTAGTTTTGAAAGGGGGGGAGCCATAAAAAAATTTGTTTTTTCGGTCATGGTGGCAGCCACCCACCATGGAGTCCAACAAGGGGACGCGACAGGAACTTGAAGGCAAGTCCTGCCCACGTCAGCTGTACACCTTAACTATAACCTAATATGACTCAACTCAGGGTAGTTGGTCACACACGGTTAACCCTCGCCGCCAGGAAAAAGAGGAACAAACGAAGAAGAGAGGAGGAGACAGGAGAGTTGTAAGAAAGAGATAGGAAAGTGAAAGATAGAGGGGAGGATAGGAAAAGGCGACTGCCGATTTCCCCCGGTCGGGTCAGGCCGGAGGTGCCGTCTACAGGAAGCTGGGGCCAAAGTGGTGTGTTGCCTCCGCCGAGGGGCCTTAAGGGTCCAAACGCTCGGCATCGGCTCAACCACCAGGATCCCCTTTTCCCCGGACACGGCGATGCCACGCACGGCTAAGCGCGGATGCTCGGGTCCGTGGTGACGCATTGTTCACCATCATCCCCCTGCGGGGATGTCCCTGCGGATGCTCGGGTTAACCCCGTGGTGTCGCCACTCACCAACGTCTGCATGCTGCAGACGCCTCCCTGCGGGGACCAACAAAAAGTGAAGACAAAGCCCGCAAAAATCAGACATAGGAGAATAAAGCTTTAGGGGCGTGACCTGCCGGCAGCTCGCTATACTAGCACAGTTTCATTGTCATTCTTGCCGCCGCGGTGGCTCAGTGGTTATGGTGCTCGGCTGCTGACCTGAAAGACGCGGGTTCGATCCCGGCCGCGGCGGTTGAATTTCTTTGGAGGAGAAATTCTAGAGGCCCGTGTACTGTGCGATGTCAGTGCACGTTAAAGATCCCCAGGAGGTCGAAATTTCCGGAGCCCTCCACTACGGCGTCTCTCATAGCCTTAGTCGCTTTGGGACGTTAAACCCCATAAACCAACCAACCAATCATTGTCATTCTTTACGCTCTGCTGGCACACACACTTTCAAACAACGTAACGTCACTGAAGCTTGGGGGTAATCATCAACCCCATGATCTGATTTTTTCTTAATCCAATATGTATATTGCATTGAGCACGGCGGGCCAAGCACTAGCATGTGGCCTAACATGCGCTTCCTCTGCTTCATGCAGGTTTTTCTAGTTGGCTCTGCCGGAACGCCATCGCAGCAAGATGGATCAAAGTTTGATGCATGCTCGGCGGCTTCGCCTGTATCATCAACGCCCTGTTG
Source organism: Amblyomma mixtum (assembly GCF_055824585.1). NCBI lineage: Eukaryota > Metazoa > Arthropoda > Arachnida > Ixodida > Ixodidae > Amblyomma > Amblyomma mixtum. Next base: position 92,772,284 of record NC_143020.1, read on the forward strand.
CTCCTTTCTTGTACATCATCACATCACAAGTTCAGCGCCGTCTACCAGCGGCGTGACGTCATCGAGCTATCCTATAAAAGAGGATCTGCAAGCCTTCGAGTTCAGTGGGCACGGCGGGCCAAGCACTAGCATGTGGCCTAACATGCGCTTCCTCTGCTTCATGCAGTTCAGTGATTATTACAGCACTATTAAGAGTGATTGCTCCTGCCTCTTGGTTCTGCCGTGCCTACGTCAGTGCATTTCTCTTGCTTGTGAAGTGTTTAGCGTGTGCAAGCTCATTCTGTGCGGGGATGTCGAGTTAAATCCCTGCCCAGTCCCAAAGATCTTCTAAAACAACTGGTCACTGGCCAGAATAAGCTAACAGATGATGTTGCAGCCCTTCGAGCACAGCAGGCAAATCTGGAAAAACTTATGTCTGACTTCACCTCCAAGTTCGCTGACTTAGAAAACAGTGTAGCACGAATCGAGAGCATTGAAGAGACACTAAACAAACTTCAAGCGAAAGTCACTGATTTGGAGGACCGGAGTAGGCGCGCAAACTTGATGGTTTTCGGCTTATCTGAAGACCCGGATGAAACTGCGTCGGCACTAAAAGAAAAAAGTCGATAAGTTTACTGAAAAGCTCAGCATCACCTACCAGTCTATTGGAAAAATTCATAGGATTGGGAAACCAGGAAAAACCAAGGCCGGTCATAATATTCTTCCAGAACTAGAACGAAAAACAGGAAATTATGAAAAACGCATTCAAACTTGAAGCAACGGACATATCGGTTCAGAACGATTATTCGAGCGAGATGGTCCGCAAAAGAGAGCTTCTTTGGGCTAGTGCGAAGCACTAAAAACTAGAAAGAAAGAAGGTCTCCCTGATAAACGATAAATTGAAAGTAAATAGTACAATTTATGCGTGGGATGACGCCACATGTGCAAGAGTTGAACTGTCCAGTCGCCAGTCCCGTCGTCAGTCGAGTTCAGGCACGGAGTGACGCCAGCCGCCCAACGATAAGAACCTACGCCTGCTGAACCTTAATGCCCGTAGTATAGTAAATAAAAGCGATCAATCAGAAGCCCTAATCTTAGATTATAATCCGCATATTGTAGTAATCACTGAAACTTGGCTGAAAGAAGAAATAGATGATGTGATGTTTTCCCCCCTTCGTATAGCGTATACCGCTGTGATAGACAATCAAGAGGTGGTGGTGTTGCTGACTTGGTGAAACACAGTATTCAAGCTTTTGTGTTACCACATCTTCATGATCACGAGAGCGTCTCGTTAAAACTATGCTGCTGGGGCCGGCCTTTATTTCTATTTGCGGTTTACCGACCACCTGATTCGTCACAGCGGTTCTTCTCTGATTTGGCTGATCACATGCCCAAATTCACTCATGATAACATTATTTTTCTTGGAGATTTCAACCTGCCGGGAGTTGATTGGAATTGTCCTGTTTCGGGTTCCAGCCTAGGCACGTATGGCATTTTTGATATTATGTTACAACACAATCTTCAACAGGTGGTTACAACCCCAACGCGTGTCCAGGGCACTTGTGCCTCTATACTTGAGCTTGTTTTTGTCAGCCGATCAATTGAAAATTTTTCCGTCTCGGTGGAAAATGGCCTTTCTGACCACAGTATGGTGTATTTTTCATGTAGTATTCAAAAACCCCACAACTCTCCCCATGCTAAGCTTGTTTGTGTGAAAGACTTTTCGCGTGCCAGGGACGAAAGCGTACTTGATTACCTTCATCTATGCCTGAGTGATTTTCAAGGAAATCACGGCTCTGTACTATGGAATCAATTTAAAGAAATCTGCATGTATTGTCTAAAAAATTTTATTCCAACAAAGAAAACACGCAAAAATAATCCCTGGATTACGCGTAAAGTCTTGCACCTAAAACGAAAACTAAAGCGATTAAAATCCATGGATAACTAGGAGCATCATACACCTTAAGCGTAAGATAAAAAGGTTAAGGAAGAAAAAAACCAGGGCAACAGAACTTTCAATAACCAAACAAATGCTAAAATCTGCATTGGTGGAGTCGAAGAAAACGTTCTTCAATAAAACGCTTACAAACTTCCTTAAAAGCTCGCCACAAAAGTTTTGGCGATATTTCGCACATAGAAAGAATGAAATAGAACAGATAGTGGATGGCGACGTAGTCGTGACAGAAAAGAAAGATATTGCAAACGTATTTAATCATTTTTTTTCAATCAGTTTTCACGAAGGATAGATGTGACAGTGACGGTGATACTTTAGTCTGTGCAATACAATACCCAATGGAAGACCTACGCATTACAAGGGAGGGCGTGTTCCAGCATTTGCTTAGGTTGGATGCAAAAAAATCGTGTGGCCCAGATGAAATACCGACGGTATTTCTTCAACGGTACGCTGAATGGATGTTGTATTATTTGCAGCTTTTATTCGAAAAATCTTTGCGGGATCATTCAGTACCTCAGGACTGGCGCGATGCCACCGTTGTTCCGATATTTAAAAGTGGCAATAGGCTATGTGTAAATAACTATAGACCGGTCTCGCTCACTTCGGTGTGCTGTAAAGTCCTAGAGCATGCAATAGCAAAACATATTCTGTATTTTTTAGAAAAAAAAAATAATTTATTATGCCTAGTTCAGCACGGTTTCCGATCTGGCCTTTCGACGGTGACACAGTTAATCGAAACTGTACAGGGTCGTCCACTCTTAGTTAGAATGCGCTAGCGCATGGCCATGCTCTTCGGAGGGTCACTGCGTCCGAAACGGCGGCGCATCGAAGCGAAGTGGCAGATGACGCGAAGCACCACGTCCAGGTACACCTTCTCCTGCGCCACTTTGCTGCGATGAGCGACTGTGTCGCATGCGGTGGCCCTCTGAAGAGTGCGGCCATGCGCTAGCGGGTTCTAACTAAGAGTGGACGACCCTGTACATGACCTTTGTACAGCTACAGATGAATGCCAACAGATAGATGTTGTATGTTGTAGACTTTGCGAAGGCATTTGATGAAGTTGCACATCATAAACTACTTTCCAAATTGAGAAGCCTAGGAATTAGTGAAACTGTAGTATTGTGGATTCAGGCATATTTAAAAAACCGTTATCAAAGAGCACGAATCGGGAAAAGTGAATCGGGGAAGTGTGAAGTTGTGTCTGGAGTGCCGCAGGGGTTTGTTTTAGGCCGACTATTGTTTTTATTGCATGTTAATGATATTCCTTCTAATATTAACCCGCCTGTAAAAATTAAACTATTCGCCGATGATTGTCTAATTTACACGCGTGCAGCCTGCGCGGAAGATCAGATTAAACTAAATAAATGCCTGCAATCATTAAACTCGTGGTGCCAAAGATGGGGCATGGTAATTAACTACAAAAAATCTACATACACTCACGTAACTAAAAAACAGAACGTGATCAGATTTGAATATAATATTGGAGAAAATACCTTGGTCGAGGTACAGAGTTTCCGATACTTGGGGGTGACAGTGACGCATAATTTAGACTGGAGACTGGCGTATTCACATTGAGAATATCTATTCAAAAGCGTATCAGAAGCTTTGCTTTCTTAGGAGAAAACTTCCAAACGCGACTAGAGAAATTAAGTTAGTCGCCTACAAAACGTTTATACGACCAGTTCTGGAATATGTGAATGCTGTGTGGAGCCCCCACCAAAAATGCTTAAAAAAGAAGGTAGAAAGAATACAGCGGATTTCAGCACGTTTTATATGTTCCAAGTATCGCCGTACTGACTCGGTTACAAAGATGATGCAGCAGTGTGAATTGGAAACGCTGGAAACTAGAAGAATAAAACATCGACTCAAACTTTTTTTCCAGATAATGCAAGGGGCATTAAAAATAAATAAAGAACATTATGTGAAAGCGCCTCTAAAACGTGGTTCCCGAAAAAACCACAGCAGGGTACTACAGCCTATTAACACACGTACGGATGTGTACCGGTATTCATTCTTCCCTGATGTAATTGAAATGTGGAACAAATTGCCAAGTGATGTTGTGGAGAGTGCGAACGTGCAACAATTTCTGCTAGGTGTTGATATGTTTTTGAGAAATGGTGTACAAATTTTGAACTCTGACTCATGATTGCTCATTGAAGTGCTCATGAAATGTATTTGTTTTTGTTCCCTCCCTGTAACGACCCTCATTTGAGGGTTAACAGTATGACCGAATAAATAAAATAAAAAATAAATAAACACGTGCCTGCCGAAACGCTGTTGAAGCGGCGCAAGGTGCTCTACGACAGGCGTTGGGGCAATAAAAACGACATTATTTTGAGCACACGCTACCAAGCTTCATTCAGGATGCTCCGCACAAGTTTTGGAGACACTTGTGCAGGAAAAACAAACCTGTCGACCAAATTCTGCACAATGGTGTTCTTAAAACCTATAAAACAAGCATTGCTGGGCATTTTAACAGATATTTCCACAGTGTTTTCACGAAATCAAATTCCCTCGTATGTCAATCTGCTGTGTCATGTCATTCCGAACCAAGCATTGTATCTTCTGCAGGCGTGTTTTCAATGTTGTTGAATCTGAAAACAAAAGTGTCTCCTGGTCCAGACGGAATTCCAAATATGTTCTTGTGCCGTTATAGTGAACTTTTATCCCAATTTCTAGCCATAATTTTTCATGCCAGATTATCAACCGGCACTGTTCCCACAAATTGGAGAGTTGCGCGGATTGTGCCAATATTGAAAAAAGGTGCAGCCTCCTCTGTTACTAATTTTCGTCCGATATCACTGACATCTTCTTGTAAACTAATCGAACACATTATAGCCACTTATATATCTTCCTTTCTAAATGTCAAAGACATTCTATCGTCACACCAGCATGGATTTAGAAAGGGCTTTTCGACCGTCACTCAAATAACTTCTGTTGTGCATAGTTTTGCTGACATTCTAAACAAAGCAGGGCAGATGTACGTCATTTTTCTAGATTTTAAGAAAGCGTATGACCTTGTTTCTCATGCGAAACTAATATATAAGCTTGAAAATATCGGTCTTCCTTCTTTCATAATTTCCTGGGTTTCTGCTTACCTTTCTAACCGCGCCCAGTTCGTCAGTATTGATGCCCATTGTTCCAATTACCTTCCGGTCACTTCTGGCGTGCCGCAAGGAAGTGTGCTTGGACCATTACTGTTTTTGGTCTACATCAATGACATTGTGGATGTAATAAGTGAACCAGTGCAAATCAGGCTTTTTGCCGATGATTGTGTTTTATTACATGAAGTCAGATTCTACGAAGACCAAGTCATCCTTAATTCTAACCTTCATAACATTCACTCATGGTGCAGTCGAGGGGAGATGGAGTTAACAATGACAAAACAGTCTTTATGAAAGTGACCAATAAACAAAGTAGCCTATCATTTCTGTATGCCCTTCCAAATCATCCGCTTGAAGAAGTTAACGAATACAAATACGTAGGTGTTACTATAACCAATAAACTTAGCTGGAACAAACATATAACCAACATATGTACGTCATCCTTTCGGGAACTTTGCTTTCTTCGGCATAGATTAAAAGGTGCCCCTTTTACTACAAAGCTTCTAGACTACACATCCATCATCAGACCGAAACTTGAGTACGCATGCACCGTCTGGGACCCTTACAACAAAACATAACAGTGAGGCACTGGAAATGATCCAGCGAAAGTGCATTAGATTCATCTTTAATACATATCGTTCTACTGACTCTCCAACTACTCTTATGGCACAAAACAGCATACAGACATTGCAAACACGAAGAAAAATTCAACGATTGAAATTTCTTTTCCTACTCAAAAATAACAAACTCTCCATGAGCCCAGATTTATTCCTTAAACTGATCACAAAGCGACTAACACGACATCGTCACACGGAATCACTAGCACTTTAAAGCGCTAGAATCAATGCTTTTAAATACTCATTTTTTCCTCACACAATAACTCAATGGAATGAACTCCCGCCTCAGGTTGTAAACAGCATCGATGCCATTAACAAAATTACTTATTGATAATTGCTGAGTTGTTTTTTCCCCTTGTTCTTTACTATGTTCTACTGTTCTATGTTCTACTATGTTCTACTGTTACTGTTATGTTAGTTTTGTGCTATGTAATCTGCCGCGCCTCTTTTTTTTTGTGCTTTTACCCCTCCTGCTCGGACCCATCTTAGGGTCTGCAGTATTCTGTAAATAAGTAAATATCCAGACACAATGTATGAAATATATTTAAAATATATTGAAAAAATATATATGAAATATATAAAAATATATATTAAAATATATGTACAGACACAAAATGACACAACAGCTACATCCTCAGAAAGGGATAGGAGAGAAAGAGTTTTCATAAAACAGAACAGGGGCCTCTTTGTTGCTTATTTCATTGCATTATGATAGGTTAGATGCAATATACATTTTTTCTTGGAACCTCAAACTCCCTACCTTTTGTCTTGCCGGAGATTAAAGCTGCACTGAAGGGGAATCTGAACTCGTATTTTAACGCTGGAAATCGATCTACACGTTCCGAGCGTTGTGAAAAACTTCGAATTATTGACCTGTGCGGCCCATTTCCCTAATTTAAATGGGATTAACGTCGGACTCCCGCCTTTTTTTTAATTCCCCGCAAGCGGTGGGAGGAGTCGACCAACCTTTCAGCCAGTCCCGTGGCGGCTTACCGCTATGCCATCGGCGAAATGATACGTAGGGATCAGCGACCGCAAAGAGTCCACGCGTATTTTTATTTGCATGGGCCTAATTTGCAGCTATGTACACCTATTTATCCATGGAAACCTAAACGAAACAAAATAAAAGCGAAAGCAAAGTCGCCACGCAACTGAATGAAAGGCACTCCATGCGTTTGTCGACTCCTCCCACCGTATGCGGGTAATTAAAAAAAAAAGACGGGAGCCGTACGTTCCTTCAATTTAATTAGGGAAATCGGCCGCACAGGGCGATAAATCGACGTTTTATAGAAAGCTGGTAAAGTGTAGATCGAGTTCCCGCGGGAAAAAGACGAGTTCAGATTTCTCTCTAGTGCACCTTTAAATTGAGTTGTGGGGCTCATCGTTCGAAAGGACCAAGAAAATTGACAATCAGCCAAAGAAAATGGTAAGGAGATTCATTCGTTGTTTTCTCTCATTCTCATTCAAATGGAATTTACGAATTGTCTGTTTGTGTTTTAGTATTATGTAGTTTTCCGTCAAGAAAGATCGAAAAAAAAAGCAATTGAGAGATATTGTCCTCACTGCTGCCACGAAATATGTTTCAATCGAGAAAGCAAATAGCGCGATCTACTGAGATCGATACGCATTTTGTATGTATTCTGTTGATTTACTAACAGTCCATATGCGATTACCTGGTACGGCTTCGAAGTAGATCACCAAGCAGAACTTCAAGATCGAGAATAACTGCCGTTCTCGTCAAAAGTGAGAAACGATTCAAGAGTCCGCTAGACATGACACGGCGCAACGCATTTCCTGGACGTCTCGTGCTTTGGGTACTTTGGTTTCTGTCCGTTCATGTTATCAGAGTTCGCCAAGTCGAAGGCTGCGACACATACATCGACTCCAAAGACATCATTCAGAGACTGGCTCCCGGCGAAATTAACGTTGTAGTGGTTTCAGTTTTTCCATTTTGGAACCGTGCCGACGTGTTCTGGTCGCAACTGCTCCCAACCAGGACTACTTGGACGTTCTTCAATGACGGATTCAGGAATTTCTTGAACGAAAATGCACACCAGAAACGAAAGACATTAGCCATTGTACCAAGTCTCAAGATAAAGTTGGGATTATTCTATCGGATTCTTAACTCGGGATACGCTTTTCACGCCGCTGTACACTGGGTCCTCATTCGAGAAAACTCCGTACTTCTCACCGAAAAAGCAAGGTACGAAAACATTTCGCCTCCAATAAAGTTATCCGTGCTCGGTTACTGCGCCCGCGGTGTGGGAAGCGCATTAATTTACACAGACCAGTCCCGAAAGCCAGTATTCTACACTGCAAGACAGCTTCTGAGCTTGCGCGCTTTGTCTCACTTGACCTGGATTCCAGAAAAGGACAGTTTCTCCGCAACTGAGATCATAGTCGGTTGTTTGTATCTACCCCGGTACAAGAATGTTAAGAAGGCGCCTGGTCCGCAGCTTCAGCAGCCATCCTTGTGCGCAGAACAGCGCTACAGGTTCCTGCGCTACATCTTGCGCCACAAGAATGTGTCACTGACCTATACCACTCATTTCAGCGTCCTTCACTCAGTGTCGTTCTTAATTGGCGGTAAAACCGACCTCTTGATGAGTCAAACAAGTCTCGACGGCAACGCACCGTATTTCTTGTCATTCGCTGACGTTGACGTCAACTACGACACCTTTTACGCCAGGGCAAATGATACCCGTTCTGTCTCCGTGTTCGCAGTGCTTTCCTACTCTGCTTGGGGAGTGGCCATGACCTTCGTCAGTATAGTCACCACTGCTCTAGTACTGGCTTCACTCAACTCAGTTCATACTTGGAAACACTTTGCCAACGACGTGGGTAGAGAAGCGGTGTTCCTGATAGCCTCACTCCTCGCTACTTCGGCACCCGAGTCACGGCACCGCCAGCGCAGCGGACACCGTCGAACTGTCTATGCCTGCTGGATAGCAGGCATCCTGTCTCTTTCTGTCTACATTCGAAGCGAGATGACCGCCATGGTGACGGCAACGCGTCCAGCTGATCACCTGGACACCCTGGACGAGCTTGAAGCAGCTCTGGACGCCGGGAAGGTCGCACCCTGCGTCGCCAAAGGGTCTGCAACATCGGGCGTCCTGGAACAGGGCTCAACGCACTCCAGCGTCATAATGAGGAAGCTGAACTCCGCCTACAGTGGCCACTCCAAGGACGAGTTGACCACGCCGACGCTACGAGACTGCTTGCGGATGGCCGCTAGGTCCGACAGGGTCTGTTACTGCGCTCTCCAACCGAGATGTGTAATACAGGAGCGGAACCGAGGAATACGTCCGTTCCGCGAGCCCTTCACGATGGTGCTGGATGGCATTCCAGCTAGGCATGGTTTTCCCCACCTCCCGGCCCTGAGAAAGGTTTTCCTTGCCATGCGTGAAGCGTCTTTATGGAGTTTATTTTTTGAAGATTGCAGTGATGAAATCATAGTGCCGAGTGAGCTTAGCATCGAGTTGATAGATTTCACGAAGCATTACTGGCTTCTGCAGGCAGGGGCAGCCGCGGTCTTTCTAGTAGAGTGCCTCATTGGCCTCCTCTTGAAGTTTCGGCTTTGGCTCCTCGAATGAAAAGATTACGAGGAATTTTGTCATGGTGTAAATGAAATCCGTCTTTTTAATTTACATGTGTGTTTTCACTAATCTAAAGCACTTCGGCACCTGCGTTGAGCCAATGGCGTCGGTGTGAAATATATACCAGTTAAGACGCATCCCACGCTATACTAAGAACGTTGTTTTTTCTTTTTATTCACAATAACCTGATATGCACTCGGCATATATATGAAGAGTAACCCAACCCTCTAAAGCAGTTCGTCATTGCAAATTCTTGGGAGTTGTTTTTTTCACGATGTCGCATTCGTGCAGTGTGCATTGTTTAGTGATGTTCTTGCGAACTCGCACGAGACTGTCTGTCGTGATGTAAAGCGCTCAGCTAATAAACATTCAATTCAATTCTTTATTATCATCATTTCTTCAGCACAGTACATAACATAACTGTCTGGATCCTTAGCCAAAGGCTAGTTATGGATCCATGCAGTAAAAGCAAAAAGATTATTGAGGACAATGGCTTTCTACTGCATGCCAAAATAATACACATATGAATGGTGGAAAAATTCAAAGCGTACAAGCAAGATGGTTCAAATTACGGAAATACAAAGGGTTAATGACAAACAAATAGAATAGTGCGAAAAAAAAAACATATGAGAGCAGGAGCAGTATTCTTTATACAAAATAAACGCATTTGCCTTTGAAGTGAATTATTCGATGACAATATGAATAGCAAAACCAAATGTCATTCAAAATACTTAATAATTTCTCCTTAATGCAGATGGCAGTACGACTAAATAGCTACGCATACGACCGAATGTGATCTCAGCCCACGACTAATTTGAGTGCAGCGTTGTCGTGGGCCTTTTTCTGATACATGCCCCTTTACTTACAGTCAGGTGTAACTCAAGTGAATTTGCCTAAACAGCTGAGTTCATCTCCAAAAACAAAGCTATGTTCACAGCTCGCACAAGAAGGGATACCACTGATGGCCATGATCAGTTCGTGTTATGTGGTGCATGACGCGCCAATGAAGCAAGTTTTTGCTTGCGTATTTATGCATACAGTGGTCGGTTCTTTCATACGTTCTGTAGCCATTTGTGTACGTTATGAATTTTTTTAATGCGATGTTGATTGCCTTAGGGCATAAAACGGTATGTAATGATAGATGAGGATGCCTAAATAAATGAGAAAAAAGGTTCGCTGATCTTATGAAATCGAGCAGTGAAAGATGATGAGGTCCCTGTGTCCAAGCGGTGTATGAAGCACTATTGTCGGGCGAAAGACCCGCTGCCGTGAGGTGCCGAAATCTTGTCGGCTTCAATGCCGGGCAAACCCACAGCAGGTGGTGAATGTCGGCCTCAAAATTTCGGTTCTTGCAGACTGGACACCCGGGGTGGGGATATATGCCTTCGAATTGCGGCCACTTTCGTGTAACAGCTGCAGTTAGGGCAACCCCGATCCGGATTCTCCGAAGCGCGACCTCCTCTGCACGGGTTAGTCCACGGGGGAGGGTTACCGCCCACGGAGGGATTAGAGCACGTGTGCGGCTCCGGAGGTGTTCCTTTTTGGTTAAAAGGAGGGTGGTGTCATCCAGAGTGAGGACTCGAGGCGAAGTTGAGGTCACAAGGCGGGTCGCAGAATCTGCACGGCTTTGCGAACTCAGCAGGTCTCGTGGGACCCACTCAATTCGGATTAGCTGCGGGATGCTCGCCGCGAGACGATGAATGACCTGGCAAATGCCTGGGGTGCGACTGACGCGTCGTAGTAGGCGTATGACGTGAAGGGCGTCGGTGCGGATGACATTGCGAGCCGTAGGTAGTAGAGGAACGGCGGCCACAGAGCAAAGTGCCTCTTGAACGGTAAGCATCTCCGCACAGAAGGAGGAAGGAGGCTCTGGGAAGCGAAACCTGGACGTTCTGTTCAGGGCAAGCTTGCAAGGGCAGTAAATTGCAGTAGTGGTTTCGCAAGCCTGGATGCTTGCGTCAACGTATAAAACGATGGAGCCATGCGGCAGATGGGCGTCTTGTGTAATTCGTTCGCGAAACGACGCCGCCGCGAGGGTAGATGATGGCCGACGTAGATGAGTTGGTTTGTTATCGCTTAGCTGCTCAAAAAGCCAGGGAGGGAGAACTGGCGGAGGCGGCTGTAGAATGGAGTCCGAAGAAGCATACGCCCTGAGTGCACACGTTGCGTGTCTAAGGTTAGACTTACTTAAGCCGGCGAGCATCACGTCTTTGCTGGACCAGCTCATCTAGAGTAATCAGCTGCGCATGTTCTTGGAGCGCCACGATCGGGGTGATGCGGGGAAGGCAAGTGATGACTCTCATGCCTCTCGATTAACGGCTTCAATGCGATCCCACTGAGCCCTCGTCTAATGCTGGAATTGGGCTTGGTAAACGAGGCGCGGTTGCACAACCACCCGCACCAACTGCCTTGCAACATGAGAGCGGGCGCCGCCAGTTTTAGGAGCAATGCGTCTAATCAGACATATTCCCTGAATCGCTTGCTTTTTAGCTTGAGAAAGCCAAGCAGACCCTGTTCCTGACTCGTGTATTGTCAAGCCCAATATTTTGACGGTCGAACTTTCTTGAAGTAGAGCTCCAGATAGATGGAGACGAATTGTCGCAGCGAGTTTACGGCGTCCCCAGCGGTTGGCAACTGAGACATACGTAGTTTTGCTCACTGAAAGCTGGAGACCAATTGAAAAAGTACAAGTTTATGTAGTATCAGGGCTGATTGTAGGGCGGGGGCTTGAGTCAACAGGTCATGGTGGGTGCTCTATGCAGTGATGCCATCAGCGTACAATAAAAACTTAATATCAGTCACCTCATGTAAGCACCAAGCAAGGGGGATAAAAGAGTTATTAAACAATGTGGACGATAATACCGATGCCTGGGGTACGCCACGAAGAGGCACAAAGTATCCGACGGCCTCAGCCCTGAGGCTATGGCAAACTGTCGGCCCTCTAGATAGGATTTTACAAAATTGCGCACTCTAACGGGGAAATGCAGCATGTCAAGCGATTCCAGGATAGCAGCATGACTGATATCGCCGTACGCCTTTTCAGCGTTCACGGCCAGTACGGTACGTACATTGTGGCTGAGAGTTGATGCTAGAACTGATGACGCCAAGACAGCCAATCCATCTTCTGTACCTGTGGACATCCGAAAGCCGATTTGGGCAGGGTGACAGAAACCGTGGGGCTCAATCCACCACGACAGACGTGTGGCAAGCATTTTTTCGGTAAGCTCGCACAAAGTGGGCGTAAGCGGAATAGGCCGGAAATTGCCAAGGTCTGTCGGCGGCTTTCCTGGCTTTGGGATGGGGATTACAATAGCCGATTTCCATGTTTCTGGTACGACGCCTTCTATCCATACCTTGTTGATGGTGGCGAAGAGTTGAGGGAGTAGAGCGGAACTCAAGTTCTTGTACACCTCGTGAGTAATGAAGTCGGGACCGGGTGCAGTCTTCCGACAGGCCTCATCTATTGCTGCAAACAACTCGGGCATGGAAAATGGGCTTGCGATTCCCTCGGCGTCGGCTGTAGATGGTAGCCTGTTGACATATGCTGGAATGCCAGCCAAGGAGGCGCCTGTGGTCCTGTGGGGCTATACGTCATACTTGGAGAAAAACTTCCGCGCTGTTTCTCTTGCGAAATCATCCGGAGCTAAGTTAGCAGCGAAGCATGCTGTGGCCGCTGCATCAGGACGACAAGAACCGCGTTCCATAGCGCGAAATGTTCGCCATAGAGGAGCATCCGATGACTTTGTCCAAAACTGTTCACACCACCCATGCCACTGCCTTCGCGAGAGATCATGTTCATACCTGCGAGCCTTGGCAGTAAGGTAATTCTGCCTTGTGCGTGCTTGTGCAAAAGTCGAGTCTCGGGAAGCTGCCACCTCCGCTTGTCGGCGAGCAGTTCATAAGTTAAGCAGACCCACATCCGGCGCTGGGCGATTGACGTCTGTCCAGGTGACAGTTGTAGCCTTGCTAAGCTCAGTTTGTATGCAGTCCATACGTAGTGTAGATGACTGTAGAGAGAGATCTTCGAAGGTGGTGCAAAAGGTGTCCCAGTTGACCACAGAACAACTACGGCGTAATCGGCGGGCCCGTAACGGATGAAAACCGATGATGATAGGGTGGTGGTCACAACCCACTAGGCTCTAGGTGCCACGAGAGAGTACCGGGACCGGAACACCACGTAAAATCCGGAGCATATGTTGTACTGCGAGCATGGCGCACAGCCCGCGTTGCTGAATCGGGGTGGTTGAGTAATACAAACAACGCATCCGGGAAGGCGTCCCGCACACGCCTACCACGGGGGCTTTAAGTGGGGTACCCCCCAGTCTGGTTGAGTGGCGTTAAAGTCACCACCGACTAAAATAAGGCACCCTGGGTATTGTCGTCGGAGAGTTAATAACCACCCCAGATTAATGCGGGAGGAAGCTCCACCGGCAAGCCTTACATAGCATGACACGACTACAACAGTTGCCTTGGGAAACTTCACGGCCACGGCAACCAGCTCCTGATATGAGGTGCACCAATTTTCTATGGAGAAGCGAACTTGAGGAAAGCGCGTATCAACATATACCGCCGCCTTTCCTGGAGGGGCTGCAGTGTGCACACGACGGTCGGTCATTGAAGGAGACATGTATTCATTAAAGCCCAGAATGGATGGCAAAGCACTGGTCTCCTGCACTAGCAGTGACCACACCTGGAGCTTGTTCATGCGATGTCTATATTTGAGCTTTCCCAGCTTTGTGGAGAGGCCTCTGCAGCTCCACTGGAGCACGCCACAACAACGTGTACTCGCCATTTTCGATTAAGCGTCCAAGCGTTATAAAAGAGCTGATGTCAGGTTAGATAACTTGGTTACCATAAATCGGAGGAGGGATGTTGTAAAGTCATCCCGCACTGCAGCAGAAGACCTGGTAGAGTCAGCGAACAACGCATGAGGGCTAGACGTAGTCGACGGTGCGGCAGGACTGAATGGCGTGGGGTTGGATTCCACTCTTGGTCTACGGCGAGCAAGCAGCTCACGGCGCTGTCGTAGCTTAGAAACCTCGGCTAAAAGGCGTGCGATGTTTTCGTCAACTGCTGCTATGTCCTCGTGCAGTGGCTCCAGCATGCTGGTATTGTGTGTAGCCTGAAGGCGACGGCGATCCTTGCGCCCTTTATCTCTGTAAGACTGTTGAACAGGGGCTGCAGGTGGATTGGACTCGGAAAGCTCCGGCCAGTCGTCGTCATCCCACTGGAGAGCCGCAAACCTGTTGGATGAATGCGCGGCTTTTATTCTTTGGGGTGTGCTGTAACTAGCTGATATTTCTTTATATGTGACAAACAAAATTTTCCAGTTACAGCCAAAGCGGTGTTTTATTGCGACTTCATAAGTAGGGCCATTCCACAAAATAGGCGGCGTGAACGTGCGAGAGCAAAAGGATGGAACCTACCCTGTGGTTTGAGAGCAGAAAAGTGAAGCACCCCCTTCCATTCACTTCCACCTTCCCCTTACAGAAGCGACACCTAACACCCACCAGAAACTAAGAGGACCCAGCCACCTGGGCCCTCCAGAAGTACCACCGATTTTCAACCTCAAGTACCTTCCACAACTAGAAGCCTATTAGTACCAACCCACACACACACCTCCACCATACACAAGGCATCTGTTCTCCAGTACCCGCCAGAAGCCTCCGCCCGTAAAAATCTCGCAGCGGCGTAAAAGGAATAATAACAGTTTTAACTCCCTTCAATCGGTTATGACGTGCGAAGGCACTTGGTTTCGAGTTAGCTTGACTATTCCCAAAACACTGCCCTAACTTGTCCTTCGAATTCGCTTGACACTTGCCTAGATATTGCCTTACATTGGCCTCTAAGACAATTTCTTGTATGCTTTCGTACCACGTAACCTTCCCCTATCCACACCGTATCAAAGTCATTTCATCTCAAAGGTCAGAGGTCAAGGATCAAAGGTCGAGGCTTCAGAGGCCTTCAGAGAATTCGCTTAAAGCTTGCCTAGACATTGCAGTACATTGCCCTGCAAGACAATTTCTATTAAACTTTCGTACCCCGTGACCTTCGCCTATTCACACCGTATCCAAGTCATTTCATCGCAAAGGTCAGAGGGCAAGGGTCAAAGGTGGAGGCTTCAGAGACCCATCGGCTTTTTTTTTAGAATGGCTAGTGAAGTAGTGCTTTCGCACCAAAAAATTCGGGAGAGAGACTTAAGGCTGCTTACGAGTGGGAATGCGAAAGCATAACTGTTCCTTGGTGTATTATTTGCGCGCAATGTTTGCACGGGCGTCAAAGTTTTTCTCTACGAGTTTATGTTTTTCTCTACTAGTTGCGAAGCAGACCGCAAACGTCCGGACCCTCTCGCTGCACGGCGATGGGGTTGGCCGAGTTTGCAATAAGGTGGCATTTTGGTAACACATGGTATACAAAATAGCGCCACAGCACACATGGAGAAGCGAGAACACAGAGGGCGCTAACTTCAGCAGTTTATTGTGAAAAACGAGCCGGTAAATATATACGAAGTGGCGATTCATTGCACATGCGTAGGAGACGAGCATACTCGCTAAGAATTAGACTACCTAAGAAACCATAAAATCTTCGTCTCCTGCGCTAGCGGCTTCATGTGTCTACACTGTGGAGGCAGCAAGGTGGTTGAATTCGGTACTAGTCGTGATCATACAAGAAAAGTTTTGTATCTGCAGCTGTTGTTAATAGTAAACAAAAGGAAATATTACCGAAAATTTTCTAATTTCACTGCCTTAATTTCATGCATTCTTAAACAGATATATGCAGTCTTATTGGGATCGTGCGGACTACAAACTGAATCGATAAATCTCGACTCATCGATTAGCGTTCAAAGAATACTATTTTTTTTTTCCATGGAGTCGCCTTTCATTTACTTCTGAAATCGGCTGTTTGTTAGTCCGTCGGATTAGAACGTCAGGTTTATGGTCGTGATCAATTAAAAAAAAAATACGCGGCATGGGTCACAAGGCCTTTATGCCTTGTGACCCATTTAATGCCTTTTTTTCAAGTAGAAATATTTTCTCGGAAATTCGAACATTTTCAACGACCTCGAGCGTGTTTCTCAGCTAGGATACACAAACCACAATAAAAAGAAAACACATCTAAGTGACTTCGCATGCTCTTTACCTGGTTTCTGTATTTGTGCTTTTTTTCTTTCTGTATTTTCTCATTTCCTTCTTGCCTCAAGAGACATTTTTCTACCGATATTACCTCGTGGCTTACGTTCACAGTTTGAAACGTTTTGTGTCACCTAGATAAGGCACCAAAGAGGGCTTGTTTTGTATACTATTTCCTGAAGAAAGTCAAACTCTTCCTGAACAAAATCTGGTCTCACTGGTGCTTGTTCGTCCACAGAAAATTCTGTCCACCTCTAGGTATATTGAGGCTGTAGTTAAGTGTTTTTTTTTTTTTACTGTGCCTTCTTTGAGGAATAATGCAGTATGTGAACGGGAGC
Organism: Amblyomma mixtum; assembly: GCF_055824585.1. Taxonomy (NCBI): domain Eukaryota; kingdom Metazoa; phylum Arthropoda; class Arachnida; order Ixodida; family Ixodidae; genus Amblyomma; species Amblyomma mixtum. The sequence goes on from NC_143020.1 coordinate 92,789,002, forward strand.
TAAGAGGGTTACATACTTGTGATGACCTTGGTTTCAGTTTCTTGAAAGTACACACGAATGTCATAAAGTCTCCTCTAAACAATATCTAATACAGCACGGTTATCATTAAACGGTTCATTAAACGGTTATCTTATTTTTCTGAATCATGCGTTCCTAACTATTCCAGATCTCACTGTATATTATAAAGCAGAAATAAGCTGCGTAAATACGGCCATATGCGGCTCCATAAAGTGGCTCGTGACTCCATATAAATTTTAAAAAATGCAGGTTAAACAAATCTGGGAACTTGGACACAGATATTAACGCGGTCATAAACAACCTTCTAATGAAAAAGTTAGCAATGATGCAGTGAACAATAAGGATACTGAGAGGTCTAATATAACAGCACTTTCATTTTGTTTGGTTAGCTTTTAGACACACAGTAAAATGATTTCGAGATAGGGGTTTACAATCCTTACTTTCTAGGGTAGTCACCCCCATCTCTGTCTTTTCATCGCAAATGTGTGGACAAAATGGGATGGGCGCATGTTTCAATCGCCGTCCGCAGAAGTCCATTTCTTCTCAATCGAAGCCGTTTATAGCGTGTCTATTTTCGTTTGTTTGCTTACTCGCCGTTTCCAGTTCGAATGAGGCTGTGGCATGATTGAAGTTACTGCAATATCGATGTTGGACAAGAGAATAAAAATCCGGGCGAGTTGGAAACTGTTCGCGATTGTTTGCAGGGGGAACCTTACCTCGGGCCTTGAAAAGACTTTGAATTTATAATTCTTACCTTCTGTTTTTGTCATTGTTGCATCGTATTTAGGTGTGAGCTTCCTTCCCAATGAACCTGGTGTGAGAACGTCGTGTGTCCTGTGCCTTCTTTCTCGATCTTTCTCAAGTTCGCGCCCACAAAACATCATGATCAATTTTTCAACTACTCCGGGTATATTGCTTCACTTTTACCTCCCAGTAACACATTTTTTTTTCCATTGTCATCGGTAATCGTCAAGAGCCATCTGTTGTGTAGTCGCCGTATCAGGCTGATGATGATGATTACTGATTCATAGCGCCGCATGCTTTCCTTACCGTCGGCGCTGTGGCCCAACAAATTTTAGCTGTTTAGTCCAGTTACGTGCACTGGAGAGTTTGCTTTGCTTGCAAGCTTATCGAAAGTGCATGTATTTTGGCCGGATGTGCGCAAAGTTTGTTGGGCCACAGCGCCGAGGGAAACCGGGTTTTCAATATTCTAGAAAATGATATGGATATTACTGGAAGTGGGCTACACACCTCTCAATAATTACTAGCCTAACAGTAATAGTTAGAAAGATAACTATAGTATTAGTTAGCCAGCCTGCTAGTTAGAATGTCTTAGCTGTGTTTTGATTTACTTATTCCAAAAAAAGCGCTCTTCTAACTCAAGAAGCCTATTTTCAAAATATTTGTTGGGCTGTGGCCCAACAAATTTTAGCTGTTTAGTCCAGTTACGTGCACTGGAGAGTTTGCTTTGCTTGCAAGCTTATCGAAAGTGCATGTATTTTGGCCGGATGTGCGCAAAGTTTGTTGGGCCACAGCGCCGAGGGAAACCGGGTTTTCAATATTCTAGAAAATGATATGGATATTACTGGAAGTGGGCTACACACCTCTCAATAATTACGAGCCTAACAGTAATAGTTAGAAAGATAACTATAGTATTAGTTAACCAGCCTGCTAGTTAGAATGTCTTAGCTGTGTTTTGATTTACTTATTCCAAAAAAAGCGCTCTTCTAACTCAAGAAGCCTATTTTCAAAAAGTGTGTAAAGTCTTAGGTGACACATCCTGCATAATCACTGGCGGTAGCCGCAGATAATATGTCTGTAGTTCTCAACTCTTTCTGCCTGGGTGGATAAAACATGTTTCACGTCTAACCTAAAAAACAGCCAGGCAGTGACCGCTAACAGACGTGCGCTACTTAATGCTACTCCTCCTGATCAGGCCTTCATTGCTTTTGGTGAAGCTTTTTATTCGTCAGTACACTCGGTTCAAAATGCCCATAATTTTACACAAGTATTCAGTTGCAAGCAGAGCCTGACAGACGACATTGTGACATCTTGCAAGCGAATTTAAGAAGATGGTGAAAGGCGGGGTCCTTCCTGGGCGAAAAGCGCTGAAGATAACACAGTCCCATTACCGCCCCTCACCCCAAGTATTGAATAACATCCGCTAATCGTCCCGGCTGCCTCACAAAGACGCTGCGGCTTTACCATGCAAATAAACACAACAAACCCACCATTCTTTTCATTCTCCTGAACGCCATAATCATTTGCGGAAAGGCCCGTAATGACGTCTTTGGTGCATCAGGCTGTGCCAGGAAGCCTCATGGGAACGCTGGGATGCACTCAATCTATGCCTCCGTGGTAACTGGTAAAAATTAGCTTCGTTCCGCTCTCTCATGACGTCAGCCACAGCCGTCATGCTTTTTGCTTCCTCGTTGGTCCCGGGAGACCCCTCGCACGGATGCTTTCGGGAGATGGCGGCGGTAAAGGGTGGTCACCGCAGCACATCAACAACTCGACTCCAGCCTTTGCGCGCAGACGCCGTTCGAATCCAATTAATCAGATGTCTAAGAATAGCCGCAAGGGAATCAAACCGTGCAGAACAAGTACGTACTAAAGCGGAGTTTGACGATTGCAGGTAAAGAAAAGAGCCGTGAAAGGAGTAATTTCAAAATATGGCATCATGAAAAAAAAAACGGGGGAATGGTGTGCGCAGCCCGTAGAGAGTGGGCTTGATCAATTGGAAGACTCCTGAAAGTCTGGTGTTGTTTAATATTTCTTGGCTAAGTTTCCCAGTTGTATGAGGGCCAGTTGGCAAAGCATGTAAAATGTCAAAGCTCGGGAGAAGACGATTGGTGGCATAACTGGACGGGTAGTTGTGCTTGTCCTCATCGATTACTGTTTTTCTTTGTCTCCAGGCCACCGCGGTGGTTCCGTGGTTATGGCACTCGGCTGCTGAACCGAAAGACGCGGGTTTGGTCCCGGCCGCAGCGGTCGAGTTTTGATGGAGGCGAAATTCTAGAGGCCCGTGTACTGTGCGATGTCAGCGCATGTTAGGAGAACCCCAGGTGGTCGAAATTTCCGGAGCCCTTCACTACGGCGTCCCTCATAGCCTGAGTCGATTTGGGACGTTAAACCCCAATAAACATTAAACCTGGTCCCCAGCGCTTTTTTCCGCGTTCATGTTTCTATTGAACTTCACAATGTTTACCATTTACAGGGCAAACCTTCATTGGTGTCACGAATTAAACAATGGCGGCAGCGGCGCTTGTTCAGACATCATCTTGAGGACACTTTCCGATTCAAGAAGTTCACTTTATTGGTGGAAAGATTGGGCTTTCTGCACGCACGACGGTTTTTCCACGTGTATAAGAAAGGCTTCCAGTATCTCTCCTCTCATTCTGGTCCGAACTTAGAGAAGTAAACCTTGTGTGCTCATGGACCAGAAAATGCGAGGGATACTATAAGCTTTTCTTACACACATGGGAAAGCAATCGCGCGTCAGCAAGAAGAATAATTATCTTTCTACCAAGGAAGGGAACTTCTTCAATCGGAAGATGCCGTCGTGCATGCGGTTTGGTTGATGATACTCTTCAGGCACATGATCGTCGCCTACCGAAATGCGCGGTTTTCTGCGATCAAAATCAGTTGATGTCTCGCGTTTGTGTTGTCTCCTCTCCCTTTGTCCCCGTGGTTTAGAGCTACTACTATCTTCTCTCTATCTAAGCAAGAACTTTCCCACCTTTCTTGCCTTACAGAGTGGCGAAAAACGCGGCAAAAATTTCCAGAGTGTAGTCATTATTTTTGTTCCCAGATACGAAAAAAGAAATACTGCCGAATTATCGCCTACCATCCTGGCTGCACGCTCACCCAATATGAAAAGTCCAGCTGAATAGAAACACAGCAGGCTGTAATGAAATTTAAAATATAAAAATGGTGCATTCTGCCACATCCCATGAGGTGAAATGAGAGTGCATTGGGGCAAATTGAGACCCACTTCCAGAATCATCACATTTATTCTTGCAATGAGTTAACACGAAGTTGTCTCCATGGATGGCTCGATAATCGTTCTGAGCCGATTCGAATTAAGGTCACTGTACTAAGACCGAATTCCGCTACTGTTTCGTTACATGGCCCACTACATCCTGCACGCTACTGTCACCTTGCTTTGTGTGTAGTCTGGCTGCGCGATGTTTTTGAATTTTCTGCCCTCACCGCAACTTTTTTTTCTGTTTTAATGCCGCAATTGCTGCTCTTTCGCTCAGTCTTGTTGAATGGACTGAGCTTAGTTGTCGACGGCTACCAGAGGAGTAGTGCATCTGCCACCAGCCCCGTTCAATTTCCTGTTCATTTTTTTTTTTGTGGCAGATTACTTGTAGTACTAAGTACTTTAACACTCTTACTTCTACTGACTACTGCCAGTATTACTACTACTACTGCTACTATTGGTCTCTCACGCTCGCCTTTTTTCATAACAGCGCTAGACTATGCGCGCCTCGGACACGGCAGCAAGGGCTGCCTCTATAATAAAATGGCTGTTTGGGCGAGTTGGTTAAGCATCTTGTAATAAAAACAGCGCAAGGACACAGGACGAGAACGGAGAGTAGACACACACGGCGCTGAACTTGCAACTAAGTTTATTGGAAAAACACGCTGCTTTTCAAGGCAGGGCGTCAAGAAAGCGCGCGCATGCGCTTTGTCAAAGATACACTTATCGGGTAATAAAATGTCTCCTAAAGGCACGTGTGATTATCGGTGCTAACCACTGTTTAGCAACTTCATTTCCTTAGAGGACAATGCTACTGAAGGCTGGCTGACACATCTGTTTCCTTTCCTCAAGATATGAAATGCCTCTGCTACTTCCCTCGTGCTACGATCGTTATGTATGAACAAGATTTCGGTGTCAACAAAAAACGGGGTGCACTTACACTCGAGACAATGCTTGGCCAAGTTTGTTGAACTCTTACCCAAAGAATTTTGGTGCTCCAAAAGCCGTACATTAATGCAGCGACCTGTCTGGCCAATATAAGTACGGCCACAGGACAGAGGAATCTGGTAGACCACATGTGGTCTACCAGATTCCTCTGTCCTGTGGCCGTACTTATATTGGCCAGACAGGTCGCTGCATTAATGTACGGCTTTTGGAGCACCAAAATTCTTTGGGTAAGAGTTCAACAAACTTGGCCAAGCATTGTCTCGAGTGTAAGTGCACCCCGTTTTTTGTTGACACCGAAATCTTGTTCATACATAACGATCGTAGCACGAGGGAAGTAGCAGAGGCATTTCATATCTTGAGGAAAGGAAACAGATGTGTCAGCCAGCCTTCAGTAGCATTGTCCTCTAAGGAAATGAAGTTGCTAAACAGTGGTTAGCACCGATAATCACACGTGCCTTTAGGAGACATTTTATTACCCGATAAGTGTATCTTTGACAAAGCGCATGCGCGCGCTTTCTTGACGCCCTGCCTTGAAAAGCAGCGTGTTTTTCCAATAAACTTAGTTGCAAGTTCAGCGCCGTGTGTGTCTACTCTCCGTTCTCGTCCTGTGTCCTTGCGCTGTTTTTATTACAAGATGCCTCTATAAGGTCAACTACCGGCGGCCTCAGTGGGCCAAGTACCGCTGTCATTTATTTATTTGTTTTATTTATTTGTTTTATTTATTCAATACTGCAGGCCTTTATGGCCCAAGCAGGAGGGGCATACAAATGACATCAGTGTACAGAACAAAGATAGCAAATAATAATTTCAAAACACTTGTTCTTTGGGCAATAGAACATGACCAAAACAAGGACTAAACGAAATGGAAACAGAGCTCTTCATTTGGTAAAGTCAAACATAAACAAACAGAAGTAAGCCAATGAATGAAATATGCAAAAATGAAATGTCAAACTTGCAGCAAGGCAGAAAAACACGATCAGTTTGGGCAACCGAAAAGCAGACAGGAAAAATATTCAAGAGCAATTCAAGGTTTCAATTGAATCAATGCTGGTTAGAAGAGGCAGCGGTAAGTTGTTCCAATCTGTTATCGTGCGAGGAAAAAAAGAATATTTAAAAACATTAGTTCTGGTGCTGTATGGCGTTAGAGAGTCATCGTGTCGATGTCGTGTTCGGCGTGCCGTAAGTAGTGTTATGTACGGATCAGGAGTTAAAGCAAGAAGGTTATTTTTAAGAAGGAACATAAATTTTAAGCGCTGAATTTTTCTTCTCAGTTCCATTGTCGGTATTCCATGTTGTTTCATTAGTACTGTCGGGGAATCAGTTGTACGGTACTTCGAAGAAATAAACCTGACTGCCTTACGCTGGGTTCTTTCGAGAGCGTCAATGTTAGTTTTGGTATAAGGGTCCCATACTACGCATGCATATTCAAGTTTTGGTCTTATTAATGATGTATAAGCTAAAAGTTTAGTTTCGGCGGGGGCGTGCTTCAATTTATGACGGAGAAGGCAAAGTTTCCGAAAAGCTGTGTCACATACGTTAGTTATGTGAGTGTTCCAGTTTAGGCTGTTTGTTAGTGTGACGCCAAGATATTTATACTCGCTGACTTCGGTTAATGGTTCTGTCCCGAGGGCGTAGGGAAAAGAAAGGTTATTAAGTTTCTTGGTTATTTTCATATACACTGTTTTGTTAGCGTTCAATTGCATATCCCAACAGTGACACCAGGAAAGAATATTTTGTAGATTATTATTAAGAGTTATCTGGTCATCCTCGCTTGACACTTCCCTGAACAGCACACAGTCGTCTGCAAACAATCGTATTTGGACGGGTTCGGTAATAACGCTCACAATGTCATTAATATATATTAAAAACAACAATGGTCCTAGCACATTGCCCTGAGGGACGCCGGAAGTAACTGGAAGTTCATGGGAGTAGTAAGTATCAATGTTAACAAACTGTCTACGATCAGTGATATACGCAGCAACCCAGTTAATAATGAAAGGAGGAAGGTTAATCATTTTAAGTTTTTCAATAAGCTTAGAGTGTGAAACAAGGTCAAAGGCTTTCCTGAAGTCTAAAAAAATAACGTCCACCTGGCCGGATTTGTCTAACATTTTAGCAAGGGAATGGATTACCGCTGTTAATTGTGTCACCGTAGAAAATCCTTTACGAAAACCATGCTGCGCAGGTGAAAGTATTTTGTTATCCTCCAGAAAATCTCTGATGAAGTTGGCTATGACGTGTTCAAGCATCTTACAACAAGATGATGTTAGCGAAATTGGTCGGTAGTTAGTAATCATTGTGGGGTCTCCCTTCTTAGGCACTGGTATTACACGTGCCGTTCGTTAGTCAGGGGGACATTGTTAGGCCCCTGTGAATTATTGCAAGATACCCTCATGATCTTATTGCTGAGAATAGTCTGACCATCATATTTGTTAAACAAAACCTTGCTTTTAAAAGTTTTAGAGCTTGTGCTGCTATTGCACTCATTAGTTAAGACTGCCGTAGAAATCCAATGGGATATTTTTTTGACAATAATTTTGAGGAGGCTGTAGATTATTGCAAGATGCTGCTAACAACATACTGATTAGAGTGATCTATTCTTCCAGTGCTTCGCAATATCTTGCTTTTAATCTTTGTCCTGCGTTTCCACTAATTAGTTAAGACTGCCATAGGAAAGCGATAGGCAAAGGGGGGGGGGGGGGGGGGGGTCTCACAATAAATAGCAGAAAACTACAAGCATCTCGAAGGGGATCTGCGGGTGTATTTATTATGGTGCAGTCTTATTATATGCCAAAAGAAGTGCATTCATAAACAACTTCCGCAGGGAAAATTCGCTTTTAGACAATTTCTGCGTATGTTTTGAACAACAGCTCCCTCCTCGTCGCTGCATTGCGCTCACATGTAGCAAGAAAGCAGCGCGAGCGTTGAACACCTCTCTACACTTATGGCACATCCTCAGGCCTTCCTGGGGAAGCAACGCAAAGGCCTAGAGTAAACTGTAAGAATTTGTGAGTCCCTGGGAGATACCAAAGATACAACTGAAGTTTTGTTTCATTAAATGGAATTACTGCGAAGAGTATTACTTAGTCACCATCATCATCAGCCTGACTATGAACACCGTAGGGCAAAGGCCTCCTCCACGTCTCTCCAATTAACCCTGCCCTTTTCCAGCTGCGCCCACTATGTCCCAGCAAACTTCTTAAACTCATCCGCCCACCTAACTTTCAGGCGCCCCCTGCTACGCTTTCCTTCTATTGGAATCCACTCTGTTAACAGCGGTCACCTTTCCTTCGGATTACCTGCCATGCCAAAGCCCATTTCTTCCTCTTGATTTTGACTAGGATGTCATTAGCACGCGTTTGTTCCCTCACCCACTCCGCCCTCTTCCGATCTCTTAACGTTACACCTATCATTTTTCTTTCCACGGCTCGTTGCGTTGTCTTTAAGCTGAACCCTTTTCGTTAGCCTCCACGTTTCCGCCTCATAGGTGAGTACCGGTAAGAAAGAACTGTTATATACTTTTCTCTTGAGGGATATTGGCAAACTGCCATTCATGATCTGAGAGAACCTACCATGTCTGTTCCACCCCATTCTTATTCTTCTAGTTATTTCCCTCTCACGATCCAAATCAGCGGCCACTACCTGCCCTAAGTATACTTACATAGTAGACCTTATCTAACCTCATCAGCAACTTTCGATGGTTGAGCTAAGCTGCTTACTGGACCAACGCGGGCCGCCAGACCTGGTGCGAACGCCTTTTGTCATCGAGTTTCCTCCAGTCTTTCCCTTCACATCACGGTCCCTCGTTTTTCCCGAGCTGAGTTCCTCCCGTACCGGCTAAGCTGACACGAGCGTGACGTGAGCCCCTTGATACTCATTAGCACGTTCTCGAGGAGAAAGCGCACTAAGTTCGGCCCTTTTCTAGCTCCTCTGTAAGCGGGTTAGCGTCGTCGACGGGCTTTTGGGGGAAGTAGGCCACGTGACACAAACTCCACGTGGCAGAGCAGCTAACTTCCGCTCTTTGCCAACCGCGGCCAGCGCAAGAGCTAGGGGACAGTTTCCTGACAACTGATAGGCTTAATGCTGATAAACGAGAGGGAAAAGTTCGGTGCAACACATGTTCGCGTTATGTCAGATCACATCACGAGCGGTAGACGGCTGATGGCTCACGTCTACTATAACTAATCGTGTGAGTGTGAGAAGGGACGGGTAATATATTGGGCGTGCTCCTTTTTTTACTATGTAATAATGTTTTTGTTAACTCTGCATTCACATAAGAGGTCATAGTATATGCAGACGACACAAAGGTGCTTTTTTTATCAAAACTTCGAAAGCTGATAACTGAAATGTAATAATTGGTTAACAGAGTTTTGGTAATGAATAAACGCTAAACAGTTACAATTAAATGTGATGAAAAGTAAGTACGCGTTGTTTCATACATGAAAAAAAACTAATTCAACATTGTTTCAACCTTCGCAAGAATAACAAAAATTTCGAGTTCCTTAGGCGTCAAGAACACGTGCGCTTCTGATACGAAGATATGCATCCTCGGCTGCAGCTCCCGGCATTGGTGGCACAGCAGCAACACGACAAAAACTGGTGGGGTTCAACTATTCTTGAACCTAGTGTATCGAGCGTAAGCTCCGTAGTGCTTGGTTTAGCAGCCTGTGTGACACAGCTGCGTTTTCTGTGGCTAGCGAGACTGACATCCACTGGATGATTGGATTCTGCCTGACGCTTACGCCGAAGCGAGCACGCAGACGGCCCAGCCAACGGCGCAGCATCCATGCAGGCGGCGGTGACTGAGGAACCGCGGAGTAGCTGCGTCGGTGGCGGCGCGGGTCACGTGACAGCGCGACGTCACGAACCCACCCCGGCTCCCAGCCGCCTCAAGGTCGTCCGGCCGCAGACGAATGACCTTGGGAGACATGGCGTAGTAGAGTTTGAGCTCTAAAGTGGTTTCTTCATAAATTCGGGCCGTTCTGGCAAGCGTGAATAATATGTTATCATCCTTAGCGCCCTGCACAGCGCGAACTTTTCTTTTTTTAACAAGGTCTTCTTTTTGATCAGACTTTTAGCGTCGTTTACTGTTTCTAAATCAAACTTCACCCAGCCACCCTTTTGCCATAGTATCCTTTAAAAAACACTTTTCTTCATATCATGGCCAATTCTCCTTCAATATACACATTGCCGTCTCTTCCCAGCTCCAGGATGGGCGTCCTCGTTTAAAGAAGAAATGTGATCTGAGGTTCCAAGAGGCGCAGGGAAGGAAATAACAGCCCAGCTGTTCACCTCAGTAACAGGCTTAGAGTATGGACGCTAACCCTGACTCTGTAGACTTGGAACGAAGGTGATGCAAAAAAGAGGCAACCAATCAAGAGAGGACGACACGGCGCAAAGAACGCTACGGCAAATGGTAGTTTTTGAGGCACACTTCACAATACTGTCTATGCCCTCAAGAAGGCACCTGTCGCGGTATTCTCCACTGACCTTCTGGGCCGTATTTCTGTTGGTGGTGAACAGATCTTGAGCTAGCCCTCAGCATCAAAGGCAAACTTAGGACCTTTCTGTAAAACTCGCTCAATGTATCTGGGAATTGTGACATCCCCCAGGACGACCACTGGCTTCTTGTGTTCTCGCTCATTCCTTCCAACACTTCTGAGAAGGCGCTTTAGTAGACAAGGCCAACTAACCTTTGTAATTTGAGCAGCCTATGACTTGAGGGTGCGGTACAGGCGTGGAACGAGTAAATAAGGTGATGGTTCAAGCATGACAAGTGTATCCAATTGTAGCCAAGCATGACAAGTGTAGCTACAGACGATCGGCACCGTTCTCAAGCAGCGGTTCTTTCTGATAGAATGATCCATACACCACAGCACGGTGTGGTCGCGTTTACGTCCGTCTGAGTTATTGCTCGCTGACAGGCTTTAGTCATTGCTACAGTTACCCCCGTAGGCTAGAATTATATCATGTGCGGACCAACAGGTTTTTTTTTTTTTTCGTAGAGGAGGGGGATGGGGAGAGACATCGAGGGTGCTACTGCAACAGAGCAGAGAGAGTACATGTTGGTAACGCGTACGGTCATTTTAGATAATTTAGAAATCAAGTTTCCACCACTTCTTTATTCCTGGTGCAGCGTTAGAAGCAAGAAGTCAAACCAATAATTGGGCCAGGCCAAGTATACCCGAGCGCAGAGACAGAGATTGGACAGACGAAGAAAAATTAGGAGGACACTTTAGCTCCGCCTTAAGAGTAGGATTAAGCGGCGTATTCGTTATTTGCCACTTTCTTAATTTGTACATACCTGTTCTAATTACATCCATTAGCATAAATCAGCAGGCATAGTACACCACGCGATACACCACAAGACACAGAAGGTCTCCATTTAGCCTTGTCCAATGAACGTGCCTTAATTGCCTAACGGGTAGCGCTTCTGACTCGCAATCCAAAGGTTTTGGGTTCGTTTCCCAATTAATTACCCGAATATTCTTTCCGGTGTATATAATTTAATTTGCACCCTTAGATGTCAAAATGACTCCAGACTTGGTACGACCTCATTACCACGCTTTCACTAGCTTTAAAAATTTTCATCCCAGAGTCCGACGTGTGACATCACGACCTTTTCAAGACAAAGGGATTTTTTCGACATACCAACGACAATGCCAACCACACCTGCGGTTTCTCCAATGAACTGTCACGTAATGTTGTCATGTAAAATGTCACGTAAAATGGGAAACAGTTAGATCGGATTGGGATTTTTTCTCCGCTCCCTACATTATAGGGTGGCGTTGAACGACCAGGCCGGGGAAAAAAGAAATTAAGAACATTGTGCACACAGGTTCACTCAGAGAACAGCAGCGTACAAAGATAAAAGCACCCGAAAATACTAATAACTTGGCAGAGATCATAAGAATGCTTTCGTAGCCTTGTGAGCTGGTGTGTTTTGACACACTGTTGAAGAATCTTGGCTCGAACATTACGTGGCCATCAGGATGTGCCCATGGAGGATGTCAATGTCACCCTATATCAAGGAAACAACCGCGCAAAGCCGATACAGAACAGTAATGCGGTTGTAGTTTGGTGGTTAAAAAATCCCTGTTTCTTGCCTCACTCTGCACCGCCCTTGCCGTGCTTTTGCCATGACCTTCACTCAGAATCATCCCGCCTAGAGCGCTCCTTCTTCTGCCTTATGTCACGCAACGCCCTAAACGAACTGGCACCAACGTTTGCATAAGGTTATAGCACTACATGCACTATGGTTAACTTGCCCCTTTTTTTTTTCTTCACCTATCGCTATCAGTCGTCGTTGATCCAATAATAGGCGTGTACCTTTCTCCTTCGAGTCACTTCCGGTTGAGTTGGGTCCTCCTCTCCTTTGCATGATGCAGCGCGATCGCTCTTTGCCAGACTGACGGTCCTTCTACCAGCGGCCACTCAGTCCCCATAAGAAATCTACTGAGTACGCTAAACTGGTTTCGGAGAAGTGTTAAACACTTAAGGCGTACGCTTTTACGGTGCGTCTCCCGTTAACCCATATTAACCTTATGCTTGCATCTGCTAATCGGTCATTAGGTCTCTTAAAACATAACCTAAAGCATGCTCCTCCTCACCTCCGTGCTCATGCCTATACCACTCTAATTCGACCTAAAATTGAATATGCCTCGGCTATTTGGGACCCTTACCAATCTTACCTAATAAATAACATTGAATCATTGCAGAACCGCGCCCTTCGTTTTATTTACTCCGATTATTCACGTAACACCAGCGTCACAGCCTTAAAGAAACGCGCAGGTCTCCAGGATTTATGTCTCCGCCGTAAAATTGCACGACTGTCACTTTTTCATAAACTTTATCATCATCCATCACTTCATAACGACTTTTTTTCTTTGCCTACTTCGATTTTTGACCGCCGCGATCATCCCTTTAAAGTTAGACGTTTCACGTGCAGAACATTTATCTATGCGCATGCATTCTTACCACGCACAATATCTGACTGGAACACTCTGCCTTCACATATCGCAACCACCACTGATCCTGATAAATATTTTAAACTTATATCTTCAATAACTACTGCTTAACTCTTCGCATACATTGTTATTTTATTTGTTCATGGCTGCCTTTTTTGCAGGGTTTGTGACTAAAAAGATTCATTGTATTAGTGTTCTGTTTGTATAATTTTAATAATGCAGTAATCTTCGTTCTTTGCCGCGCTGCCATTCTTTTGATTCTTTTGCTTACTTATATGTCATGCAAAGTGTCTTATTTGTGCTTTTGATTGATTCTTTTGCTTACTTATTTCATCCAGTGTGTCTTATTTGTGCTTTTGTTGTTTGTTTTATATTTGTGGTTTTTCTTTTATTCTGTCCAATTGCCTGTGCCCCCCCCCCCCCCCCTATGTAATACCCTCTCGAGGGCCTTTAGGGGTATTCTGTATAAATAAAATAAATAATTGCAGCAGGAAAACAAAGTGGTCGCACAGCCGCGTCTGTAAGTTTTCGGATGACGCTGCTAACAGGTGCAGTAAATTTCAACGTCATGTCGTGTCACTCAAATCGTAATTGGTTGCGCTCGAGTGCCCAGCTGAACACGTCAAACTGCTCTTTGCTGATGTTTGTGTTTTACGTACGTACGGAAGTGGACGAGTGACTGCAGCGCGTAGCTTGCAATCGATGCACTATATTTCTGTAAGCCGGAATGTAAGTCATATTCTGATCGAACAAAAACGTTTTCTTTGCCATTTTTTTTTTATTTGCCCCATGCTGCACAGCTTGCGCGCGTGTTTCGACTGTACGTGCACTGATACCTGTGCATCAATTAGCTGAATTCATGTCGTCATGTCGGACTAAACCAATAACGCTTTAATTAAGGATGTGCATGCCTCAATCTGGCCAATTAAAACATGCCTCAAAGTGGCATTTTTTATTTTTGTAGTTTTTTTGAAAATAGCGTTAAATCACTTAGCGGGGTTGGGAGGGGGGGGGGGTGAGGGAAACGCTACAGGCACAGGCATACCTGGCAAAACGGCGATGAGTGTACTGATCTCAGGCCACCATTGTCTCAATATCAAGTACAGTGGCGATCATCTTTACAGTGAACATGTGTGAGCGCGTCTTTCTCTTGCTCCACATCCGTGAGACGCTCCTGCGCCGTGTACGGTATAGTAGAGCATGGTGTGATACGCCTTTTTTTCGTAATACCTGGGAAAGATTCTTAAATCTAGCTAGGCCATATCGCGATATCGACGAAAAGAACGCGCTCGCCTGTTCTCGATCGTGCTGATTCTGGTGGTAGATGCCCTTAAAGGCGGATTTCGTGTTGCAGTAACGGCATCACTTTTCACAGCGAAAGCTGCAGTAGCTTTGTACAAGCCATTAAGTAGGCGTAATTTAGCGGGTTCAACGACAGCCATGTGACGCGTTACGTGCAAAGTGTATTTGTACATGGACACCACCATTACGTGCCTCAAAGCGCAATTGAGACGTCCACTGGCCCACGGAGCCAGTTATGCGCCTTTCGTTTGCTCACAACAAACGGAGGGTTAAGGTCCAACTCCATGTGCCTTTATCGGCGCGCGTCCTGCGCGCTTGGGCGCCCACGCGCCGGCCAGACGAAGTCTGCGCATGAGCGACGCGTCGGCCGCTGCCGAGGGCGTGCGCGACGCTCAAATTAAGGCCGATTCACACGACGATCCGTTCGCCCGCGGCCGGCGCAACAATGTGTTCATGCGTGACCACATTGAGAGGCGCGCTGTCAGCCCGTGGCCTGGTCAGCGCGCCTCTCAATTTGCTGACGCATGAACACGTAGTGCGCGGGCCGCGGGCGAACGGACCGTCGTGTGAATCCGCTTTTAAGGAGCTCGAGTGCGTTCGAGTCGTCAGAGTGCGTTCCAATTATGCCACAACTCATTTTCGATGCGCGTAGGCAGAACGTGCTCTACGCGCTCCGTCCTCGGAGGTGGTGCGTGGAGGCACGCGTCGGGTTTCGATTCCGGTATCGTGACGTTTTCCCGGCCTGGACGCACTTTTTGGCGCCTTTTTTGCAGATGCTGGCATGGTGGCTTCGCGCTCCGTGCTCGTAAGCACCGATACGTAATTGAGGTTTGCAAGCTCGTCGAGAGCCTTATTTTAACTTTGAAGGGGCGTGCGCAGGGTTCGTACTCGACAACAAGCGCTGCGACTACAGGGGCGGACCTGCTTGTGGAGCTGGGCAAATGGAGTGGACATGCTGGGCACAGCTTCGGCTGTCAAGGCAGGAAGCGTGCAAGGAGACTTAGGTACGTGTGACTCCTTGGCGCGTTTTGTTTCGTTCATTGGTCGTCGAAGAGTATTCCGTTTGCCTCCATACATCAGACAATTGCATTCAATGCAGGAGTTTTATTTTAGCGTTGAAATTCTAAAGACTTGTTTGTTTCTTTGAGAATTGCCAGCCTTGCGTATTTAGCCTATAATGCTGCAGCTAAGTTGATGGCACGTTGTTTGGTGCGGAATGGAGCACATGGCGAAAAGAGGGGCACAGTGCGCTCGGTAATACATAACGAGAGGTTTTTTTTTTTTGGTGCTCATTCACATGAAAGTACAACGGTCAGCTTATTCTTCTGCAAAAATTACGGTGGAAGCTCTTTAGATCTGAAACCGCTCGTTTTCACTTTGTGATAAAAGGAAAAAAGGAGTCGAAGAAAGCGATTTCTGTCATTGTATACGGGAGCCCTGAATGCAGTGCATTTTTCTCGCTTCCACGTTTGCCTCTGTACTGAATAAAGCACGTTTGTTTAGAGCGTCGTGCTATGCTTCAAAGCATATGTGGCGAAATTTTAAGGCAGCATTGAGTGGTAAGGGGCTTATGGTTATACTATTTTTAGGTCTATCTGGCTGTGCCCGAGCGCCAGTATTATGTCTGAAACCCCCTGCGCTCTTTAAAATTGAATTTCTTCTGCAAAGCACTGTACAGTCGCGGGTGAAAAAGAATAGCACACATGACGGAACACCGGAGCGCCGGAATGACAACGCATGGCGCTGAGGGTGGCGAAGAGGCTGATAACAAGAGCCAGGCCGTTCCCATTCTACAGTATTAGGGGGGTTCAGCGGACTGCCATGGCCCAGCAGAATTACTGACTAGAAGCAGCGCTATCAGCTATTTTTCCCGCGAGTTCCTTTTCACAAAACATCGGATATAAAAAAAGTACTAAAAGGAAGCCATCTTTGCTCATGATAACCGAGCCAAAATAAATGCCGCAAGCGCAGTCTTCCTGCGCTTCTTGCTTCTTGCCTTTCGTTTCTAGTCACTATTTGCAATCGCATTTTTTTTACCTTTTGTTTCTAGTCACATTTCTAGTCAATACTAGCCAAGTTTTTGATAATAAGATTTAATAAGTCTCTTGAGTCGAGTACAGTACCAGATGAATGGCAAATTTCTCGCGTGGTTCCGGTTTTTAAAAGCGGCAGCCGACTACAAGTTGGTAATTACCGCCCTATTTCATTGATTTCCACCTCCTGCAAAGTGCTAGAACACGTACTCACCAAATACCTCAATAATTATTTAGACCACACGGGAATAATGACCAAAGCGCAACATGGCTTCCGTCGAGGATTCTCAACTACAACACAGCTAGTGGTCACTGTAGATGAACTTGCTAAAGTGCTTGATTGCGGTGGCCAGGTCGACATGATTTTTTTAGATTATTCTAAAGCTTTCGATAGAGTACCTCATCATAAACTAGTAATAAAAATGAAATTATTAGGCATTCCGGATCAAATAATAAATTAGGTCACATCATACTTATCAAAGCGAAAGCAGTTTGTCGACATCGATGGAGCCACCTCTCGATTCTTAGAGGTTTACTCAGGTGTGCCTCAGGGATCGGTTCTGGGTCCAGTACTATTCAATATCTATATAAACGATCTCCCAGAAGCTCTCGATCCCTCTGTGTCCGTAAAGCTGTTTGCGGATGATTGTATTATATTTGAGTCTATCAAATCTGTGTCTGACCAGCTTACTTTGAATGCAAATCTACATATTTAGCTAAATGGTGCAATGAATGGGAAATGGTTATTAACTTTGACAAAACAGTTTCTCTTTCCATCTGTAAAAAGACCACGCAACATAATTTTTTATACAACATTAATAGCGTTGCAATCAGAGCTGTAAAAGAATATAAGTACCTAGGTGTCACAATAACGTCACGGCTCAAATGGACGAAACACATCGAAAATATATGCTCCTCCACCCGCAAAAAGCTAGGATTTCTGAAGCTTCGGATGAGCGGTTGCCCTAGTGCCCTAAGACTGAAAGCATATAAATCTATTCTAAGGCCCAGTCTCGAATATGCCTGCATTGTATGGGACCCCTACACGGTAGATGACATCCAAAAACTAGAAAGAATGCAACGTCTTGCGGCACGATTCATTTACAACCGTTACAGGCGCCTAGACTCTCCTTCCGCCATGTTGAAACTCGCAGACTTTGAACCACTGGCAGATAGAAGGAAGAAAGCCTGTCTCAACTTCCTTCATTCATTATACTTTTCTCGACTTGGTATCCGACCTGAAAATTACATCGTTAATGATTCCACACGAGCCTCGCGCCATAAGCATGCCCTTAGCCTGAAACCTATTTTTGCACGCACAGATGCCTACAAGTTTTCTTTTTTTCCGAGTACAGTTTCTCAATGGAATGCTCTACCGGAGAACTCTCCGTTGTTTTGTAATCATTCTTGATTTTCACTGCTGGTTTAGTAGCTGTGCTGTAACCGCGTTCTCAATTGTACTTTTGCGTTGCTTGTTTTGTTGTATTTATATCGTTCGTTACTATCGCACCTGTTTTGCTTTTCCCTCCTGTATGTA
Organism: Amblyomma mixtum; assembly: GCF_055824585.1. Classification (NCBI taxonomy): domain Eukaryota; kingdom Metazoa; phylum Arthropoda; class Arachnida; order Ixodida; family Ixodidae; genus Amblyomma; species Amblyomma mixtum. The sequence goes on from NC_143020.1 coordinate 92,806,792, forward strand.
TTTCCCTCTCCTGCTTGGACATACAGCATGTCCGCAGTATTCAATAAATAAATAAATAAATAAATAAAACATCATTTTTTTTCAGTGTTTTACTTCTTGGCTTTTCTTTATAGTGACAGTGGCTGTATCCTGAAAATTGCAACATATTGTTGGTATTGAACGATTTTCAGTACAGTCGCGTGCAAAAAATATTAGCACAGATCACTGGCGATTAGAATTCGTATATCTCACCACGCGGCGCTGCGGTACGCAGACCTGCCTAACGGGCCGTTTCCATGCTTGCAGCCTAGGGGGGGATGGCAGGAAGTAAGCTTTATCAAGCGTGCACCGCCAGAGCATTGAAGGGCCGACCCTACGTGACTGTGCTTGCAGCATTTATTTTGGCTCGGTTATCATGAGCAAAGATGGTTTCTTTTTATTACGGTTTTTTATGTCCGCGATGGTTTGTCAAAAGGAACTCGCGGGAAGAATAGATGATAGCGCTGCTTTTAGCCAGTAATTTTGCTCTCCGTGGCCGTCCGCTGAACCCCCCTAATACTGTAGAATGGGAACGGCCCGGCACTCTCGTTATCAGCCTCTTCGCCACCCGCAGCGCCACGCGTTGCCATTCCGGCGCTCTGGTGTTCCGTCATGTGTGCTAATCTTTTTTACCCGCGACTGTACATGTGAATAACTCTTCAGTTTACATTGTTTTAAAAAAGTATACAGGCAGAGTATTTACTTTAATATTTTATTGCCGTTCACAGGCCTGCCTGGACAAAAGTATTCATACAATAAATTGTTTAGAGAGTGTCGGTCTGTGTGCTGCATAAGTGTAGCACTTTCATTTCGGGACTGCAAGTTCACTTCCTATTGTAAACCTTCTTTACACTACATTCTGCTCAGGAAACGTGCAATTGCATTTCGCTTCATTGCAGCGCATCTATTTGCAGGCTTTGTGTTTCGCAGGCAGGTGTATCCGCCTCACTCTCTTCCTACATGGCGTCGTCACCAAATGGCTCTTTACACTGTAGGATTATGTTGTGGAGAAGACATGATGCTACAACATAGTTGATCACCATCAATGTTGGTTGCATGTCAAGATACTTGAGTCTTCTGAACTTTCCTTTGAGCTCAGCAAATGCTCGCTCAATTACAGACCTTGCTGCTCCAAGAGTTTCAATGAACTTTGCCTGCTGTTCTGTTAAGTGCACATTGTTTATGTATGGTCGCACGACACCTACTAACAGGGGATAAGCAGAGTCGCCTAAGATGTGAAAATTCTCCGGAAAGTTGTCAGCTACTTTATCAAGGTCCAACCTGGCAAAAACTCGGGAATCATGCATTCATCCTGGACTGCCTGCATGTAAGTGAATATCATGTTGCTGTCGCAGCAACTCTGCAAGATGACTGAGTGGAATTCTTTCCTGTTGTAGTACGCTAGTACGCAACTTGCTCCTGTTCAGGGGCTTTGATTGCAATGTGGCAACCGTCAACAGCACCAACAACCCCGGGAAAGTGCTATTTTCGAGCAAACTCCTGAGCAACTTCTTGCAAGTTTGCAGGCCAACGAATGAGGTCTTTTGCAGCCAGTGCCCATATCTCTATAGTGCCATTAGTTAAATAGAACAGCAACCCCTTATTGACACCAAATCGATCAGCAACTCCACGAAATGATTCCTGGTTCCCAGCAACAACAGTGCCATCAGCACTTTTGTTTGCAGACGTACGCGAGGTGTCCTCTCCGTGGTAAGTCGCTCTTGTGTGATCCTCAGCAGCACCTGCATATCAGGCAGAATATTTAGATGTCGGTTAGTAGAGAGCAGGAATTCCTGCTCTTCATTCCAAAAGTGGGAGCTTAGAGCATGGATTGAGTGATTTTTAGAAACAACAAAACAAATCAGCGGATTTAAAGACACTGGCTGACTGTAAATGTGAAGTATTGCCCTTTAATCGATCAAAAGTGCGATGTCATGCAAGTTTTAGTGCTTGTATTACTCCAGTAGCGTAGCACCCTTCATTTTTTTTTTAATGTTCCACACGTATTTACGCTAATGTAGTAACAAACGTATGTATTTTAACTCGAAGGTGCTGCAGGTCATCCGGAAGTGCTCCTTGAACTGAGTATCAGTGTACCGAGGTGCAACATTTAGTACGTAGCCCTCAATACCACGGATCCTCCTCTCTGCGACTCCACAGTCCGCATACAAAAAGTAAAGGTAACACTCTGTAATGCAGTGGTACCTTGCATGGCAACACGGGCAGATTGCAGAACGAAGGTGAACCGCTGCTGCTGCCTGCGCCTGTGGGAATCAAGTTCGTCCAGCTTGTCGTCGTCCATTAATAACTGCAGTAACTTGCGTTTGTCTGCAGCCATAGTGAAGATGCGCGCCAAACAACACGCCGGAAACGGAAATGCCAGAGGCGTCAGGTGGCGCTCATACGCTCACGGGAATCAAATGGCGGCTAAGTTGCGCTCCGACTCAGCTCCTGGGTGATGCGCTCGAGCGCGCCCTCTTGGAGCTTGGAGTGCGCTAAATTAACGCGCCCGGGGTCAGATATTGGGCGCGTGCTATTTTCGGCGCTCCAGCATCGGCCAGTCAGTGAGAGTTCTGCTTCCGTGTCTTCCGGAGCGGAGCGGGTCGCGCGCGCGACTGGGCGCGTACTGGCGCCATACGCGTGCAGTTATGTACCGCTTTTTTTTGCGGTCGGGGCGCAGCGCTAAGCGCGCACGGCGCGTAGGACGCACGACTGCGAATAAGGCGACACTGGGAACTATACACATTAGTTTGCTACGTGGAAGTGAGTTTTGGACTCCGTGAAAAGTTCCGGGACCACGGTCGAACCGAAGACCGCAAGTGAAAGAAAGCGGAGCATGCAGACGAGCGTAGAGGCGCCCGAACGGACAGTCGCCTCACCCGCCAGCGAATCAGCGGAGCGGCGACTTCGTTCCGCTGGCGCGCCGGCTTAATGGAATGTCATGTCATCCAGAAACGTCTCGGGTTATCCGGTTAGTACGAGATGGCTGCCTCCGGCTCGACGGTGGCGTCAGAGAGCACTTTCAAGTTTCACTCTCTGCTGGGCTTATTTCCCTGACCACAGACATCGAAAGCGCTTCAAAATCAACAAGGGTCCCTGTTTGCATGCAACGTAGTTGCGGTGAATAATTTCGAGCATCTGTGTGCACATGTGGACGCAGGTGCCAGCAAAAGCCATGGTCGCAGTCAAGCGCGATTTGACGTTGCGCGCTGTTAGCCGCGCAGACCTCCTTACAGGCTATTTTCGGCATCATGCTAAGCAAATTTGAGAAAGTAAGTCGCAGCCTTCACGCCTGTCTTGATTTATTTTCGTAATGAGTGCACTCATACTCAACGCGGTTCACATCGACAAGCTGCAAACGTTTCCAACTCAAGAGATCGTCTAATTACTCCAGTTTAGTCCGAATAAAGGGAACGTACACAGCTGGAGTCTGAATTCTTGCTTCGCGCATCCCTGGAAGCAGGAAAAACGCTGAAATTAGGAACGAAAGCAGACACTGGCTCGAACACAGTGCGGCACTGAACTCGGTGGATCACACTACCAATGCAAGTCGCGTTTTCCTTAATTCACCTGCACGAAGGGGTATCCTTCTACTAAGCACGTTCATCCCCATCATCAGCCTGACTACGCTCACTGCAGGGCAAAGGACTCTTCCATGTCTCTACAATTAACCCGGTGCTTTGCCAGCTGCGGCCACCATATCCCCGCAAACTTCATCTCATCCGCCCACCTAACTTTCTAAGCATGTTCACTTAGCTCTAATAAAGCACAAAGGAAGCAACAACAAAGAGAGATCAAGTGGAAAGACAAATCTTAATTCAGGTTCCCAAAGCGGTTCTACCTGTCACCGCCACATGACGCCACTGGTGCAAACTATTCCGCTTAGCCGTACCAGCGGCACGGTTCGCTTGACCCTGCTCGCTGCACCTCCGCTCCGATTGTGCTGAGCGGGTGAGCTAAGCGGAGCGGACCGTAAACGCGGGGACATACGTAGGCGGGCGCTCCGAATCCGGCCCGGCTCACCGCGACCGGCTGTACCGTTGCGGACAGCCGGCGACCGCCGTATGCATCAAACCGCGTAGATATGTCCGGCGCACCGCGTCCGGCGAAGGTCCGGCACGCCGCTCCGGTGAGCAGTGGCAAATAATGCGAGCGAACAGAGCGCCAACGTCACGATGACGTCGAGTCCACGAAAACTCTGCTTGGTGACGGTGAAGTGAGCCGATGAGCGGTGTGTCGCCCGTTGGCTTGACTGCGCTGTCGCAGGCGGTGTCGTTGCCGAAAGCTCCACTCTAGCACAGGCATGCTGTCGTTGCTCGAATCTAGGAAGCATCCTTTCTGGTAGCATGACTGTTTTGTATTTTCTTGCGCGAACGCGAAGTACGCCGAGCCTGCCGGCTGGCCGGCCAGCCTGGATCCCGCCTGCCGGCGTCATAAAAACGAGCTAAAGAGTGTTCTTGACGTAAATAATACACCCTGGGATGGGGAAATGAGAAAATGTAACATTTTTCAGGGTCACTGGTCAATACCGAGTTGCTGGCAAACGTGATAACTGTGGTACGAGCGAATTTGTTGGAGAACCGTCTCGTAACTGCCGCATGGCCCGACATTGGGACCCGGCTCGACTGGCGGCCGCTAGCTCCGCTGCTGAAGGCGTCGCGGAAAGTGACCATACTATTATTTTATTGTGAGATGATGCTTTTGACAGCAAAGCGATATGAAGAGGAGGCCTTTTATTATAGCGCAGGCGACTTCCGAAGTGCCCGCCCCTGCCGCTTCGATGCGAAACAGACTATAGGCCTAGCGACGACCACGGCAGACAGGCAGCAGCAGAGCTCGTCGTCCGGAGCGCCAGCGAGCGGTGCCGTTGCCGAAAGCTCGCAACATAAGCAGGCATGCTTTGTCGCTACTCGAGTGTAGCTGGCAGTCTTTCTGATAACAAGGCAATTTTGTGTTTTCTTGCAATATTTGTACACCAAGCCAAGCAGCGCTCAGGAACTGCTGCACGGCGGCGAATTGCGACACCGGTTATGGGCGGAGCTTAGGTAGATCGGCGCAGCGATGCTTGCCTCTCCATGTGCCCCTGCTTGCTGTGGTGCGGCAGTTCTGAAGCGGCGACCGTAGCGGCGACCGTAGCGGCGCACCGGACGTGTTGCCGGACATGTGTCTCCTGCTTAAGAGTCGAGCACGGCGGGTGAAAGCCTGGAAGTGACGATAGAGGTAACTAACACGTGGTGGCTCAGTGCTTATGGCACTCGGCTGCTGACCCGAAAGACGCGGGTTCGATCCCGGCCGCGGCGGTCGAATTTCGATGTAGGCCGAAATTCTAGAGGCCCGTGTACTGTGCGATGTCAGTGCACGTCAAAGAATACCCAGGTGGTCGAAATTTCCGAAGCCCTTCACTACGGCGTCCCTGACAGCCTGGGTCGCTTTGGGACGTTAAACCCACATAATCCATAAACCATAAATAGTAACTCACAGAGAGGAAACTGACTAAAGGCAAAAGAATGGCTGCTTTTATTAAAAGCTGTCCAAGCTAAAAGAACTGAGAGCATTTTGTCATGACTGTACAAAGACTTGAGGCTCGGCATATTTGGTCAAGAGCAGGCAGTTCAGCAGCCTTCAACTCTGGTGGGGCGAGACGTCGAGTGTGGTGTTAGCCCCTCAGCCTCTTTGTCGCCTGGATGACGTACATGCGAAAGCGCGACTGGTCTGTCTCGGGACCGTGCAGCTTATGGACGAGCGCCCTGACGTCTTCGAACAGCTGCGGCCTTTCTTCGTCGGAAACCATAGCGGCGATGGGGACGATGCCCATGTGCAGCCCTGCGAAACAGGAGAACGAAACTGGATTGGCACATTGCAATTCAAAACAGTGCATAAGTATATAAAGACCTCGTTGAAAGTGACGTACTAATTGTCCTTGAGGTCTGAGCTAGGGTCGCTGTGTGTTTTGATAAGAATAGCTCAATGAGTGAGTTCAAGATCCGCGCACTAAACAACATCTTGTTGTAGATAAACCAAAAAAATAAATAGCATGAGCGGTGATTGTCGACTATAAGCCTCCAAAAGTCTTTTTGCGTGAACCCGTTGCATTCTATATGTACCGTCTGTGCCAAAAGCAAACGGGCACAGGTGGTTTGTCTCTTAGCCGCCTAGCGAAGAACTTATGGAAGCCCGTAAGCTCTGAATGTGTGTAAAGTAAGGTGAGCCCTTGACCTCACGTTTATACACCTTTTCATCTTTATGAGTGCTTTAACGACTTAGTTATACGCTTCAGAAGCAAAAACCTGTTGCTCGGTTACTTTTGGCAAAGGGGGTACCACGTAATGTAGAAATAAATTTCCGATTCTGATTCGAGAAATGTAACTACGGTAAAAACAAATGCGCATTGTACAAGCACATTTGCGTACGAATGTACAGCAAAATGTGAAAGAAAAGAAATACGTGAAGATTACGTGCAGAATGCACGCAGACATACATGGATGCCGATTTTGCGAAAAATTACGGGACGATCACACATCTCATTCCATTCTGCGCAAGCAGCCTGATTTACCTTATATGCCATCGTGCGTGCTTTTTCTGTAATCTAAGCCGAAGCTTCATACACTGAACTGAATTTTTCGGGACGGTGAAGATGTGTGGGTGGTACTTTTGGGAGGTCGAGGTTGGCTGGGAGTCAGGGTGGAGGTGGGTCGAGGATGGCACTTTTTGAGACAGTAGCACTGCTTTCACACTAAAATGAAATCAAAACACTAAAGCGAAACTAATGTTGTTGTGGTGCGCTCAAGTACATGACCTAAAAATAATTTTTTTCCACATACAGCATGCAGGTCATGGTTTTGCAAGCTGTGGTATATGTGGTATATATATAGGAAAGAAAAAATTATGTGGACAGGATTACAAGCAGCGATAACCCTATTGTCAGCCATCCAAGTGTGACCTACCGATCATGTCCTTTTCCGAGCAGCCGTCGAATGTCGTCAACCTGGGCAGAACAAAGATGGTCGGCGAGAGCCCAGCGTCGTGTAGCAGCGACGACATGTAGTCCATCTGCTCCTGCTTATCGATCATGTTCTCGCTTTCCGGAACGAGAGACAGCAGGACCTGCATGACGAATGCGACATCAGCAAAGCATTGACATGTTGCTCTGATGCTGATTATGCTAAAACAAAGGAAGGGGAGGGCAGATATTATTCATCTTCATTATTCACACCACTTCGAATTATGAAACAAGGAGTGGCAACGAACGGCGGGAAAATGAAGGTGCGAGCTAACAACTTCTTATTATAGTCGTTACAGGAGATCATGGAGGAAGGAAAGAATTCAGGAGAGTCGGTTACGTCACATTTTTTGAAGCCGGCTCCCCCCAGAGTCCACCGTACTTAGCCGCCGTCTCAAAGTACTTGTGCATGCGCAGCATACAATGCAGCAGACGACGCCGCTGCGCCTAGCGTAACTATCGGCTATGCCGGCGGCTAAATACACCCAGTAGTCCTTGCAAAAGCACGTGACTTCGGGCAGAGTTTCTGGCATGCAGCACAGACAGCGAGGGCCCCTCCTGAGTTTTCCTTCCTCCATGCAGCAGATGCTTGTGCGAGTTGATCTGCCATTTTGTGATAAGCAGCGCGTACTCAACGGGGACTAAAAGAAAGACACATAAGGACGGGGCGCCCGTCCTTGTGTATGTTTTCATTCGTCCCCATAGAGTAGTCAGCGTTTATTATAGGTGCCTCTACAAGAGTTTTATATATGCAAGTCACTAAGTGGATGTTTTAGTGATCCTTTTCTTGGTAAAACGCCAAATTAATGACGTTCAAGGCCACTTAACGTCGGTGCCTCGACACCGCCCCTCTGCAAAACATTTCGAGCGAGCTCATGCACATAACAAAGCAACGAAATGACCTCAAGGCGGAATACCTCCGAATACTTCGCCCAGCGCTCCATGCCAGCCAGAATCTGCCAAGATGCGGTCGGCTGGTTAGACGCGGGGAAGAGCAGGAGACATTCCCCGCCCGGCCTCAGGAGCTCGGAGATATTTTTCAGCGCAACGTCCTGTTTCTTGACCCAGTGGAGGCAGTAGAAGGAGTACACTCTGTGGAAGCGGCCGTAGCGTCGGAGGAAGTCGTCCACGCCGTCGCCTGCAATGTCCAGCTCCTGGTACTCGATCTTCTCGTGGCCAGAGTGACTCGTGGCGTACTCTATCATGTCCGATGACCAGTCGGTGGCGACTATCCTCCGGCAAGGATGGCAGCGTGGCACCAGGCAGTCCCGCGTGAAGTCGCCAGTCCCGCACCCGACGTCGAGGAACTGCATGGAACTGTCGCACTCGGTGAAGAACGTAGGCTGGCAGAAGTCGAGTACGGCTTTGCTGTGCTTTCGTTGCAGTCCATTGTTCTTGGCGTAGTTTGCGGCGCGGAGGGGCGGTGGTTTTTTTGGTTCGCTGATTGAGCAGGGATCTTCTGTCGTCTCGGTTAGAGCATGCTTCACTGAGGCTGAAAAGTAACAGGGTGAATAAAATTAGAAGTAGAGGAAAGGGTTTAGTCATGTGGCTGTCTAATTGCTATTTGTCTAAACCTCTCTGCAACGCTGTTTTGTCCTGTCTGAATGACCTTGCGTTGCGCATCTCTCTTTTCGATTGGTCTACGATGTATCTTCCTGGGTCAGTCGAAGTTTAGAATAGGCAGAAGCTGATTGCCAGGATCGCTCATTCTTCGCCCTTCGTTAGATAAAATGCGTTGAAGCAATACTTGATATGGGTGGAAAGCAGTCAGAGACAATCCGTGCTTCACAACTATTGGGGCCCACGAGACCAGGGTTGCTGCTGTTCCCTGGGTGTGATGACATAGCACACCCTTGCGATCGGAAACCGAAACGGCTCAGTATAAATAATTCAATAATAAATTATTCAGCGTGCATATATTAATCGCGGAGCGCGTATCGCGCGTCCGGGGGCAGTACACAACGTTTGAAACAAAACACGGCGACTGAAAATTTGGTGTGTCCTCCCCTTTAAATCCCAACACTCTATAAAAATGTTTAGAAGAGCAGGGACCCATTTGAAAAAGACACGTTTCACTCGTTAGAACAGCAAACTTTTTGCAGGTCGGAACATAACCTATCCCTGCGACAGGTTGACAAATTTTTGTTCCGTTTGACGGACACCGGCAGTCAAGTTTTTCAAATTGGATGACCACGAAGATAGGAACAGTGACCACAACCGTGAGAGCCTCAGGGAGTGGAAGAAATTCTATAATATCCTTACCAGGGATCCTCATGCTTCGTGAAAGCTTTTTTATCAGATTGGGTTTCGGTTTCCGTGACAATACCTTGAGCGTCCACATCCCTAGCAGCAGTCCGTCAGCTGTGAAAGTGAGGAAGCGAGATGAACATCACATTAGACAAAACGTTCAGTTGGGCTAGTTGGTATGGATTCAAAATAAAAAATAATAAACAGCACACAAGACAACGGACCAGATAAAGGAGAACAAAAGACGAACGCTGACTCGCAAGTAACAGTCCTATTATTTAAACCTTGATGTCTTTTTGTGTGTGTATATATATATATATATATATAACACAAAAAGACATGAAACCAAGAACGCAGCAGAAAAAAGCCACGCAAAACTGCCCACACCCCCTCTCTCAAGCACTATAAAGAAATTCAACCTCCTCACCACCTACCGCGCCTACAGGTAGGCAGAAATAATTTACAAAATGGTGATGACCAGTCTCATCCCGTGAAGCATTGTCGAGAGTGCCAACTAATGAAAAAGAAAAAGTGCAATGCATTGTTTCATGACACACGTGCGTTATGCACCCACAAAGATCAGATAATCCACGAAGCAGTAGAGGCGTACTATATCGCAAAAGACCGACAAAGCTGCATAACAAATCAACTGTTTTTCTTCGTGATAAGGAGGTTGCATTTCTTAATAGTGTTTGAAACAGGGGCGGGGGGGATTTTTCGTGACGTTTTTCTGCTGTGTTTTGGTTTTTTTTATTTCGTGTCTTCTTCGAGTGTTCCTATTCATATGAAGGTTTAAAGAATAAGAACCTTTAGTGGCGAGCCAGCGTTAATCGTGTGTTTTCCTTTCTCTGGTCCGTCGTTTTTCGCGCTGCTTTATTATGAACAATAGACAAACTATGAAACAACAACTTGAATAAGGGCAGGGACGAAAGTAAAGACAACACAACGAGCTCTTTACTTTCGTCCCCGCCCCTAATCGCGCTGTTGTTTTATAATGAACGGATACCAACTCGCTCTTCTTTCAGACAAAATATTTCATCCGACTCAACTCGCCACATTCTCGTGAGTTGCAGAAAGCCTGACATCGGTAGTCACGTGACCGACATCCACGTGCATATGTCGGTTATGGCTGATCTGTCCATTTTGTTTAGATCAAATATGAACTTAAGTTCTGGTGGTTTAATTTCTTTAATGGCGGTGAACTGTTCGTTGAACCCCCCCTGATTAGATTCTCGTTTCGTAGCCACTATTTCGTTTTTGTGCGCATATTACAGCGCTGTTCTTAAGCGCCCGTTCATGAGTTTAGCCGCATCGCTGCCGTCAGTGTAACAGAAAAAAAAACAAATAAAAAAATCTCTGCCTCTCCCGTAACCGAGAGTAGAGTAAGCATGTAATGTTTAAGGGCATAACACATTGTTTGTAGATGGTACTAGTCAAAATCTTGAAATGAGTCTAGTGTTCAACGCACCACACCACACCACTCGACGCGATCGCCTGCAGTAGTGCGGGCTTAGGTAGGCAGCCGCGAACCGTGGCGGCCTTGTCGCTTTCGGGAGCGGCCGCATAATCATGGCGTTGTCGGCAGGGGCGAGCAGTTTTCTGCTGTGGCGTATCGCTCGCAAAGCGATCGCTTTCCGCAAGACGCTTCCTACCTCTCATTTCATCAGGCTCCATTGCTCGGCTTAAGCAGCTGTGACGGTGGCGGCATTGAAATGCAGGACGATGCAGAAACGTGCGCGGACACGACGAGAGGCAGGCCTGACAAGAATGTATATGCAGCGCGTTCGAATACTCCGCGAGCGTGTATACATCTGCCTGCCAAAGGGGCAAACGTCATGAGATGGAGGCCCAGCGGCCGGTCTTTTACATGCGTGAGTGTGGGACCGCGGCGCCATCGTTGGGGACGGCGCGGAAGCAGTTTTTCCGCCCGAAGCCCTTCTCGCCCTGGAGCTCCCCTCTTGCTCTAAGCGGCCCTCTCTCAACGCCCCCTAACAGATAACGTATGAGTCTCGTTAAATCTCGTACGGTGCCCGGATGCTGTCGTTTCAGCTCCCGGATTTGTGGAATTCAGTGCCCGGATGAGTGGAATTCAGTGCCCGGATGAGTGGAATTCAGTTCCCGGATGAGTGGAATTCAGTTCCCGGATGAGTGGAATTCAGTTCCCGGATGAGTGGAATTCAGTTCCCGGATGAGTGGAATTCAGTTCCCGGATGTTGGTTCTCGGTCTCGGCGTGACGTCATCACACTACCGACAACGGGAGCTAAAAGCATTGCATGCTTAAAATAAAAATACACATTGCGACGACTGTGATTCGAACCCGCGGTGCCTCGAACAGATCAGCTTCGCTGGCCATGCGCGAGAGCACTAGGCTATCACTTTTTTTTCTTTATAGTCATACTTAGACAACACGCTACAAAAGCTACAGGGACATGTACAAAATCTTGACATGCGCAACCTGCTGATCTTCCTGGCCAGCCGATCACGCCTCGTCTTAAACTGTAACACACTCTCGCTTTCTGCATTTCGTCACCAGACGCCCCAACGACCGAGCAAAGCAAAACAATCAGCCAGCAAAGCCTAAGACACCGACAGAGCTGAGCTAGAATTTCACATCAGGGAGAATGGTAATCGTGCTTAGAATTTTTTTTCATGTGCGAACATTACAAACCACGCATTATTCAATCTTGAACAATAATCATTATGTATTTTTTGCGGGCCATGAAGCTTCTGGGGAAATTTGACGTGAGGAGAGAAACGGCCGCTAGGGCCATTGCGGCGACGCAGTGGAAAGAAGCAGGGCAAGCTTAAAGCAAAATTTATTATATGACGAACGTCTCAGGAAATTAAACGATAATAGGTGCGCAGTTAAAGGTGCAGTGAAGAGGAATCTGAACTCGTCTTTTTGCCGCGGGAACTCAATCTACACGTTCCGAGCATTCCTATAAACTTCGATTGATGCCTTCGTGGAGTGCCTTTCAGCCAGCTCCGTGGAGGCTTTGCTTTCGCTTTATTGTTTTTTAGGTTTCCGTGAATAAATAGTTTCATTCGCAGATAATATAGCCGCAAAATAAGCCCGCATAAATAAAAATACGCGCGGACGATTTGCTACTACGGATTACTACGTATTACTCCGCCGATGGCAGAGCGGCAAGCCGCCACGGGACTGGCTGAAAGGCACTCCACGCGTTGGTCGACTCCGCCCACCATACGGGGAGAATTAAAAAAAAAAGGCGGGAGCCGGACGTCAATTCGGTTTAATCAGGGAAATCGGCCACACACGGCAATAAGTAGTATTTCTAAGAATGCTTGGAACGTGTAGATCGAGTTCCCGCGGCAAAAAGACGAGTTCAGATTCCTCTTCACTGAACCTTTAAGGTATTTAAATACTTCTCCAAAAACGGCGTTCACTCACAGTGACGGAAGAGGAGTAGGAAAGTATGCATTTAAGTATGCAGTAAACAAGGGCGATGAAAAAAACAGCTTTAAGTCACAGGTGAAAAAAATGCGGAAAGCAAAGACCAGATTAATTCCATGGAAAAGAAGATTTTAGAACTATATACAAATTACAAAAGGTACAGTCGCGAGCAAAAAATATTAGCACAGATCATTGGCGATCAGAATTCGTATGTCTCACCACGCGGCGCTGCGGTACGCAGACCTGCCTAACGAGCCGTTTCCATGTTTGAAACGAAGGGGGGGACGGCCGATCCTTCGTGACTGTGCTTGCGGCATTTATTTTGGCTCGGTTATCATGAGCAAAGATGGCCTCTTTTTATTACTGCTTTTTTTATGTCCGCAATGGTTTGTCAAAAGGAACTCGCGGGAACAATAGATGATAGCGCTGCTTTTAGCCAGTAATATTGCTGGTCCGTGACAGTCCGCTGAACCCCCCTAATACTGTAGAATGGGAAACGGCCCGGCACTATCGTTATCAGCCTCTTTGCCCCCCGCAGCGCCACGCGTTGTCATTTCGACGCTCTGGCGTTCCGTCATGTGTGCTAATCTTTTTTACCCACGACTGTACACCAGGAAGGAACTGTTCTATGTTTAGTCAAGAGGCAGCTCCCCACTCTTTGAAGCTGGAACAGGGTGTGACTAAACGGCGAAGCTACAAAAATAAATTTTACCGAGAAGATTGCGCATGTGGTACGTGGGGCTAAAATGAAGGGGTTAAGTATTTCACGCTTAACGGTGCTGACAGCCGAAACCATCGATCCGACCCGTGATCGTGCACGCCGACTGCAGCCTGTTTCACATGGAAGTAAAAACGCCAGCGCATCCTGCCGCCGCGGTGCAAAAAAAAATGTTTTGAGTAGGGTGGCTCGAAGCACGCCCCCCTCCGCGAAGGGGGCGTGCGCATCGAGGTAGTCTAGTTTTGATACGCCTCGGCGGCTCGAACGGCTCGTGCGCCGAAGTTCCAACAAGTTTGAAATTTTTCACTGCCACGCGCCGCTGAGCCGCTCCATTCGCTCAGTCGCTTACGTGTGAACCAGCCTTACAATCTCCGCAGGGCTCTGGAAACTCCAGGGAAAACTAGGAGAAAAATGTGTTCAGCATATCGAAACGTTCAACCATGCTTCAGCGGAATCCACCTTCCGCTCAAGAAAGCATGTCTCGGGTCTTAGCGATCGAAATTCACGCTAGGCCTTAAGTCCGAACAAAGAGCGTTCCTGGAACCGAATGTTCCAAGAACAGGTCCCAAGTTGGGGTGGCTAGATGTAGGATTGAAATAAGAGGGGTAAATACGTCTTCCCCGTTTAACCGCTGCTGCCAGTTCAAAGTTCTGTGGGAATTGAACGACATTGCGCCGCCGCGGTGGCTCAGTGATTATGGCACTCGGCTGCTGACCCGAAAGGCGCGGGTTCGATCCCGGCCGCGGCGGTCGAATTTCGGTGGAGACGAAATTCTAGAGGCCCGTGTACAGTGCAATTTCAGTGACGTTAAAGAACCCCAGGTAGTCGAAATTTCCGGATCCTGTCACTACGGCGTCCTTCATAGCCTGAGTGGTTTTAAGACATTAAAAACTCACGTCAGAACGGCATTTATTGGTAAAACAAATATAACACCAGCTAGAAACAATATACGCTATGTAATCAAGGTCGTCCAACTCACCAGCAAGGTTTAGAGGGAATGTTCACCCACGCTAAGGCAACGAAGAAGCTTCGAAGCCGGACGGCGGAGAACGAAGCGTTGCGCTGAAACGTATGCACGCGACGACTTATCGAGCCGAAATGCGAGAGTGGTCTGTCCAGGGTTGCCAGATGGGTCCGAGCCAGTGATGCCAAACTGTGCTATTTGCAGCCAAATTTGGCTATCGATAAGTGTTCCTGACTGCTTTTTAGATGGTTTAGCGTTGTGGCTAGGGTGAGGCACCCAGTTGTGGCTATTTTCGGACTCCCTGAAATTCGGAACGGTAAAAGAAACGTGTTTCAAGAAGTGCGCTGCGTTTCGCTGCAGCAGAGTCTAGGCAAGGTAAGGAGGAAGACCGTCCTTTGTCACAGTGCTGTGGGGAGTGGGTAGTTCCTTATTCTTGCTAGGGGTGCAAGGGGGGGAGCCTAGAGAGGAACTTCGAGCGACGGTGTTGTTTAGCAGAAAATTTTTGAAAGCTTGAGTTAGCTCACTATTGCCGCACAGCAACAAAGGCATATTTTCTTATATTTCCTGTCTAGTCTGTGGTTCAGTGCTACAGAAGGTTGACTGCAATCCCCTTTTCTACACTATACCCTTGTACTCTTTCGACGACTCTCTAAGGGGCCATTTTGAAGTAAAGTGGCGACATGTCCGGTTTTACTCAGAGGGGGATTTTGCTCTTTTCATTTCCACAAAGGTTGCGAGAGTGTCTTCTGGGAACGAGACCTTTTGGTTGGAAAACAAGCCCTGCGGAGAAGCTGACTTACAGATTCCTGCGAATGGTCCATTCATGACAACTTGAAAAAGATATTTTACAGTTGAAAACCTGGTTCACGGACGGTGTTTTCACATCCTGCTCTGCCCACAAAAGATGCTAGTGTGAGAGGAGATTGGTCGGTCGCCCACCACTGTATTCTTTTCCGGGAAGGAAAGGAAGGGTGGGTGGGGTAATTATGCGTGAACCTGAACTCGAGGCAGTTGCCACGAGCTCTAGAGATCGAGCTTAGAGGGTCATCGAAAGGGGAGAATGGTGTCTTCCCTTCACTAGTAACCCTGCTCCCACCACAAAAGGCGAGAGCGCGAAGTGGGAAGAGCCAACTGTCCAACATTTCTGGCCACCTGACGAGAATGCAAGCCCCCCCCCCCCCTCCCCAGTGCTGCACTAACGCTCTTTCCTCACTTTTCGGTGGTAGACTTCGCACCTCAGTGCTTTCCAGTGTAAAAACGCCACAGTAGAGAAGGTTTTCAGGCAGGGCATCGTAACAAAAGATGGCCACTGCAAGAAACTGAGCATATGTACTTTAGAAATGATACCCCACGTGTGATGTGGATTCCGAAGAAATTTTGAGCCATGCATGTGTCGCTTGGGAAAATTTAACAGTGTAGTCATGTAAGAGTTTAGAGTTTAAATTGACAATAAATAAAAATGTTCTTAATCGCTTTCCACTGGCTGATGTGTCGGCAACTTCGTAACCACAATGTTGCTACTTTTTGCCTACCTTAGCGTGGTTACGTGTTTGGCTATTTTCGGGCTACAGTTTTTCTATATATTGGCTCTGCCACTCTGCGCCATCTGGCAGCACTGGTCCGAGCTCTAACCGCCAAAGAGATTGAAAAACTAGCCCAAACGTAGCCAAATGTTAGAATGACATGTAGCCCAAAAGTAGTCCAGAATAAAGCCTAAGAAATGAGCACAAAAAAAAAATAACACGAACATGAGGGTTCTCCATAACTATAGTAGGATAAAATTTAAAAATAACAGCAAATCAGCTTTTTAATGTTTGACTATATCAAGCAATCCAAGTATCAGAATTCTAGGGGTCATATTTTTTTTGTGACAAGCTACTTGTTTACGTAACAAGAAACGTCTAAGCAGCGAACTACTTTTTCGTCATGGAAGAAATCTGTGCGCGGAGGCTCAATGCGGGTGGATCTTCACTGCAGACTTCAGTTGTGTCCGACTATAGTTCCTAGTTTTTTTCTCTCTCTCTCTTCCTCTACGTATTCGAGTCCCATGTAAAGAGTAGCCACTCGGCTGAACATTGCAGCCGGTGCCCTAACCCTACCAGGCCATCGTGCACCCCAGCGTTGAGCAACACACGTGTGCTGAGTAGCTTTAAGCAGCAGAGCTGCAGGAAAATTTTTGAGGCCCTTGAGATAAACAATGAATGTGATAAGTGCGCCAGTATTGCATTTCTTATGTTATCGTCCAAGGAGTTGCGATATCTAAAGACTAGAATGACAAGTGTGCCTAGGTGAAACTGCCGGGTTGTTAAACATTTTTTGTTCCTGCCAATGAACCATCAGTTGAGGTCAGCGTTCGCCCTGCCTGTATCTCTCTTCTTCGCCCTGTGTTTTTTCGCGCTGAAAAAATGCACTCTACGAACCAAAAGCAATAGCCCGTCTTTCCACTTTAATATTTCCCTTTCCTTCTTAATCTCTCCGTCCCCTTCATTCTGCCATTTCGGTTGTAGTGGGGGAGATGAAAGCTGACCATTTCGGTCCCAGCACTTCACCCCTCCGAAGGGCTTACTGTTATAACGTCAAGACCAAGGCATGCCAGGGAAATGGGATCGCTTCATTCCAAGCAGGCGTACATATATACTGATAGGTGACGTCACACGGTTCACGCTCAGCGATGGTCGCGCCAGATACACATGTAGGCGTGTCGGCCGACTTGCTACGTTATCACACTTACCTCGTTTATTAATTAATTACTCTTTCTCAGAACCTTCATATATGTCTGTGGAGGCTTATTTCTATTTGGTGGCAAGAAGCGGCTTTAATTGTGGCAAGAGATAATCGCTTCTTGGAGGCATCCCTCGCCCCTACGAAGATTCCAGGGACTCTACCAAAGAGCCACACAAGGAAGCGAACCTCTATAGCTGTATACAGCTCCTAAATCAGCGTACCGACTTCCGTGGAAGCAAACTTTGCTGATAAACAAAAGGCAGCGCTAGGTGTTGTTCCTTGAAGGACATATTCCCGAAAGTATGTGAAACAATGAATATCTCTTTTCTTCGCAAACTCCCCTCTGGCCAGTCATAGGAGGGGCTCGACATAGCCCATTAGGAGTATTCACTGACGTCACAGCTGCCGCCATTTTGTATTCTGTGGAGCACTGGGAAAGGCCGCCTGCGTGTCTAAAGGGATTAGGCGGCTTTAGAATAGGGGGATGCTGACCGCGCCCAACACAAAAACCAAACCCAATTCGATTAACATCTTGGTGCGGGCTAGATGTTGAATCATCGTGGAAAGCGGCAGCACGAAGCAACGAGCACGGAAGAGAGACACACGCTTGTCCTCTGTTCTCGTGTCTCTCTTCCGTCTCAAGTCGCTCTTTCGCACTGCTGAAGCCGTGCAACAAAATGGCGCCCGTGTATAAGGCAGCTGTTTCCAAATAAACGACGCACATTGTCTTATGGAAGTGTACTCGTCCACATGGGAGAAGTCCATCGCTCTTTCGCTTTCTACAGTTAAGATAAAAAGATAACTTTTGAGATAAAGGTAGATTTTTTCTAAGATAAAACAGTGTGCGCATTTTTGTATTTTTTTCTGAATTACTATTAGCATTCTCATCAATACGACCTTGAACGCCGATCCCCTGACTTCATTGGCGCAAAATAAAAACAAAAATGGCGGTATATACTTTGGTCAGCAAGTGGAATCTCCCAATCACAGGCCGCTTTCTCACTTCCTGCTTCGGCAACCGGAAGTGTTTAGCGTGAGAGAAGATGAGTCAGTGACATTTCATTGCATTATTTTAAGAAAAAGTACGGATGGCTGTCCCCTAATAAGCCTGAAGCTGAAGACCCGATGGTCGCCACCAGCTTTCAAAATCGAGTGTAGGTGTCGATAGTGTGGAATGGTGCATTCTGTTGCGCCGCTATTACTGTCTACACGTGCTGCTTGCGAATGGGCGTCCCGAAAAAGTATGTTTTCGCTACCGCGAGCTCATCGTTACCATCAACTCTCAGACCACGTGATGCATCGCTCTCGCGCTGAACGCTGCGTGACAGCCGAACAATCCAACTGCGTTTCCATTGAGCGGCCGTGACCCAGCGATAACACGTCAACCTAGTTCTCAGAAGCAAGCTTCCACTTCCGTTTTTGTCTGACGCGGCTCTCATTTAACTTGAGTTGTTCTTTGCATGAGGGTAGCAATTTTTTCTACAAGCAGAGCTCCAAGTATTACCATTCGCACGTTAATTACTGGCAAGTATATTGCGCAGAACGACAAAAAGGCCGAAACAGACTTTAAATGACTTTTGACCACACATAACTGCTACATTCAGTCACCGGAAAAGTCAGTATTTCATTCGTCAAAAATAATATTCGCCGAAAAAAAAACAAGTCCACCGAATTTTCAAAAAATAAAAACCGAAAAGTGCAACCCTGAGGTATACCTTTAATTCCAATATTATTAGACAGCCGATACCGGTCCACCTCTTATAAGCTCCAAGCCGCCGTGGCTGCTCAGTGGTTATGGTGCTTGGCTGCTGACCCGAAAGACATGGTTTCGATCCCGGCCGCGGGGGCTGAATTCCTATGGAGGCGAAATTCTAGAGGCCCGTGTACTGTGCGATGTCATAGCACGTTAAAGAACCCCAGGTGGTCGAAATTTCCGGAGCCCTTCACTACGGCGTCTCTCATAGCCTGAGTCGCTTTGAGTCGTTAAACCCCATAAACCGAACCAAACCACCTTACAGCCTCCGAGACAGCTTCATGTTTTGAGACCCCAAGTTTCTGTTTCCACCTAGTCCTTCTTGAAGCTCTTCTCAAAAAGCCTTGAGATCATAAACATCGTTTTTTTTTTTAATTCTTTAATCCCATCCAATGCTTCTTTTATCTCCTCAAGATCTTTCAACTCGCAACGGAATTCTTCAATTGCCTTCTTAGTCGTGGCAACTAATCACGACACAAAAGAGCATATAGCATGCGAAGCGGGCAGTTCGGCTCGGCAATTGTGCACTCCAGACAAGTGTAAAAACGAAAAATACTGAGAGAATCTCGGCTGTAAGAGTAGAAAGATTACGTGCCAACTCCGGGTGCACTGCCTCCTAACTGCTCATACCCGCCGCGCCATGCCGCTTCGGACACTTTAGATACTGCATATACTTCCGCTAGCCGCCTCTTCGTAGCACTACTTGAATGCGGCAGTTTCTGAGGCGTACGTCATCCTTCTTTCTTCCGTTTTTCAGCTAAATAAACCACTGGTCACGAATGATATGAAACATGTGCACCCCGGTCGTAAGGGGCACGTGGGCGGATACTACGCTCTCTGGAATGTGCAATCTACAGTCACATGATAAAGGAGGCCGCACTCGCGGTGGCGCGACGCATCCAGCAACGCCAATTACTCAGCTTTGGGGGCATGCGAACAGCCCGGGATCTGGGTTCTTTCATCTATTGGGAACAAACGTCAGCCATGATTGACATGGCATGCGAATAAATGTTTGCGACCCTGCAGCAAGAGTACGAAGCGCAGTTTGTTGCATCAGCGTTTTGTACCGGGGTTTTGTGTCGTGATTTTGAAGCGCAGAGACAAAGAGGATTTCATGTTTCATCGTAAACGTCGGAAACATCTGCCCTCATGCCTTACGACAGACAGCATGAGCACGATGAGCAGCATGAGCATCATGAGCAGCATGAGCATCATGAGCAGCAAGAGCATGAGTCTGCTCGGTTGCTGGGTTTTAATGACAGGAAGGAAAGGTTACCTCCGATGAAGAAATCTGCGAACAATGCAAAATGTGCATATTGTACTGACAGTATTCTTTCCAGGGCACAGTACAAGACATACTGTATGAAGCATATTCCAGTGTAATATGGTATTGTTTAGTATGTTATATGGTATGGTATTGTGCAGCACGGCGCAGCTTACAGAACATGTTTAATCAGTATGTTACCTGAAGAAATTGCTGATCCTAAGTGCACCAAAGCCTGGTAACGAAGGCTGTGAAAAACTTTAAGTACTACAGCCACCTAATTGTAGTCACGTGTTTTCTTCCTTCAAATGGTTGGTTGGTTTATGGGGTTTAACGTCCCAAAGCGACTGAGGCTATGAGAGACGCCGTAGCGAAGGGCTCCGGAAATTTCGACCACCTGGGGTTCTTTAACGTGCACTGACATCGCACAGTACACGGGCCTCTAGAATTTCTCCTCCAAAGAAATTCCAGCCGCCGCGGCCGGGATCGAACCCGCGTCTTTCGGGTCAGCAGCCGAGCACCATAGCCACTGAGCCACCGCGGCGGCTCTTCATTCAAATGATGCGTTAGATAATAGAATGCGGGGATCAGCGCGTTCTATTCACTGACAACCGCTAATTAATTTCTAACTGATTTCCTTTTCTCATGCTCTTTCGATTTAACCAATGAAAGATGACTGTGCCGTGAAGTTCACCCCTTAGGTCACGCGAAGCGCGAGAAATCCTGCAATATTGATGCTGATACATAGCTCTACTGCACTATAGCTCTACTGCACTTAAACTGGCCTGCTTCAAGAACAAGAATTACAACAAGCGACTTATCAGCACTTATATTGCCGTATTTTTTGTGCATCAGATGACCTAAACGTCAACTACGCATCATCGTCATCGTTTGGTTGACGAAAGCGAAACAGTGTCAAGAAGAAATTGAATTACAAATTACTCATTGGTCGTGGACGAATATCACATAGTGAGCATTGTATATTAGTTTCTAATGCACCATTTTACAACAGTAACTCTTTTCAGAAGGTGGACGAATGTTATGGAGGCATCTGGAGCGCATATGGGTGTTTAGAAGGTATTGTTCACTACGACTTTATCACAACCTTGCACACATCACCCCACTCATTTCCAGCACCCTTCTTTTTACGGTATATAGAAACTCCTAACAAGTACTTGTGAGTCCACATGAGGTGCTTGTTAACATGCGCTAACCCTTTCAAAGAGAGTCCGTGCTTCTAGTCGAGCTTTTTCTTGGTCTATTCTGTCCCTGAGGTTCAGAAATATTGACTGCGTTCGGCATAAAGGACAAGGGGAAGGTTAGTGTGTGTTAACGACCACCTCACGCGGAATAGAACAAACCATGCTTTTATGTAAAAATCTCTTTCCTAGATTTATGAAGAGACCATGTCACAAGCCAAAAACTGGTCGATTATACTAGCCTCGTTAGAATTCGCTTCAGAGAACGGCTGGCCAGTATGCTGACCCCCTCACAGGCTCTCAACCTGACCGGTATTTTTTTCGCTATGTCCTGAGGGTTCCCGAATCCTTTATCCCTGTCAGCACACAGCTTATCGGGCGACTGTACTGCACAAGTTCTTCGATCCATTTTTCCAGGGTCTGTTTTCATTGCCAGGCCTTCATTACAGTTTAAAAACTAGCTTCCTCCTTAAGGCCCTTAACTACCAAAGTGATCACTTTGTCCCGTGGCAACCACCGCTAAAAACATGGAAGTTTCTGTGACAAAAAGAAGTTCGAGCTTTGCATCCGGCTTCAGTGCCCCAAAATATTTCATCGTATCATTTGACTTGCAAGAAGATAGCACCAGAAATCGCCGTATACCGCACTAATCAAGTTCACGTTTTAAAGCTCTACATAACAAGTCGCTATGAAGATTTGAAACGCTTACCGTCAAAAGCGGGAAATATAAACCCGATCCGTTTGGCGTGTGTTGTGCGACTGAAGAGCAAGCCGACGTCGCGTCAGTTTTAAAAGCAGCCGTAAACGGAGGTCTTGTGCAACCTCTTGCTGCGACCGGAAGTCACGTGAGTTTACGGATAGACTTATCGATGCCCGTGCATAGGCGATCCGCGAGCGAAATAATGGTTCTGAAGACGATTTTTCACGCAAAAGCAATGCATTTGGCACGTTTAATATGAGTCGCACACTTCCGTGGAACTGAAACGTACCTAAAGATGCTGCACTTGTATTTAATTTTATATTGGTTCAGTTTCGTAACGTTTTTCTTTTTTATTTTCACAAACTGACGCAGTCAGGAAGACGCGTATTAGGTTTTAAAGTGAACGGTGTCACCGAAACTCTAAAGAGAGAGCGCGTACTTACTGGTTACAATTTTTTGCGCAGTGCACAAGGCAGGCCAAGAGAGTAGACTAGACGAGTGCTAACTCTCAGCTCTTCGATAGGAAAGAACGCGCCTACATATATGCATTAAAAAACAATAACCTGCATATACGTGTATACACTTGCTTACCCGTCAGCCTCCTGAACTATGAATTTTGTCCTCAACTATGAGCTGGACGGAAACACTCCCAGCATACTTACTCAGTATGTTCAGTGACGCCTGAAGCTCTTTGCCAGTAGTCAGTGAAGACGACCCCGTCCAGTCCAAAATGCCTGCCACCAGGAATGAAATCAGTGCTTCCATTGCATTTGCTGTTTCTTTTTCCTAGCTACTGACACGTGTCCTCAAGTTTCTCCGGTGTCGTAAAAGTGTCTACTCAACCCCCCAAACAACTCCAGCCGAAGGACCCATTATCGTGATCGCATTTCTCGGTCCACCTGTTTAATTAGATTTGTGTCCAGACAGAAAAAAACTGTAGGATGGACGTCTCCAAAATTGAGGAGGCATTGTTTTATAGGGCGTCCTCGTGTATGGTATTAGCTGCACGCTTAAGAGAAATTTTATCGAAGTCAGAGCATGGCCCGCTTCCAGAGCATCGACCCTGTTGTCCTAGCTTGTCTGTCCACCACGCGAATCTGTTGCAGAAACGCATAAAAACGGTTCACTTACAGTGGCCTCTGGCATGTGTACAATACACATAGCCCGGCACAAAAAAGGCAATAAATTTCGGCGTGAAATGCCTTCGGCTTCACATATGGCAGCATCATGGGACCAAAGGCACATTTCGCACAGATTAGTAAACACTGGGTTGATTTCTTTTGCTTTGTTCTCCTTTCTCTCAATCTTTGCCTTGCCTTCCAGCTAAGAATGCAAGGTTAAGCGAACGTCACTATCAATCAGGTGATAGAGAAATGCGCAGAATGTAACTTACCCCCATTTAACTTACCCCTCTTCCAGTAAACTCATCTTTAACAGCTATTGGTGCCACATGACGTTTTCTTTGTGTTGTGTTCATTGCACATTGCTTCAATTTATTAGTTACTGCCTACACATTGTTCGCGCTATGTATTCAACCATGTTAGATGTAATCTTTTGTGTGTGTATTGTACATTGCCATTTTTTTTCTAAATTGTTAACCCCACTCCTGCAATAGCCCCAATAGGGACTGTAGTATGTAAAAATAAATAAAATAAATAAATACAGTGTTCATTGATTACGAGAAAGCATTTGACGCAGTGGAAACCTCAGCAGTCATGCAGGCATTGCGGAATCGGTGTAGAAGAGTCTTAAGTGAAATTACTGGATGATATCCATAACGACTGCACAGCTACCATAATCTTTCATAAAGTCCGCAATAAAATTCCAATAAGGAAGGGCGTCAAGCAGGGAGACACGGTCGTGCCAGTGCTATTCACCACCTCTTTACAGGAGGTTTTCCGAGGCCTCAATTCGGAACAGTTGGGCTTAAGAGTTAATGGAGAATAACTAAGTAATCTGCGGTTCGCTGATGACAGTGCCTTGCTAAGTCACTAAGGACATGAACTGCAAAGCATGATCAAGGAGTTAGGCAGGAAGAGCAGAAGGATCGGTCTTAAAATTGGCATGCAGAAAAGCAAGGTAAGGTCCAACAGTCTCGCAAGGGAGCAGCAGTTCACAACTGGCCGCGAGGTGCTGGAAGTGGTAAGGGAATCAGCCGTAAGCACCTTTTTCGCTTTTATCTAACATATTGCCCTGCTGAGGGTAATATATTCAGGTGTTTGGCTGACTAGAAGAGGCTCGATACTAAGTTACACAAATTGAAATGCCCTGACACGACTTTTAGGAGGAGATTGAATATTAGTCTTTAAGTCAATCAACACAGCGCAATTTCAATTTCACACTGTACTGTCCTCGAATGGTTTTAGCAATCTCATAGAAACAGCAACCCGCATTACAACAAGTACGCATACATTAATAGATTTCGTAACAAATCCCCCCCCCCCCCCCCCCTTGTGAGGCTTCCGCAAGCGTATGTGTTTCAGTCACATGTGACCCCCTACCCATCTTCCTGTTACAAAAATTGCCATTACCCGATTCTGAAACACAAGCTTAAGCACGACGCAAAGAGAAAAACATCAGTGAAAGAACAATAGAAAATATTCAGAAAAAATTAATGGAGATTAACTAGAATACCATTTACACATTCAGCGCAGTAAACAATGGCTCTAACGAGTTACTGGACCATTTTACATTTGCTTATTCTCAGTCTTTCTCTTTGGTTCTAATTAAGAAATCTACGAAAGCTAGTAAGAATTGCATCGCAGAAAAATTTCTCGACATAATAAGAAATAAAAACTCTTTAAACAGTTCCTCACCACACGGGATCCAAATGACTGGAATAAATTTCAGAAACGTCCAAACTGGGCGAATGCTGTACTAAAAAATAAAAATTTATTAACCGATATAATGTATTCGAACTTGGTTGCAGCTACAAAATGAAGCAGCGATTCAACTGTTTTTTTGCTACAACACATAAGCCTGAATGAACTAACAGGGAACATTTAACTACTGCGTGATGAAAATTAATCGAAACATTTAGGAACTTTTCACTGTAATTTGGTTTCAGTTTCATATTACCCTGAAGCACAGAATGCTGTAAGAAGAAGCTAAAACGTACTTTTTGGACCCAACTAGTTAGAGCACTCTACACAGTGATTATTACTCTAAAATATATAGTCATGCTTCTGACTTAGACAATATTCACATAATCCCTTTTAAATATGGTTATGGCCTAATTTTTTCAGAGCTTGCACATATAAACAATCTCGCCCTGTATCTTCCTGGACAGAATTCAAATTTCTCAAGTGATACCAAATTTAATCCAGTGACAAGCACTCCTTACCTAATCGCAACCCAGTTTGCATTTTGTCGATTCTTTTTTTACTAAACGTTTATAAAACATAAACCACTTGAGAACACCGAAGTATCGTTTGGATTTTTTTAAAGGCAGAACGACAGAGCTAGGTCTTTTAGCGCAAAAAGAAATAATTTTAAAAGCTTTCGAAAACTTCAAAATAACAGATGAACTATAGGTAGACTTTTCTGAGACATGCGACAGACTAAATCATCGAACACCCGCCGCGGTGGCTCAGTGGTTACGGTGCTCGGCTGCTGACCCGAAAGACGCGGGTTCGATCCCGGCCGCGGCGGCCGAATTTCGATGAAGGCGAAATTCTAGAGGCCCGTGTGATGTGCGATGTCAGTGCACGTTAAAGAGCCCCACGTGGTCGAAATTATCGGAGCCCTTCACTACGGCGTACCTCATAGCCTGAGTTGCTACGGGACGTTAAACCCCAATAAACCAAACCTAAATCATCAAACAGAATTAGCACAGTTATATATCACAGAAGAGCGGCACTAGAATTAATAACGTCATACTTGCAAAATGGAAAACAGTGTGTAGCAATACGTAATAATTTATCGACCCACAAAACAACTGCGGCAAGTGTATATCAAGAAAGCGTCATGGGACCCTTGCTATTTCATTTTCATATCATATAAATTTATAGTTCTTTCTGCTGACGCCACCTTCTTATTCATATTTATAGTTACGATTCTATACCAAGTTATATGAACTGAACTCTCGGTGATTTAAATTTAGGGTGCGACACATCACTACTATAGCTAAAAATCCAGAAAAGAAAGGTTTATGGCTTCTGGTTCATGGGGTTTAATGTCCCAAAGCGACTCAAGCTATGAGAGACGCCGTAGTGAAGGACTCCGGAAATTTCGACCACCTGGGGTTCTTTAACGTGCACTCACATCGCACAGTACACGGGCCTCTAGAATTTCTCCTCCAAAGAAATTCAACCGCCGCGGCCGGGATCGAACCCGCGTCTTTCGGGCCAGCAGCCGAGCACCATAACCACTAAGCCACCACGACTGCATGCTGTAATCTTCACACTAAGACAGTCAACAATTACAAGAAGTACCAACTTACCCCTTTGTCACAAAACAATGGAAGTAGTTGATACAAGAAAAACACTCTCTGTGCATTCTCACAAATATATATTCTTGGACACCTACGTTAATTACATCATTTCCTGAATGTCAAAGAATGTGGGTGTACTAGCGAAATTCAAAATTTCTTACCACCTGCAGTTAAGCTACACATTTGTTTAATGTGCTATTTCTATCGAATGTAAATTACTGTTTTCTTGTATAGGGAAATGCCACATTTTCAAATTCAAGCTAAATGCCCATATTACAAAAGAAAACATCCCGTCCTATTACATGTGCAAAAATGAGGCTTGCGGGGAGCTATTCCTTCTCGTATTGTTCTGGACGAGCAACCTGAGTCTCACAAGCACCCTGGTGGCTGTGTTGGAAACAGCCATCTGTCAGTACAAAGGGTCATCGCTTAGCAGCTGCGCCATTCCACCGGTAGGGGTGTGAGGACAGGCCGCGATCTATGAATGTGACTCATTTCGCGTGATTTCGTCTTCGGAATTGAAGAAGAATCAGAACTGAAATAGATTGAAGGATGAAAGACAGTGGACTCATAATTGGAATAGAGGAATATATTAGATTGGCGAATGGAAGAAGAGTGCTATCGTTTTTCCACGTCATCGATCCATTTGATCGCCCCAGAATTTTTCTTGATCATTTTGATTCCTGATCTTCGGAAATATTCACCGCGTTTGCTATAGAGGGCAAGGAGAGGGTTTGTGCATGTTAACGACCACCTCACGCCGACTAGCAAGAACCATGCTTTAAATTATATTCTCCTCTTTCCTATATATGGGGAAAGAAGCATGTCTCTTATCCCGAACCACAGAGTGGTCAAGTATATTACCCTAGTTAGGCTTTCTATGCTGGAATCTTTAGCCACTTAAAGTCCTCTTCGGAGAAAGGCTCACCGATATGCTTCCCAACTCACAGACTTTCAACCTCACGCGTATTTTTTCGCCCTGTCTTGATATTGATCCGTAGCTTGTATTCCTGTCAGCACAAAGCTTATCAACCTGCTATACTGCTCAAGTTCTTCGATTCATTCCTCCAAACGTCTGTTTTCATTGCCATGTCTTGATTACAGTTAAAGAGAGAGCTCATTCCGTGTCCCCTTAATTTCCAGACTTTTGTCTCGTCGTGACTACCACCGTAAAACACCAAAGTTTCTATGACAAAAGAAAGTACGAGATACATTTCTCGCTTCCTTGCCTCCGAAGTTTTCCTCGTGCCCTTTGACATATTTGAAGGTAGTACCAGAAGTCACTGTCTAGAGCCGCAACCAAGCTCACGTTTAACAGCAGCGCAAAGCTCGTATCATTCAAGTCGCTATGAGGATTTGCAGAGGCTCACCGTCAAGAGCAGGAAAATTAGGCCCGATGCAATTGGCGTGTGTACTGCTGTCAAACTGAAGAGCAGGCAGACCTGGCGTCTGTTTTAAAAGCAACCCTAAACGGAAGTTCTGCGCAACCTGTTGCTGCGGCCGGAAATGAGGTAAGTTTATTTCCGAATTTTTCAATGCCTCTGCATAGATGATCCGCCAGCTGCATTGCACCTTATTAGCAAATTAACGGCTCTGACGACAATTTTGCACGCAAATCACTACATTTTGTACGAATAATATAGCTTGCAGATTGCTGTGAAACTGAAATGTACCAAAATTGCTTCACTTCTCTTTAATTCTATATAGCTTAAGTTTCATGATTCTTTTTCTTTGACAAGACAACACAGTCATAAAGCAGCATACTACGTTTGCAAGCGAACGACGTCATTGAAACAATAAATCTTGAATGCGTACTTACTGGTAATAATTTGTTAGGCAGTGGAGAGGACCAGCAGGGGTTATAGACGAGACGAGCGCTAGCTCCCAGCTCTTTAAAATGCATTTATGTTGGCGCGTTCATTCTGAATACATAGAATTCAGCGCAAAAAAAAACGGACAAAGGACGAGGTAAGGGACCCAGAGACGTCCACGAGCGCTAACTACCAACTGTTTATTCTTGCTGAAGTACAGGGGATATATAGGAAGGGAATGGAGAGCATGCGTGTAGAGAGGTACAGAAAATGCACATCCGTCTAGCCGAAAGGCCTTTTTATAGAAAAAGCGCTCCAAGCGGTTCACAAAAGTTTTATGCCTGTCAAACGAAGCCGAGGTGAAAACTAAATTCATTGCTTTTTGTAGCAGCCTACAGTTGTTGTCTCTGGCAACTGCCATTAATGCCAGCTCAAAGAATTCCTTGGATGTTTTCTTCGCGGCAAAAACGCACGAACCGGATATGCCACTCAGGGCCATTGTTAGCGAGAAGGGTTCGTGGCAACACATCGTCAGTCGTTTTTTGCTCAGCAAGCTTAAGTACAGCCTTTGTCAAAAGTTTAGAGCCCAGGGGGTCTGCTTCTGGGCCACATTGCTTTGCTCGTAATGCGTCCTCAGCGTCCCAAATCTCCTGAAGGTAAGAAGATTTTTGGTCCTGCTAGCGAGAAGGGTTCGTGGCAACACAACGTCAGTCGTTTTTTGCTCAGCAAGCTTAAGCACAGCCTGTGTCAAAAGTTTAGAGCCCAGGGGGTCTGCTTCTGGGCCACATTGCTTTGCTCGTAATGCGTCCTCAGCGTCCCAAATCTCCTGAAGGTAAGAAGATTTTTGGTCCTGCTCCCTCCGGTGCGTATGACTTCCATTAGTGCTACGGAGCGCCACAATAGTGCTTAGAAGCAAACCCCCTGGGCTCTAAACTTTTGACAAAGGCTGTACATTCCTGTTGACGACCCCTTTCTGATAAAGAAGTCACAAGAAGTTGCCGATTTTGGGCAGAATAACGATCGGATAGATTTAGCCTTTTCCATTGACATCCAAGATTTGTTCTATTCTGTTCCACATGCTGAGCTGTTAGCTTCGGTCAGAGAAAGCACTGAAGGCTCGGGGGCTGTGGCTTTCCAGAACTCAGCTGGTATCTCGGTAGATAATTTTTAAAAATTGCTAGAATACTACCTGCAGGTAACTTTTATCTCATGACAACCAGTTTTTTTCTGCAGCGTAAGGGCATTTGTATCGGCTCATGTGTAGCTCCCATTTTATGTGAAATATTTTTATCTTCAATTGACCGCCTTCTTGCACGGACTTTTCAAGGGGGCCAATTTTTAAAGTTTTTAGATATGTTGATGACTTATTAATTATTTTAAGGTCAGGGAACTTTACATCCCTAGACCATATTGTTTCACTGGTTTTATCTACTTTTAATAAACTGGGGAAAGGTTTAGTTTTTACCCTTGAACTACCTGAAAGTCAGACTTCGCGGTTTTTAGACCTTAAGCTCATGTTCTGCCGAGACCATACTTGCTGCATGTACAGCTGCAACGGAAAACGAATGGCACAAGTGAATCATGACCGGAGCGAAAAAATCGCGACACGCGGCGCTATTGTTGCCAAGTACACCATTAGCGAGAGTGTAAGGAATATTCCATTTCCTAAAGCGGGGGTGGCCGGCAGAAAGCAGCCGACCTAGACATTCGCCCATCTGAAAAGTAACATCTTAAACGAACGCCTGCAGATCTCTTATCAGCCAAAGCATGTGTAAGGTGGCTCAGCACATAATCTCGTTTTATTTATTTTTTTTGCGCTGGCGTGGCGTGGCGATCATTGTTATCTTTATCACCGTTTTCCTTTAAAAATGTGCTGGGGATGCACTGTCAAAAGTAACGTGTGGCAGTGCCTGCTTTCGGATGAGCTGCTTTCTACCGGCCACCCCCAATTTGGAAAGTGGAATGTGCTAGGCACTCTCGCTATCTGCGCGTACGGCTACAATAGCGCCGCGTCTCGCAATTTTTCCGCTCCGGTCGTGAGTCACTTGTGCTAATCTTTTTCCGTTGCAGCTGTACTCCCCCCGAGCCAACAAAGAGTTGCTCAGCTATGATTCCGCTCATTCCAAGGTGGCAAAGCGAACTATTGCGTCGCTTTGCCTGGAATCTGCGCTTCAAAAATCCTGCCCACATAAAATGCTACAGAGTTTGAATGATCAGGTTTCGCGACTTTCAGCAGCAGGCTTCCCTGGCCCGGTCATTTCAGCTGTTGCAGAAACCCTCCTGCAGAAGCATAAAGGCGTCCAGAAAAGATATGATACCCCTTCTTCTAAGCCGGTGGTGGTCCCTTATGTACACCAACTCTCTCACAACCTCAAAAAAGTGGCTGGCAGGCACCACGTGCCCTTGGTGTTCTCAGCGCCCAACAAGCTTTCCAAGCTATGCCCTCGCATCCCTGGTTGTGCCGGCAGGGGCTGCAATAGAAAACATGGGATCGCCTACGCTAAATGTGCAATATGTGTGGTGTACTGCATCCTCCTCTCATGTGGGGCTTCATACGTTGGCCAAACTGGCCGCTGTAATAATTACCGGCTACGAGAGCATGCCAAAAACATAGAAAATAACGACACAAATTTGAATCTTGTGCGGCACATTGCTTCGCGTAAATGTAGGGCAGGATTAGAGAAGACCACGATTCTTGTCAAGGGCGGTAATGATAAGACAAGGCTTGTTTTAGAATCTATTATATCAGAAAGCTGTCCGAACGTTGTATCAGTGACACGTCTGTACACATATACTCAGCTGAATGTGTTTTTTTATATTCGTTTTTTGATTAACTTGTTTGCTTGACGGATGTGCATTATCTGTACCTCTCTACGCGCATGCTCTCCGTTCCCTTCCTATATATTCCCTGTACTTCAGCATGAATAAACAGTTGGTAGTTAGCGCTCGTGAACGTCTCTGTGTCCCTTACCTCGTCCGTTCTCCGTTTTTTTGCGCTGAATTCTATTTAACAGGCTTCACCAACTAGCCCGGCAGCTTGTTCTCCTGAATAAATGGTTTGGTTTGGTTTATGGGGTTTAACGTCCCAAAGCGACTAAGGCTATGAGAGACGCCGTAGTGGAGGGCTCCGGAAATTTCGACCACCTGGGGTTCTTTAACGTGCACTGACATCGCACAGTACACGGGCCTCTAGAATTTCTCCTTCATCGAAATTCAGCCGCCGCGGCCGGGATCGAACCCTGAATAAATGCATTTGTACTCGTGCTGATCAGTGACCTATGTGAACTGCGCATTCCGCCCTGAACTACGACTACGACGAAAACACTGTCAGCGTAGTTACTCAGTTCGTCCAGTCACGTCAGAAGGTATTTCCCAGTCGTCAGCAAAGATGACCCTGTCCAGTACAAAAAACTGCCACCAGTGATGAGCTCAATGCTACGATACATTTGTTGTTTCTTTTTCCTAGCTGCTGACACGTGCTCTCAAGTTTCCCCAGTTTCATACACGTGTCTACTCAACTCACAAGCAACTCCAGCCATAGGACACATTATCCTGAGCGCATTGTTCGACCCAGCTGCTTTATTAGCTTTTTATCGAGGCAGAAAAAAAAATGGGCTGGACATCTCGAGAACTGAGGCGAAAGCAAGAGTAACAAGCATTGTTTTACAAGGTATCCTCGTGTCTGGAATTAGCGGCATGGTTAAGAGAAGTGTTATCGAAGTCTGAGTTTATCCTGCTTCCTGACTATAGACCCTGTTGTCTTTACTTGCCTGTTCACCACTCGAATCTACTCCAGAAACACAGAAAAAACTGCGCGTTTATCATGTCCTCGGGTATGTCTGCAATCCACGTTACACGAAAAAAAATCAATAAATGCCGGTGTAGAATGCGTTTGGCCTTACATTTGGTCGCATCCGGTGATCGAAGGCTCAATTCACATATGTTACAATTAGGAAACTGGTTGGTTTGGTTTATGGGGTTTAACGTCCCAAAGCGACTCAGGCTATGACGGACGCCGCAGTAAAGGGCTCCGGAAATTTCGACCACCTGGGGTTCTCTAACGTGCACTGACATCGCAAGTACACGGGCCTCTAGAATTTCGCCTCCATCGAAATTCTGCCGCCGCGGCGAGGATCGAACCCGCGTCTTTCTGGTCAGCAGCAACCACTGAGCCTCCGCGGTGGCTCACAATTAGGAATCCATTCGTATGTTTTGTTTTCTCTTTTTTTGCGAAAGCAATGCTACTTGCACTTTCACGCCTTTGCCGTGCCGCGGCGGTGACCACCATTGACCTTCATTTGACCTTGATTGCATTAGAATGGATTAGATTAGATTAGATTAGATTAGATTAGATTAGATTGGACTGGACTAGATTGGATTGGATTAGTTTAGATTAGATTGGACTGGATTGGATTAGTTTAGATTACATTACATTGGATTGGATTGGATAGGAGTGGATTGGATTGGATTGGAATGAATTGGATTGGATGGTATTGGATTGGGTGGGATTGGATTGGATTGTATAACCGATGCATCACCACAAGTCTAACCACAAGCACCACCACCAGCTACACTACCGGCTGTACCGTGGCGTAGGTACGGATATTGCTTTCGCAATTACCGGGACTAACCAAGCTAAGCCACAGCGAATTTTTTTTCTTTCTGCTAAGTAAGCAAGGGTTAAAGGGAGGTACTTAAGGTATAAGGAGGTGCAAAAAGACGTATATGTATGATTTAATGAAATATCCAGCTACGAATATGTACTTTTCTCAATCCAAAGAGCAGAAAAGCATAGTCCACGATCCACTGTTACGAAACCACTAAATTACTTTTTTTTGTCTCCTTCCACTACTCCCAAACAATATTTTAATTTCGCCCGTTCCTTACTGCTTTCTTCGCTGCATAAAACTGGAGAGTTTTTAATGTGCGTAATCAAAATTATGCTCATACCAACAACACAGCCGCACCGTACTTCCTATCGCTTCACTGCTAGGACCATTGCCTAAGATCCATAGTGTTCCCTAGCTTCAGTGTCGCCATCTTCCTTGCAATCCGTTCTGAACTGAGCAGATTGAGAATACAGGCGGCCGAATTGGCGAAGGAATTGACTAGAGTACTACGAGGTAGCAGACGTGACAAGAGGAGCACACTTGACGAAATACCGACAGTGGCGTACTCCGCCAGCCTTCTTTTTTCCGTAGTCGCTACATCGGTGAGGAGGGGAGGAGCAACAGGTAAATTTTATTCGCGTAATTCTCACCTTTTATTCAGTCAATCACCAAAACAAACAAAAAATATCCGATTGTATGTTGACGGTTACTAAAAGCAAGATCTCCCAAAAGGCACTCCCTTAGACGTCCAGTGGACGTCCAGAACGTCCGCAGGATGTCCGTGGGAGTTTAATGTCCACTGGTGAGGTATATTATTTCAAGAACCACTTCAACCTGCTTTAAATGTCGCATATTATTCACCGGTAGAACCTGGGCACACTGAATGCATGGTACTTTGAAGTGTTTCTTAAAAAGGCTGTGAAAGGAGATCTCAACAAAGATGTGATATGACTAGGATGCTAAAGGACGCCGCTTCACAAATACCCTCCAGCAAAAACTTTTTGGCGCGTTTTGTGGAAGCTGAGTTATCTGTAGTCAAAATTCGAATTTCCGCGTCTTCCAACCTTTCCCTCTACTCTCGTCACTTTTTGCACGCTGAAATATCAGCGCACCTCCGCGGCCCCACGTAGTCAGCCTCTCCGCCGGCTGTCGACGCGCGTGGGTGGAGCTTGCATGGCGAACCAATGATAACAGTCCGCTGCTGACGTAACGAGCGCTACATGACGCGTTGCGCGCGGATTCGGGTGAAAACCCGGCACCGCTGGCTGCCGTGAGGCGCGGGAGCGGTAGTTTGTAAAGTTGTATTGTAAATTATCGGCTCGCTTTTGGGGTCTTGTACGTGGCATAAAGGCTCGGTGGCCTGTATTTCACATAATGCAAGGATTTGATAGCTAACCTCAAAAACTATTTTCAGGAACCTTTTAAGGCTTCTCCTCCATCTGTGCCGATTAGTCGGGGTTCCATGACTAATTGAAAATGTACAGCCTTTGTTAAAATACCCGGTGCGCCGTTTTCGCACCATGTAGACGACACTTACGGCACCACTGATCTGAGTACAACCTTCCTCAAAAGTTTAGAGCCCGGGAGTTTTGATTCCGTGCCACACAATGGGGCTCGTAACGCAGCCCCAGTGTTCTAAACCTCCTGAAAGTAAGAGAATTTCTGGTGCTGCCCCCTACAATGGGTAGGACTTCCACGAATGCTACAGGAGCACCACTGTATGGCTTAGAGTCAAAACTCTGGGCTCTAAGCTTTTGTCGAAGGTGGTACCTGAGCCCCGAAGAGGGAAGGACGAGAGGTGTTCGAACTCCGAAGGGACTTGAGGAGTGAAGGATGCTGTAAGAGCCGTTCTTTTGTCAAGACTCAACAGCGAGTACAGTGAGCCGGAATCTTTTGGCAATCTATACAGCATCCTCTAATGGGTCCTTGACTAAGCATTGTGATGTGTGAAGAATGAGAGGCTTCACAAAAGGGACGCTAGAGCCGATTGGTCACCACAGCCATAAAGCCGTCACAAAAGCCCTAATGGGTGAATTCTTTTCCACACCTGTCGTATACCAAGAAAACAAGACTTACACAAAGAACCACAGGCTAACAAGGAGCGTACTTTCGTCTGGTTTTATTACACAAGATATGGCGCTTTTTATAGAGAAAGACCGGGTAGTTCTGGGTTCTGGATTAACGATGCTAATTACATAAATTCCCGAGTTTCATGGACCTTAGGTATGAAATATTGCGTTCTATGCGTGGCAACAGATATAAGCGAGATCTTCATAATAATGAGGCCCTTATTCGATCGATAGCAAAAACTTTCAGACAAGCTAGACTGATATTTCGACTTCATTAAAACTTCCTGTTGGGCGAGTTGGTAGTTAATCTTGATGTATAAGGGTTTAGAGCGCAAACAAAGACGCGGAAAAGAGAGACAAAACGCACACACACAAGCGCTTGTGTGTGTGTTTAGCCTCTCTTGTCTGTGTCTTTGTTTCGCTGTAAACCCTTCTACATCAAGATGATATCTCGGCACCAGAGATTTGGCAAGTTCCTTTTCTGCGTGCAACTTTAAGACGTCGAATGTTAGAATTAGCTAAGTTATCTCCATAATCACAATAGCAATATCAGAAGTGCTATAATACCGAAAGTGCTGTTATGTCGACCCTGAAAACTTTTTTGCAGCACAAGAGCGGCTGGCATACTCGCTGGATATTGCCGCGAATCTTTGTAGTGTTGTGACCCATTGTTCAGTATGAATAATCTTTAATCCTCTAACTTTTCTAATGGTGTTATATGAGTAAGCATTAAGTTTGCACAATGACAGTGCGCATTTATTTTCGTGAATAAGTGTTGTCTGGTTACCTATGCACTGTATGCGTCAGCAGCTTTATGACTGCTGTATGACCTGCAAACGGGGGCTTGAACCTGAAGTGATTTGTTGTACGCATTTCCTCCAGACCCAGTCACTTTATATGAATTAATTGCTCTTGTTCTTGCAGATACCACAGGAACCATCACGAGGGTGATTATAGTGGAAGGAGGAGGAGCGTTGCCGTAGAGGGAAGAGTGTATGCGAGTGTGAGGGATGCGCAACCGGGACGTAGTTATTAGTATATCATTATTTGTTTCTATCACAAGTTCGTTACAGTCACCTAGTCTGGGCAACCCCTACTGATGCAAACATAAATAAATTCTTCCTAATGCAGAAAAAAAATTCTGCGAATTGTAGCTAACGTCTCCTATAAGGAGCACTCAAATCACTTGTTTAAACAATATACATAACACAAGCATACCTCGTATACAAGTGCATGCTGTTGAGAAAATTCTATTTTGCCTCTAGGCAAAACAGCACAACTGTAAGAGAAATTGCAAATCTGCCTGAAAACGTTCCAGCGTACATCACTCGCTCTCCAGAAATCTGTAATGGCCCTCTTTCTCGAACTAACTATGGACACCACATGCTGTGTAATACACTTCCGAGGCTACTGAATTCGTACCTCGCACAAGGCATAAACATCTATAATCTCTCCCTAACAGATTTTATAGAACTTATAAACTCTTGCGCTCAACATACACATTTTCATTGAACTATTTTTTTCTTGAGCAATTTCTGCAAAAGGTTTCTGTATGTATGTGTTGTTTGTTATGCATGTTTGTGGAACACCCACAAAATCATATACCAATATCTTCCAATGTGTGTGCGATCAATTCTTGCTTAATTTATAAAGTTTTGTTAAATTTATCAGGTTGTTTAACTTATTAAGCTGACTCATTTTATCCGCTAATAGTGTTATAAGACCTGCAGCAACATTCGGCTAAAATGAATTCTG
Source organism: Amblyomma mixtum (assembly GCF_055824585.1). Classification (NCBI taxonomy): domain Eukaryota; kingdom Metazoa; phylum Arthropoda; class Arachnida; order Ixodida; family Ixodidae; genus Amblyomma; species Amblyomma mixtum. The sequence continues at coordinate 92,843,472 of NC_143020.1, forward strand.
TTTTGTTTTCTATCATGTTTGTGCCACGTAGCGCCTACCTAGGTGCTCTGTAAATAGTTTTTTTGTGTATACACAAACACACACATATATGTATATATATCCTTTCTGTACACAACCATGTAGAATAAATACCATGAAAGAAAAAAAAAAAGATAACTTAGTGCTCTCGTGCACTGGCCAAAGCGATTAAGTAACAACATTACCTTTGAAGCACATATTCTCCCATTTTTATGTGACCATCTATTCTGCAGTGGTCATAATGTGAACGAACACTAATATCTTCGGTTAATGCAAACTAACGGTGTTTGTACTCTAAAAAGGCTTCCGTCACTGGAAAATACTGCCAGCAGAGCATTTTTCCACACTAAGCATTTAGAGTTCACATATCGCGAATAGCTAACCGTTATATATCATAATTGGCCATCTTCCTCCATGTTCGCCATAATCAGAGTGGCGGTAGGTACCTACAGCATAATTATATCCTCATCTTTTAGAAAGTCTCAATAATAATATAAAACAAACCTTCGGGATTTATATATTTCTCACCAAATATTTCCTCCTCTCTACAGCCTTCGTAGGTGGCTGACGTCACGGTCTGCAGTACGCTGGCAGTCAAGCCAGCGTTCTCTAAAAGATGCGAGATAAAATGGCGCTGCTCTTCTCGGTCCATGTATTGGGTCTTCGGTGTGAACTTCAGCAAAGGCTGCGAATAAATCACAAGAAAAGTTGCAAACACTTCAATTACTCCTGGTCAGTTTAAACGGTGAAACCTTCCGGCACGACCAGACCAGCACGTCGAGCAAGAACGGCGATAGCGCAGAAGCCCAACATTTCGCCGCGCAAGTAGCTTCACGTGTACCGGAAGATACGTATTTTAAGCCATGGGTTTAAAAACTACAGAAACCAAATTTTCTGTTCCTTGTTTTCTTCGTTGAAATGGTGCACCAGTACATGGATCACCATGTAGAATTGATCTATTCCTGGCGAATAATATAAATTGAATAACATCTCCCATTTCGTTCGGTTTCGCTTCCCACAGCTGAACGGTGGCTATGAGATGTAAGTTGACTTCGCGTCATAGAAGGCGTGAGAAATACTGAGATATATCGTTACTTTTTCGTTTTAATTTCCTCCAACTCTTCGACTAAAAAGCCCCAAGAGCCGAAACGAAGACGAACGAACAAGCAGCTGTAATAAAACGGTTTATTTTTATGCCTCATGTGAACTCAAGCTTACTAATATTTCACAGCCACTCTTCCGCTGTTGCAACCTAAACTGAGTTAACCGTAGAGAAACAATTCAATTACTAATCATTTGCCCAGTGCAGATGAATTTCATGAGGCAACTTATCTTTACTAAATTTGCGCATTAGTAAAAACAGAGCACTGAACTAAAATATGGTGTATCACTTTACTAACTGCGTGCATTTAATCATTTTTGTCCGTAATATTTATTGATGAGCTCCGATTTTGCCACTTTTTTGGACCAATTAGTGTCCGTGGTTAACTGCAGCTGTGTGGCTGCATCAAAAGCTACATCTGACTCAATCTTTATGTAGGTCCATAAGTGGACATTTCTGACCCAAGAGTCATAAGGTCTTACATGGCCATGCTTAACTCATGGGTCATAGGCAGTGTTGCCACGGCACACAAAAAAATAGTAGTAGATTTTTTCGCGAAAAATCAGTAGAAATCAGTAGATTTTTAATTTCAATTTTTGTACTCAGTTTATGAGCCCACGAATTCAGCGCTTATATTAGTACTCTGCTGTTGTATTGTAGCTTCTAAGAAATAGTACAAAAATTGGCCTCGAGATTCTTGGCAATACTTTTGAAAAACCCGGGGATCCAGAGAGCCATTGTCAAGCACGAAGTGAAAAACAGTGAAGCCCTCTGATGGCATATTCAAAGGCGTCAGATGGTAGTTAGTACCTGAAATCTTTAGAGTATAGTATCTTCCAGACAGGGGTGATTGGGAGATCGCTGGGAGAGGCCTCCGTGCTGCAGTGGACATAAATATAGGTTGATCACGATGATGACGATCCAGAAATAAGAAAATATGAGTCCCTTATAGCTTACGCAAATAAACTTTATTGCGCGTGAACAGGCAACTTCAAAATGGTCATGTATATGACTAGATATGCTGTGAAATTCCACAAGTGGCTGTGCCAGCAAAGCCGCATTAAATACACTCATGCTTATCCTTGTGCCAGTCGTCCATTCTCCTTATCAGTGGCCTGTCAATGTTGAAGCTGTGACTTGATGAAGACGTCATCAGGCGTTCCGTGTGCAGAAGGCCACAGATAGTCTCCGTGCTAAGCTTGTTCGGCAGTGTTGTCTTCAGGTTGTTTACAGCAGAAAATACCCGCTCAACTGCTGCACTAGAATGCGATAAGCACAGTATAGCCGTCACAAACTCGGTCAATGCAGGAAAAGCGGCGCTTCCATCACAATGTTTTTGAGAAAACACGACTGCCCAGAACTCGTGCAACAAGGTATCTTCGCTTGTAGGGATATCAGCATTTCTTAAATATCGCCATTCGGTATCCAAAGATTGCAATGCTTTGCCGGATACTAAATTCGGAAAGGCTTGCGCCAGTGGTGCAAGATGCGCTGCCTTCCCCGTCATGGACACAGTAGGATCTAGGAGTTCGAGATGTTTTAAAACCGGCTCTTGAAAAGGGATACGCTTCAGAATTTGGTCGACACTCTCAATGACTTTTTTGACATTGGATGAAGAAGCTTGTGTGGCTTCAAATCAAGAAAAGCCCCAGATTTCTTCAACGTGCCCTCTCTTTTCGGACTTAAGTTCAAGTAACTGTAGACGTCCCGCACGAGATCTTCAACAACGCGTGGAAGTTTCGAACAAGCATACGATGCGCACAAGTGAAAATAATGACACGTGCACTTAAGAATGAACAAGCCGGGAATCTCCTTCTTCAGCAGTACCATCACAGAATGTTTACTTCCCATCATGACACTTGCACCGTCTGCAGCAAAGCCGACTAAATTTTCTTGGAACACCCGAAACTGTACTGAAAAAGTAGCAGCTTTTGCTTTCGTTTCAGTAGAAAAGCAAGAAAATCAGTAGATTCAAGCGCTTTATCACTGAATCAGCAGAAAATTTTAAAAATCAGTAGATCTACTGATAAATCAGCAGCCGTGGCACCACTGGTCATAGGTCCATGTATGACACTATCGCCCTGTAGTGGAAGTAGGCCTTCAACCGGATGCACTCATGGGGTTGTGGATGCGGATTTGTACAATGATTCTGTTGACCAGGTAGGCCTGAGGGTGCATGCACTGAGAAGGGAGGGAGGCACTCTTGAAGGATGGGGTATGTCTTGCACAGACCCCATGACACTGAGGACGTGAACACAGAGGACACTGAGGACGTGAACTTCGTTCATTTTTTTTTTCTGTGTAAAAATTTATTCTTTACCTCTTTGTGGCAATATCATTGTTTGTTGGGCAGCAAAAGACACATTTTTTCGCGAGAAAATTGAATTTAATATTTCTCCTCGCAATCGATTGAAACTAGTAACTTCAACAGTGAAAACCACCTCATGATCACTGTTTACAAATGGATTTCGGTGTTACAGATGTCCCCGGAATCCTCGAAAAATGAAAAGAACAGCCTTGACGCACCGCAATTTGCTCGCGCAAATAGCCAGGGACGCAGGCACTAGTACTTAATTTTCTGACTTTTTCTAGGTGACAAAAACTCTGTTTCCAGGTAAAGTACCAGATGAGCTTTAATTTGTCCACAGTCATCTATCGATACAGATGAGCTTTAATTTGTCCACAGCGTCCTTTAAGGAAAAAAAAGATGATAATTTATTACCTCGACATTCACAATCTACCTGGCTCTATACTCGGCGCGTTCTTAGTATATTAGAGGAAGTATCTGCTACTCTTTGTTTGCCTACTCCATATTCTTCTTGAGCCTGACGGGCACGCAAATAGTTCGCCTTGGCTCTTGCCTGCTATATTTGTGCGTATGTGTGCGTTCGTGGTGTGTGCGTGCGTTCGTGGTGTGTGTGTGCGCGTGCGTGCGTGCGCGTGTATGGTGAGGGGGAGGAGGGAGGATATTCCTGCTTCTACTTACATTCATGCCCTGACAGTTTGTTCTACATGTTCCAGCAGTGCACTCTTGAAATCTCCGCCACGTTACTCGTGGCGCCATCTCTCTCAGGTTCCATGCAACTGCTACACGCGGGAATTTAAGGGTGATTCAATTTCCTGGCCCATTCAAGTGCGAGGGGTATGGAAGTCTATTACTATTATTGTGCTGTTGCTCATTAGTAATTTCATCCTATTCTAGTATACGTTTAAAAACTACCTTAACCCACCGCAGTAACATACTACCATCGGCGTTCTGGTGCTGGGCCCACGGTCGCTATAGATCTAATCACGGCGGCTGCATTTCGACGGTGGCGAAATGCAAACCTCAATCGTATAGTGCGCCATGGCAGATATCGTTAAAAAACGCCCAATGGTCACAAAAAGTTCGGAACCCTCCACTAGAGCGTAGGTCTCTTTTTCAAAGCCGTCAAGCAGGATTTTTTTTTTTCATTCTTTCCAGTAATTTCGGATAAAAATTTTTCCCAGATAAAAAAAAAGAACGCTGCAATTTTCCTCTACTCCAAAGTAGCCTTATTTAATTCCTCAGACACCAGATATTCTCATCTTAAAGATCACTGCCGCGATTGTGGGAAAGAAAACGATAAAAAAGAAATAGAAAAAGTGCCGCCCTTTGGTCACAAAAACTAAAATTTTGTTTAGACACCGGGATAAAATGACCAGGGAGATTATGGAAGCTTATTTCATAAGGAAGAAGGAATCGCAGTGCATCAGCCAGCCTTCCATTGGCATTAGTTGACAAAGAAGTATCGTTTTTAGATAATTCTTGACTTGTTTCATTTGGGTTCTCAGGGGTGCCTTTGTTCGGAGTTCACCACGTGGCATATGGTGCGATTGGTGATCTTGATTCTGCTAGACCAATGCTCGTTGCTCTGTTTGTTCACGTGATTATGATGTATATATGTTTTCTTTTTTCAATAAAAAATTCACTTTCGAGTCAGCGCTCATCTTTGTGTCCTCTTGCTTCTTCTGTCGTCTTGTTCGCGCTGTTCCCTCCCACGATGAAGCTACCATGGCCGCGGCCGGAAGCCCCGCCTCCCCCCGTTCTCGCACGCGCGTCGGCAGCCGGCGGAGGAACCGAGTGGGTGGGCCGTTGGAGGAGCGCCGGTAAAAACCGACGAGAAGAGAGAAAAAGGCGCGAAGGCGCCAAAATTCAAGTTTTGACTACAGATAACTCGGCTTCCACTAAAGGCATAAAAAGAATTCTTGCTTGAGGATATTGGTAAAGCGGCGTCCTTTAATATCCTAATACCGCAACTTTATTCGGAGCCCCTTTAAAAAGAAGTGAGCTTATCTTTCCACCTATTCCTGATGCTTGGAATGCGACCAACGTTAATGTGACCTCGAGTGCTGCTTATGCTAGATCACTGACAATAAGCAGCAACAGTATTCAGTCTCATGCAAGTATATCGGATTATTCTCATAAGCATCTATGGCTCCCTCGTCCTCTTTGGCAAAAAACTTATTTAACCTCAACAAGTAGCAGCTGAGCACACAGGACAAGGCTCATGCTTTATGGAATTGAAGTGAGGTTCAAATTTTGAACCAAAATGTTGAAATTCATCACCTTAAAATACTTTACTTTTGGTGGTATATATTATTGCCCTAATGCAAAAGCCATGAATTTTTAGTGCTGCAGTACTCCCAGCTGCCACTAAAGCTCGCTGTTTAATTTTCAGTACTGTGGTCATTATTTTCATGACCAAGGCACTCGACTCGTTACTGCACTTACCGCAACAAAAGTGTAGTCATTTACAAGAATAGTGCTTTGGACTTATTAGTCTGGTTGCATGGCTAGAGGTCATGTTCTAGTCACGTGGTCATTGACGTGTTGTATATCTACACTCCGTTTCATACATAGCGGGCAGCGCTGCGGAGGTTGCTGAAGTAGTGCGTCCACGAAATTATATTGCTCCGCCACATATTCGTTCTTCTCGAAACTCCGGTCATTTTTTGGACGAATACAAAGAGCGGCATAAAACGATGTAGTAGCATTGAAAATGACGGTCTAAGCTGTGAGGCGCTCAGTGTTCGGGCTCTCTGGCCATAACTTTCACGGGGAGTGAACTACTTTTTGGGCGCGGATTTAGTAGAAGCGATTCGCCCTACCAACCGCGTATCATACCGCCACGTGTACTTTTTGCTTCTCGAAATCTCTACGAGTCGCAGGACGGAAATGTGGCAAGAGGTAAAACGAAGTCCAGAAGGTACCAGTCACGGCACTTAAGATTTGTCGCTACAAAATGTTTGTTCGCTTTGGTTATATAACGAACTATTTTTTGCGTGCGGACTTAGCCTGCGCGAACAGGCGCGCTAGCTTTGGCAGCGTTGCCTGCTATGTATGAAACGGAGTATAGATATAGTATAGATCACCAACAGGCTACACCATGAGGCTTGCTTCATGCCTCAGGGTTCAGTAATCTTCAGAACCTGAGCTTTTTCTTCATGCCCGGACATCTAATCTGTATGCACTACTATCATACAATGACTGAACTTAAAGGCGTATAGACACCTAATTTTAGTTGCATATTTCCTTCTCTGTAATGTTGTATAAGACATTAGAATAGATGGATCACCAAGTGGTATTTGTTTATGGCCACTAAATAATTAAGAATGAATTTCTCATCTCATCAATGTCCCGGTTTCATCAACTGAACAGCTGTAAGGACAAAAGTAACCATAGGCCACGTGAGGCATAAAAAAGCTGCAGTATGCAATATAATCACTGACTTGATTGTCATCATTCGGCTCTTGAAGCAGGCTGGCTTGAGCACTGTGGAGAATTACAACTAAAACTGGGTTTGACAGGGCATGTAATGCGAAGGTGAGATAACCGCTGGTCTTTAATGGTAACGGATCGAGTGGATGCGAAGAGAAAGCCTAGTGGTGAATTAAAATTAGAACTATCATCAAGAGGAAAAAGTGGGCTTGGGCAGGGTATTAATTTTGATATTTGTAGTTTTATTTTTATTTGATTATTTTTTCCATCGCTCTCACTATCATCATCACTACCTCTAGCACTACCACTCGCCACAGCTATCATTGTCACTACCGTCACTGATAAACAGTAGCCTAATCAAATTTTGCATTTCATTTTCATTACCATACAACTTATGATTGACAGCTACTGCAGACACTTTCTCAGACAACTTCTATGAAAGAAACTGGACGGAATATACATGCTATTTTGCCCTGTCCACGCCATTCATGAGTAAAGAAAGGCTGTCGCCCTAAAAATACTACTAATGCTTCAAAGAAATGCGACACAAAAACTGCGAGTGCTGAGGTCATTTCTCCACATCAATCACTAATCAGACCGATTGTGAGACCCCATCATTTGCCTGCAAGGCATTGCATTTCACTTGCTTCACCGACCATCTAGAGGATGACAGATGACTGCCTCAGGTAAAAAAAAATGAAGAAAAGCACATAACGTTGGGTGAACGCAAAATGGACACAACTCCATGCAATTTGCATGGGTGATGCACCAGCATAAAAGAAACAGCCTTTATTAGCAGGTAGCATGCACACAAGGACTTATATAAAAGTAGTAGAACTCTGATGCGAGTTGTAAGGTGGTCCATAGACTAGACAACAAATACAGCAGGTAATACTGAAAGTATTAAAATATGCATAATTACGCTCGTCAAGTAATGAATGGGCAGCTAGTGCTGGTACAGCCTTTGTCAAAAGTTTAGAGCCCAGGGGGTTTGCTTCTGGGCTGCATTGCTTTGCTCGTAATGCGACCTCAGCGTCCCAAATCTCCTGAAGGTAAGAAGATTTTTGGTCCTACTCCCTCGGATGCGTAGGACTTCCACAAGTGCTGCAGGAGCGCCACAATAGTGCTTAGAAGCAAACCCCTGGGCTCTAAACTTTTGACAAAGGCTGTACATAGCTGCTTGGCAACTGCTTCCATAAGTGTGGAGCTATAAAGAGAAACAGAATGACCTGTAGATTGCACCGATGTCGGGTATAGTGAATATTGAAAGTCCACAGTGAATACATGCTGTCATAGTTAGTTATTCTCATTGAAGGACAAGTAATGGTGTTACGAATTATGAAATTATCAGCATATGAATACAGTTTACAATAGTATACTCCACATATGGTAAGCAATCCATTCCTGCTTGTTTAGAAGCTGTTCAGTGTACAGCTAAGTATTGGGTCATTTCTATGAAGGCAATGGTAGCAGAATACGTTAGACAAACCCTGAAAGCACACGTACTGCAAGGATGAATGAACATTAGGAAGTGACCACGATTAAAATGACTAGAGCAAGTTTTAAAACAGACATCAAATGTTATGACCTATGATCTACAGACTGCTGCCTTGTTTCTTTAACGTCACTGAAAGTGCTTGATTTCGGTATCCTAAGATTGTACAGCCTATGAAAGAAACTGGACGGAATATACATGCTATCTTGCCCTGTCTAGCATGTCGCTCTTGCTGCAAAGCTATTATCCGGCCAACTTAGACATAAGCCCTTTTGCTCTGCCATGGTCTGCTCGGCCACGCACAGAGATTGAGGCTCTTGTGACTCTGACAACACTCTTCAGGTTACTACAACAACAAGTCCCTGCTCACTGACCAGCAATTCTACAAGACAGAGGTAGAAAGGGAAGCGTGAACACATGGCAACAATCACAGATGCGGGTATCATGGCCCACATACTTCTGCAAGGCACTGCAGGAGAAGCCAGACATTAACTACAGATCCGTTTTTTTCCTTTTCTTTGCACATTAAGCGTGCGTGCACCCCTGTATGTTATTTGTTCTGGACAAGTGTGAACTGACACATTCGCGTACATACTCCATGGCTGGCAGCTAATACCCGAATAAGAAGTACCCCCACAAACCCCGCAAACAAGGCTAAAGGTCAAATCGGGCTTACAGCTTCTCCAACTGGAGGGGGCAGATGGAACAGCAGAATGAGCAGGGAGTGCAAAATGATGTGCACCTCTAAATAAATGGCTTGAGCTCACACACACCCATTGACAAACAAAGCATGTTTCATGAACGCCAAGGGGCTACTTCTAAAGCATCCTCTGCTAGGAAGGCAAGTGTAGAGAGCTGGAGGTGCGTGGCATGTTGGGGCGGCTACCTGTAAAAATCCAGTCAACCCTGAAGGAGGTGGCATGCATGCCGAATTCCTCTTCATCTCCCAAAACCTCCCTCTCAATAACGTACCTTCCCAGGGATGGATCAAACAACGTGACATCACCACCTTCCTCTGGCCAAATGCTGTCTGTTCCATGAATGTCTGCGCTAACAGAAGAATGCCTCTGAACACTTTTACAGTGAGTGGCTACTGTTCCTCGAGCTGCCTGCAGTCTTTGTCCGTCAAAGGATGTCAGTCCACTAGGTAAGGTTCTAGTCTTCTGGGCCACAGCGTGGCTTAAAGCATCATGCCCACCGGAAGGTGGACACTGGGTTTCCTCCTTTATGACCACGACAGCAGCAGAATCACAGCCTTCTCTTGTACTCGCTGAACAACCAGAAGTGTTACTGCTCATACCACTGACTTGCCTTTGTGGTTTCAAGGTGACGGTAGCCCTCTGTTTCCGATCCTTTACTCTAGGTAAGATAGTGACAGGCGGCTCAGCAACACAAACAGCAGCAATTTTTTCAGACTGCCTCTTTGAAAGAAGCAGGTCATGGCCACCAGACCCTCTGTCCCCAGTTGTTTTCACAACTAGATCAGAGCAGAGTGATGGACTGGACCTTTCGTCACAGCTGTCCAGGCTTATTGTGACAGGCGAACTCGTATCGCTGCGTTCAGGTGATGCACAGGCGTCGAGATCAATGCACAAAACAGAACCGGAAGCAGAGTTCTGGGACGACGTGGCAGACTGCATGTTGCCGGACACATCACTTGAAGCACTTTCAAGCTTGCAAATGGACGAGTGGGCAGGCGCACGTGAAGAAGTGGAGTCACGCGATGGCATCACATTAGAAACTTTTTTTCCAACAGTGCCGTCATTCAGGTTGGGCTCGCCGTCTAGACTGCAATCGTCTTCCTCACTGGACAATGTAATTGTGGAGGCAGGTGACAGTCCCACAATCATGCAGTCAGGTATGTCAGATTTGCTGTCGGAAGAAGGCTGCTCGGCCCCACTGCCTGATGGCTCCAGGTTCTTGCTCTCCGCTGAACCAGATCCAAAGGAAGTAATGCACTCGACTGGTGAGCTTGGGCTGTCTTCCACCTCGGACCCCACACTGGTGTCTTGCGTCAGTGGCTCCTCAACCAACTCCTTTTCTGGTGGCTGAACAATAGAATGGGCATCAACATCCAGCTTGGGTGCATCCGAGGCTTCATGGGTTTTTGTTGCCGAGCTCCAAGAGCAGGCATTGACCTCCTTGGGCTGCACTGCAATGTCTGAGCTCCCCACAGTTACAAGTGGCAGCGTGTGAGCACTGACCTTGATGGGTTTGGCCGGTGCTTCCTTTGGTGTATGTGCCATCAAACTCACTCTCTCACTGAGGTTAACGGCATCTTCAGACCCTTGTGCAACGCTCGAGGTCCCCCCACTCTCTTTCGTTGCAGTGCAAGCACTGACTTCAGTGGGTTCACTAGTTGCTTCATTCCGAGTTTCTGTCATTGAGCTCGAACTAGTGCTGATGGCTTTAGGCTGTGGTGCACTGCACACACTGTCTGTAATGGACTGGACTGTTGCTTCCTTTGGAGTTTCCGCTGTCAACTCCAAACTGGGGTCAATTGCACCTACCGGCTCTGATGCAGCATGCAAGCACTCCCCTGTTGTGTCCGTCACAGACTGTGCACTGACCTCAGCAGACTCTAGAGTTGCTTGCTTTGGGGTCTCTGACATCAAAGCCACAGTGGGGCTACCAGCATTTTTGGGATCTGGTGCAGCATACAGACTCTCCCCTGTCATTTTCGTCACAGTCTGTGCACTGACCTCAGCAGACTCGACTGTTGCTTGCTTTGGGGTCTCTGACATCAAAGCCACAGTGGGGCTACCAGCACTTTTAGGCTCTGGTGCAGCATGCAGACTCTCCCCTGTCGTTTTCATCACAGTCTGTGCACTGACCTCAGCAGACACGACTGTTGCTTGCTTTGGGGTCTCTGACATCAAAGCCACACTGAGGCTACCAGCATTTTTGGGCTCTGGTGCAGCATGCAGACTCTCCCCTGTCGTTTTCATCACAGTCTGTGCACTGTTACCAGCAGACTCAACTGTTGTTTGCTTTGGGGTCTCTGACATCAAAGCCACACTGAGGCTACCAGCATTTTTGGGCTCTGGTGCAGCATACAGACTCTGCCCTGTCATTTTCATCACAGTCTGTGCACTGACCTCAGCAGACTCGACTGTTTGCTTTGGGGTCTCTGACATCAAAGCCACACTGAGGCTACCAGCATTTTTAGGCTCTGGTGCAGCATGCAGACTCTCCCCTGTCATTTTCGTCACAGTCTGTGCACTGACCTCAGCAGACTCAACTGTTGTTTGCTTTGGGGTCTCTGACATCAAAGCCACACTGAGGCTACCAGCATTTTTGGGCTCTGGTGCAGCATACAGACTCTGCCCTGTCATTTTCATCACAGTCTGTGCACTGACCTCAGCAGACTCGACTGTTGTTTGCTTTGGGGTCTCTGACATCAAAGCCACACTGAGGCTACCAGCATTTTTAGGCTCTGGTGCAGCATGCAGACTCTCCCCTGTCATTTTCGTCACAGTCTGTGCACTGACCTCAGCAGACTCGACTGTTGTTTGCTTTGGGGTCTCTGACATCAAAGCCACACTGAGGCTACCAGCATTTTTAGGCTCTGGTGCAGCATGCAGACTCTCCCCTGTCGTTTTCATCACAGTCTGTGCACTGACCTCAGCAGACTCGACTGTTGTTTGCTTTGGGGCCTCTGACATCAAAGCCACACTGAGGCTACCAGCATTTTTGGGCTCTGGTGCAGCATGCAGACTCTCCCCTGTCATTTTCGTCACAGTCTGTGCACTGTTACCAGCAGACTCGATTTCTGCTTTCTTTGGGGTCTCTGACATCAAAGCCACGCTGGGGCTACCAGCATCTTCGGGATCTAGTGCAGCATGCGGACTCTCTCCTTCTTCCGTCACAGTCTGAGCACTGTCCTCAGCAGACTCGACTGTTTCGTGCTTTGGGGTCTCTGACACTAAAACTACACTAGTCCTACCAGCATCTTTAGGCTCTGGTGCAGCACACAGACTTTCCACCATCGTTTCCATCACAGTCTGAGCACTGTCCTCAGCAGACTTGACTGTTTCTTGCTTTGGAGTCTCTGAAACTAGAGCTACACTAGTTCTACCAGCATCTTTGGGCCCTGGAGCAGTACACAGACTTTCCGCTATCGTTTCCGTCACAGTCTGAGCACTGTCCTCAGCAGACTCGATTGTTTCTTGCTTTGAAGTCTCAGACATCAAAGACGAGCTAGGGCTACCAGCATCTTTGGGCTCTAATGCAGCATGCAGGCCCTCCGTAGTTGTTCCTGCTGCAGTGTGAGCACCAACTTCGTAATGCTCAGCTGTCAGTTTGTGTGAGGTTTCAGTGATCAAGGTTGAACTGGGGCCAGCAGCACCTGCAGATTGCGGTGCAACACACACACTCTCCCCCGTCACATCCGTCACAGTATTAGTCATGCTTCTGGTGAACTTAGCTGGTGCCAGTAGGCTGCCACGTGCTTCCTGTCTTGGAGAGTTTTTTCCAGGCGCGGAATCGGCAGATAGCCCGGAGCTAGTTTTCGACTTCCTGGCCGCATTCTGTGTTTGCAAGCTCCTGCGGCCAAAGGGGTTCTGGGCGAGCTTCTCTGGGTATTTAGGCACTGGAATTTGTATGGACGGCACGGCATCGACCTCAAGTCCCCGGCAGCGATGCCGGATAGAAACAAAGTCCTTGGCCGAGTCGAAGTGTCGGAAGCACACGCGCGGACTCCGTGGCCTGTTGGCCTTGAGGTTGATGTGGACACCTTTCAGCCAGGCGGAGCGCAGAGACGACTCCTCCTTCTTGGAGGGAAGTGCAAAAAGCCACATGCCAACCTCTTCCTGGCCAGTTCCGGCTGCCAGAGGGCACCCCACAACGCAGCATTTGTAGGAGTTCCCTTCTTCTTTGGCACTGCACAGAAACCGAGAAATAAATTCATTTGCATAATGTATGCATGCTGTTCAAAAAAAAATTCAGGGGGCACTTTGGCTCTCCAAAGTGTTGCAAGGCGAAAGCCTTTCCTGGCGCACTGTTTCAGTGCTTTATTTGACTACACATTTTGACTGCAGACTTTGACTGTTTCCTTAGCACGACTCTCTCTCTGCTTCGGCGAGTTCGGTTGTATCCATGGCTCTGTTCGCAGTAATAAGGTAAGTAATGTGGTCACCCACGGACACCTTACGCCCCCTGTCAGAGCGGATGACAACTATTTTACTGGTTGTGTGCTCCAAAAGGGGGCGTCAGGCATCCGTGGGTGACCTCATTACTTCAAATCCACGCACTCTGACGTCATAACCATTTCAACCAACCGAAAAGCGTGACACTTCTGCTGACAACCTTCTGTCGACAACGATGAGGCATTAAAGGTTTTCGCCTTAATAGGGCTTTTAGGACTTTTCAGAAACAAACTAAGAGTACACGAAAGCCGTTTCTGTATGTAGGTTTTGTAATCAAGCATACACAAAGTAAAAGGATAGTTGTCATCTTGTTCCCAAATTATTTATTAAATACTGAAATTTTTTAGTGAGTATCGTTAGCCCGCATGACATTATTTGAAACTAGAGATGGTCATATTTCTAGACTATTACATTTGGTAAAACTGTCGTAGCTGTCTGTTGTTCAAGGCATTCGCTTTCAAATCTCCAACTCGATTTGCTTAATTATGCATGCAAGGTGGTGCCAATCAGCAAAAAACACATCCTAATGTGACACAGTTCTTGCGATCCGCCAACAGCATACAGCAGCAAGACAGCTAACAACTGTTTCGTTTTCACTTTTGGTAAGTGAAACGAAAAAAAAAAAGCAACACACATCACAACAGCCACATCACATGAAGGAGGGGTTCCGTGTCAATCGTCACCATGTTGCATGCGTAATTATGAGGATCAAGTAGTAAATTTCGACACGAATATCTTGGAACCCAAACATGCAATGACAATCCTCCCAAAGGGAGTTGTCTAGAAACAGAACCGCGGCTGAGTTTTCCATACAAACATGCACACTGACTGCCATGACTTGAAAGTTTATGACTGGAGGCAATTATACTCAGTTTCATACACAGGAGGCAACACTGCGGAGGTTGCTGAAGTAGTGTGTTCGCGAAACCATATTACTCTGCCACGTATCAATCATTCTTCTCGAAACTCTGGTCATTGTTTGGACGAATACGAAGAGTGGTAAAAAACGATGTAGCAGCATTGAAAACCACGGTCGAAGCTGTGAGGCGCTCAGTGTTCGGGCGCTCCGGCTGTAATTTTCATGGAGTGTGAACTACTTTTTGGGCGCGGATTTGGTAGAAGCGATTTGCCCTACAAACCGCGATCATGCCGCCACGCGTACCTTTTGCTTCTCGAAATCTCGACAAGCCGCAGAACGAAAATGTGGCAAGAGGTAAAACGGCACTTAAGATTTGTCGCTATGAAATATGCTTGTGTTCGCTTTGGTTGTATGGCGAACTACTTCTTGCGTGCGGACTTAGCCTGCGCAAACAGGCGCGCTAGCTTTGTCAGCGTTGCCTGCTATGTATGAAACAGCGTATAGACAACTGATGATGGAAACTGCCCTCTCACTTCATGTCCGCCTTGCCGCATAACCAACCTGTGAAAACCGCTTTCATGTGCTCCTCATGATCTGTTTTTAAAAAATCCTGAAACTCTGTGCGTGTCTGTCTAGCTGTCTTTACCGTCATTTTGATCGCAATTTAATGTCCTTGCCATGCCCAAACAGTTTGCCCGTACCCCACCACAACTGAAAGTCTCATTCTGAACATTTGCATACACATCAACAAAAAGAGCCTCCACCTTCGCAGTTACCTTTGATCTCATAACCAACCACTTTGGGCTGTGGACCGACCTTCTTCAAGGCATTGCTGTACACACCAGCCGCTCCTGCCCGGAAAAAGGTCAGTCTCCACACCGAACTTGTTGTGTACAAAAGCCAAGACACAAAGAATGCAAATTTGTGCGTTTCCAAGCTTCATCTGGCCCATTAATGAGAGTTACTTTTACAATTTTTACAAAGTTGATTATTCCTAAAGCTTTATTCTTTAAGCAGTGCTGTATTTTAAAATGTATCTGTGTGTGTGTGTGCGTGTGTGTGTGTGTGTGTGTGTGTGTGTGTGTGTGTGTGTGTGTGTGTGTGTGTGTGTGTGTGTGTTTAGGGTATGTTTGCCTTTCTACAATGGTTTTCTGTATTTTCTCTGTAGACCGCATCATTTGCCTAATTTTTCGTGTACTAGATGTTTGTTCTTATTTATGATGTTTCCTCCCTACAATAATGCCCCAGTGGGGCGCTGTAGGTACTGTGTATAAATAAATAAATAAGCTAGAGCAAGAGGGGGTGATGTATGGTCTGACATGATCTGAAGACAATCTCTCTGGGCTTAACTTGAAGCAACACGCTTTTTCATAAAAGCCGGATGAAATACCGGAGCATAGCTAGCCAGTTAGTTATTCTATCCTTCCCCACATTATTATTGGACAGTAACTGATCATGGCACCAGAAAAAGTTTACTGATTTCATTCGGGCCAACAAAAAACGTCGATGACCTGCAAATCACATTAGACTACATGTGAAGGCCTTTCCTTTAAAGGAGTGGTGTTGGCAACAGGGAGAAAATATGGAACTGTTACTGGGAGACACTAGAAAACAGGACATGGTCCCCAAGAGGGAAACCAAAAAAAAAAAAAAAGCAATGTGGACAACCAGGCTGAGCCAAAGGAGTGAGAGGCGTGCACTTATCTAAACAACACTTCCTCTCACTGCCCAGGTCGAGAGCTCTACAGTTTCTTCCCCTCTCAACGACCTCGACCTTCGTCCATCCGGGGTTCTTTAATGTCCACTGCCATTTGCACGGAACACGGGCCTCTAGCACTTCGCCTTCACATCCAAATGCAAGCGCCGCGGACGGAACTGAACCCATGCCTTTCAGGTCAGCAGCTGAGCACCATGGCCACTGAGCCAGTACGAACAACTCTATACGACGAGCAGTTTGATAGTCCTGCCAACGCCTTGCTACAAGTAGAGATCATTTGCACAGGTGGGTGCAGAACAGGGATTTGGAGGTGCTGGCTTGACTACTTGAATGAACTGCAAGTGACTCGTTCCCAGCGCCGTCAACGAGAGAAGCAGCTGAATAGGGGATATTCAAAATTCCGCAAGTGCGCTTTCCCGCATAACAATGTTGCCCCTAACAAGATGGCCGACTTCGCTATAAAGGAACTACATGGGCTTCAGGACAAGCGCCAAAGGTGTGGACAGAATGTAAGAAACGTATTTTGGAAGAATCAAACAAAAAACCAGTCTTTCTTGCTTTGTTTCAGCTGGAAACGCATGGTCCGCCATCTTGTTGGGTTCCGCAAGTGCGCTTTCCCGCATAACAATGTTGCCCCTAACAAGATGGCCGACTTCGCTATAAAGGAACTACATGGGCTTCAGGACAAGCGCTAAAGGTGTGGATAGAATGTAAGAAACGTATTTTGGAAGAATCAAACAAAAAACCAGTCTTCCTTGCTTTGTTTCAGCTGGAAACGCATGGTCCGCCATCTTGTTGGGTTCCGCAAGTGCGCTTTCCCGCATAACAATGTTGCCCCTAACAAGATGGCCGACTTCGCTATAAAGGAACTACATGGGCTCCAGGACAAGTGCTAAAGGTGTGGATAGAATGTAAGAAACGTATTTTGGAAGAATCAAACAAAAAACCAGTCTTTCTTGCTTTGTTTCAGCTGGAAATGCATGGTCCGCCATCTTGTTGGGGGCAACATTGTTATGTGGGAAAGCGCACTTGCGGAATTTTGAATGTCCCCTATACTGGAGAACTGACTACCCTTCCAGCTCTCTCTGCACAGTGGGTGCTGCAAAAAGGAAATAAAGCATTGACAAAAATTAGAAAGCTCTTAGAGTGACTTACACAGGTTCTCTAAAGCTCTTAATGGGATCCTCTACTATGTGGCTGAAATTGTGGACGGAGGACGCAGCAGTCTGTCGTCCTCTCTGCGTTGCCGTGCCTGCGACCAAACCGCTGGTGGACGGCCCATTCACTTTCTGCAGACCCATGTCGGTGGGGGCCTTCTTCCGCGCGTCCTCTTTTCGGTGCCCTCTACGTGTGTCCTGCAGCTTTGATTTCTTCCTGTCTTTCGTCCGCTGTATCACATCGCTTCCAGGCCTTTTGACACCGGTCCTCTCGGAAGACCGAGGGGCATCCCTCTCACTGCGACTCCTGTCCAGCCGTCTAGAAACATCCTTCCTCCCAGAAGACCGAGGGGCATCCCTCTCGCTGCGACTTCTGTCCCGCCGTCTAGGAACATCCTTCCTCCCGGAAGACCGAGGGGCATCCCTCTCGCTGCGACTTCTGTCCCGCCGTCTAGGAACATCCTTCCTGACTGTTCCCCTCCCCCGTGCCGCAACACTAGGCGACGGTCCAGATTCCATGTCATTCACCGCCTTAGTGCAGTCGGGGTTATCGACGTCAGTCGAGTCATCCGATTCAAGGCACTCCTCCTTAAGGCGCTTCGGTAAGCTCGCCTTTGACCTTGTCACTTGCTCCGGAGATGGGCGTCGCAGAGTTTTCGTAGACCGAGACACTGCACCCACCTGCTTGGTCGTGCAGTCTCGGTCATGTTTGCTTTTTTTGGATCGTGCCTCGTCTTTGCCGCAGGACGCTTTCTCAACTCTGTTCGACCTGTCTGAAGAGGTGCTGGCAGCCTTGGAGGAAGTGGCTGGACTAGCTTCGCCGGCGAGCCTTGATTCCTTTCGCGAGGAACGCTGCTTGCTTATCGTGGAGTGAGAAACTCTTTCCCGCTCAGACAAGGTCACAGTTTCGGGCTGTCTCCCACGTCCGAGTGATGAGGACTTGGCCTTCAGAACGGTCTTCCGTGTTTCAGAACTGGCGCGCTGGCTCTCGGCTCGCTTTGAAGGCCTCCCTAGATGGGGAGAGAGAAAAGAAATTTAAAAAAAAATTAATTGGAGGAGGGGGTGGGGGGGAGGGGCACGAAAGTTACTGTGTGCACCAAAGAAAAAAAATTTTTCCACATATTTCAACATCTCTTGGGGCAAGGAACTGAGGGAAATACTTGAACTACACTCCCTAACGGAAGTACCTAAGCCCCACATAAACTCCTCTCCACTGTCCATGCGATTTTCTTAAAGAGCACCTTATCCACCATGGCAACGCTGGGAAGCGGACACTTTGCACTTGGCTTCACTAGTGCTAGGCTTAAAACGTAGATTCTGGGGGCAGGACCATAGTCGTACCCTGACGGCTCTACGCCCCGCAGAGATTAGGCTCTTTTAATAGCTTTTTTTATTTATTTCAATCAACTTAATGAAACTGAACCTTTACTATTAGGCTCACATGGGAATTAGCAAGGCATTTCTTAAAGAGGTTTGCTTCAAGAAAAAGCTGTGTTGCTACATTAACTGAATCCATGTTTCCAGCCCAAACAAAAGCCAAGACAAAAATTCGGGGGCACTTTGGCTCTCTAACGAGCTGCAAGGCGAAAGCCTTTCCTGGCGCACTGTTTGGCACTGATAGCCAAACAGCGCCAGTCCTGTTGGTTGTGTGTCTCTTGTGTTCCCGTCTTTTTGCGCTGCTGTTACCTTCCTTAAAATAAAAAAAAATTGATTGATTGCGAGACTGTTTGTGCTGTACTAGTGGTTTATTTGACTACACACTCTGACTACACATTACAACTACACACTCTGACTGCCGACTTTGACTGCTTCTTTAGCACGACTCTCTGCTGCGATGAGTTCAGCTGTATCCGTGCCTCTGTTCGTAGTAATGAGGTATGTAATGTGGTCACCCACAGACGCCTTACGCCCCCTGTTGGAGCGGACAACTACTTTTTATTAGTTGTCGTCTGCTCCAAAAGGGGGCGCCAGGCATCTGTGGGTGACCTCATTACTTTGAATCCGTGCACACTCTGACGTCATAACCATTTCGACCAACCGAAAAGCGACACCTCTGCTGACAACCTTCTGTCGACAACAATGAAGCATTAAAGGCTTTCGCCTTAATATGAAGTATCCATTTCCAGACATTCTTGCGCTTAGCCTCCCTCAGGGGATGAACGACCATTGGACCTTTGTCCCCTATGTTTTCGCGCAGTTTTAAAAACTGTATGACCCACAGGGTCCATATAGCCCAAGTTGACTTGCATAAAATTTGAAAGTACCAGCAGGCAACGCAACAGTTTTTTCCAATTACGACACAGTACAACACCGACACCGCTTACCTCACAGATTGTCCCCTATATGCTGACACTGCTGTAGAGAGAGAGGGGAAAGAGAGAAGGAAAGCACAGGAGAGGATGTTAGCCAGGAGAGGGCTTTGGCTGACTGCCCCGCACTATCTCCGTGCAGGTATCCATGTTTGCCACGCAGCAGGAGTAGAACAATAGATGACTAACAAGGGCACGTTACACATAAATTTTCAAGTCAGGACAGCTTTCTCATCCAACTAGAAACAACCAGCAGCAGTTCTTGTTCTTCTGTACAAAGAGGAGTAGCTATTCGACCAAGTTTCTGCGAACTGAAAACAAGGCCGACAGCTTGCAGTGCTGGTACAGCATAAATGAGCTGTTACACCTGACTGCCTTCAGCTTGCAGCTACAGCTGCTGCTGTTATCTAGTCAGTTTCTTCAGGCACCCAACTGCCGCAAAGCCGGGCACAGCTTGGACAAGTTTTTCACCCATGGTAACAAAGCATTCGTTTGGCACAAGTTACCACAACACCTCTAAAGCAACACCTCCACTTAGTAAGTGACCAGTCCTTAATGAAGGGGGGAGAGACGGAGACACAGAACGTTCATGCACAACTCCCCAGCTCTTCCACTTCAGATGCACTGTCTTCCCTTTGAATGTAAAGGCAATTTTCTATTTCTCTCTGTGCTCTTTTCCTAACCTAAGCATAATGGCTCACAGGAAGCAATGCGGAATTTCAGATCGACGTGCGAGATCTTCACCTGCAAGTTTTTCTAGCTAGTATAGCGTTTCCCTGCTTTCTGAGCTTTCTCAACAGCGAAAGGTCGTGATCAGGCACTAGGCATTCACTTTAAACACCATCAAAACGTCGCTGTTCCTACTGTCAGAACAGCTGAGATTCATTTGTGATGGAACAGCGCAGAACAACGGGACAGGATAGGCGCTGACTTACAACTCAGTTTATTTCGGAGAAACACGGCTTCTTATTCCATCTTTACAACCACGTGCGTCACTTTGTAGCATGCTCAGTTGATGTGAAATATTTACACCATTCCATTCCGCCGGACAAATTAATGGTGCTTGTTGAAGAATGCACAGACACATGCGTCGCGGTCGCTTTTCAAAATGCACGTGAAATGTTTATTCAGGGGTTCTTAGGACTCCTATCGGTGTACCTGAGGTCAACTTACATCCTCTGGGAGGTAAAAGTGTATTTGCAAAAACGCTGTGTACAGATTGGTTCCTGTATCGCACCTTTTCTCAGCGATTTGTACTTGGCCCGAAAAGGCAAGTCCCTTAACGTAAGCCTCGCTCGTACGAGTTTCAAAAATTGTTAGGGTTTGTACACGACTACCTCGTTCTTTATGACTGCCAAGGTCCAAATTCCCAAGAAGCAGTGACGAAGGGTGTGGGACTTTTTGCTCAAGCTTTGCAGTTACTTATTGTCACTCATGAGCTTCCTGTTTTAGGGTCTCCGAAATTTTTGGACCTCAGACTTGAGTTTGCGAGAGGGCATACTTGTTGGGCATAGGGACCTAGAGGGGAGGAAGGCATCACTCCCGTTTGAATTGGCTCATTCAAGGCTGACAAAAAGGGCTATTGTGAACACGTGCCTGACAAATACCTTAAGGGGCTCGTGCGTTCACAGAATGGAAGTCAGATTTCTGTGCCAGACAAACTGTTTTTACAGCGTGGGGTACCCCTCACACTTGCTGGCGTGCCTGTAGCCAAGCAGATAAAAAAGCACCTGAGGCGGGAGAGGCCTCAGCAATAAGACGGGCCAAAGGAAAGAAAAGAAAAGAGGGAGGTAGGGGCAATCCCACACAGTCATAACGTTTCTGATCGCCTAAAAAGAATTGGCTAAAAAGCAGGCCTGAATGTGGTGTTTATGAGTAATTACTCCCTTATTACAAATCTACTCCACCTTGGGGGATTCCCCTAAAACATTTGACCAACACAGTTCCCATTTCAAGTTACTGATCAATTCGCTGTCGCCCTACCATAAGCTTGCCGTCCCGGTTAACTCAATTGGTAGAGCGACTGCTCCTGTGAAGCGGTGGTCTCGGGTTCGAACCCCGGACCAGGACGAATTTTTATTTAACTACGAAGTTTCTGAGAAAGCTGTATAGCTTTCCTTTGCAGCTGTATGGCTGCGCTCGGGCGGATGTCAATGAGAAAAATTACTCCCTTATTACAAAGAGGTGTTTACTGCCCCTAACAAAGTGAAAAGCCTTTGCGACCGTGTGAATGATAATCCGGCGAAAACGGGGCGCACAATAAAGTACCAGAGCCCCTTTGTGGAATGCACTAAAGGCCTGGCGTAATCGTTGCCAGTGACTTAAGGAAAAGAATACATAGGGCAGACTGGTAGACGCATGAACGAGAGACTATTAGAACATAAATCGAACTTCAAGTTAGCATGCAGAAATTGAGGGATTCATTGCAGAAACCAACCCACAAAAACATGTGCGCCTAAACTCAGCAAATGCAAAGTACTTGCAAGACACAAAGGGGAGCAGCTGGTACGGGAAATCACCGAGGCAGCTTCAATAGGCATCACCACGCCTTCCGTCGAGTTAACAAAGAAGGAACTCCACAGGTTAAACATTGATTCACCTCCATGATTACAAAACTTGTCATAACAGAGTGCATGAGCGATATCGGTGCCACGCATGTGGTTGTAGATTCGATAAGAAGCAGTGTTTCTTAGAAATTAACTGAGTTGTAAGTCAGCGCCTGTCTCCTGTCCAATCCCGTCGTTCTGCGCTGTTCCATCACAAAGCTGTTCCTATTATACCACGGATTATGAGACATGCCGTAAGCCGCCTCTAGCGATGAAAATAAACAATACATGTTTCAAATGCAAAGCCCCCTTCCATAACCATCTGCGTTCGCACGAAATTAAGCACAGTACATGGCTCACCTCCTCTGCGACGCGAAGGCGCCATGGTACGTTTTTCGAACTGAGCTCAACAAGTGTCGACACCGTGGTTCATATCACAGAAAACTGTCATACACCAACACCAACCCAACACAATGCACCGCCGCGGAAACTACGCGCGCTCACGACACGAAGGCGTTTGACTGTCGTACTGGACGTACCAATGCGAGTGCTAACGTTTTTCCTGCAGAGGTAAAATGTTAAGCGCCTCCACACAGCGCGGAACTTATCTCCGTCTTTTTCAGTTTTGTTATTGTTCAAAAATTTAAGTAAAATTATAATAAAATAACAAAACTAAACTTTCTTAAATTATTAGTACGTATTTTCAAGCTTTAATGAGACTTTGTAGCCGATTTATTGCGACGACTACCTGCAGAGACTGTAGCGGTCAATCCAGGCCGTACTAGCAGTCAGATCAATCCAACGAGCATGGCGGTAATCGGCGCGTGGGTAATGTTAGTAAATGTGCTACTATGCACGACCAATTGTGCGTTCTTGTAAGAACCGCATTACAGCAATATTCCGTTGGTCGTAGAAGTGGCACAAGTCGTGTTACTTGAGGTGAGTAATGCTGGTTGAGGGAAATTAGTCACTGTCGATAGCAACAAATGGACCTTTAATTGTCCACCGAACCTTTTCTTGCTTGCTGAACGTATACTCTGTGCCACGAAACTCGCTTTGTCTGCGGGCGGCATCTTTTTCACGTAACCTGAACAACCGCTCACGAATGCGGTGACAAGTATTCGCGCGCGCGTCCCACTGGTCTTGAGCCTGTGCGCGCGCGCGCGAAGTTTGTCGTAGTGAGAATTTCTTTGTTGTCAGCTTTCAGCAACGCTATTCCTTCACTGCAGCTTCTGGCAGCATAACCACATGCCAAAAGCTCGACAAGAGCACCTTTTTAAATCGAGAGGCGAGCATGTTTCTAAATCGTTGTTGTCGGGACTGAAGGAAGGATATCAGGAAGGGGATCTTTAGCAGGCGCTGACATCGCACAGCACACGGACGCCTTTTGCATTTCTCCATGAAACGCGGCCGCCGCGATTGGGTGCGAACCCGGGAACTTCGGCTCAGTAGCCGAGCGCTCTAACCACTAAACCACCGCGGCGGGTAAAAACCGTAGGGGTGGGCTTCAGAAGAATTTCAACCACCTGATTTCTCTTTAGCGTGCACTGACATTACACGCACACGGGCGCCTTTTGCACTTCGCCTAGAAATGCGGCCCCCGTTGCCGGTTTCTTACCTTTTGGAGTAGAAAATGGGTAGCAAACGCGAATTAAATGCAAAATGGTCGCCACAATGTTTCCCTTTCGTGAAGTTACATTTTGTTCTCCTTACAAACGTAAAAGTATGAAGAAGAGCAAAACTTTATTAAGTCTCGCGTCCATAAAGTTTCAGCTGGAAGCAGCCATATCCCATCCAAAATGCGCAGCATGGAGAGAACTTTAGTACTGAAAAAAAAAAAAAAAAAAAGTTGTGGTGGTATTGTAAGAGGCTAGCCATATGCACACATAGGGAGTCTCTCGATATGCTGCCGGGCCTTGGGATGGCAGGTAGGTGCTGCAAGAAGGGGGCTATGTTTCGCACTACAGTTGCCATACTTTTCATTCTCTGTCAGTGGAGGTTCCACAGTAACCAAGGCAAATCTAAAGGACTTTCCACAGCTCTCAGTGTTGAGAATCCTGTGTATAACTTGGGAGTCTGAGTTTTTTTTTAAAGTGCTAACATTTGAGAACGCTTTAGAGGTTTTCTTTGTAGTTAAACGGCTGCACTGGAATGGCTATTAAAGGGGCTGCGAAACACTGCCTGGGGGAATACCGGCTATACTTCAGGTGGGTTCTTTATGTCACACAGATGCTGACTTAAAAAGAATGACAGGAATCGATGCACAGGAACGGGAGTTATTCAGTGGAGAAATTCCAAAATACAAGCAAACAAAACGCTGCCCTCAACTCGATTTTGGCGGGGCTTCCCACTCCTATTTCGCTCTCCCAATGACGGCACCTGGCGCAACCAATCAAAACAGCCAGCCAGAGCACGTCGCGGAAGTTTGTACTCCATGGTTGCCTGCTCTCTGTAACTCGTTCTTGCTGAGACTGGCAGCGTTATTTCCATGCCAGAGCGCCCCTGGTGGTGTATTTCTATTTTACTTGCTTTGCAGGGCTTTTATCTAAGACAAGCAAGTTGTTTTTGTTGATCTAATATAAAACGCAGACAGGTGACAAAATGTGTCTATTTATTCACACAATTTGCAGTATATTTACTGTTTGTCCGATCATCAAGCTCGCGTCAGGTGATGTCATATCCGCTGCTAAAAACCCGCCACTGTGTGGCGACACCATCAGAGCCATGAAGTTGTTTCTGGGAGGACATTAAAATATTAAAAAACGGAATGTACGCGGTATTACCGACGCTAATAGCACCATTATAACTCACTGTATGCAATCAACAGGCAAAACAGTTAACTAAGATTGTGTTTCTGGGCCCCTTTAATGGTAATTATTCCCCCCCCCCCCCCCACCGCTCCTTTTTTTTTTATTCTATGTACCGCGAGGGAGATCATAACCACTTGACGGACCTCCTGATTCCTCAACTGTCATTGTTCCACAAGAGCTGCAAACTCTATCTCTTTTTTAGTTATATGATTAAACCTTGGTCAGCTTGCTCGACCACATGTTCCGTACGCAGTGAGTCTACAGCACTGTGATTCCACCTTCCGTAAATTGCTCAATTGGCTGAAAGTGCGGGCATGAAAATGTAGGAAGACAATGGCAGGTACACGTTTAATGGAGGTGCGACTGTTCAACAGGTAGACTTTGCACCACATTTGCTTTACGTGCCAGTGCACAGCACTCTCAAAGCAGGCAGCTTATCGAACGTAGTACATCCACTTATCAAACTCACTAGCTGTTTTACCATAAAGTGAGCAGCTCTCTTATTAATAAAACATGCGGCACTCGGAATTCTTTTATAGTGGCTGGAAGCAAGTGTTGCATGTTCCGGCGTCATTTATTTTTCTTTTAGAGTCTGCTGGCGCTCCCAGTGTCAAGAGCACCGGCGTGTACCTGACAGCCAATGCTAAGACTAGTGTGCGATGAAAATTTGAGGGAAAAAATTGCAGAGTTCCACACTGACAAAAGACAACATAATTCAGTCAGTGTATAGTGGTGAATTAGTGTGTAATTGTTTGTGCACTTGTATCCATTTACTGCGCAGTCTGACCTTTTCAGATTACAGGATTGACTGTAAGTTATGATTTCCTTTTTCTCAGGAAATCAAGAGGGGACCGAGCTGTGTGGTAGTGTGTAAACTGCCCCACCAGCCATGAACTGCGCAGAGGTGATGGCAGAGGCCCTTGGCGAGATGGGGGACCCCGACGAACTCGCCAACAGTGAAGACTTGATCATCCTGAAGCTGGACAAGCCACTCTCACCAGCGGGTCGCGCCATCCCTCGGCAACTGATGGTTGACTCTAACAACTCGAGGCTTACGACAGATCGTGAGGGGTTCACGATGTGTCGCAGCTTCCTCATCAAGCACACCTTCTCTGCAGTGCTTTTTGCCGGCATGACCGAAATGCGGTCGACCAAATCATTCCTCAGCGTCGCCAGGGACGTCTTGTACAAGACTCAGACCCTGATCATTGTCCACAACAGGCAAGCCTTTTTGTTGAGCTGTTCTTTTTTTTTTTTAATGTCAGTGGTACCCTCTGAGATTTTGTGCACATGAGTCAAGGATAACACGATGAGATGACATAAGGCAGTTGAATGTAATGTCATGTCGCCCTCTCAGATCGCGAAGACATAACAATCTTGTTTCTCGGGTATTTGTTAGAAATGACTTTGCATTGTGTTCTTAGTGCTGATCTGTACTTCCGTGCCTTGGATTCAGTGCTTGGTACATTTGTAAGACCATGGTATACTCCGTGACAACTTTGTTTGGCAATGCAGCCGTAGCTGCGGGTCCAAATCGCCTCCTGTCTTTCCGTGCAGTGAAGTATAGTACCTGATTGCAGTTGGTAGTTCCATCTTAAAACATGATATATTGGTAACACTTGTTATTTAAGGAGTATTTCTAGCTTAACTGTAAATTTTAAATGTTAGAGCATCATAGCAGGTACTGTTTCTTTGATTACAATCAATTATTTAGGCACATCCGATGAGAAGAAGCTTCCATAGATAGCACCAGCGATGGAGCGAAATATTGCGGCCAAAATATTGGCGGAGTGACACAGTTTCGGACAGTCTGTCACCGTAACTTTCTCTATACTACCAAAAAGAAAAAAGGTGTCGGCGAGTGCAGTAAAACCTCATTAATTCAGACTTCAAGGGACTGGGAAAAAGTTGTCTAAATGATCCACAGATCAGAATTAACAAGTGCCTCCCCCCCCCCCTTCCTTCCCCCCGAATTGTCAGAAGCCATTTGTATCTCGCTGTGAGTTTATTTGGCAAAAACCAGGGTGGCAATAGTCTACTTCTGAGATGAAAACTGCATGGCAGCAACAATTTTTCCGAGTTACGTCAGATGCGTACTGCATGCACACACTCAGGATTTTAAAGCAGGACTGCTCCAGATTGCTAAAGGCCTCCGAGGCCTCCCTTCACAGTTCGATGCGTTAGCAGGAGAGCTGCCATACAAGCGATGGCGTGGCATGTGAAGAGGTACTACCACACAAACTTCAAACAGCGCATAACAAATGCTAAAAGAATGAACACCTTCTGGTGAGAAAAGGAAGGCACCAGTGACTCACCAGTCAGCGTTTGAAACTGCGCAAAACTGTACTCAGCTGGCTGGGCGATGTGTGGCCTGGCCACCATCGCCATGATCGGGACTGAAACTCTGAAAAGGGAAGCTGAAACTATGCGGCCGCACAGTTCAGCGCCTGGACCTTCCGAACATTCTCACACCTGCTGTTACCTGGTGTAAGAGATGTGTGGGCACTTCTGTGGTGCAGTATTTGACATGGAGGGGATATTAGTACGATTGCTCTCTCTGTCATTCGTACAACAGGGCCTCCGGTCGGCAGCACATCCCAGTGAACCGGTGTGGGCCCATCATCGTCCAAATTAAAGAGGGTCCGACACCGTAGAATTAAATGGGTAGTTGGCCTGTGCCACTTCAGCTGTCCATATTATCCGCAGTTCCAGATTATGGGAGTCAAATTTACAAGGTTTCAGTGTATAGGGTGATTTGGAATGTTCCTTAATTGATGTCATGCTGTGAAAGGCAAACTGGATTGCGTTTCTCCTATTGGCTGTCTCCAAAGTGTGCAGCGAGCATTTTAAGGTGGCATGGAAGTTTGTCCACAAGACCGTTATCATTGTGTGTGCAATGATTAAATAGACTGAGAGTCTAATTTGTAAATTAAATTAGCAAAAAAGAATGCAGTTACTACCCGTTTCGCACCCCACAGCATTTAAAGGGGATGGAGCCTTTATTTTATAAAAAGTTCATACAGTGAAAGCTCGTTAATTCAAAACTCGATAATTCGAATTTTCGGATAATTCGAACTACACTACTTGGTCCGGCCAAGCTCCATAGAGATCTGTGTATAAAAAAGCCCGTTAATTCGAAAGCGAGTCGGTTCCGTTACGGATAATTCGAACTACGCGCCACCGCGTCTGGGCGGCTTGGCACACAGCATGTGGTCCAAAAAAAAAAAAGCACCTCCTCCGCATAGTTAGAGGCTGCGTACGTCCTAAACGGGGACAGAAGATGGAACTAGATAAAACCTTGGAAGAGTGGGTAAAGCTTAAATGGCGCCATCACTGGCGCGGTGGCCGGCGGCACCGGAGGGAAGGGGGTTGGCGACCGCGCTGGCGGCTGCCTACCCTCTTTTCCGCGCAACCTCCGGAACCCGCAACTAAATGCTCGTAAATTCGAGCCCTGTTAATTCGAAAATACGGATAAGCACTGTCAGCGCGGTCCCAGCCAACGCCCATGAAGGCTATGACTTCGGACGGGCGCTACAAATTACGAGCGAAAAACTTTTTTTTTCTTTGCAAGTGTCGTCCATGCTTCCACCCATCGGTCGATCGCCAACGGAATCGCGCTCAGCCGCGAACGAGGCACCCCCCCCCCCCCCCCCCCTTCCCGGCACAAGCGCTGGCACTCTGCCAAAGTTCGCTTCCCCCTTGGTGGAGCTAACGTCATAAGGGAAGTTATCGCTGCGTAGCATCTTGGCGCGCCGCCAAGAAATGCATTGGGGGGGGGGGGGGTCCGTGACGGTGCTGAAAACGAGGCTTGCACAACCGAACAAGCGCTGGCACTCTGCCAAAGTTCGCTTCCCCCTTGCTGGAGCTAACGTCAAAAGTGATGTTATCGCTGCCTAGCATCTTGGCGCGCCGCCAAGAAATGCGTTGTGGGCCGTGACGGTGCCGAACGGAGGGAAGCGTTAACGACTGACGCTTTTTTTTTTTTTTTTTCAGATTCTTAGGCAAAAATCGGGGGTGGGTGGGTTCATTATGTAAGTGGGTTCGTTACCCGAGTAAATACCCTACATACACCATAATGCAAATGGTTCTTGTCGGTTTTTTCGGGGCCATTCGATAATTCGAACATCGGATAATTCGAACGTTTTTCCCGGTCCCGTGAAGTTCGAATTAACGAGCTTTTACTGTATTAGCTATTACTGTATAAAAGCCACCTTTTCATAGTGAAACTGATGTCATGAGCACATTTACACACGGCTTCACTGTTTTGTGTTGTTGAACAAAAAAACACATCCTTCTTTTGGTTAAATTTTTCAACACTGTTAGTATAAAAGTCCATCGTATTGAAGATATCCGCATGATGGCAAAAGCTAGAGGGTGAGAAACCTTGTTGGACTTTGTGAGCCTTACTGTATCTCCAACATACAAGGTGCTGCCATGTATAGACTGTTAAGAAAAAATTCTACATGAGTGAGAATGACTTGCATGAAAACAGAAAGGAATGTTACTTCAAGGTTCCGCACAAACCTTGCATTATTGTTCTTGTGAACATAAAAACCAGGTTCTTGTTAAAAATCCATGGCATATTAATCATCGTTGTCATCAGCCCCGGTACATTCATCATCATCATCAGCCTGACTACACCCACTGCCGGGCAAAGGCCTCTCCCATGTCTCTCCAATTAACCCTGTCCTTTGCCAGTTGCAGCCACTGTATCCCCGCAAACTTCTTTATCTCATCCGGCCACCTAACTTTCTGCCGTCCCCTGCTACGTTTGCCTTCTCTTGGAATCCACTCCATTACCCTCAAGGACCACCGGTTATCTTGCCTTCGCATTACATGCCCTGCCCAAGCCCATTTCTTCCTCTTGATTTCAACTAGGATATCATTAACCCACGTTTGTTTCCTCACCCACTCCGCCCGCTTCCGATCTCTTAACGTTACACCTATCATTTTCCTTTCCATAGCTCGCTGCGTTGTCCTTAACTTAAGCCGAACCCTCTGTGTTAGCCTCCACGTTTCTGCCCCATAGGTGAGTACCGGTAGGATACAGCTGTTGTACACTTTTCTCTTGAGGGATATTGCTGAACTACCATTCATGATCCGAGAGAACCTGCCATATGCATTCCACCCCATTCTTATTCTTCTAGTTATTTCCCTCTCATGAACCGGATCTGCGGTCACTACCTGCCCTAAGTAGACATTCTCTTACTACTTCCAGCACCTCGCTACCAACTGGTACATTCATTGTAGGACAAACGCCTCTCCCGTTAAGCTCCAGTCCATTCTGTTCAGCACCAGCCATCGTCATTTTATCCCCACAAACTTCTAAATCACACATGTTTCTCTCCGACTCTGCCACCCCTTGCAGCGTTTACCCTTTTTTGGAATCCGCTTTGTCAGCCTTTGTCACCTTTTGTTGGACAATCCTTTGGGACCATGATTTATTTATTTATTTATTATTCCTCAAAGGTCCACAAGGGACATTACATGAGGGGTGGGCTGACAAAATGGTATTATTTCGGATATAGATGATCTTTGACGACAACTTTGATAAACTTAGTACCGGTGGTTACAAAATTTAATACACAGAAGGAGGTCCCAGAGTTAGTTACTGTTTCGACAACAAGGAGCACCACTATGCAATCATATATAAGTAAACGCGCGAATGATTTCATCTTGCCTTCACATAACATAACCTCTTCATTAGAGGCACGTTTGGATCAGGTAGTGTGCCGCCGCGGTGGCTGAGTGGTTCTGGCACTCGGCTGCTGACCCGAAAGATGCGGATTCAATCCCGGCCTCAGCGGTTGAATTTTGATGGAGGCGAAATTCTAGAGGCCCGCATACTGTGCGATGTCAGTGCCCGTTAAAGAACCCCAGGTGGTCGAAATTTCCGGAGCCCTTCACTATGGCGTCCTTCGTAGCCTGAGTCGCTTTAGGACGTTAAGCCCCATAAACTAAACTAAAACTAAACTTAAACTTAACTAGATCAGGCAGTTACTGCAACTGCCGCCGCACAAGTGCATGACACGGTCCAGACCACCTAAGGCTGCAATGTGGACCTGTTCATTTTCCATGAAAACAGCTAGTGCAAGAAACGGGACGAGAGAAACACACAAAGGAGGACCCACGCAGCTGTTTCACATGAATCTCCAAACCACCTCACAGGGACCGGGTAGCGGACCTGGCGGCCTGGTTCCCCTACGTGACCACGCTGGTGCTGTTCCACGACCTGAAGCTGCAGACGGAGGACGCGGCACGGTTACGGGAGATGGTGCAGGTCTCGCACCTCCGGAAGCTCTGCGGCACCACGCCGGGCGTGGGCGCCGACGAGCTGTTCCTGTGCCCGTTGACGCTCACGACACTTCTGGCCAACTGCCCCGGGGTTAGAGAATCTTGCTTCACTCGGTTCTTATCAGGGGCGCAAAAACTGTCAATTCTTCTCCTTGTTGGAAGTGGGCCTGATCTAAGATTGGTTTGTGTGGGGAACAAAGCGCCACTGTAGCGTTTCACTTGCTTGTTTTACTCAGTTTCGTTTGGATGTTGAATGTTGCCTTACCTTGGCAAACATCATTTCCCTTTCTCAACTTGACTAGGAGCAGGGAAACGGTTTTTCAGAAGTCTCTGTCAAACGTATCATGAGTTCCTTACTGTGGCCACAGGAGTTGGTGCCATTGCTGTTGTTTAATGGTATAGTGACAGCTCTGGTCGTATTGCGCCAAAAGCAAGGTGGTAGATGCAGTTTTTTGAAGCTATTAATAATCGAGATCAGAAAGATGAGTATGAAATGCAGCAAGGTATAACAAGTGAACGTGAAGCTTTGTAGGAGCACAGAAACAGTTATCGACATTTTTTGAAAAGTGGCCCGGGAGAATGGACACCAGTGTCATTTGGAAAATCGAAGGTTTTTTTTTAAAGGGTGGGTGTATCGTGGCCAGTTAAAAATGCCATTTAAAAAAAAGAGAGAGAAGACGTGTGCCGAGCTGTGGAGGGCAGTAATGTATGCGCTGCACATTTTTAAAAAATGGCGTCGCATTGAACTCGCTGCATTGAGAGCGCACCATCAAGTGCGCATTAAAGCTGTCACCCCAAAAACAAAGGAACGATTGAAGTTAAAGACTGGTTAGGCGGTGCAGCAGAGGCTTAGCAGGAAAGGGCGAGAGACAGGCTTTTGTCCCCTCTGCTGTGGGAGGGCAGTTTTTTGTTGTTTGGACCCGGTGTGTGGAGAGGTGAAAGAGGGATGTTAGATTGTGCAGGGTTGCTAGGACTGACCCCGCTCCCCACAACACGGTGACAAAGGCCCCTCCGTCTCCTTCCTTTTCCTACCTAGCCTGTGCTGCATTCCCAAAAGAGCTCTCACCAGATTTAGAGCAGCAATTGCCTTTATGTGTTGGGCATTGAACAGCACAGCGCACAGGTGCTGGGCAAGCACATCACCAGCCGCTCAAGGTGATTAGCAGTGGAAATCCTTAGTCTCTTATGTGGCACGTGCTTGTGCTTCATTGCCTGGGAAAGGTGGTGTGGACAAAAGAATTGGCCATGTCTAGAACTCAATAGGCACCAACACTCCTTGGGACGTCCTGGGGATGTTTGGAACGTCCCGCGGAAGTCCAGTGCAGTTTCAATGTCCAATAGGAAAGTGCATGAGTTTGCTTCGATGTGATTTTTACGGTCTTTCATAGTGTGGGAGAATCTGATGGTATTCCGCGTCAATAATCATGCCTGCCCACACTCTACTGCATTGTGCTGCACTTGTTTATATGAATTCTCCAAACCTGGCCAGGGGCACTTGCAGACTCTATGTCAGTAGACATAGGTTTAAATTGAGTCACTGGCAAAAACACTCAAAAAATTTTTTAAAGAAATCTTGGTTCGTTACAATCTCTCCTGTTTAAGTTAATATTTGAAACAAGTCCGGTATTTTTATGCTATTTTCCCATAAGCAGTTCTTTTATGTCATTCGTTTTATAGCAATCAAACATTCGCTTTCAATTTCTATCGCTCTCACTTATGATCATATAATCCTCATCACTTACCCTCTCATTTCTGCGTCATCTTGAACTCTTTTTCATGTCATTTTCTGGAGCTATTTGGTCCTAGTTGCCTTTGTGCCAGTAAACTTGTCAATCATCATCATCAGTTCAGGTTTGGTGCCGTTGTATTGATGCCATTCCACCGTGTTCCTCGCGTGAGCCCCCTCCTTTTCGCTGCCTTTTTCTCCCCACAGCTGTCGGCAGTCCAGGCTCCGATGGATGAGATAGTGACGTTGGCGGAGCAATTCCGGCAGCAGTCCCCTGTTCCCCCTCCGCTGCTCGGCAACTGCCGGGAGCTGACGCTCGGCTGTAATGTGCGGCGGCGAAATGGCAATGCCACCATGATTGGTAACGTCGATCTCGCCTGCATGGGGAAGGCCCTCGAGCAGTATCCAGACCTCGAGCAACTACAGGTCAGTCAGTCGGCCTAAACGACAGTTTGTTTGTTCGTTTATTAATGTTTAATATCCCAAAGGGACTCAGGCTATCAGGAACGCCGTAGTGGAGGGCTCTTGAAATTTCAACCACCTGGGGTTCTTTAGCGTGCACTGACATCGCACAGTACACGGGCCTCCAGAATTTCGCCTCCATCGAAATTCGACCGCCACGGCCGGGATCAAACCCGCATATTTCGGGTCAGCAGCCGAGCACCATAACCACTGGGCCAGAGCGGCAGGGCTAAACGACAGTTTGGCAAGTGGAATTAGAAGTGGACAGAATGCGGTTCAAAGGTCCAGATACCCAGTCACATGACGTTGTTGGATTCGAGAAGTATACAGTGCGCAGCAGGCTAGGGAAAGGAAAATGACAGATGTAACATTAAAGGAGTATAGACACCTCGTTTTGGTTCCAAAAGCCGCACCAGTGCATCGGTGTATATAGTGCTCGGCTGCTGACCCGAAAGACGCGGGTTCGATCCCAGCTGTGGCGGTCGCATTTCGATGGAGACGAAATTCAAGAGGCCCGTGTACTGTGCGATGTCAGTGCACGTTAAAGAACCCCAGGTGGTCGAAGATATCCGGAACCCTCCACTCTGACGGCCCTCGTAGCCTGAGTCGCTTTGGGATGTTAAGCCACATAAACGAAAAAAGAAAAAAAACATTTTCATGGCACGTTTTCTTGTCCACAGTGATTCGGAAGACACTGCTATGTATGAATCACCACGTGGTATTCGCCTACAACCGCTAAAGAATTTATAATTGAGTTTTTCTGTCATGTTGTTTCGGTTTTGGTTTCAACAGCCAAATGATGACTGTGACGTCAAAGTGTGGTTATAGATCGCGTGAGGCATGAAAAAACTGCAATATAATTGCTACTTCTATGTTCATTGTCATACCGGCTCTAGAGGCAGGCTGTCTTTAGCATTGCAGTGAGTTAAATTGATGAAGTAGCTATTATACCAGTTTTTTTGTGTCTCGCATGACCTCCAACCATTCTTTGGCGTCACAGTGAATGTTCGGCTGTTGAAACCGAAGCAGCACAAGAAAGTAATTTCAATATAAATTATTTAGCGGTCATAGGAAAATACCACTTGGTAAGCCATGTGTAATAACACCTTATGCATCATTAAAGAAAACACACACCCAAGACACAGGTGTCCATACTTCTTTAAGGGACATCTCTAGAGCAAAGTGAGTCTGGTCAAGGGGCAAATGCAAGTTAATGCTGTCAGAGTCGAAATCAAGAAGAAGAAATGGCCATTGGCAAGACATGTAATCCGAAGGGAAGATAACCAATGGTAACAGACTGGATTCCAAGAGGAAGACAAGCATAGCAGGAGGCGGCAGAAATTCAGGTGGACAGATGAGATTAGGAAGTTATCCAGGTTTTGTTTGTGTGTGGTAAAAAATTATCGAATGACTGTTTTTCTCTATGTTATAGTTTGTTTGGCTGCAGAAGACGCATTGATCGCTGAGAAATATGGAGTTAAAATTTTTTTCCTCCGGCTTATTGCTAGCTCATGATGTCGAGACTTAACCCATTCGCTTCCGAAGCCAACGATCCGCCGGCCGCTTCGGCCAAGGCCAAACTGCTATAAGCCGGCGGTTCGCCAGCCTCTGGAAAAAAACCGTTTTGAAAAGGCCCCGATAGATGACGCTTCCTACTACACTGTTGTTGGGTTGTTTTGTCTTTTTGACACCAGATGGACATAGTTGTCCACTATTCTTGAGAAAAAGAAGTTGGCGCCTCGGCTTTTTCTGTTGTGTTGTTTGCTGCGTCTCGAGCATGGCGTCGCGAAGTAAAAGAACTCTCACATGTGAGGAAATTCTCAAGCTGGTGTTCCAGAGTGGTGATGAAAGTGACTTTGGTGACGATCCAGAAGCTACCTCGGACCAAGAAAGTGACGACAATGAAAGTGACGGTGAGAACAGCACTGGTTATGAAAGCGATGTGTGTTTATCTGAAGGCACGCCGCTCTCCTCACCACCACCTTCCAAGAAGCCAAGAAATGAAGATTGGCAGTGGGAGGAAAAAGACCGTTCAGATAATGTCTCCAAACTGTCTTTCACCGGAAGTCCTGAAGTCAAACGAGCGATCCAGCTAAAAGTAGGTGAGAGCCCTAGTGCTTTAAGTTTGTTCAACGCTCTCCTTGGAGACGATTTTTTGGGACATGAATGCAAGGCACAGCAACGCCTATGCAAGGCAGAAACAGGCTTCTAAGCCGGACCCCACATGGCATGAAACGACACCAGGAGAGATGAAAGTTTATTTCGTGCTATGTGTACTAATGAGCCAGGTACGAAAGAGCAACATCCAGGCATATTGGTCACAAAGAAGTGTGATCTGCACACCATTTTTTGCGACGGTGATGCCCAGGCAACGTTTCTGGGCGCACTCCCGATATCTACATCTCTGTGACAGCAACCTTGCAGCAACTGATGGCAAGCTGGGGAAGTTACGGCCTGCACTGGACTATATCATCATAGGTGGTGCCTACTCTCCAGAAGAAGGTCTCGCTGTGGACGGGAGTTTGATGAAATTTCGTGGTCGACTCGCATACGTTCAGTTCGACCCTTCAAAACAAGCCCGTTTTGGTGTCAAGTTCTACAAGCTGTGTGAATTTGCTAGTGGCTACTGCTTGAACTTCTCTGTCTATACAGGAAGAAGTGAGCAAACTACCGCTACCATTGGAATGTTGTGTAGCGAGGCCGTTGTCATCAACCTTGTTGGCGATCGTCTCGCGGATGGTCACACAATCTGCGTAGACAGTTGGTATTCTTCACCACTCCTTTTCCTACACATAAGCCAAGCAGGATCAAACGCTGTGG
Source organism: Amblyomma mixtum (assembly GCF_055824585.1). Taxonomy (NCBI): domain Eukaryota; kingdom Metazoa; phylum Arthropoda; class Arachnida; order Ixodida; family Ixodidae; genus Amblyomma; species Amblyomma mixtum. Next base: position 92,879,674 of record NC_143020.1, read on the forward strand.
GTACTGTTAGGGTGCACCGTAAGAACATGCCCAAGGAGCTAAAAAAGATGAAGCTAAAAAAAGGCGAGTGCAAGGTCTTCTTCTCGCAAGGCATCATGGCCTTGACATGGCAGGACAAGAAGCCTGTCAATGTGCTCTCTACGTGTCACAACACAGCCAGTGTGACTGACACCGGCAAAGAAATATCGCCAGAGTGGCCTGCCTGTTTTGAAGCCCCAGGTTGTGCAGGACTGCAACCGTGGAATGGGAGGTGTGGATCAAGAAGATCAACAGCTCGCTTCCTTTCCCATAATGCGCAGGTACGCAAAGGGATACAAGAAGATATTTTTTACACCACGGATATCGCTGTTTATAATAGCTACATCCTATCGGCCAACATTACAGGAAAGCGAGCGAGCTATACGGACTGGAAAGTTGACCTGGCGGAACAGCTGATCGAAGAGACGGTGCTACCGGGATACTGGCGATGAGGCAAATTGCCTCTTGGTGCTTCACCGATGCGGCTAGAAGCCTGTGAGTGGGCGCACTTACCCGCCGCGGTGGCTCAGTGGTAAGGCGCTCGTCTACCGAGCCGGAGTACCCGGGTTCGAACCCTACCGCGGCGGCCGTGTTTCGATGGAGGCGATACGCTAGAGGCGCCCGTGTGCTGTGCGATGTAAAGCCCCTGAAAAAACTAAAGTAGCGACAAGACGCTCTCCCTCTTTCCTCCTCCTCCCCCGCGCGCTGGGCGAACGACTTTTGTTTTCTTTGTGATTTCATGTGACTGCGGTGGCGACCTCTAGCCCGCTCCGAAGGAACTAACGCCCCTTTCGATTGGTTGCGCTGGATTCCCGTACTTGCCGAGTTCTTCTCTATGTCTCCGCATTAACCGTGCGTTCCGCTGCATAAATACATCGGTGACCTAGGAGAAACATTTGCATGCTTCACTGAATCGTCTAAAGGCAAAAATGAGCACGCATAGATGGACTGTTTTTGTACAGCCGCACGCGCACCGTGTCCGGGTGCGCCGGGCTTTATGCGGCGTGCCAAGTTTGACATCGAGAGTGGGGCGCGCATTGAACGTGACCGTGAATCACGAGGCCGTAGAATGAATTTGCGGTGATCTGTTTTGGTGAAGAGTATGCAAACAGAACGACCGTCCCCGCCGGAACGCTGGACGTGCTACAACGGATGCATAGGCTTGACATTCTGAAAGGCACCTGCAAGTGAAGGCGCGCATTCTTAATTCCCGTGGTTCATCCGCTCTTCTAGTGGCTTTTAGTTTTGGTCTGCTGCAGTGTATCGCAGACCAGGTAAGACGCTTGAGGGAGTGCTCGAAATACAGTATGAAGGCCACGCTACGTGTGTACTTATCTGTGCCTCCCCTAATGTTCTTTTGCTTGCATGAACTGTAACGATATAGACTCCCGCATTAAAATTTTCTTTGGACTAGTTACTTAGTAAGGAGAAAACCTACCTCGCAAATATCCTTCGCCTGCCAGCAATGGGATAATAAAGTTCTACATAAATGTTTCATCGGTATCAGTCATTTAGTGAAAAGCAAAACCTACCTCGCTTTTAACACATCTGTCCGATAATCTTCCATATTCGTATAGTCGCTATTAGAGCACTGCACGAGCCTTAATTATTCACGCGTCCCGAGCCCGTCAACCTTTTTCGTTACCCGCCCCAGCCCGGCCCGATTTTTTCGATATAGGCCCGAACCCGGCCCGCGAAGTATAGACATGCCCGGCTCAGGCTCGGAAACAGCCCGACTACTAAATGCACATCGGTAAAGCGAAAGCATTTTGTTATACGGATCTCATTTTAAAAAAAAAAAGCGGCTACAAAACATTTAAAGACTGAGATAGTGAAGGCCTCACTGTGGGCAACGTTAACAAAAAAAAAAACGTTTTAGCATTAATAAAAGAGGTTATCACAGATTTTCTCGCATTCGTAGCCTTCTCCTAACTAGTTAGGCGTCAAGGGGAAGCGAGATCGCGGAAGTGATGTTACAAAGTATGTGACAGGAAACGCGCGACCCACTTACGATGGGCACTATCATGCATACCCACAGCTACTGGTCATATGTATTTCGAGAGTAAACACAAGCCAGCGCGCGCTAGCTGGTGTTTCCACCAGCGGTTCCTACGGTGCCTTGACGATGCAATCGTCGCGATAATTTTCTTTTTGTCTTTTTCTTTAATATATATATATATATATATATATATATATATATATATATATATATATATATAATATACACGCAAGCACGCGCGCGACTGCAGAATGTAACGCGTGCGCTTCACCATGTCAGAGCGCAGTTTGATCTGCGCTTATAGTACGCATGTATGTCTAACTGCGGCATGCGCTCAAATTTAAGGAACGTCACTCTACAGTTAGACGTGTGTCTCGCGTCACTTACACGTTTGCGTGCGTGCAATCACGATGCGCTCAACGCAATGTCGAGCTTACTGCGGCCTTATGTCGAGCTTACTGCGGCCATACGCTCGATCGCGAACAAACCACTGCACAGCGTAGCTTGAAAAAAAAAAAAAAAGGAAAACTCAGCAGCTATAGCACGTCCCTTACCTCGCAAAGTCTGGTCGATGGCATTGCGTTAAAATTCGCCCGGACAATTCTGTGTAACCAAACCTTCCTCCGGCCCGCGTCGTTTTTCGATGATGGGATCGAGAAGAACCGCTTTCCGCCGTCGTGACGGTTCTTGCACCCGAAGGCGCAGCAGCCCTCATGCCGCACAGATAGACGGCTTGAAGTTAGGTGACTGACACACGTTCCGAGCAAAACAAAAGCCGCTGTTCTTCACAGCAAGCAAAAGCGCAGTGTCCGCAACGACGCCTGCCGAACCTACGGTGCGCGGTTGGAGCGGACAATATGGCGTCTGCGGCGGCGAAAAGCGCGGGTTTAAAGGACTTTTGCGCGCGAAACCATCGACCAATGGGAAGAGGCGACGGGCACAGGAGAGGGAGAGGCGGCGTTCTGCAAAGGTTGTCGCTACTTTAAAAATTTCCAGGGGCTTTAGTGCGATGTCAGTGCACGTTAAAGATCCCCAGGTGGTCGAAATTGTTCCCACTACGGCACCTCTTTCTCTCTTTCTTCTTTCACTCCTACCTTCCTCCCTTCCATTGCAGTGCGGTTCAGGTGTTCAGGTGTCCACCGATATATGTGAGACAGATACTGTGCCATTTCCTTTCCTCAAAAACCAATTTACCAATTTATGGGCGCACTTCCCTCGCCAAATACCACCAAACGCAATCAAGCAAAATCCATCCAGGCAATTTCATGTCTGTAAAGCACAGGGGAAGAAGAGCGAGAGCCGGTGGGGGTGCGAGAAATGTGGAGTGGCACTTCATATGCCCGTCTGCTTCAAGACCTTCCACACTCGCAAGGTACTCTGAGTGCAGTGCTTCCGGGAAGCATTCCCAAACAAAATAAAAAAAAATGTGTTCACGTGAGAGGCAATAGCCAGAGTTATGGACATTTCTTTAAGACGCCTTACACGGCAGTCCGCGGTGCCGAAAGCGGCACGGAACTGCGCGCGGAAGCGGCTGTCGAAGCCGCGGCAGCGAATGGGTTAAAGGGACACTGAGGAGAAATTGAAGTTGACTTGCATCGACAGAATACCAGCTCCTGATTACAAAAACGCCATTCATACTGACAACAAAGCTCCTGTAACATAGAAAAGAGCAAGAACCAAAATACAGGTATCGCCGCCACAGGCCAAACTCGCAAGTACAAGCTTCATGGCGTCATAGAACAAAACAGTGTTGCTAGAACCAATAGTTCTAGCAACACTAGGACACGAGAAGCTACGAATCACTGAGGCGCAGCAAATGCATGCGCAAATCTCCTTGACGTCGCCAGATGGCGCCACGTACCCGATAGCTACGCGCGCTCCTGCAACGCCGGGACCAATCAGCGCTTGCTCTCAGCGGTATGGGGGCTCCCGGTATTCCGCTAACGGTAACAAGGTACACGGTATGCTAAAGGCGTCCATTTGCGAGAACTTCGTTGACGACTTCGAGAACGGGATCCATTGTAACGCTGGCAAAACGCCGGTGCAAATGTAAACGAAGCGACGGCCGCAATAGCCGATATATGCCTTCAACGTGCGGCCGGCGGTAGCTTTCTTTTCGGCTGCTGCTAGGCCGCACTGCTGGCTGCCAGAAATCACGGAGTCTGCGTTACGTCATGTGAATGTCATGTTTCACGTCACTTAGTTCTGTGTCGTCATAGCAGAATCCCAAGTTTGAATCAGAGCGGCGGGAAAAACTATTTCAACTTCGAATCCAAATTTCTTAGAAATAAATGCATCTTTCGCTGCCGGCCAAGTGGCAACAAAGCCATGAAATGCCGAACTGTCGGATTTTGCTATAAAATAAATATTAATAGAGCTCTCCTCAGTGTCCCTTTAAAAGGACTCCGTGATCACCGTGTGGAACCGAAAAGTTCTGCAACCGAGCTTCATGAATGCGCGGGAAAGAAAAGTAGGCTATAAAAATTTACTGAAGGCACTTAAGACTACTTACATACTTTGTAAGTGAAAGCATTGTCTCATCTCGAGCTCTGTTTCGAGGCTCATTAAAAATTCCTCCCTTTCTATTGACACACATACTCGTTAGCATGCAGTTGTAAGAAAACGCATACACTAGGTTCACTTCTATTCGCAAAGAAGTTAATGCGGCTTTGTGACCTATGGGCTGCGTGTTTGTTTCGCAATCTGAAGGTTCAAATCCCCACACTTGCAAAAGAAATTTTATTTTTCTTTGCTGTGGATGTCGCTATCTTACAGTCAACTGCTGACGTCATGCAAGACAATGGTGACATCACTGGGGGTTTTTCGGACCGCAGCTTCTCGTAAACGCTGCAGAGTTTCATTGCCGATGAGCCACATACAGTGGAACCTTGATTATACGACGTTCAGGGGACTGCGCGAAACCGTCGTATAATCCGGGTGTCGTATAATCGAAAATCAAGCGTGATATTTTTTAATGTCTGAACTTCATCGTCATCTTTTTTTTTTTTTTCGGAACACAAATGCAGCACATTTTGCCGGCAAAGGGCTAGTCTTCAACAAACAAGATAAAGTGGCCGTTGAGGCCATTTTATCTTGTTGCTGCGACAGGCGCATTTGTTACTGCGACAGGCGTCTTATCTTTTCTCTTTATCTTTCCTCTGATCTTTTAACTCTCCTCTATCTGCACTTGGCAGCGGTGGTGGCTTGGCTCGAGCCAGTAGCAGGCCCGTGCAATTTCCTTTTCATCCTTCTCTCAGTCACAACAACAACAACGCGCAGGCCGCGCCTCCTTGGGACTCCAACTGCACAGGCTCGACGAAAAAGAGAGCAAGTGCACTTGGCGGCCTCGGCAACCCTCTCTTCCGCGCAAAAAAGGGGGTGCTTAGATTCGCATGCAAAGTTTTTTTTCAGAAATTTTTTTCCGAAAATAGGAGGGGTGCTTAGAATCGCGAAAATACGGTACATCCCGGCCTGCATTTGCTGACGACCTTTTTTGACGGACGGTACGAGCCAGACGTCATACGAAGCGGGGTCCTTCTAAAATTTGCGTCGTATAACCGAGCTTTTTAATGCACTGTCTCTATGGGGGTTTTGCCGGGACTGCACAAATTCGTCGTAAAATGCGGGTCGTCGCATGACCGGGGGACGTATAATCGAGGTTCCACTGTAATGCATTCATGTCGAAACTGTCTTGATGCCCTTAGTTTGCTTGCCGAAATGGCCAGTAGTGGCGACTCCTAGAGCCCCATTTTCATATTAAGTAGCCTCTTTGCCATTAAGAAAATGGTAATCTGTCAATGCAGGCCAACTTGAATCGGCCCTTTAACCACTGTGCAGTGAGAAGGCTTTGCTGCATGCAACACTCGACAAACGGCGCTGACTTTTCAAAACTCCCTCTTCCTGCAGGTGACGACGACGTCCAAGAAGGTGTTGGCGCGCGTACCCAACTTCTCGCACCTGACGCGCCTGTCCCTGATGTACGCTGCTCAGGGTCAGCTGTGCCCCTTCGACCCGCACATCAGCCGGGCTCTGCGCGCCCTCTCCCTGACGCACCTGTCTCTGAAGTACTTCGAGGGTGTGCGCCTCTCCATCATCACCGCGACGTGCCCGAACCTCGAGAGCCTCTCCCTATCCGGCTCCAATGTCTTCGAAGAAAAAGTCAGCGCCGGCATGTTCCCAAAGCTGACCTCCCTCTGTCTGGGCGACTCGGTCTCAGACGACACCTTTTTCACCTTCCTGGAAGCGGTCGCCGGTCTGACTGAGTTGTACCTCGACGGCGAGTGGGTAGTCTCTGCCTACCTGGGCGGTCCGGTCAACTCTCCGCGGCCACTGCACCGCGCAATGCAGCGGCTGACGCTCGCCACGGAGTTGCCGCTGCAGAAGCTCTACGTAGTGCCGGAAGAAGTGCGGTCAGCCATAGCGGCCATGCCCGAACTTAAGAGGCTCAGTACCGACAGTTACGACATCAGATTGTGCGCGCAAACCTACTTCCCACACGTGACGCTAGCATGGACGTCGTGCACGACGTGCGCCGCGGAGTTCCCCAAGGTTGATGCGACGCAAGATGAGATCTGGCGCATAGTGTACGGAAGTTGCAAGGAAGAGAGCTGATTGTTTACATTTTCTCTCTCTCCCTTGAAAGCTGAGTGGTGTGGCACCTGTAAGGTTGCTTTTTTGCAGTGAATGCAGGGGCAATCACTGATGGCCGTAAAAGCTGTGTCCAGCGGACAGCATCATGGAAGACAAGGGCCAAAGCACTTGAAGACTGGCGCTGGTGTCTGTTACCAGGACCCATGTTCTAACTTTGAACTCTCTTAAAACTAGACGCTGTGGCCGATTGGCAGAAGCAGTGAACTGGACTCACGGCACTGAGAACTAGAGGTCCACCACAACAGCAAAAATCGTTTTTGGAACTAAAGTCACAGCACACTAAAAAATGAATCTGTGCACAGATTCGAACATGCTAATAAAATTCTTGTTTGCAAAAAGAGCCAGCCTTGGTCGTCACTGCTTTGGTCAACAACAGTGATATGCAGGTTGCTCTGGTGCTACAAGTGATTGCTTAAGGAGGTGCACTGGTCTTTAGGACCAAAAAATCACCAAACAATCGATTTTCCAAAAATGACATTTGTGGAATCTACAGCTATTATTTTCCAACTGCACCAATTTTTTCCTTCGAGAAATCGACATTTTGACCATGGCTTTACATTCAGATCATAGTATGACTAAATTTATGCAGGAGCAGACAATTTAATGGCACGAAAATTGTGGACATCTGGCTGTCTTAGTATGTCGATATTTCAATATCTAGGACAGATAGAGATGTCATATTGTTTGCTAGGGGAAGCTGAAGGCACAGTGTGTGCAATAATCGAAGCGGATCTGTTCAATCGCGCTTCAAAAATTTATAATTTTGCAAAGTTTATCGATGCATTATAGTCACGCCTTGAACAATGATATTCCAAGTGCTGTAAAATTACTAATGAGGGTAAAATGAAAAAATGGTTTTGATTATTGCACTCTTTACTCACCATACTATGTAGCCATGGATTAAAAATGATTTTTTATTGAGCAGATTTTTTTGCACTCAGGTACTAGTGAATCACGAACTAAAATTAGTTACCCTGGGAACCGACTGATTTATGAGAAAGGCAATTTCATTGTTGAAATAAGTATAAAAAACTGAGGAAGGTGGCACAGTTTCATTAGGATTGCACTAAAAATAAGGAAAATAGGTCTAAGACCAGTGTCCCCCCTTAAAAACTGGTGTGCCTTCAGTGCTTCTGATAATGCCGTCTTACGTGCACCAGGGAGAGCATGTTTTACTCGCAATGCACACCTATTTTCACAGCCAGTTCAACAACGCTTTGCATGTTACTGAGTACGACATGTGTTTTCACTGCTTCTGCGAGTTGATGAGCGCTGCGAGTCCATCGACGAATTGAAGTTAGAATAAGGGTCCGATTGTCAATTACTCAGTTCCACGTGTGGCTGGTAATGACAGTTTGAAACTGTCTGGTGCTCCTCTGGAGTTACTCTGTTCATTGAGATGGGTAAACCTGTGCTGTGAGAGTGAAAGGTTAATTCTCAGTGCACTGAGGTGACTGCATTGGCAAACTGCTTTGCATTAAGGAACAGCGGCTGCTCAACACTGAACTTTCAGCTCCTCGTAATGAGATGTGATGTGGGGAAAAACATTTGGAGCACTGCCATTCCCCTTGCTTACACGTTTCTGTAGTAGTATATCTTTGGTGATCAAACTTTCCTGTACAGACCTCCCGAACTCACAGACTCTTGTGATGTATCTAGATTCAAAACACGTGCACTCTCACTAAAGCAACTCTCAAGTCATACCACCCGTCAAACCTTGTTCCGAAGTTGTTACTTCATGGGGGCCAGGGTCCTACATGCACATGCATTCTGTGGGCGACGAAGGAATGAATATCTTGGCTGTGGTTGTCCTGGCAACATTCTAGGCTGTCCTCTCTGTCTGTGTTCACCGTCCTCACAACAATCCGTCATCGCACTTGTTTCTTGTGGGCAGGTTCGTCATTTCAGAAGTGCTAAATCTGACACACAGGGGGACAGACAATGACCAGCACTTTTGTCTCTTTGCGTCCGTGCTTCCGAAATGATGTACCAGCTAGCTCAAATCGCCACCCTTCTTGTCTGTAAATCATGCGCACAGTTTTGCACTTGGTTCAGTTTAGTAGATCTGCTTGCCATGCCTACCGTTTCCCGTGCTTTGGATGTTTCTTAAATGTGCTCATAGTTCTTCACAATGTCAGCATGGTGATCATTATAATGAGAGCGCATACATATCTGGAGATGCAGCCAGGCAGAAAGAATACTAATGTAAAACAATTGAAAGGTTATACTACAGTCCGGATTGTCGTCTTGTTGTACTTAGATTGTCAGGAAACTGAAAATGTGCAGTCTCTTTATAGACACCCTGCACACAATTTTTATCATGTGCTGCAATGCGAACATGGCTGTTCACTGGTGACCTTTTTCTAATTTTCGCGTCGGGTTGACCTGAATAGAGGAAGTATTTTTGCATTTACTTTAGTCACATGCAGTCAGTCAGGTCTGCATGCTATGACCGAAATTGGTGCAACAGATATTTTATGAGCACCGAATATTTCTTTGCCAAAGAGGTAACAGGTGTAAAATACATGTGTCATTGCTTAAATCATGCAAACGGCATTGGCTGTACACAGACTTGCAGAAGATTTGGATATTGTGATCTTCAGCAATGAATTATGTGGGCTCTATTGTGTCCAAAGCATCCATTGAGAGACGTGTTGTGTCTAATATTGTTCAATAAATTGTAGCCAGCCAATGTATTTGCCTGGCTTCTCTGATGACCCTGTATGGTTGAGTACGGTTTTGCTGTTTTCATTGTTAGGCTTCTATTTTGTCAATGCAGCCAATGTCATAGACTGTTGCCTGCATGATTTAGAATTCTTCCTCCCATACTTTTCTTTTCAAACAACAGCATGCAGGGTCTTTAAATAAACTTACGATTTTTGTGTGTACTTTGTCTAGTACTAGTTACCAGGTCTTTTTGTGTAAAAGTCATGGCATGCTTTTTTTTACTAGTGTTGGTTGTCATACTTTAGTCCATGTGTTATGCATTGGCTGTGCATTCATATGTATACAGTTATGAAAAGAAAGGAGCATCAAACTGTCTGAGATGTGGGAAAAAAAATTTTGAAGCGGCAGATTGTAGCTGTGTTTCTTTCATCCATTGATGTGATGCCGTAAGGTAAGCAGTCTGAATGTACTCTTCTTCAGGAGGCTACACAGTATGTTTGTGTTCTGTGCTAGTTAACTGTAAAGATTACAGCTACAGTTTGGCGAATAGTACTTCATCATCATCATCAGCCTGACTACGCCCGCTGCAGGGTGGTGGTGGTGAAAACTTTTATATTGTAAAAAAGAGTTTGGGAGCCACAGAGTGGCCCCGTCTCTCGCCCGTTTCACCAGAGCCCTTTGGGACTCAAGCGAGGAGCAGTTGAGGAGGGCAGTCTCCCATGCCTCTCTGGAAGGGGTAGGGGAGGGGGGGAGGTGGGGATTTTGAGTACATGCCCACACCATGTGGAAGATATCACAGGTCTCCCCACAGTGTGGGCATCGCCCATCCGTGTTAGGATCGTAATGTTTTATTATTGCAGGACAGAGTAGAGTACCTGTCTGCAGGCGCCTTAAAGTTCGCTCCTCCGTCTTACTCAGCCCTTTTGCAGGGGCCGGGAAAAGGCGGTGGTTGTCGCTATAATGTGTTAATATTTCCCTGAATCGCAGCAGCGGCTGGTTAGTCTCCGAGCCAGAAGAGCTGGGATGAGGAGCCCGGTGAGTAAGCGCTCGGGCAGCCGCGTCAGCGGCCTCATTACCTCGTAAGCCCTGGTGGCCAGGAGCCCAAATGATTCGTTTGGGTGTTGGATCAGTGGCAGTCCGTCGTAGAATACAAGCAGCTAAGGGGGAGATCTCCCCTGCCAAGTAATGTTCACATGCTTTTCGGGAGTCCGTGATGATTATTCTCGAATTGGCGTGGGCGGCAGCAAGCGCTATCGCTACTTCCTCGGCCCGCATTGAATTCGGGGCTCGAAAGGAGAGTCCATCAACGTGCATTTCCTGGTGAACGACAGCGGCCGAGTAAAATCCCGTGGGCGATGGCCCTGCTACGTCTACATAATATACACCGGGTCGGGAGCCGTGTTGTCTCTCAAGAGCCCGAGCCCGCGCTTGTCGTCTGTTTTCATGCATGTCGGTGTCCATGTTACGGGGGAGCGGGGAGACCCAGAGCATATGGCGCCATAGTACTGGGATACGCTCCGCCTCCTCTGGAGTGCAGTCGTGTTGTATGTGTAAGCGGTTTAGCAGGCGGCGCCCAGGAGCCGTCTGCGTGAGCCGCGTGTATTGGTTCACGAGGTGGGCCTCCCGCAGCTCCTGGTAGGAGTTTAGCACCCCCAATGCCTTGAGTTTGGCATTAGAGGTAGCCACCGGGAGATCCAGGGCTCGCTTAGTTGCCTTGCGGATGATGGCGTCTATTCGCGCCTCGTCTTGCTTAGTAGTGCGGAGATATGGCACGGCGTAGAGGATCCGGCTAGTCACGAAGGCATAGACGAGCCGAAGCGCGTCCCTGCCCCGCAGACCACCCCGCTTGTTGGAAACGCGGCGGATCATGCGCCCTACCTGTTCGCCTACTCTCTTGAGTTTCGCAATAGTGGAGTCCGGTCTGAGTCTCTGGTGAATGAAAAGGCCCAGAATACGGAGCTCCTCCACCTCTCTAATAGGACCTCCTGACAGAGAGATGTGTATTGCTGTCCTATCCTTTGGGTTCGCTCTGACATGCAGAAGCTCTGATTTCGCTGGAGCACATTGGAGCCCACAGTCATTAGCATACGCATCGACTATAGAAGCAGCCTGCTGAAGGCGGTCTTCCATGTCCCCAAGGCTCCCCTGAGTGGTCCAAATTGTAATATCATCTGCATATAACGCGTGTTGAATGCCTTCCACCCGGGCCAATTGGCTTGGGAGGCGCATCATAGCAATGTTGAACAGGAGCGGTGATAACACTGCTCCCTGAGGGGTACCCCGTGTTCCCATCATGTAAGGGCCGTATTCCTCGCCCTCAATCCGAAGAAAGGCCTGGCGATTAGACAAGAAATCTCTTACATACGCGTAGGTCCTAGCCCCACAATCGGTAGAACTCAAGTTGGCCAGGATGCTTCCGTGTTTCACATTGTCGAAAGCCCCTTTCAGATCAAGGGCGAGGATGGCTTTGTCATTGTGTTGCATAGTTGTGGGTCGTACTACATCCCTGTGCAGCTGGAGAAGGACATCCTGTGCAGACATGTGAGGGCGAAACCCGAACATGGTGACTGCAAAGAAGCCCTTACTCTCCAGGTATGGAGAGAGGCGATCCCGTACCATCGTCTCCATAAGCTTGCCCGCACATGAGGTCAGTGATATGGGCCTCAGGTTGTCCGTATTCACGGCCTTACCTGTTTTAGGGCCCGCTGCAGGGCAAAGGCCTCTCCCATGTCTCTCCAATTAACCCTGTCCTTTGTCAGTTGCCGCCACTCTATCCCCGCAAATTTCTTAATCTCATCCGCCCACCTAACTTTCTGCCGCCCCCTGCTACGCTTGCCTTCTCTTGGAATCCACTCCGTTACCCTTAAGGACCATCGGTTATCTTGCCTTCGCATTACATGCCCTGCCCAAGCCCACTTCTTCTTGATTTCAACTAGGATATCATTAACATGCGTTTGTTCTCTCACCCACTCTGCCTGCTTCCGATCTCTTAATGTTACACCTATCATTTTCTTTTCCATAGCTCGCTGTGTTGTTCTTAACTTAAGCTGAACCCTCTTTGTGAGCCTCCACGTATTTGCAAATATGCATAAATCTGGTATCCATTTGGCTGCATAAGGTTTGAAGTGGTGCACTATAGGTATTGCAGCATTCGTATGAAAAACTGATGTTGAATAGAGTGAAACATCTTGCATGTTGCGACATATTAGCAATGATTACTTTGAAGTAATGCTAGCCAAACCCTGAGGGAAGTCACTAATCATAATGAAGTACTAGTTCATTTCTTAACTGCTTAAGTTGGCTGAATGCTTTCCTGACTGATGTCCACACACAGGCAGTTACCATGTCTTTCCTTTCATGATGACCTCCTTTCATGCAGTGCTGGCCATTGAACATTGAACCCAAGCAGCTCAGTTTCAATAATAAAATTGGTTTTGAGGAAAGGAAATGGCGCAGTATCTATCTCATATATCTCTGTGGACACTTGAACCGCGCTGGAAGGGAAGGTGGAGTGAAAGAAGAAAGAGGTGCAGTAGTGGAGGTCTCCCAATAATTTCGACCACCTGGGGATCTTTAACGTGCACTGACATCGCGCAGCACACGGGCGCAGTTTGCGTTCCGCCTCCATCGAAACGCGGCTGCCGCGGTCGGGTTCGAACCCGGGTACTCCAGCTCGCTAGACAAGCGCCTTAACCAGAGCCACTGCGGCTGGTTTTGAAGCGAAAAGCTTCACTAGGCTAGTCAACACTGGGTCTGGCGTATGCTCCGTGATCAGAATTAGCCACAGCTGCGCGTGCGCAGAACCGAGTGACGTCACAGAAGAGGCGCAGATGGTCTGAGCGGCCGCCGCCCGACCTTTCGGTGCTACTGCGCATGTGCGCCGCTATTACTGCGCGCTTGCCTCCTCGCCACCGTTTGACCTTTCGTTGCAGCCGCGTGCTTACCTACGCATGCGCAAGGAGGGCTATATAACGCGCTTGCCTACACCGTTATCGTGGTGCTCCCAGTGCATTGTGCGCGAACTGCGACAGCCATGACGTCAAACAAAGCATAACTGCAGCTTTTCGCTTGTTTACCCAGGCTTAACCAGAGCTAAGCCACTGCCAATCTTTTTCTCTTCCATCTTTCACGTCAGCCTCTTTAAACAGCAGCAAAAAGTGGTTGAAGTGTCCATCTTACAGATATTTATGCGCCTTTCCTCAAATTTGGCTTCCGTTTTCATGCTGCACTACGTGGTTCTACCGGTCGAAGGCATCTGGGTGGTGTGGTTGGTTGGTTGGTTTTTGATGAAATGGAATGGCGCAGTGTCTGTCTGTGTGGTACAAGAAATTACTAGGGTGGGAGGTTCTCCCCCCCACCCCCCTCCTCGTAGCTAGGCATGGCTTTGCACGCGCAGACTACGTTTAGTGGAGCGCTTCAAACGCACCCGCGCGAATGGGCCCACGTATCCTGTACGACTGCCAGATAAACATCCATATTCTCCCTTTTCTTTCTCGCCAACCTTCCTTACGGCGTGGTTGAGGTGTCCACCAAGAATTGAGACGGTTACTGAGCCATTTCCTGCCTTCAAAAACCACTAACTGTCCATATCTCACCCCTTGATAGGGCCTTGGGGAATTAGTGCCCAAATATATCTTATCTAAACATTGTTCCAGCACTCGAGACCGCAGTTGTTTCTAAAATTAATAAAGTTTTTTTTTTATTCCTACTCCTTTGTAGTCGAGGTGGGGTTTTGAAACCCGTAATGAAAATTAACGAAAGTATTTTGCATGTAGTACCTTTACAAAGGCCACTCCTAGAGCGTTGCTGGATTGTGGGCGCGTGCGGGCGGCGCGGAGCAGATAGTAGTGAAAGCGTTCTACGCCTGTTGTCATAGAGTTTCTTACTATTACTAATAGTAAAAAACTCTATGCCTGTTGTAGTACTAAAGGCACCACCGAACTCCAACTTCTAATATGAGGGGGCGCTCTGGACGATAAAAAAAAAAAAACTTTCTGTGGCCCAAAAATCTTATTTTTATAACTAGTAAGCATGCTATCTTTTCTGCTTTTGAATATATAGCGAAATGCTCCATTTGGCAATAGATTTTCGCGGTTATGAAGCATTAAGTTTGATTTATCAGCCCAGTTAAGAAGTTATATCAGCTTGGGCAAGTCACAGGCACCAAGTATGCTTCCGGGGATTTGAGTATATACTCCAAAGGCAGCGGCCATGTTGCCCAGACGAGCTCCATGCAGACGAGCCTCGGTGGTCCAGGGTGCGGGCTTCAAACCCATAGGTGACTGACGTCAGAGTGGTTTGATTCCACCTTCTGGGCGTTTTTTTTACGTTTTCATAGTTTTACCGGTTTTACTGATTGACTCCTTGTTTACAAATACCTTTCGCCTTGGGGGCAGCCGCTTATGCTGAAGTGTTCTACCATTGGTGCTGTTTTGCTCACGGGCCCTTGCTAACGTCCACCCTAACCAGTCCGTTTGTTCTTTGTTTCCAATTGTTATGAGAGCTCAGTCATGTCAGCCCTTATGAGATTCATGCGATGTCGACTAGAAGAGGCCGGTTGACATCTCATTCATTGCCTGCACTTTTGTACCGCGCTCGGATACACGCCAAAGTACTTAAAGTGAACCAGAATTTTCAAAAGTAGACTTTTTAAGGTTGTGAGAGGATTTCCGTGAGGTTGTAAGGTGTTGGCAGACATTAAAAAAAACATGCGAATTGCGTTAACTAGTAGGCTTCTAGAGTAAATTTAATAGGAAACTTTTTAACTGCTGCAGCTGTAGGCGCTTGGTTGCAATTGGAAATTTGAAGCCAGCCGCTAGTATAATGGCCATGCTATTTAAGAATTCTTAAAATGCGATTGCTCTTATCGTTATAGAGCAACAAAGTTTTGCCGCCGCTCCCCCATTTTGAAAAGCGCGCGTTTTTGGAGCGTGGCCACGTCAGAAGGAAAGCTGTCTTCCTTCATAGGAGAGAAGCTAACAGCCACAGAAACCAAAGGACAGCGGGGATTTTTTTAAATTAATTTATTTATTTTGTGCTCTTGTTACATTTTAGAATATTACTGAATATGTTATCGCTTAAAGCTAATTGATTAGAAAAGCAGAAGAAAAAACAACCACATACCGCCGGTGAGATCCGAACCCATGACCTCCGAGGTTATTAACCTCCTTGCTGTCCATGCTGTAGATGCTGCATGGCTCTGGTGCCATGCTCTGGTGCATAGACCTATTATACCAACTCTGGTACACTTGTCAAGTCACCTTGCCACTTTTTAAGTTTACACTCCTTCTTATAACTTTCTTTCTCTTTTACATATGCCAAATGGCAAACATCCCGAATAAAAAAAAAGTGACCTGTGATGGCTGTATGAATGGATGATTAAGGTTGAACCCTTTAAATCAGGCGGTGGCTGACGCCACCTAGTCGTGATCTGTAAAGTTTCAGTCTTGTCTTTATTTCAGCCACCAGCCAGATAACCTTCGCTTGGTTATTTATACTCTTTTAAAATATATTTTTTCTCCACGGTCCTTAAGCCCTAATTGCTTTCAACTCTGTATCGAGTATTCAGGTGTTCCATTCTCCTCTCCGCACGCGCGCTCTGTACAACGTGTCTATACAGGGTGTTTCACCTAAGGCTTTCTGCAATTTTTAAAAATAAGCTATTTGTATTAGATGCGCGCTTTTTCTGGCATAGCATTGTCAGTGGTGTAGTACATCATAATGCAGCTAAGACGTGCTAACTTACAGGCTTGTTAACCAATATTTAATAGTTAACTTTTAAACTATTACCGTTGGGCTCCTTAATTATTGAGAGGCATGCAGCCCACCGTAAGTAATGGCCATATCCGTCTTTAGAATTTCGAGAACGCGATTATCCTCGGCTCTGTGGCCCAACAAATTTCGCCTACATCGCGCCAAAATACATGCGGTTTGAGAAGCTTGCAGGCAAAGCAACCTCTCCAGTGCACGTAACTCGTCGAAATAGCCAAAATTTGTTGGGCCACAGCGCCGAGGATAATCGCGTTCTCGAAATTCTAAAAACGGATATGGACATCACTTGCGGTGGGCTACATGCCTCTCAATAATTAAGGA
The DNA here is from genome assembly GCF_055824585.1 of Amblyomma mixtum. Lineage (NCBI taxonomy): Eukaryota > Metazoa > Arthropoda > Arachnida > Ixodida > Ixodidae > Amblyomma > Amblyomma mixtum. The sequence goes on from NC_143020.1 coordinate 92,896,100, forward strand.
GCCCAACGGTAATAGTTTAAAAGTTAACTATTAAATATTGGTTAACAAGCCTGATAGTTAGCACGTCTTAGCTGCATTATGATGTACTACACCACTGACAATGCTATGCCAGAAAAAGCGCGCATCTAATTCGAATAGCTTATTTTTAAAAATTGCAGAAAGTCTTAGGTGAAACACCCTGTATATTAACTCTACGGTGTCTATTTCGTAGTACCTGACCGTGCTGGCCTCGAGCAGAGCTTCCCCTACAATTATCGCAGATATTTTCTTTGGCAATTTCCTGTTTAAACGTTCCTACTAGAATTACTGTATATGCTATATACGGTAACTCTAGTTCCTACGTGACGAGGGCGCCACGTAGTGTTTCTTCGCGACCGCCTATAGACGCGCGCTTTTCGAAAAGGGCTCTCGGCGGCCGAAATCTGAACTCTTCGTGATCCGTCGTAAACAAAGAGGTAGGCGTACCACGACTCCCCCCCCCCCCCCCCCGCACATAAACGTCTATGTTAATGGGCGATCTGTCAAAGAGGTACAAACTATGAGAATACTGGGGTTGTATTCACAAACAAATGGAAAGAATACTGACACACTCACTAAGCTAAAACGCACGGTAGAAGCGACGGCGCGATTAATCCGCCGCATAGCTAATCGCAGACAAGGGGTGAGGGAAAGATATTTATGCCGACTAGTGCAGGCCTTTGCGCTAAGCAGGATACTCTATGCCATGACCCCTTATCTCAAATTTGCGAAAGCAGAAATGGACAAATTGGATAGCATGATACGGCAGGCCTATAAGGCTGCGTTAGGACTCCCACTAAATGCCTCAACTGAAAAGCTTATGAGGTTAGGAATACACAATACCTACAATGAACTTAAAGAAGCCCATTTAATGGCTCAAACAGCGAGATTAGCCAATTCCAGAACTGGCAGGAGTATTCTTAACAGGCTGGGAATTAACTTTCAACCTACGAATAAAGATGCTAAAGCAGACTTACCCCGCGACTATAGGACGGCCCTACTAATCAAACCACTCCCCAAAAACATGCACCCCTTACACCATGAGGGTAGAAGACAAGCACGAGCCAAAGCCTTACATAATAAATACAGACAGTGCTCTGGAACACTTTATGTAGATGCGGCAGAATACAAACATGCCAATGCCTTTGCAATTGTGGCTGTGAACGAGAATGGTGACCACATCGTCTCGGCAACAATCAAAACGAAGTCCTCTGAAACGGCAGAAGAGGCGGCTATAGCCCTCGCCCTAGCGCATACCCAAGGCAGCATCATCCTCAGCGATTCCAAAATGGGTATCAATAATTTCGGGGATACAGTGGCGGCAACTAGCAAAGGACAGGGTTAATTGGGGAGACATGCGAGAGGCCTTTGCCCTGCAGTGGGTGTAGTCAGGCTGATGATGATGATGATGATGAATTTCGCAAAAGGGCGAATTACAAACACCTCCCTTAGAATCCTTAACGCAACCAAATTCTCAACAAATTATTCCGAATTGATATGGGTCTCAGCCCATTCGGGGAATCCGGGGAACAAGGCAGCCCACAATAAAGCCAGAGGTTTCGTCGACCGGGCAGCGGATGAGTCTGGCTCCCTGAACTTCACGAAGGACTCCATGATCACATATCATGATCTCACCAATCATTTTAAACTAGAGAGGAGAATTTTCCCCCCTCCGGGCAAAAGCAAAGAACAAGAGGTTACGTGGCGCCGTCTACAGACGAGATCGATACGCACCCCATCACTCCTCGCGCACATTTATCCAGATCTTTACAACCCAAATTGTAAACACTGCGGCCAACGAGCCACCTATGATCACATCCTGTGGGACTGCAAAATAGAGCCACCTCCGGGTGATCTAGTTACTGTTCCTTCTCTCGAGCGGTGGGAGACCGTGCTGGCTAGCTCTAACCCCAGAACGCAAGTTTTGGCGGTGGAGTGGGCTGACAAAGTCGTCGACGGCTGCGTACTCTCGACCTTTAACGCGACCTCTTACCAAGCTCTTTCCGACGAATAAAATGTTTTACAATCAATCACTTGGGGCAACTCGCTTCACCGCGAGCTGCTGATCAAGCCGCTCCCGAGAAATATGCACCCATCCCACCACGAGCAGCGCCGCAGGGCCCGTGCGAAGGCACTCCATCGAGTGTACGCCTCCGAGCCGGACGCCGTATGGGTGGACGCTGCCTGCACGGGTGATGAAGCGACAGCAGCAGCGGTGGACTCCTCTTCATCCACCCTCCTCACACTACCTCTCCCTCCAGACACCTCCCCAGAGGCTGCAGAGGAAGCCGCCATTGCACTTGCTATCACCCGCACGGAAGCCCGGCACATTTTAAGTGACTCTAAAACTGCAATTCTAAATTTTGCTCGAAGTCCATGTCCCTGCTTTTGGCATACTGGACTCGCCCGGTGCACCCCCACGCCGCCAAGTGGAGCTGATATGGGTGCCTGCGCACTCCGAGAATCCCGGAAACGAGGCCGCCAACCTTTTAGCCCGAGGTTCTTTAAACCGGGCTCAGGTGATCTCTGATCGAGGATTCACGAAGGAGCGCATGCGCTCATTCAGCGAACTGACGCAGGCCTATAGCCTCGCGTCAGCTCGACCCTCTACCCCGCCGCTCCCTAGATTACAAACACCCCACATCCTGGCGCAGACTAATGACGCACACTCTCCCTTCAGCCATTGCCCTATCCCATTATTATACCTCCTTCCCCACTCCTGCCTGCACCCTATGCCCAGAACCATACTCTTCTTTCCTCCACATCTCTCCCTCTGCCCGGCGGATCCTCAGCCGCGGGTCCTGAGTACCTCAAGGCCTTGGAGGACTGGGAGACCCTGCTGCGCTCGGAGGACCCGGCCGTGCCGACCATCGCCCCCGGCCGGGCCGCCAGTGTTATGGACCTCATGAACATAAACACTTAAGCGCAGTGGGGTCATACGAGGACCCAGAGAGCGGGGTGCACCAAATTCCTTCGTTCTGTAGCGAACCATGACGAATAGTTTTTCTGTCTGTCTGAAGAAATGAAGAGTGGAAACAGCGCAGCGACTGTCTCACTTCTCGGTGGGCACTTAAGCCGCGCCGGAAGGGAATAGAGGAAGGTGGGAGTGAATGAAGAAGACGAGAAAGTGGGGCCGTAGGATGCTTTTGGAATAGTTTCGACCACCAGGGTATATTCAACGAGCACATAATCGCACAGCACACGGGCGCCTTTCGCGGAAAAGAGTACTGCGCAAATGGGACAGGACAGGATAACGAGGAACACAGACAACACAGGCGCAGACTTCCAACTGTTTATTTCCTCCATCTAAATGCGGCCGCTGGATTCGAACCCGGATACCCGCCCCCATCCCAATCCCAGTCATTCTTCCTGGGTGGCTGCTTTACGGACCGCTCAGCCCGCCGGCCAGAAATGGCTGGTGGATCGGGCTTTACGTGAAGCACAAGTCCCTGGACTCCTGGACCAGTAGGGGACCACCCTGGAAGATTTTTTTTAATAAAGTTGTTTCCATCCATCCATCCATCCATCCAGCTCAGTAGCCGAGCACGTAAAGGTCAGGTGATTGAAATTTTTCCGGGGTCCTCCATTAATACGGCACCTCTGCTCTCTTCCATTTCATCCATCCCTTTCTTAAAAGCACGGTTGAGGTGTCCACCGAATAGTTAAATATTTACTGCGTGTTTCCTTTCCTCAAAATCGATTTTCATTTTAATGCGGCAGTACGCGGTTCGGCATTTGGGTGGTGCGGTGCAGCAATTACAGGAATCCTCTTTCTTCCCCTGCAGGCCCGTCTATGCACGCGCAGTCTACGTTTTGCGGAACACTTCAAACACGCCCGCGCGAATGCGCCACGTACGCGAACGACCTCTAGGTAGACGCAGTAAAGTGTTCTTATCTCTCCCTTGATACGGTGTGGGGGTTATTTGCCCATATATATCTTATCAAAACTAAAAAAGCTTATCTTATACCACTTGAGCTCTCGAGACCGCAATTACTTTTAAAAACCATGAAGTTATTTTTTTTCTTTTTACCGCTCTTTTGTTGTCAAGGTGGGCTTTTTAACAATTATTTTCATGTACCTGTACAAAGACCGCTCCCAGCGCGTCGCTGGAGTGTGCGGGCGCAAGCGGGGAGTACGGAACAGATGGTAGCGAAAGCGTTCTGCACTTGTGCCAACACTACAGCCGCCGCCCAAATCCAACTGCAGACACGAGGGGGCGCCCTGAACACTAAAAAGAATGCTCTCTGCGAGCCAAAACTTTTATTTTTTCAACTAGTAAACACGCTATATTTTCTGCTTTTGAATATATAGCTAAATGCTCCCTGAGGCAATTGATTTTAGAGGTTATGAAGCATGAAGTTTAATTTGTCAGCGCAATTAAGAAGTTATATCATTTTGGGCAAGTCACCGGCCCCAAAGGTGCTACAGAGGATTTGAGTATATATACACGAAAGGCAGCGGTTGTGTTGCCCAGACGAGCCTCGGTGGTCCGGGGTGCGGGCTTCAAACCCGTAGCTGATTGACGTCAGAGTGGTTCGATTCCACCTTCTGGGCGAACTTTTTTTGCAAGTTTCTGAGTTTTAGCTGTTTTTATGTCAAGTAGAACATGGTACAGCGGCACCAATACTATTACATTATGCGTTATGCTGGAGTGTTCTATCGTTCGTGCTGTTTTAATTATGGAGCTCACGCGAACATCTGCTTTAACAAGCCCGTTTATTTTTGTCTCAGTGTTAAGAGAACTCGGTCATGATGTTTTTTAAGGGACTCAAGTGATGCCGACTGGAAACGGCCAGACGTCTTTCATAGCTGGTATACCTGTATGGGGCTCAGGTATAGACACAAAAATAAGTCCGATATATATGTATATATATATATATAATCAGAAAACTTGTGAAATAAGTTAGCTACAGTAGGCTTCTGAACTAATTTTTAATAGCAAAATATTTAACGGCTGCAGTTTGGCTGTTAGGTGCTTGGTTGCGATCGGAAATTGGTAGCCGGCTGTTAGTAATGGCCATAATACTTAAATTTCCAAAATGCGATTATCCTTGGCGATATCTGGCGCAACAAATTTTTGTTATCACGCCCCGATATTAAAAAGCGCGCGTCTTCGCCGCGCGTGAAGTCACAGTACGTCATCACAATACGTCATTGCCTGACGTACTTGTCACGTGACCTTCCTGTGAGCTGATAGGTCTGTTTGATTCAGAACTGGTTCTCTGCACCAATTCTGAAAAAAGTTCCGTTGGTGCCGGCGCGGTGCAATTCCAGTTTTTTGGTGCAGGTGCAGCTAGGTGCAGCGCGTCAGCAGCGCCACAAATCTCTGGTGCGGAGCGCAGTTGTGTGTCCTTCTTGTTCTGGTCCTTTGTCTGCAAGCGCTGTTTTTTCTCAAGGAGATTTTCAATCGAGCGCGTGCACGCATGGGCCTTGTCGTCTGCTATCCGGTTCTCGCGCCTGTTTTTCGAGCCTCGTGAAGTCATGGACGACGACATCGCCGAATCTATTTTTATGGAATTTTTGGAGTCGTCCGACACGGAAGATGAGGAAGCCGACGTGGTGCTTTCTTTAGCAGCAAACCAGTTAGTTCGGACGGACCGCACAGAATCCCCAACACTATGAAAGCGTAGTAGCGAGGTATTTCAGCTGCTTCGAATTGAAGAGGCGTCGCAAAATGACGCCGGATCCGTCGACCACGTGGAAAACTTCCTTTGACCACTGATGTTAACAAACATTTCGTCGGCTGCGCGCGTCGTCTGCTTACGCCGTCAAACACGTGCACCCCTATCCTGCACCTCCGTCTCTGAGGGTGCCGCGGTTCTTTGCACCGAAGCGGCACCACCACTGCACCAAAATCAATCGCGGACGGTGGTGAAGGGGGCGCTGTGAATCGAGCGCTTTTGTGGAGCGCACCGTGAACCGGTTCCGGCGGTGCAGAGAACCACGGCTGAATCGAATGCAGCTGAAGCAGTGACCAGCGGTGAGCACCGCAGCGTGGATGGGACACACGTCAGAAGACGCGCGCTTTTCGGAAAGGGCTCTCGGCGGCTGAAATTGGTTGGGGCGCCCACAGCGCCCAGGGAAATCGCGCTTTCGAAATCCTAAAAAGTGATATCGCTATTATTAACGGTCGGCTACGAATCCCTAATTGCAGTGAAGCGCCTTCTACCAGTGAACATTATTTTCACTTTACCTGATATCCGCCAAGACCGGTATTACAGCTCCGCAGAAGCCTTCTAGATATCTCAGAAAGCCTACTAAAAAAAAAAAAAATCCGGATTACCTTCGCTTAAAAAAAACGGCATAACAAAACGAGCACTGAACTGACCAATGCCAGATATATAAACAAAGATACCAAAGGAAGGTTTGTAAAACTCCAACATAAAAACAGCGCTGTTGCACGTATACAATGTACTGTGTTTATCGACTTCGCCCAGAACTGTTGCAGGTATTTTGGTTCCACTGCGTAAAAGATGCAAATACGACGTCGACAGAGCGAACTGGAAAAGAAGAAAACGAAGCCCGCTCTCTCTGGCAGAAGGCTCGTGCCACATGCCTTGAGCTCGCCGAGATCATCACCATCATCAGGATCAGCTCTGCCACGATGAAGACTCGCCTCATCATCTACGGCGTCGTGATTGGCATCCTCGTCTGGGCTATCAGCCTCGTCACAGTGCTTCTGATCTTCGACCGGTCCAACGACTTCCTCCAACGGCTGCGAGGCAGAACCAGAGCTGGATGAGTCAGGTGTCCGATGAACAGCGTTCCACGATCGCCTCTGCCACGTCGTTTGAGTGCCGTCATCGACTCCTCGATTCTCTTCAGAAGACAGACCCTTCCCTGTAGGGCAAGTACTGTCGCTGGACCTTCTGCCGTGTCTTCCGTCGACTTGCGGTTGAGTTCATTCCAGCCTTCCAGTGTGGAACTATATGATACCTCCTACACCGAACTGGTGAAAATGTGTCTCTTAAGTATGATGCAATGTGAACATCCGTGGCCACCCAGAATCCTGTGATTGACGTTGCAGCGAGCATTAACTGGCTGAGACCTGGCTGTCTCCGTTACTGTGGCACGCCATCTCATGATGTCGATTCCCTCGCAAATGGGTCAACGCGTGCAAGTCTACGGATTCTCTTTCAGAACTGTGTCCGACCTTCCAGTTGCATCCAAGTTTGCCAGTGAAGTGTCCTGCAGCCTGAAACCGGTGGAATAGCACAGCCTCACTGTTTGAGATGAACACGTCGTGTTAAAAAGGCTGAAATGATGGTGTAGTCTTTTTTACTGAAGTTTTTTTTTTTTTCTTGTTTCTTTCTTGTGAACCGCTTGTTTCTTTTTGTAAATAGTGCCTTTTGGCATAAACCATTATTTTTTTACTAACTGTGGTTCTCCTTTCTCGATTACATATAGGTCACATCTTCGCATAAGTACATAATTTTACACAAACCGCGTGCTTGTCACAGGTATGCCAGTACACATTAGATATCCGAATTTCTACAGTTTTGCAAAAGCTTTTACTGAACGATCATGCTTTTGCCAACTTTCAAGTTATCGCATGAGCGCATTAACACACGCATTGTGAAAGCATGCGCATGACGTAGTAATTTTAGAAGTTTTTTCGCAGACACAGTGGATTTCGCCCTGTAATAGAGCAACGCAGGAATTAAATATTTCATCCTACACATACACATACACATTTCAGACGGGAGGGGCAAAGTTTACAGTAATACATCTAAACAGCAGCGAGCATTGAATTAGGCCTGGCTGTCTCCGTTGCTCCTCCACCCAATCTCATGATGCCGACTTTTTCGAAAATGAGTAAGACTAAACATTCATACTATACAAGGTGCTTACTAAACATTCATACTATATGTCACAGACCAGTGGAACGTGTCTCGTCAGGAGAGAGCATAGGCGGCGTTCGAATAGCGCAGCAGCAGGTGCACGTAGCACGGCTGTTGCTGGGGGTCCGTCAAGGTATCTCTCGGGGCTCGGCCATCGGCGGACGAAGCCGACAATGGAGTTCCAGGAAGCGTGGAATGTTCCAAGGATGGTGGTAGGGGTACGCTGTTCTTTTTCTTTTTTTTTTTGAAAGTGGAGAGTGCATGCCTGGCCGACTCAGCGACGACTGTCACGGAAGCTTTTGCGTCCCCTCCTGCTCTCCCGCGCGGCGCTCCGAGGGAGCTGCGCGGGTCTCTGCCCCGTCGTCACCGCGTTGAAAAAAAAAAAAAAGCGCTCCGATGCCCGATGTGAGGGGAAGGGAGAAAGTGTGCTCTCTGCCGGCCTGTCCGGGTTGTAGGGAATCTAGGGAACACAGTCGGGAGGAGACAGGCAACTAAAGAGGTTGGGGGTGGTGTGCCTGTGGGCGTGGAGGGCCGAATTACCGCGCCGAGGTACGCGCGTTCCATCGCGCAAGGCCCGCTGCCGTCGAGCCATCGCCCCATCATAGCCCCATCGACAGCCACCCGAACCGGAGTCATCGCCGCGGCCCCCGTATGTGAATTGTCCGCCGGACTTTCTCCTTTTCCTAGCTGTAACATTTTGTATATTCCTTTCTTTCATGCACTGTATGCCTTCTTGTTGTTTTCTGTAGTTGGATTTGTGTGTTTTTGTATTGTCTGTCTCCTCCTTGTCGCGTTTCGTGTTATGTATAGTTTCTGCTACTCCTCTCTTCGTTTTTACCTATTTTTGTGTTTCCCTGCCTGTAAATACTTGTTTTAACGCATCAACCCCTTGAGTTCCTTTGGATGACTGACGCACCGACACGTGCACCACGCACGGGCTGACCGACCTCAACAAATACAACGCTCTCGCAAGCGTAAAGCAGCTCCTGTGCCTCAACGGTTTGCGCCAGGCGGCCGGTTGACGAGCGATAGTCGTGACACTATGCAAAGGAGCGAAGCCAGGCAATAACATCGAACTCATAAACGCAAAGCATTGGAAGGTAAACAAATTAGTTGCCGTGTTTTTGAAATATATTTTGTCGTTCGTGCCCGTGCAAGCTTAACGCAGGTTGTTTCAGTCGTTACTTTCATTTCATTTCATTTCATTTATTGAACCCTCAAGGCCAAAGGCATTAAAGAGGGGAGCGGTTACAAAACATGAAGATACATAAACAGATATGCAATGCATGATACAAAACAAAGTATTATCATATTCCTGTTATACAATGTTAGCTAGTGCAGAACGAAAATGCTGGTTATCACTTATGTCGACGATATCTGCGGGAAGGCGGTTCCATTCGCGTGATGTACGAGACAAGAAAGACTGAAATGCAGTTACAGTGTTACACGTTTCAATGCCAACTTTGTGACGATGATCAATGCGGTTTGACACGTATCTGGGGGACGAAATGAGGGCATCATGCAGCATGGGATGATGGTATATAGTTTATGAAAGAGGCTCAAACAAATTGTCTGCCGGCGGGATGCTAAAAGAGGCAAAGAAAGATTAGCTTTCGTGCTTGTTACACTTGCGGTACGGTTAAACAGGATAAAACGAGCAGCGTTATTTTGAACTAGCTCAAGCAAAGTTATCAGTTGAATACAGAATGCGTGCAAACGTGTTCTTTACAGGGCGGCATATGCTGACTTTAAGAATAAGATCACGGCTCTTTGACGTAGTTCGCTGCCGTTAAGAAAGTAGTGTGATGGTAGGAGGAGAATGATGTGTGGAAACAGGCCGAATAATGCAGCAGACTGAAAAATAAAGAAGAAAACTTACACTGTTGTTTTGTGCTAAATAGCGTCTGTCGTAACATGGTGAATAAAGAAAAAAATCCGTGTTCTCTTATTAATCTGTGCCTGCGGCGCGTCATAAGCTGTAAGTGCGTAAATACCATCGAAAACAGTCATATTATTACGAAAACTGAAGTGGGTTGATTGTAAAACATTTTATTCGCCGGAAAGAGCTCGGTAAGAGGTCGCGTTAAGTGGTCGAGAGTACGCAGCCCTCGACGACTTTGTCAGCCCTCTCCACCGCCAAAACTTGCGTTCTGGGGTTAGAGCTAGCCAGCACGGTCTCCCACCGCTCGAGAGAACGAGCGGTAACTAGATCACCCGGAGGTGGCTCTATTTTGCAGTCCCACAGGATGTGATCGTAGGTGGCTCGTTGGCCACAGTGTTTACAGTTTGGGTTGTAAAGATCTGGATAAACGTGCACGAGGAGTGATGGGGTGCGTATCGATCGTATGGGTCCAGAATCACTATCTGAATTTCGCGCCCTAAAGCGAACTGCCAGTCGGCTAGCACTGGCTAGTACCATTATTGAGAGCATGGTGTTATATAAACTGCTAGCATCAGCAGGAATTGAGAGCAACAGAAGCGAACATTTTATTTATTTTATTGAACAAAACAGTCATTTCCGTAGCCAGAACTGTAAGCACGAAAGAGAAAGAAGCTAAATGCAGGTACCATTCTCTTACTGGCTTCGTATGTATACGAGCCAAAACAATCCGTAGCAAGAGCCTGTTGCCTCATGGTTTGCGCGGCCGCTGTTGTTGCGGCCTAGGCAGACCGTGCGCGTCGGGTTTTCGGGTTGAAGCAAGGGGGTGTGCGTTTGAATTTCTAACAAAGTAACGCTGCTAAGCTCGCGTAGTATAACACGAAGAAGCCATGCTGCTGTTCAAAAACGTGACGGCAAGACTTACGTCTAAGTGCCGTAGCCCGTTTTTCAAGGCGCCCGAATGAGCCGTTGTCCCGTGGACGGAATTGTAAGTTACCTCGTCACTGAAAGAGCGAGCTGCTTGTCGAATTAGCTTTACAAGCGTACAGCTTTTTCTGTGCTTGACTGCTGCTTGTATTTCATATGTGGCCAAGCCGCCGAATTGCTTACTTGTGCGCGTGGCATTAACGGCAACCGCCACGGAGCACACCTGGTAGCTCAAAAGCGCGCGTACATACAAATAAAAAAAAGTAAGAAGCAAGTTGACCGTTAAGCTAAGCGAGATAAGTGACCATTGTTTGACTGACAGTGTACACACTGACGCTTTGAAGCGAGTGGATTTCAAATTACTTGCACAAGGGCTACTCGTATTTTACTTCCGTACACCCTGTTGTTTTCAAAGTGCGCCTATCCCGTGTTTTGTTTCCGAATCAGCACATGCCTTCTACTTTCGTTGCTTTGTGGACTTTTATTTTTGCTGTCTTGTTTGTTTTGTCTTGGTTTTTCCGAGACCGGCACTTTGCCGCGCTGGCGAATAAGCCGTTGAAATGCGCTTATTGGTTCCGTATAGATTAGCCGTACATGCATTGAATCCAGCACAGGTTCATTGGATCTAGGCACAACTGTCTTGAAATCCGCCTCAATGGGGATGATTTGCCTATTATTGAGACAGTGAGCTTTCCGCTTAGACAGCAATTCATTGAGGCAGAGTGAAGTTTGATCAGATTGATCAGTCAGTTGGTTGATTGTGCTTTACGCACTAAAGCACTGTTGTGGGCTACAAAACACTTTAGCTTAAGACTCCGGATTAATTGCATTGACCTGGGGTGTATAATTATCTTCCACAAATGAATCGGTGAAGAATAACTGGTCATGGGGCAGGTTAAGAGAGCTCTCTGCCATTTTCATGGCTGAGTTTTTAACCTGAAAAGCACACTTTAACTATTGTCACTTGAAGAGCTTATTATAACCCGTGAAAATTGCCCCATGCAAAGCTTTTGATGCAGTGTATGTTCTCCATGGTGCAATTATGTTGCATTATAGACATCTTTGTCTGTGCTGGTGTTTTTGCGTTTGCTTTGTATTAAGCAGATACAAATAAGAGTGTTCTTTTACAGCATGCCAATGCTTTCCAGCCATGACCAGCCAGGAAGCATGAATATCCTGCGACTAATGTGATTCTAAGAGGAACCGGCGCTGTATGAATCCCACAGCAGTGGAAACATGGAAGGCATGCAGCCTTAGTTTCTGTTCTAGGGATGCTGAGAAAAGTTTGAAGCTTTAGTGTGCAATCTGTGGAACCGGAAATAAGTTCAGCCTTAGTTCTCACTATTTTTGAATGCCTGTCTTGATAGGGCTTGTAGGTTTGCTGCTTAGCGTTCAACAAGCTAGCTCATTTTGTTGTTGCACTGACTTTCCTTGTTAATGAACTTGTCAGGATCCTGTGAACACGGGCCGCGTGCATAGTCGGTTATACTTCAGCAATGCAACATTCATTGCCAAGTAATAGGCTTTGGTGGCAAAAGTCCGTAGTGCAAAGACTTCTAGGGTGACGAGTCTGACGTGCACTTAAGTTCGCCTTCACACATATGCCGAGTGTATTTTGTAAAGTCTCTGGAAAAAGAATGCTTTCAAGTTTACTTTTGAACAGGCAAATAGCAAACCTTTCTGGCCCTGTACTATTGCTTGTTTTATTGTGATTGGCTTGTGGTACTTTTTGTGTGTGCAACAATGCGGTTTTTCTACAAGTGATTAGTGCCACTTCAGAGGTGCATGTCAAAATTTGTTTTGATTGACGTAAGGTGCACCAAATGGAAACTGCGGGGCTGTCAGATTCCTCCATGCAACATTCCAACAAGGTGCTCTGTTATGCTGCGTAGAGTGAAGGAAAAAATACATTATAATGAGATAGCTGTGCAAAGCTTGTTTGGGGTTGTCATATCGTATGAACGATCACCTTAAACTTATCTACAGCAACAGTTGGTGTCATTGTACTTCGCAGGCTTTACGATGAACGCGAGAGACATCATCCGGGACCTCGGCGACCCCGACAAGCTCTGCGGGTTTGAGGACCATGTTGTTCTCAAGCTCGACAAACCGTGGGAGCCGTCCGCAGAAAAACTTCCGAAGGGCCTCTCTCTCGATACCGATCGCCTCCGCATCACCACCACTGCAGACACCTTCGTGGAGAACGTGGGCCTCCTCGCCGAACGGCGGGTGACCGCTGCCCTCTTTGCCGGCTGCGCGTCATTCGACTCGGATAGGCTACTTGGTGCCGCTGCTCGTGAAGTACTGCTTGATGCCCGGACACTCGTGATTGTTCACAACCGGGACTACGTCAGGGACCTGGTTGACTGGTTCCGTTCGGTCGAGGTTCTCGTTCTCCACCATGACATGAGATTGCAGATGCCCGAGGAAGATTGGGGTGACATTGGGGGTGCCGCGCCGCAGTTGAAGAGGCTCATCGGGAGTGCGCCAGCGCTTGGAACTCATAACTTGTTCCTGAGTGCGGCCACCATCTGTGGGTTGCTCGGCGATTGCCCCTTTGTGAGTTTTGCTCTGCTCGAAGATGAAGCATGCTTCTTCTGGGTTTGCGTTACTGATATATGTAATATGTAATGTAATATGAAATGCAATGTATGTAATGTAATATAATATGTAATGAACCCTTTTCTTTCTTCATTAAGTTGGCTTCCCCATGCTGCAGGTTGCCCTTGTAAGGGTATCAGTGGTCGTTAGTAAAATGAGGGTAAAGTGCCGAACACGCATGCTACTGCTTCACAGATGAACGAACATTGTGCTGTTTTAAAAACCATATTGACATAACCTGCTTCATAAAGTGCACGAAATATGGCTGTTAAGTTTTGCTAAAAAAAAATTCGCAGCTCTGCCATTAATCGGGCATATAGCATTGAGGTGAAGCTGGCTTGACAATCATGAAAAGAATCCATTAAGATTTACCAACCCTGGTGGCTGTGTGGCTTCGGGCAATTGATCCCAAGGCTGCGGGATCGAATCTTGGCCGCGGCGGCTGCATTTCGGTTGAGGAGAAATGCAAAAACGCCTGTGTGTTGTGGGATGTCTCACCACATGTTAAAGAACCCCAGATGGTCTCAGCTAATCTAGAGCCATCTCTCTCATAGCCCACAGGTCACTTTGGGACGATAGACTCCACTTACTAACCTAGCATTAAGTTTGGGACCTGCTTTCTTATAGGATTATGTGGATATGTGTAACCATGACTAGCTTCTAAAGGCAGTGTGTTTCAGGTGACCAAGATTGAGGCGACCTTGCAAAACCTTTCAGTCTCTATAAACGTAAGCTGTTCTAGCGCCTATGAAGTCCCAACACGCTTGTGTTCATGTTTATGCGTTTATGAACCATATCTAAATTCTTTTGCCTTCTGCCTCAGCCTCTGTGTGTGCGTGCACGTACGTACGCATTCATGTGGGGTTTTAACGACTTGAAACAACTCAGGCTATGAGGGTCGTCATAGTGAAGGGCTCCACAATTTATCTTTAACATGCAGTGACGTCGAACGGCACATGGGTGCCTTCTGTGTTTTACCTCCATCGAAACGCAGTTGCCACAGCCGAGATTGAACCTGCGTCCTCTGGCTTGGTAGCCTAGTGCCTAACTACTGAGCCCTGACCTCCGTCCTTTGTGCGCGTCTTATGTCGTTTTTTTTCATGCTGGAAAACTTTCTTTCCTTGCTGTGCGTAGTTTTTTAAAAACATGCTTAACCTTTTTTTTTTTATCGGGCAAGCAATGTAATATATATAAAGTTGTATTCTGGCCTGCTAAAACCCTGCCTGGGATTGCAGTATTTATAAATAAATAGATTTATTGATCATAAATTGTAAATAATAGATGATAGGTTGACAATAAACGATACATCATATAGATATATCCGTAGATGCTTGGTAGATGATAGACGATAGGTGGCTCATTAAATAAACCTGAAGTAACAATTCATTGTGAGGGGTGCAGTACCAACAAGACGAAGGGCGAAACAAGGAGACAACACAGACGAGCGCTGCCTTCGTCCTTCGTCTTGTTAGCGCTGTACCCCCCATGATGAATTATTACAAACTCACCCAGCTATCCATCCTTCTGAAGTAACCAACTGACTTCTCATGCTCCTTTATTTTTTTGCCTGGCAGCTGTGCGAACTGCAGACATCTATGCATGAGATCCTGAGCCCAAACAATCCACTCATTGGAATGCTCCTCGCGGCACGGCCTTCGCTCCTGACCACCTGGAGCCTCGTGCTGGGTGCAGATGTTGAGCGCCTTGACGGCACCACTGGCGTTGTCTGGGACATCACGCCGGGCCACATGGTGCAGGCGAACATGTTCTTCCGCAGTCTCCGGCGTCTGGAGGTGGGCTCACCTACTGTTGTGTTACATAATCAAAGCAATTCTGAGGGCTAATCTAAACAAATCTTATTCTTAGTGAAAATTGATTCTGTTGCCCGTTTTGGCGGCAGTTTACCAATATCCCCCCAAAAAAAAGTATACAACAGCTGTATCTTATCGGTACTCACCTATGGGGCAGAAACGTGGAGGCTAACAAAGAGGGTTCAGCTTAAGTTAAGGACAATGCAGCGAGCTATGGAAAGAAATGTGATAGGTGTAACGTTAAGAGATCGGAAGCAAGCGGGGTGGGTGAGGGAACAAACGCGGGTTAATGACATCCTAGTCGAAATCAAGAGGAAGAAATGGGCTTGGGCAGGGCATGTAATGCGAAGGCAAAATAACTGCTGGTCCTTAAGGGTAACGGAGTGGATTCTAAGAGAAGGCAAGCGTAGCAGGGGGCGGCAGAAAGTTTAGGTGGGCGGATGAGATTAAGAAATTTGCGGGAATACGGTGGCCGCAACTGGAGAAGGACAGGGTTAATTGGAGAGACGTGGGAGAGGCCTTTGCCCTGCAGTGGGTGTAGTCAGGCTGATGATGATGGTTATGAAAAAACAGGCAGGAAAAAATTCTTGTTAGAAAGAATTTTTATAATGTTCTGGCCTAAACTACTAGGCTCCCATGTGATGCTTGAGTGGATGTAGTGCAATATGCATTGCCTAGTGTGCCATGCCCTTTACGCAGTCTTGCCAGCTTTCTTATCATACATACACTAGCGCAGCTAACTATGGCAGTGTCCTAGTGTGCTGCAAAGTTTGCTGAACAAGCCACTGTCGCCAGCGCTCCTATCGGAACATAAAAACGTTGTGCCGTTATTGGAACGCACCATTTTGGGGCGATGCCAAGGTCTTTGCTGAGGACCATGCTGAAGCCAACGGTGCCGCATCTGAGGAACGAGTGAAGAAGGGCTGAAGCATTAAAAACGTAATTGCATTTGAAGAGGTGATTTACTGATGATGAAGAGACCATGAGAATACAGAGCAGCTAAGGCAGATTGGGCAGGAACCACTGATGATATGTGGACAGCTCAAGCAGGAGGCTCATGCATGGGTGGGCAGCGATGGTGAAGAATTGGGGCTGGGGCTTTGTATTCACAATTTTATGCGAAGCATATTGCTAGAGCTATGCCCCATGCCGTCACCGTGGCTGTACGCGTCCAACCACGTGACACGATGACGTCACACCACGTGACACGATGACGTCACACCACGTGACATGACGACGTCATGACAGATGAGAAACAGGTCCCCCACCTCGCGCCGTCACTCGGAGCTGTACGCGACCAACCACGTGACACGATGACGTCACGACAGATCGCCGTCACGCGCTGAGAGAGGGAGAACGATGCCATCGCACAGACGCCGGAATGTCCTCGAGCGGCATTCCCGCACATTTCGAACGCGCGTTCACACTCGGTGTAGGTGAAACGCTCGCTCCACCGGGCAGGCAGACGCGGCTTCCGTGGCAATCCAGGCGCTCACCCAACGCGCGTCTCGGGGTTAGTCGGCGTTCCGCTGTAGCCATGCCGTTGTCTTCCCCCACGACGAAGGCTTCTAGTGGTTGTATTAAAATGACCAAGTATTCAACCAAGGAAAGCCATGTATTACCAAGCCTAGCCATCAATATGCTTCGCATCTGACTAGGCTTAACCTTAGCTAGCCCTCAGCCATTTTTTTGTTACAGTGTGCGCTGGGACGGCTTTCATGGATGCTGGCAGTGATGAAGACGGCGCAGTATTGAAGAATGAGCTAAGAACTGAAACTAAAGTTTACCTGCCACTTGGTTCAAACTGATGTCATGATTGAAAAGGACTTTGTGATCACTGTTAGAAAGATAGTAGTGTAGTAGGGCCTCAGGGATCCGTGTGGAAAAAAAATTTTCAAGCACTTCAGTTTGCTCGCAGAAAATGTCTGGTGGTAGAGATTGTCACGACTTAGCGTACTTGCATTGTGCGCTCCCAGACGCCCTTAGGGCGTTTCGAAGTAGCGGTCTTGGTCTCAAGGAAATGTCCTCTACTCAGCTTCACAAGCTGAGCCAGAGACCGGCTGCCAAGTGACTAGGGGAGTGGTCATTTGGTGTCCAGCTTTTGCTGGTCGCAAGGCAGAGAATGGGGTTCGGAGCCAAAGGTTCACAAACAAAACAAAGTTTATACAGCAGTGAGACGGTACAGAGGATTTCACAATCACTCGTACGAGCACGTACAAAGTGATTTGCAATACAATGCAGCTCTGCAAAGTAGCAATCGAGAAAGATTACAATACAAAAGAATTATTGCACCTAAAGTGCACTAACACATTGACAATGACCTTCAGTGCCTGTCAAGGTTCGACCAAACTTAACTGTGGTGGTATGGCCCAAGCTATGGTGGTATGACCACGTGATCATATGACTATGACCATTGGGTACCTGACCTTGACCTTTGACCTTGGCATTTGATTTTGGAGACAATGCTTGACAGTGTGTTCGCTCGTATAGCTATAGGTTCAAGCCATGTTGAACCACGGCCATTTGTTTTTCCTGCAAAGATGGCATCGTCAAAATTTGTCTTCCTCAATGTATTGAGGCCTGAACTCCATAACGTCTTTTTCTTTAACCCAGGTGACTACGACCCACAGCCAAACCATTGCTGCAATCGGCATCTTTGAGCAGCTCACCGAGGTTTCACTGATGTTCATAGCCCAGGGCACATTGTGTTCATTCCGGGGCCTCGTGGAGGACACGCTAAAGCGGCTCCAACTCAAGCACCTGTCACTCAAATTCATCAAGAACATCAGCCTCCTCGCAGTCGCGCAGAACTGGCCGAATCTGCAGAGCCTGTCGCTCGCCGAGTGCTCCGTCGACGACGATGTCGAAGAGATTCCACCGGGATCATTCGCCGGCCTCGTCAAGCTCCGGGTCGGCTCGGACATCTCAATCCGCACCATGGAGATGCTGCTGGGTGCGACGAGGCGGCTGGTGACGCTTCGGCTCGACGGAGACCTCCTGTGCACGTCGTTCGTGATCCGGTGCTCGCTCGGGTCGCTGCCTCGGCTGGAGCGGCTGACCCTGGGCACCAGGCAACCGCTTCCGGCGCTGGTGCTGACCGGTAACGACGTGCGGTACCTCGTGAAGGCGCTGCCGGCACTGCAGTATGCCGCCACGGACAGCTACGACTTGCGACTCTTCTTTCAAAACTACATGCCCTGGGTGACCCTGGAGTGGAGCCAGTGCACAACCTGTGCTGCGGAATTTCCGCGGGTCGACGAGACGCAGAAAGAGTTCTGGAATAAGGCAGTTGCTCCGCTGAAGCGTGCAAGGTGATTTAATGTCAGTGTTGTTGTGGCCTGGAGGTGTTCTTTCGTCCAGCAGCTTTGTGTAGTGCGGCTGAGCGTCCAGTCTCTGCTATCTGGATGCTGACATTCTAATCTGCTTCACACTCCATGCAACTTGGTGCAGTTTCACACTGCATGCAGGTGAGTTGCACCTGTAATAAGTGCAGGTGCAACTGGTACAGGTGCAACAGCAAGACACTGACTGTCATCGTGCTGGTCTGCTTCACAGCAAGGTCTAGGGCTCAGCATTTATGGTTTACTGGTTGCTTAGGCACTACAGCAACTTATGAAGCTGCACTGAACGTTAGCATCCATGGGAAGATACTTTGTTTTGCACATTTATGAACTTCCACATACTATCAGCCGCTGTTCACAACTTGTAGTGAGTGCTAAGGCTGTGGTTTTGCTAAAAAATGTCCAGTGGAGAGCTTGCGTCGCTAGAAGAGTTTTGTACGCTGATTTAATGCAAGTTGTCTCCCTGGGACAGTGGGATTAAGATGGAGTATATTTATCTGCGCTTACTATAGTGTTGCATTTATTTACATGTAGTGAAGTATGCGCTATGTATAGCTTTTGCATGAGTTTGTTTTATTTGCGGGTAGCTGCCATTTATAAGGATGACAGTGTTAACACTGCGTTCCTGTAGCAGAATCGCCCGTGAAAAATTTTTGTGCTTCGAGGTAGCGTTTGTTTAGGACTGTTTGTGTAGTGTCTCCCTGGTATAGATGTGTTGAACTAGGTTTACATTAGTTAGTCTGGTGCATACTAAGTTTTGGTTATGTTGTCGGGTATTTTCAAGTCTAACCTATCTATGTTGTTCAGCCGCATTTTATGTTGTGCAGATGGTTAGGATTCATCGAATGAATTGAAGCTCTTGTGGCCGAATCTGCTGTCGAGCATTTAGGGATGTTTCTGCCATAGTAGTGAAGACGCGACGACACACGACGCCAATAAAAGGTTTTACTCTTCCGAAATGCCATTAAAAAACCTCTTAAAGTATCTAAACAACAACATTTTTTTTTGAAAACATATTTACTTTTAAAAGTGCGCCTGTTAATTACGAAATATTAGTTTTTTTAGTGTTCATCACTTGGCCAATAGGAAAGCTAGTCATGTCTTATTTTAGGCAAACTTTGCACTTAAATGCTTTTCTGCTCGTTTGTTGCAATCATTAGACAAGATATTGAATGTTAGGACGTTTGTAGCTATCAAACAGCTTGATTTTTTTATTATTTTTTGGCCAAAAGTTACAGTTCCGCAACAAGTAGCTCACCGCCCCATGATGCTTTGAGCGCTCATGGTGGCTGAAGTGGTCTCGAGGGGTCGCCATGCAAACTCCCATAGACGGCTTGCCAGCTTTCCGTCTAGGTAATAGTAAGAAACTCTATGCCCGCGTGGGTCGTGGAAAGTTTCGGTGCGGCCCTTACGTTTTTTTTTTTAAAATATTTTCTTCGGGAAAACGGGTTGCGGCCCGTACACGAGTGCGTTTATGCGGTATGTTCAATTTTGCGAGTCGAAAAATTTCCGGAAATTTTGCCCCGCGTAATAGGCGCACCCCGAACTTTGAGCCGGATTTTCTGGAAAAAAAAAGTGCGCCTATTATGCGAGTAAATACGGTATATGCGTCGTGAGAACATAGGTGGTGAGGCGTGAATGACATTGATATTTTATATGTTGGCAACACAGTTGTGCATTGATAAGTTTTTCTTGTTCTTGGGTCTTGTACGTCCGCCGCCAAAATGAAAATATCCGTGTCACAAGGGCATTTTGAAAGCTTCCGAACTGACTAACACTAGTTTCCTGAAGAGAGCATGAATGCTGTACAGTGTGTCCAAAACAGCTTACTTCATTTCAAGAGTAATTAATCAAGAGAATCTCGCAAGCCCTCGACTAAGTAGCCTTTCAAAGTACCTGCGTGGCAGGGGTGTGAGGTATTTCGAGAACTTGAGGAGAGACATAATTTCAGCTCGGAGGGGCTCATTGCCACACCTGTCATGTTCTTTCCTCCGATTGTTTCAGTCCCCCTGCATTCTCCTTGACATTAGTCATGAGGGTTATATTTGTTGTACCTTCGAATCTGTAGTGTTCTCACAAGTGGCAGTACCTTCGAATCTGTGACTGTTGACTTTCCAATGATGTTTGAGAGGAGTGTTCTCACAAGTGCAGTGTCACTCAAGTGGGCGAGAAAAACAGTTTCAGAAAAGTGATGATTGACTGGCTAATTGTAGCAAGCTTTACCTGTACTAGGCTGTAATGGCTTTATTTACTTTGTAATTCTGGGAATGCTGAACTGCGCAGTGAAAGAAACGGGACTGTCTTTTACAGACGGTGTAGGGTCCTTTCAGTGCGAATCATAGTGCTGAAGCGTCATATTTTTGTACTACTTTTAATGCTGCATATTTATATATCTCTATTTAGCGCATGTGTTGTCTTGTTCCCATGTATTGAAGCTTAGTGAAGATTTTCTGTAGCATGCATGTCCTGCCTGGTACATCTTTAATGACGAAAGAAATGGACCAGGCTTATTGTTTATAATGGGCCGCAAATACTGGGCAGTGACTAAGCCGGAAATCGTGATGAGAGCATACAGTTCACCTATGAGTTGTATGTGGTGATGATGCTATGCTGTAAGATGCTGCTATGTGCTGGGCCTTTTGGTCAAGTTTTCTTTTGTGGTGAGCAAGATTTATTGCAGTGCTCAACAAAGCGTCAGACTTGATTAATGGCTCATGAGGTTTATGGTTGCTAAGCAACCTGACGGCTGTGTTTTCCAGCGTATCTATAGAGCACCGTTAAAAGATGTTCGGACCGTCACCTGTGTTTGTTTTGTCGCACATGAATTTTCAATGCCTTTATAATGCATGTTGTTCCCCACTTCCTGTGCCGTGAACACGCTAGCTCTTCAGAATCACTGTAATTACGAGCACCTACCACTAATATAGAAGATGGGCATTGTGGTTAGGTCAAATTATTACTTTCTCAGACAATAAATTGCCTTGTCATTGATAGTGTGTTTGTGTTTTCATCTGTACCCGCTGATTCATTCCTGTCTGAGGCTCTGAGCACTGCCTTCTGTTCACATTATAGTTTTGTGCTGCGATAACATTTGTGGTGAAGTGTAACAAATTTTTTATCCCGAGACTGCATAACTTGCCATTATCATTGGTTGCTTTGTTAACGTTGGAGGAAAAGTTTCTAAGTAGCCTCTAAACTTGACTACCAAGCATTTTGTTTATATGTTTAGAAGACTTCGTCCTTTTGCAGCGTATTAGCAGAAACACACTTTTCGTGTGTTTTAGCCGACGAGCTGGCTATCGAAAGAAGTTTGCCTTTCATGGTACTCTTCGTAGCGGTGCCTCAGTGGTTATGGTGTTTGGCTGCTGACCTGAAAGACACGAGTTTGATCCCGGCCGTGGCGGTCGCATTTCGATTGAGGTGAAATTCTAGAGGCCCGTTTACTGTGTGATGTCAGTGCACGTTAAAGAACCCCAGGTGGTCGAAATTTCCAGAGCCCTTCACTACGGCGTCCCTTATAGCCTAAGCTTTAGGACATTAAAACCCATAAAATCCAAAGTTCATGGTACTCTTGAAGAACTTGATGCAAAGCGCAACGATTTAGGTAAATAGGCTATGACTGGGTGAGGGTCATCAGGCCGTGTTGTTGAAAGACCTAGTTGTGTGTAATTTGCTATTATTCAATATAACCCCCAAATAATGGCACTCATAAACACTACTGATTTATTGCGCTTTCGTGCTCCTGTTTTGCAGAAAAGTTTGCAATTAACAAGCCTCAACCAATCAACTGCTGATATAAAACTTGTCAGCGTTCAAGTGGGGAAAAATATATACGCAGAGGTGTCACGGCCACTAAGCATTTACATTGTTCTCGGAACAAGACCCTGGTTTTGGTGAAGTTTCTGTATTCAATATCTTGTTAGGTTAGTGCATAGAGACCAGGTAGAGTAGATTTTAGGGAGCACAGTCTGTTAAATTGCTCTGGAACACATCGAAATTTACTTTAGTTTGTTTTCCATTGGTGTTTGGCTGTATGCTTGGAAAGGAATGATACATTTCTTTTAAGACAATTTTATTTTAAAAAACTGCCGTTCATCCTGCAAGGGGAATACATGTAGCATTTGCAGTTTCTGAATACCTATGGCTTGCTGGGTTTGGCCTTAGCAAGATGGCATGCCAGCTGTAATGGGCACGGCTGTGTGAGGATACAAAGTGAGGGTAGACTTTTTAGTTTTTGCAGAACTCATTTCGAACTTTCATTGGCCACAGCACTGCCTGTAGTGTTACTTCTTTTCTCAGCTCTTTGACTGTAGAATGGAGATTGAAGGTGCCCATTATCAATAATTTAACTCTTCTTTCGAAGACGAAGTAGAATTGAAGCTGATCTTCCATCGCTGATCGCTGGAATGGCTTGAGCTCGAACTATATGCACTTAGTGTGGCGTCCCCCTGATCTTGCACTAATTATGTGCTTCCCTGCAAAGCAATGCTTTGTTTCAACCCTGTCTTATCTAACACTACCAAATGCCCTGGAAAGCCTGCACACAGAAACACATGATGAAAAAATGAGATAATGTTTATTTACTTGATCCATACGGATCCACTCACGCCAAAATAATACAAAAATGTGTAAGCGTAACACAACTGCAGTCTGTATGATATTTGATACAGTGAAAGGAAGGTGCATCAAGCCAGATGTTCATGGCTAGTGATACTCATAAAAACAATTTCCTAGCATTTCAAACAAATAACAGAACTGAACGTGTTCATACTTGGTGAAAATTGCCTATAGCACAGCCTCTTGTTAGCTACAAGAGGCAAATGGCCAACACCATCTTTTCTGGCTTCATTTTGGGGCCGCTTTGTGGCCATTTTCCTTTTCTTTGGGACTGATGATGGCAGGCTAGATGTTGTCTTTTCTCTTCTTTCCACAGAGCATCAAAAGAGTCTGACAGCTCTGCAATGAATGCTCGCCGTTTCATCGCTTTTGTTCTGAGCTGTCCACACTGGCGCCTGTGGATGTTCAGAGTGTTTACCACACAGATAAACGAGGTGTGATACAATGTGCCACTGCCTGGATCTGATGTTCTTGTGTATAGCTACCTGGTATTTGTGCTGATCTACACCACCCATGAAACTGTTGAATACCGTGACAATAGCTGGTTGCAGTACATCTGTGTGAACTTTGGCCTTGCAGTCATATCTCTACCTTCTCTACAAGCTCCAACGACACAAAGTTAGAGACTAATGTCACCGCTTTTTTGTCGAACCAGCGTACAACAGAAAGGCTTGCATCGTTGGCAACATGATAATCGTGAGAACCTTGTCCAAGTGGCTTCGGGGCTTTTCCATCTACGAAGGAACAATCTTTGAGCTGGTTTTGGTGCTGAGTACTAACGTATTGAATTCCACGGCGAGTAAGCTCTTCAATGAGTTCCAAAGAACAAATTGTCTGCAGCTACCTTGAAGCCTTCACCAGAAGGTAGCACATATCCAGGACGGTATCACCACCTAGCCCTGATGTGTAGTTAGCGTTACTCTCCTTGGTACACATCAAAGTGATAAAGAATACCAGTTGCCCCAGCATGGCCCCACAGCTTGAAGCCCCATGGTACTGGTTGTTGGGCATATATTGCTCTAGAGAACTCCTACCTATAAAGGGCATCATCGTTTCATCAACTGCATTGTACTCTTCTTCTTCAGTGTTGTCAAGATTCCGCTGCAGAGTCGCAATCCAAGGTCGGAGCTTCCGTACTTAGTCTTTCTTTTCATCTTCGGGAACTGTCTGGTTGTCTACAACATGCATGCATGCCATCAATTTTAGGAAGCGATTTCTTGACATTGTGTCTGCAACTGGCAAGTGCCTTGTTCCCAGTAGCATTTCACGTTTGGAATTTGGACGAGGTCCATTTGCAGGTACATGCCAATGTCCTGCTCGACTTCACAGACACTTGTGTTCACTGGTTTTCTGTACTTCTGCGTATTATACAAGTTTTTTTGTTCTACTAGTATCCTTAGCATTTCATCTGTGATGAGCCCCTGTTCCTGGAAAGCGTCAGTAAGGTTTCCAGACTGTACAGTTCGCTAAATGTTCCCGAAGAAGTCTGATATCGTCATCAAGGGCTAAACGCTCGAGGATGTCCTTCACACCGCCACCTGAAACAAAAAGCTGTAATCAGTGTGCAGAATACGCGATAAAGGGCACGCCGTGCATTTGCTGGCATCCATGAACTGTGAACACAAGTAAGGAAACCGCATGGCCAAGTTGCTGGTCCACCTCTCTGAGAGCAGACTGCAAGATACCATTCGCATAGCAAGGGCAGTACAAGAGCACATGCTCACACAAGGTGCAGGAGCGACTACAGCGAGAAAACCACGACAAGAAAGGGAGCTCAACGCCCACTGTATCAAATATGATATGGGTGAATTCCGGACTTAGTCATGCCGCATGAAACTGCAGTCATGCCGCATGAAACTGCTGTGCACAGCAGAAAATTATTCCTAGCGATCTAGAAGCGTACTGAGCACAATAGTAATACGCCAAATGCAGTAAATAATGAACAGCTTACCTTTTCTGCAGTAGAACGTTCGGGGAGCGCGCGCGTGTTGCTGGAGGGCGCCATCTTTCAAACACAACTTGCGGACTCCTGGTGGTAAGAATCGGAAGCAGCTGCACGCGAAAACAATTTCCAACTTTCGAGAGAGAGAGAAAAACTTTATTATGGCAAGTGTGTTTAGACCCCCCTTGGGTCCCTGGACCACCGCACGGTCCCACTCTACGTCGGAACGTTCATGTGGTGTTTGTCCATGACGTCGGCACCCCGAAGCACCGCAGCAAGCTGCTATGGCGGGTCCGGAGACGAGAGCACGACCTCCCAGTCCTCCCAACTTGATAACGCGGGCTGTCCCTGCGGGGGAGGATCAGCAGGGCAGCCGAAAAGGATGTGGGAGAGTGTGGCGTGAGGAGCGTCACACAGCGGTCTTCAGAGTTCCAGTTTCATTTTTTTCGCAAGGCACTGAGATGCGAGTTTGTCGTATCAAGCCCTCAAGCTCCTTCCTGCGTATGAAAAACGCCTTGCAATAGTAAGGACACCTTGCAACAAGAGCGGTCGAATTTAGATGCGCAGCTTTTGACTTTTGAACAGGATTCCATCCTTCGTTTCGTTTGATTTGCGGTTTTGAAAGCAGCTGCGTGCGCACTGCGCTGCAGTGTCAGTTCTCTCACTTGCGACAACCCAGCTATTACGTCATCACCTGCGGGTGGGATATCATCTGGGCTACTATAACACCATAAAGCATACGTAGAAGCTGCTATGAGAAATGGAGCAGAGCTTAGTTTAAAGCTACATCGTGATTTGATAGCACTATGTGCCCGGCAAATTTGCGCGTCTGCCGAAGGGCAAGCGGGCTTATAAGAACGAAGGCCACATGTCTAAGCAAAAAACAACAAACTGCACTTCAACTGAAAAAGCAGTTTAATGCGCTTGCATGCGATGTTTCGCAAAAGCAGTACGCAGGATTCACAAAGATGACATTTAAAACATTGTTTCCAAAGTATGTCTTCGTTCTGTAAGTATAAAAGGTTGGAAAATCTCTAACAGTTTACAGATGCCTTACACCATATTACGCAAAAGAAAATCGAGAATTGTGAGGGTTGGATCTATATACAGGTGGAGGGGGGGGGGATTAAGAAATTAAAGATTCAATAAGAGCACCGAGGAATATAAGGAACAGATTATAGGGGATAAAAAAAATCTGGGGTCCTAGTGCCAGAAAGGACACCTATGGGCGCTCCACATGGCCTGGTTCACAGAGCACTGGAAGGATCTGGCGAATAGCGGGGTGTTCCTCAACACCCCGTTCACCATATACTCGGCGTCGGGTCGGCCGCAATGTCCCAGCGCCCACAGCACGAAGAACAGCTCGGCGTTGCTGTAGTCGCGGTGCAGGCGGACGCCTCGGCCCAGTTCTTCGATCAGGCGTCGCTTGTAGAGCATCATGAGTGGCTCAAGCACGCCGATCTCCAAGGTGGTCTCCGTGGCGAGCTCGCGGGCGCCTGCGGCGACCACGTGTACTACGTTACCGGACACTGCTCGGATTCAGCGGAACTGCAGAGTAAGCTGACTGGAAGCTTAGTTTACATTGGGTAGGACCCTTAAAGGGGCACTGAAGTACCTTCTGAGTATTGCACATCAACTCCCTCAATCACTACATTCGCTCGTCATTAACACCCGAGTCAAATAATACACTTCTACACGAAGCAGAAAACCCACAATCGCGCGCGGAAGTTGGCGATTCCTTCCCGGCAACACTTTCATGCTCGCGCCTTCCTCCGTCGCACGCTCCTGCGTATTTCTATTCGGAGATAGCTACCATGGCCGCGGCCAATCAGCAGCGTCGCTCCCGCAGGTAAATATGGAAAGAAGGCTAGAAGAAAGTAATCTGGGTTATAATCTATCGTACAGATTAGGCGGAAATGTAGTTGAGCAGCGACTCCCGGGTTTAATGTATGCGGACGATATTGTACTGTTAGCAGATAGCCAGGAAGATTTACAAACTTTGGTTAATTGCTGTGGAGACGAAGGAGACGCTCTAGGATTCAGTTTTAGCGCAACTAAATCAGGTGTGATGATTTTTAACGATACAACTGATCAGGTGCTTAAAATACAAGGCCACGAAATACCCAAAGTGGCCGAATACAAATACCTCGGGATATGGCTAAACGAAGGGCAGATATACACGGAAAAGCATGAACAGGCTCTTAGGGCAAAAGGACGAAGAGACGCCGGGATAATGAAACATAGGGCATTATGGGGGTACAACAAATATGAAGTACTAAGAGGTATTTGGAAAGGAATAATGGTACCGGGACTTACTTTCGGCAATGCGGTTCTGTGCTTAAGGGCAGAAGTTCAGTCGAGATTAGACGTAAATCAGAGAGCTGTTGGAAGATTAGCACTAGGTGCCCACGGCAAAACCACAAACGAGGCAGTACAAGGGGATATGGGCTGGGCATCGTTCGAGGCGCGGGAAGCTAAGAGCAAAATAATATATGAAGAACGCCTGAGGAAATTGGACGATAACAGATGGGCAGCTAAGGTATTTAAATATTTATACAGAAAGAACGTTGACTCACAGTGGCGGAAAAGAACTAGAAAACTAACCAGTAAGTATGCCGGTCATGAGGACGGAGAAAGAAAGAGCATTAAACGACAGGTTAAAAACGCGGAAGTTAAAAATTGGATGAATTCAATGGAAAAGAAACATAGTGTAGAACTATATCGATTCTGGAAAAGGCAGATCAGGAAAGAATTTTTCTATGATAACTCAAGAGGCAGTGCCCTACTTTTTGAAGCTATATCAGGGTGTCTTAGAACGCGCAGCTACAAAAAGAAATTTAACGAAGATGACACATGTGCAGTGTGTGGTAGATCTGTGGAAACAATTGAACACCTCATAATCAAATGTGATGGTATCCATCCGGATGTCGATGCAGGCACAGTCACTCTTTCTGAGGCCCTAGGGTTTAAAGATAACAATGGTCATGTAAATAAATCTGCAGTGGAAGTCAGCAAAAAGCGATTGGAGGATTGGTGGCTGAAAAGCAGAGATGTGGCATAAGGTTAGAATTGTAGGAAACCGTAGGCAAAGGTGATGGAGAATCTTAATGAGAATTACCAACACAGTAAACAAAAAAATAATAAAGAAAAGCTGAGCATGGTGGCAATTCCCACCACCCCGTTTCAAAGGGGGCGCTCCCACCCACCCACCCACCCACCCGTCCGTCCGTCCGTCCGCCCGCCCGCCCACTCACCCACCCACCCACCCACCCACCCACCCACCCACCTATCCATCCGTCCGTCCGTCCGTCCGTCCATCCATCCATCCATCCATCCATCCATCCATTTAGCGCGTCGGCGGTGGGGCCTTTAGAGGGGCCTAGCGCCGACCTTTGAGCGTGCTAAAAGTGACAGAGTAGAGAGGGAAAGGCGCGAAGACGCTGAAATTCAAACTTTGACTACAGATAGCTCAGCTTCTACAAACCGCAATAAAAAAAAAATGTTGCTGGAGGATAGTCTTGAAGCGGCGTCCTATAACGTCCCAGGAATACCGCACCTTTACTGAGAGCCCCTTTAAACAATTTTAGTTTGTTCCCTTAAGTTTCCTGCATTTGTACTCTCTCTCCGACGTGCGTAGCGGTACCTTTTTCAACGCTGACCACATCGAGGCCTGAAGCAACGCAGTCGACGAGCGCTTCGAAGCGTCGCTGGTTGCGCGGCCGCCAGGCGTAGGGTCCTCGGCTGGTCGGCATCAGAGCACGCAGAAGTTCCCTTCCTACCACGGGCACCAGTACGGGCTCGATGATGGTCGAGGCGTTGAGCAGGAGTGCCAACAAGCCCGGTGGCACCAGGACGGCCTTGCGGTCTTCCGAGTATCGCGCCTGAGGGCCCAGCGAAAACGGCAGCATCTTAGTACGCGCAGCTTCATCTTCATCATCATCATCCATCTTGCATCCACTGCAGGATGCGGCATGCATTCTGGCGGGTTTGCCAGCGAGTAAACATCTAGCACGAAAGAACACGTACTATAGAGACACAGCCAGTGCTTTCTACGAGTTCCTTTGTCCATTCTGCGGGCGGGCTGGTTACCCGTCAGCATGGACCATCAACTGTATGCCCCGTTCTTGTCGTACAAAGCGCCCAGATGCCTGTAAGAAACCTTTCATTTGGAGGGCAAAAGTTTCCTCAAAAGTGCCCCGAGAAACTCTGCAGTAAAAGAAAAAAAGGTGCTGCGCTTGCCTTCCAGGAGTAGACGCTGACGTTGTCCTGTGCGATGCTGGGGTCCATGAGGTGGACTTCAATGGCGCCGAGCCTCTGCGAAGCGGCTTCGCGGTCGTCGAGTGTCTCCGCAGAGTCGTCCTCGTCACCGCCGGTAGCGTTGCCGGTCTGTGGTGCCAACCACTTCGGAACGAGCGTACGCATGACCTGTAGGACGTCACGCTTCACAGTGACTAATTGGCTATGGCGTTCGGCCGCTGGGCCCCCAAGCCGCGCGGTGGAATCTCCGCTGCGGCGGCCGCGTTCCGATGGAGGCGAAATTTGTAAACGCCTATATGGAAGGTAAAAGAATGGTAGCAAACATTCTTTTACCTTCCATATTAAATATAATAATAAAGCCACTACTACTTCTACTACTACTATGTGCTGTGCTTTGTCAATGCGCGTTAAAGAGTCCCTGTTTATCGCAATAAGGGGATTTTTTTATGACGCAAATGTGACCTTTGGCATAAGAGAGTTATATATACGTGTGCAGGCCGGTGGCGGCTACAAATGCCAACAAGTCCCGGTTTCGGGGCCCATGGGTCCAGATTCGAGGGGGAAAAAAAACTCCCCTTTTTCAAAATTCAAAGGTGTCAAAATGCTCAGAATGAAAAGCCAATGCTTGATGATGCTAATCAAGAAAATATAGAATGTGTAATTTATCAGTTAATTTAAAGAATTGAAAAACAAGAAATGCGTTCAAAGACGTCAAACTGCTCATAATGGAAAACTAGCTAACCCACTACGCTATCCTGAGTTATTGTGACAAAGCACGTGGCTTTTCCTCTGAACTTCTGGTCTATCGCGCTGTCGCATTAAAGGAGAAGTGAACTCGGACTCGCCTGTCCAGCTTCCCAGGCGAAATGGGCTAACATGTCGTCCAGACCTTCCTCCATAGCCTCGGAGATCACCGCCCGAGCCGCCTGTGCTGTCCTGCGCCGGGACAGATCCTCGGCGATGCGTAGGCACGCCTCCGTGGGCGTCCGGTAGGCATACTGTACCAGCGGGCGGGCCTGCGTGCGCGAGTGGTAAGGTTACAGCTCATTTCAAATTCATTTCATTTCAAGTCGGCAGTGCAGGTCATTTCAAGTTCTCTTTCATTTCAATGTATCGGATTCTATTCCCAGTGCAGTAGAGGAGGCGCCAAATTTTTTGCAGCGTGTTTTTGCTCTGGAATTTTTTGTACGACATTAGTACATATGGATCACCATGTGGAATTCTTCAGTGCGCACTAAAAAATTGTAAAAGCATTGCCCTCGTAATTTCGGTTTCAGTTCCCAGACGACGGTTGGAATGCCACAAGTGAGTATCAGATCACTTGAAGCATGCAAAAACTGGAAGAAAACCGTTGATCCTTGTTCAATTCATCCAAGCTCTTAAGCTAACTGCTCAACAAGACAGAATGGCAGCAAGTGAACAAAAAGCTATTATGCTAATGTTTTTGTACGCCTCACGTGATCTCGTGCTCTCTCGTGACGTCACAATCGTCTCCCGACTGCTGAAACGGAAACCGAAACTGCATGGAAGAGTTAATCAACGCACATAATTATGTACTAAGCGTAGGCGAGTTTCACGCGGTGATTCATGTTTACTGATCTCGTACACAACATTCAAAAGCAAAAATATACTGCGAAAATTTTGGTGTCGCTATCCCTTCATATCAAAGTTTTACGAACAGTCGAAAGTCTGCATATGATATGCAGTCTTTGTAGTGTTGGCGAGGCAGCAAAGTTCTCCAACACTCTCTTCTGCTGCGGGCCGGAAGAAGTTCGAACGATATATTTTAAGGCAAGGGCTTCTTTCCAGTTAGTGAATTAACATTGAGTTCATTCCACGGCATTTACCTTTCCCCCCATGAAGGGCGCGAAGTAGATCACCTCCCAGGTCCGCTGGTACAGTGCCAACTGGTGAGGGCTTATGGTCTGCGGACGAATGCGCTCCAGATGACACCTTGCAGAGAGCGCCACCCAGCGGCAGACGCGGGTGATCCAGTGCTTAGAGAACGGCCGGGTCGAGTCCGCCTTGTGCTGCCGTGCGTGGCGCTTTCGGTTCAGGCTGGGCGCCAGGCTGTCGGAATATATCTATTTTTAGCTCAGCACGTGTCTTTCTTTCAAGAAATTTAGAAAGAGCTTTTCTGCTGACTTCAAATCAAAGACTGCGGTAGCATCACGGCCCTCTGCCAGTTCTATTCCATCTTCACTAATTATTTCAGGGCTTTTTGCTACTGGATCAAGGCAAGCCACGCCACCACTATTGCCGGCAGTTGCCTGTAGCCACGCCGGGCGGGAAGAGTGAACAGAAAAAAAAATTATTGCCATATATCCGAGCCCAGTGTGGAAATTATTTCCTAGTCACCGCTGGAGAGTTCAGCTAAAGCCTTTACCGCGGAAAGGTAACTGGTCACGTGTATCCGTCTACTAGCGCACTCATGATGTCTGACAGCTTCTTGCTAAACCTAGCTAATATTTGTCACTGGGGCTTCATCGCATGCAACCTAACCGCCAAAATTGGCTACTAGCGATATAATGAAGGGCGTCGAAAGACCCATTCAGGTGTCAGCGAGCCCTGGATGAGTTGACTAAAAATGCTGGGTAGCTATAGTCGGGTACAACTCAAGAACGTAGCGGCGAACACCCCTTAAAGGATGCCCTCCAAGTCAATGGGGACGACCGATTGTCGTGACGTCGTGGTTAGCCCTCTAGCATGACATCGCAGGTGGCTGGCAGTCGCTGCCGTGAAATGGGATTAACCACGGCGTCATGGCAATCGGTTGGCAGAGGATGGTGTTCGCTGCCTGGTACTATAGGCGGGTACAAGTCAAGAACAAAGTGGCAGACACCCCTCAAAGAAGGTCCTCCAGCCAATGACGTCATGAGAATCGCTCGACGTCATTGGCTGGAATGCCTTCTTTAAGGGGCGTCCGCCACTTTCTTCTTGAGTTGCACCCGTCTACAGTACCAGGCAGTGAACGCCATCTTCTTGCAGTCCTTTGGTCCCTAACCTCCGAAGCCTTAACCTTCATCAGCAGGGACCTGGCCGTCATCCCCAGTGACCTGGTGATAATTGATAATGGTGCTGCCTTGGGGTCTCTGGTGGCGAATATAATGCAGTAAACGTTACCTCTGTACGAATGCTGCGAAGTCTTCGATGCTGGTATCGGGATTGTCCCTGAAGTAGTCCTCAGAAGTGCGAAGAGGCGCGTCCGGTACCCAGATTGGACAGGCTTCCTCGCTATGGTCGTCACGGCAGGTCCTGGGAAGACGTGCTCTTATGAAGCATTTTTGTGCACGCATTAAGTGCCGCAAATGACATTGGAGCGATACGCGCAAGATTGCAAAGATTAATCAATAACAACGTTGATATAACAGCAAGACAGGCCGAGAACAGCAGCATTGCTTGCCAGAGATGTCGGCCATAAGGCTGAAGATACCTCTAAGCATAAATGTGATACAACCGCGTCGTGGAGGAGATACTAGGCAGTATCAGTTGGTACCGCATGGTGCTGGCACTTTTCTCACAACATATACCTGCTATTCCTGCCTTGATGAGATCCCGATATCATTTTTAAAGGCTTAAACCTTCCATCTTCGCGTTAGTTCTTTCAGCGATGACTGGGGATGGGTCCTGCTTCCGTAAGGAAACGTTCAGTCATGTCTAATAATTTTTCCAGTGACTCTTTTCATGTCTCTGTTGAATATCGCGCTTGCTGCGTGCATAGCGGCTGCTTGCTCAATTCAACTGCATTCATCGATGGAATCGATTGACCGGAATCTTGTGTGGCTGCGAAAAATGCTGGTTATGAGGAACAAAACCTTTGCTATTGCATCGGCAAGTTACCCCAGTCATAGATACTAAATTCGAGGCGCTGACCAGCCATGAAGCCATCTTGTGTCTAGTTACTCCTGCATCGTGGCTTGATCGCCATTAGCGCTCCCCTGTCATGGCCAACTTTTCGGCCACATACCGCACGATGTCGTCTTTGCTGAGTACGGCAGCGCCCTCCAAGCATCGCTCCAGGACACCATCATCGTCCACGTCTGGTTCCTCGTTGCCCAGTATTTCCTGGACGTCCTTTGTTCTTTCGGTGGTGCCGCTGCGTTTCCCCAGTAGCCGTGGCTGCACACCGCTCATTAGGCGGACAGCAGCGTCCTCGTAGATTGAGCGCTGCCGGACGCCGCAGACATGCTCGTAGAAGTCGCCACAGGGAGCCGCTCGGCTTGCCCGCTGGCTCCGGCTGTGGATGCCGTTTGAGGCGTCGCCCCTGTGGCGGAGGTAGCCCTTAAGCCAGAGACAGCCTGAGGTGTTGCACATGTGCTGCTGAAGACGCCGGTCCCTCAGGCCCAGGCTGATGGGTGAGATCTCTTCCTGCGTTGCAGAAACGGAAAGGGGTAGGCATTCAAAAACCAAACTAAATTCAAAACAACGTCTGTTACTCCTGGTATACAGATATGTAGCCTTATGAGAGAAATTCTTCAGTGTTCAATGCCATCGCCGTCGGTATAGTTCTGCAATAACGGAAAGCTCCCGTGTCCTGTAATCCTGCTCGTAGGCACACTTTAGCCACTTATATGACCACAATATGCCACATAATCAGTGACCCACAATCCGCATAGGCAGACAACGGGTTCAAATTACAGTTAGTGCGCAGTGGTGACGTCATGGAATTTTAAGCTAGGAGCGCACATCGTCATTATTAGCCTGTAGTCCCCTCCACTACAGATGAATGCTTTTCCAACTGATATGCAATTAGTCCTGACCTGCGGTACTTACGGTCAGGCCACACTGTTTCTGCAAACTTCCTGATTTAATCTGCCCACCTGACAATGTCCCGCCGAAGTATGCATTCCCTTGGAACCTATTCCGTTACCCTAAGGGATCATGATTGCCTGTCCTTCGCTGTTCATACCCATTTTGTCCCTTTGATTTCAGAGTTAGTATTACTGACTGAAGTTTTTTTCTCTAAGTCACGGCAGCAGACAAGTGTCATAGGCAGTTCTTGCCTCCTCAATGACAGAGCTGTTTCTGAAATTACACCGTCACAGTGATCATAGTAATAATTATCGTCACCAGGAGGAGGTACGAGTCCTCGTCTTCTAGGTGGTGGCGATGCGGCATGAGCCGACGGGCGCTGGCCTTGGTGACCGTCTTGGTGATGGTCCTGGTCCCGTACGTCGCCCACATGTAGAGCAGGATGCAGTCGATGATGAGGAGCAGCACCAAGGTGACGGTGCCGACCCTGATGATCATCTGCTTGTTCTGGCGCGTGGCCATGCGGTCGCCGCCACCGCCGGTGGTCGTGGACGCCACCGACGATTGCTGCGTGTTGCCAAGGCAAGGTTTTCATTGTTGCGCTCACAGTAATAACGATGATGCAGGGGCGTATTCATGGACAGCTCTGGGAGTCAAGCCGGTGGTGCTATTCCTTGACCGTTCTTCGTCAGAAAATTGGGCGGATATAGTTTTTTCTTTACCTGCCGCGGTGGCTCAGTGGTAAGGCGCTCGTCAACCGAGCCGGAGTACCCGGGTTCGAACCCGACCACGGCGGCCGCGTTTCGATGCATGCGAAACGCAAGAGGCGCCCATGTGCTGTGCGATGTCAGCGCACGTTAAAGATCCCCAGGTGGTCGAAATTATTCTGGAGACCTCCACTACGGCACCTCTTTCACTCTTTCTTCTTTCACTCCTACCTCCCTCCCTTCCCTTACGCCGCGGTTCAGGTGTCCGCCGATATATGGGAGACAGATACTGCGCCCTTTCCGTTCCTCAAAAACCAATTTACCAATTTTTTTTTTTTTGTGGAAGATTTTTCGCTTGGATGCGGGCCGTGCGAGGACCGGAGTTGTCACTCAGCTTATTACGACGGTGATTGTATTTCCCCACAGAATGACTGTCGCGCAGCTAGAGTTTCAAAAGGAAAAATAGCGCAGTTAACAAGGCGTGGCGACCACGTGGCACCCTCCTTTCAGTCGGAAACGGATCATGAATGAAAGGTGTAACGCTCATATGGGTGCCACACACTGTGGGTTATGGGATAAAGGAAGAGAGGAAGTACAGAGAAGGGAGGTGAACCACGTGATTGTGTTAACATCAAGTGAAAGAAAAAAAAAAGACCCACAGCTCGGGTAGAGGCTGTCACTGTGCCAACAGGAATGACCGCAGGCTTAGAGAAGGCAGGCACAAGGAAACGCGAAACATTTCCGCTAAGAGAGACAAAAAAAAAAAACGAACAAGCACTGTACACCCGCGACGGCAATGTACAGTCTTTGTCAAAAGTTTAGAGCCCAGGGGGTCTGCTTCTAAGCCTCGCAGTGGGACTCCTGTAACATTCGTGGCAGCCCTACCCATTGGAGGAGGCAGGACCAGAAATCTCCTTACCTTCAGCAAATTTGGAGCGCTGGAGATGCATTACGAACCAGACAGCGTGCTTCAGAAGCAAACCCTCTGGGCTCCAAACTTTTGACAAAGGCTGTAAATTGTACTCGGCGGCGGTGCTGTCATTAATTGCTCTCGACGGTTGGCGAAATCGGAAGTCCAGTCATTTTCGGCCGCGCTCATTTTAAAGATGATTGCGAACATTCGTAATAAAGCGCCTGCAATGCCGTGAATGACGCTCGATAACGTAGAATCTGCAGCGCTTTATCGCGTTCGCTCTAGATCGGACTGGTCGCGTCTCTTGTGGCAAGGTGATAATTTCGCGTGGAGGCGACGGTAAACCACGAAAATGAAAAACGAGCATATATCAAAGCTTTTCAGGGAT
This sequence comes from Amblyomma mixtum, assembly GCF_055824585.1. Taxonomy (NCBI): domain Eukaryota; kingdom Metazoa; phylum Arthropoda; class Arachnida; order Ixodida; family Ixodidae; genus Amblyomma; species Amblyomma mixtum. The sequence continues at coordinate 92,932,095 of NC_143020.1, forward strand.
GCAGTTGTGCTTCGCTGGCCTCTTTGTTCGATAAAAAAATGAACGGCGGCTGTCCGCAGCCACGTCTTGGATGGGTCGTATATCTCTCGGCTGTGTTCACGATGCAGGTTGCCTCGCAAATACGGTGCACATGTCCACTCGTTGACAAAAATTTTGAATATTGGAAAATTGCAAGGTACTTTCATGGAAATATTGAAGGTCTCTCGATGCTCTCGATGTGCAGCAGCAAAATATTTTTTTTAAAGTGTTTCCATCGCTCGCATCAAGAAATTAAGACTGCCGTAGAAAACCAATGGGAAAAACATTTTACGATAGCAAAAGCGTTAATAGCAAAAAAAAAATGATGCAAGCCTGTCGACGGAAAATCCGCGTATATAATGATCGTTACAGTTAAATCTTGCAACATATGAAAAAATTGCGTTCATAAAGTCTTTCCCGCGTTCAAAAATGCTTTTGTCCAGAATTGTTGGGTATGCCTAATGAAAGAATCCAGATATACCCCTGGAGTCAACAATTTGGAAGTCATGCTCAGCAATATATTTTTTAAATCGGTATTTGAACGATAGTTATCGTTGCCTCAGGAGCTTGGTTTGTGTTACTGCTTGTCCTGGTGACCGCACGTGGGCTATGTTGGATCAAGGCAGAAAAAAAAAGAAACATTATCTCGTTGCTATAGAAACCGGATGCTATCTTGCGGTGCTCGATAGATGGCATTAAGCAAAGCCGAATGCTGGGCAAGTTGGGTAACGTTCATTATGAAAAAAAATAGCTCGTCAGCGTCGTTCCCTTTCCGCCCCTCGTGTTCCTTTTGCGCTATTTTTTCACCATGATTGTTAGATGGCATTCGGCCAACCGGCCTCAGTTCAGCGCAACCACGCCATACTCATGCGGAAAGTGGTTATTGTTATTATTATTATTTTAAAAGTAGGTCACTAGACTGGGTGCGCAGCGGCGAAGGCAACGGGCGGCGGCAAACAGGTGAGCCAACGATCGGGTGAACCAACGACGTTACAAGAGGACGCCAGGCTTGCGTTACTGCTTTGTCATCAAGGCGCCGACTCTTACCCATGCCCATGTTCCAGGTTCAAATAGCGCGCGAAAATGGGCCGCTTTGCGAAGAGTCATCTCGTGGTGCCTAGTGAAACTACGGGACTCTATCTTCCCCAGGTGCAGGCCATTGTCTGTCTGCACCTATATATCTTGCGCAATGGCACGGACACAACTGTATCTTGAATCTCTTACCATTTCGCTCGCGTCACCCATGATGATGGTCCGTGGAACTTCTTGGCGCTCGGTACCAAAGGCTGACTCCGGGACGGAAGCGGTACGTCGTGATGTTTGCTTGAAACCGAGAGGACCTCGGAGGCGGCAGCTCCGCACGGGCAGGCGCAGTGCCTTCTTCTTCCTCGGTTCCACCCACGCCACGCACGCTGAAGGCCCTTGCTAGAAGTGGTGTTGTAGATTTGACGCGATACCCACCTTGTGCTTTTGAGTACTAACTGGCGTTCGGTTAACGTGGGGATTAAAATAAAATGGAAAACTACGGGGGTAATTGTGAAGTTCCCGACGCTATGCGTCTGTGTTCGCGAAAAAGTATGCCCATTGAGATTGGATGACGTTTGCCAAGCAGAGGAAGCTCTTAACCTAGTCATTCACCAACTTTGCACAAATTACCCCTGTCCTGTGCGTATACATTGGATTCGCGGGCATTCCCAGGATCCGCATAATATTCATGTGGATGCAATGACACACCTTGACACATCCGATATCCAACCACCTTCCCCTCTTCCCTCAGATCCGTTCCAGTCCCATGTTTCCGAGAAACAGGCTTTGTGTCAGCGAACACGCGCTCTAATTCCTCCTGTTCGTACCCTCTCCCCCGGAGTCTCACTCGGGAGGAGGAGGTATCTGTGGTGGTGGTGGTGGAAACTTTTATTGCCAATGATGTAAATCGTGGGGGCGAAGCCCCCTACATGGCACTTGGATGCCTCCTCAATGTGAGGTGGAGGCACCCTTACAACGCGAAGGATAGCCCCTGGAGCGCAATCCTTCTGTGAGCGCTGGAGATGATCCGGCGCTGGTCTTGAGCGGACGAGCTGGTCAGAAGAGACTCCCAGTAAGACTCCGCCGCGGTTGGTGATGGGGGATGAGGGAAGGTGGGGCATGTGAGGAGGGTGTGTAAGAAGTCTCCTGGTTTGCCGCAAAGTTGGCATGATGACGGGAATTGGTCTGGGTATCGGGCATGCAGCAGTATTGGGTATGGAGCAGTTCGGGTTTGTAGTTGTCGCCAATGTGCAGCCTGCGGTATGGTGAGGGATGGAGCTGGGGGTGCGTATTCCCTTCGTTTGTCTCGGTAGTACGAGAGAACATCACGGAAGGAGAGCAGGCGCTCCGAGGCTCGTAGAGGGGGCTCGACTCCTGCCCGGAATGTGAGACCTCGGGCTAGGGAATGAGCCTCCTCGTTGCCAGGGAGGCCAGCATGTGCTGGCGTCCAGATGAGGGTGATGAGGCGCCGGGGCTGCCAGAAACGTAGTAAACGAGCAGCGGTGCTGGATATGTAGCCCTTCGCATAATTTAAAATTGCAGATTTGGAATCGGAGATAATTTTTGTGGCAGATGTAGAAATGAGAGCAAGCGCGATGGCTGCCTCTTCTGCCTCTGTGGTCGAATTGTTAATGATTGAGCTGGAGGTTAGAAGCTTTGCATTATTGTCGGCTACCGCGAGGGCCATACGGGAGCCTGTCGTATATTCCGCTGCGTCCACGTAGACCACCTCATGGTCCTCGCTATACTGTTTGTGAAGGGCCCGAGCCCTTGCTACTCTGCGTTCCCTGTCTCGCTCAGGGTGCATGTTCTTGGGGATGGGGGTTACGTTGAGGTTAGAGCGGAGGGTAGCAGAAAGGGGGACCCCCTCGGTAGGCTCTGTAATTGGGGTCAGGCTCAACTGGGACAATAAAGTACGACCAGCCTCTGAGCTGGATAGACGGGATAGTTGTGCCATAAAGGTAGCTTCTTTTAGCTCCTCAAAGGTGTTGTGTACACCTAGTTTGAGAAGTCGGTCGTTGGATGTGCTGGGGGGAAGACGTAGAGCCGTTCTCGTGCAACTACGTAGGAGCGCATTAACCCGGTCTCTCTCCTTCTGTTTGAGGGGTAAGTATGGAAGGGCATATGTTGTGCGGCTTATGATGTAAGCCTGGGTGAGGCGAGTCGTGTTTCGCTCGCGTAGACCAGCCCTGCGGTTCGCTATGCGGCGAATCAGTCGAGTGGTGTGTTGAGCGCGTGTTTGAAGTGTCTTTATGACTTCTTCGTGCGCACCGTGGGAGTGGAGAACCAGTCCTAGCACGCGGATTTTGTGTACTAGTGGGATGGGATGGGTACCTAGGGCGACGGAGATGGGTGCATTGACTGAATCGTGTTGCTTGGGCCGGTAGAGGAAAAGTTCCGATTTTGAAGGGGAGCAGGTCAGGCCACGCTCCCGTACATATGCGTCGATGGCGGTTAGTGCCAATTGTAGGTGTTCTATTTCGGCATCGCTGCCATGGTTTGCCCAGACAGTGATTTCGTCGGCGTAGAGGCTGAAATGGATGTCGGGAATTTGAGCTAGCTGTTGTGGTAGGTGAAGAAGTGCTATGTTGAATAAAATAGGGGAGAGGACGGCTCCCTGGGGCGTACCTCGTGCTCCCAGCGTGATCCCTGGTAGGCTGTGGTCGCCGAAGGTAAGCGTGGCTGTGCGGAGGCTGAGGAAGTCTCGGATGTAGTTGTACATCCTGGCGCCGACTCCCAGGGTCGTAAGGTTTTCTAGGATAGCTGAGTGTGTAACGTTATCAAATGCCTTAGTGAGATCCACCCCTAGGATAGCTTTAGTGTCGGAGGTCTGTGAGTCGAGAATGTGATGTTTTAGCTGCAAGAAGACGTCCTGTGTGGAAAGCCCTGGTCGAAATCCAAACATGCTAGTGGGCATGAGATTGTTGCTTTCTAGGTATTGGCAAAGCCTGCGCTGGAGTACATGCTCCATGAGTTTGCCAACAGAAGATGTGAGGGAGATGGGTCTGAGGTTAGAAGTAAGAAGAGGTTTGCCAGGTTTGGGTATGAAAATGACTCTTGCCTCTTTCCATTGTGGTGGGAGGGTGCCCAGTCGCCAGCACTCATTAAAGTATTCTGTAAGTGCAGCAATGGATTGTGCGTCGAGATTCCTGAGAGCCTTGTTATGTACCCCGTCTGGGCCGGGGGCTGAGGACGTGTTAAGCGTCTGGAGTTCAGCCTGGACCTCTGGTATCTGTGCGCCGGATTCGGGCAGGAGCGGCTCTGACTCCTGTGCGTCATCGGTGGCGTGACAAACGTTTCCAAGTGACTGACAAGTGTCCCCATTGTGGTGCTGCGCCCGATTAGTGTGACGAAAAACACTTGCTGTGGACTTGCCCGGCTACAGCTTCCGTGAGACGACGCTTCCTAAGAAAGGTAGGCCTGCGATGGAACGTTACAGGCGACTATCGCAAGTGGACTCATGATAATCGCTTTATCGCGAACTTTTGCCACTTTTTAAGCGAGGCTTGTTTACACTCATTCTTATAACTTTCTTTCCCTTTTTCATTATGCCTAATGGCAAACAGCTCGAATAAAAAAAAAAAAAAACCTCGCCACACGAGCACGAGACGAGGAAGAAGAGACTCTGACTATGCGAAGGGAGAAGAAGACGAAGAAGCTCTAGCCGTCCACTCCACGGTTCGAGATCCCCGGGACGCCTCTTCGCCGCGTTTCTGCATCCGGTCCGCCCCGCTGGGATCCATAAGGCAGGCAGGCAACCACTGGGCATCGTCAGTACATCTGCCGGCTCTACTGACCGCGCTACCGCAAGTGTCCGTGGAAGACTGGGCCTTCCAGCCGGTACAAGGGAAGACCACGAGCAAGATGAAGAAGAATAAGCCGGGGAAGGAAGGCCAGAAAAGTGGCGATAAGAAGAAAACCGTCAAGCAAGTGGGTTGTGTGTTTGCTCTTCTCTTTAGATTTCTGAGGAGAGGCAGAATAAATTTCAAGGTTGTTTGAATAGGCAGATTTCTGCAGTGTTATGATAGGAGCGTTGACAGCAAATGCCCGTTGCGATTGGCTTTTTTGGGTTTAACGTTACAAAGCGATTCAGGGTGTAAGGGACGCCGTAGTGAAGGTCTCCAGAAATTTCGACCACCTGGGGATCTTTAACATGCGCTGACATCTCACAATACACGGGCCTCTAGAATTTCTCCTCCATAGAAATTCGACCGCCGCGGCCGGGATCGAACTCGCATCTTTAGGCTAAGCAGCCGAGCGCCATAACCACTGAGCCACCGCGGCGGCTAAAATGTCCGTTGTGGCTCAACACGTTTTCTGCGCTATACGAATGGTAATAATTTTGAAGTGGACAACTTCAATGCCCCCGTATAATGCCTGTGAAGAAAGTGATAAAATGGGACATGTATAGTATCCCAGAAAGCTCTGGGTTGAGTATTACATGAGTGTTCGGGTAACTTTTTTTCTGAGATTCCTAAGAAGTTTTGTAGCCAAGACCGCCAAGGGTCCAGAGTTTACTAACCACCGCACATTAGTAGCTATAGCCGTTAAACTATAATGCGATATTAAATGTTCTGCGACCTTCTAGCATTAAAGCGGGACCTTTTGACGTAGCGCCATTCGTTAATTTTGCAGAAAAAAAATTGAAAATAATAGAGCCCTGACGCCACCGCCAGTGACACAAATGGCTTGACGCAGTGACTGAGGAGATCCGGCTAAGCAGCCTCATGACGTTTGTAAGCTCTGTGGGGTTTAAAATCGGGGGGATAAATGCGTATTCCCCGTTTAAGCGCGGCTGACATGGTTCAAAACCGCGCGGACCCCACCCCGTGGTCGCGTACGCTACTGAGCGCACGCCGACCACGGCGGGCCGTGCTCTACGGGAACAAAGGAACGACACACTGGCTGACACAAACAAGGCATTTATTGCTATAACAACAATAACGCCAGCTAGCAACAAAATACACTGAAGAATCTAGGATGTCCGACTCACCAGCACGGCTACGAGCGAACGTCCGCCCACGGTAGGGCAAAGGGATAAACTCCGAGGTCGAGCGGAACGGGCTCGGCGGGAGTAAGTTCCGGCCGAGAGGCGCCCGTCGACGAAGAGCGAAGCTGCGAGCGAAACGTCCGTTCGCTTCCCGTTGCCGAGGGAGAAGAGCCCCCGTAGCTCCCCGCGAGCGCGCAGCAAAACGCCATCCGTGGCGCTGGTGTCGCTGCGACGCGAGCGCCCTCCCCTGTTAGTGGAAAGTCACCGAACCGAGAGGAGTGCTTTGCGGAGGAGCTAACCACAGGGAACTAGCGCGTTGAGGGAAAGCGAACGCAGGGGACGAAAGCGTCCCCACAGCTCATAGAATCTTGGCACTGCAGTGGCTGCCTTGACGTCATAGCTTTTTGAGCTCAGAGGTCTCAGAACATTGGTTACACACCGTTAAGATTTTCTCACTATCCGGACCTTGTTCCGTTATGGCTGAGGCCTTCCGGCGGAAGGCTGTGTCTCAAAAGCGGATGGGGAGTTTTCTGGGAAGGAATATAAATGACTTTGGCCTCGGAGTTGGTTAACCACGTAACATGCTAACAGGCGTTAACTACGGGTAGGCACCTCATGCAGATATCTCTGTGACGCGATGAAACTACCCAACTGTTTCCCCCTCTCCACCATGGTTCCGCGGAGAGGCTTGGCTATGTATTCGAGGGGTTCCTGACTCAGTGCTCAATGCTTGTCTACTTTTGCACGTTTTGTTTTAAGATGCTGAAATATTCACGCGATAGTGTTTAGGACCTTGTGCCGCTTCAAATCCGGCGTTGGCGTTGTCGTTGACCGTGAGCTAAAAACCCTCGAAAAATCCCCACAGATGCAACCTAGGAGGAAGATGGGTCAGCTAGGTCATGTGACCTCGCGGCGTCAACACAATCTGCCAGGTATCAGTTAAATTAATGATAAGCCACTCTGGAATTGCCACCCGGGTCGCACAAGCCCCACCGGTGGCAGCATCTGCCATCGCAGTGCAGCGACGCATCGCTTAACCACTGCACCACTGCGCCAGGAGTGGTATGAGGACTCTCAGGAATCTATGAATGGGAAGTAGAGAATCACAAATTCAGTATATAAGTGCACTAACCCGTTAAGCAATCGTGTCATACCCTTAGGGCGGAGCGTAAGTGTTCCCTCTAATTTTTTTCGTGAAGTATGCAGACGAAGACAAATTCTTGCCGGAGTCATTCAGAGAATACATTCAGGTTAAAAAGAAGCTGACAGATTCTCCGCTACCAGATGCATTGGCCCAGTGCTTTAACGTTCGGCTGCTTCGGGCAAGCTGGCATGGTCAAATCCTGTTTGCGGCGCTGCAGTTCTGAAGAGGCGGAATGCATAAATTTTCATGCGCTTAAGCTCACGTGTACCGGTATCAAGTCTAATATGAAAGAGGCTACTCTCACTTAAAATGAAGCTTTTAAACGCTATAAAAGCTCTAAAGATGAGATACAGGTGCCGCCACCATCGGTAATTTTCTCAATCAACTGCGGAGCGTCAAGGCCGTTGTTTACACGCGGATCTTTGAGGCGAGACTACTCCGCCATTAACTTCGGAATGTTGATCACGGAGTCCTTTCCTGTCTTGTCGTCACGAGTTTACTCAATATTGTAAATCCAATTTCCTCAGCTTCAAATGCGCCTTTTCTAGCCAGACAAACATCAACATTGCGAAAGAGAGACATGGAATCGACCCTCACCGAGAATAAACGCTGGCTTGAGAGTCCTCTACCGGCGGTGTCTCGAGTATCCACGAGCAGACTGAGGACGTTAATTAAGCCAAAATTTCATGCTCTTGGGTTTTGCAGGCCGCAGCAGACAACGAAGGGCTCTTAGGCGAAGACCACGATGCACCGAAACCTAAGAACCTCTTCGACGTTGGAGCCACGACGGCGGTGCTGACGAAACATCGACCTTCCATACTCGATGTCAGAAAAAAGGTGAGCCTCTTGAGAAGACGGTACGCCCACTCACTGAGGTGCGGCTGTGTATCACTTGTTGAAATAGCGAAGCGTGGTCGGCTTCTTATGAAACATGTCGCTCAGCGCACGACTGACGCGCGTCCAACTGCTTCTTGACATAAATGTACATCTTATAAAGAAACGTGGAAACGTAATTTTACGGCAAATGAAACAAACAGGCGAGCTCGCGGCAAAGGACTACAGGGCAAAGGTGGTAAATCGCAAGTAGCATATTCAAACTTTATATATCTTTTATCATCATTCCCTCTGTGTTCCGTATAATTTCGCCAGCTCTGCATGCCAGCTAGGAGATACCAGTTGGGCGAAAATTGAGCCCTTGTGACATATTTATATTTATAACGAGCCCCTCATCCCCTTCCCTTGTTTGCTTAATTGCTTAGCGAGGGCCTCGGTTCTGGCAGCCTTGATGCCATAGGAATCACAAAAGGGTTCTCACGCAGCTTCCACCCTCTCCGTTCGATGACGTTCAACGTCACACCTGCGGTAACTCAGGACGTTCTACGTCCGCCGCTTATGAACGTGGGTGGTGCTGATGAACACTCTCAAGGTTAGGTTACTTGTAAACATAAATACCCCCGAAAGCAGAAGATTTGACAGCCGTCGCCGTAGCTCAGAGGTAGAGCACCGGACGCGTAATTCGGAGGCCGTGGGTTCGTATCCCACCGGCGGCATGTGGTTGTTTTTTCTTCTGCTTTTCTAATCAATTAGCTTTAAGCGATAACATATTCAGTAATATTCTAAATTGATCAACACCACAAAACCACAAAACAAAAAAAAATAAATTAAAAATCCCCTGTGCCCCTTGGTTTCTGTGACTGTTGGCTTCTTTCATATATATATATATATATAGTGTAATGTGGAAACTCGCACAGTTAGCGTGGACGGGCACAGTTCTTGTCCCAGCGGTGCCGCTCAGCAGGCCAACGTTCGCAAGCGCAAAACCCGAACTTCGTCGGCTTCGCCTATCTTCTTCCTCGCCTTCGTCGGCGCTAGCTGCTGGGGCATCGAACTCCAACTCTCTTCCTTACAATACCCCCGGGGTGAAGAGGCGCCATCCTGGCGGCCTAAGGGCACGAGTCGATGGCTGGGTCGTAGTAGGGCTTCAGGCGGTCTAAGTGCACAATTTCACGACCGCGGCGGCGATGGTCAGACGAAGGCGTGATGGGCTCGACCAGATAATTTATATATATATATATATAGGTTGCTAAAACATGAAGTTCTTGACTGCTTACAAGAATATATAGCGAAGTATACGCTTCGTTAAATGAAACATATTTATTCGACTCGACGTTTCGATCGGAAGACCGATCTTCCGATTGAAACGTCGAGTCGAATAAATGTGTTTCCATTAACGAAGCGTATACTACGATATATATATATATATATATATATATATATATATATATATATATATATATATATATATATATATATATATATATAATTTATGTATATAAAACGGGTAAGTAGGCAGGTAGATAATAAGGCAGTAATTACTCATTGACAGCCACCGACGCGCAAACATTCGTCCTGGTCCGGTCTTGAAACTCGGGACCACCGCTTCACCGGAGCAGTCGCTCTACCAGTTGAGCTAACCGGGTCGTCTAGCATATTGTAGGGCGAGAGCGAATTGATCAGTAACTGGAAGTACGAACAGTGTAATTCTAGTGTGGACTTGACCCTCTCGAGCATGATGGACTTGTGATGTTTTTCCCGCCCTTTCGCGTGCTCTACTTTTCAGGCCAAGAAAGCGCCTGCCAAACCCAAAAAACCCGCCGCCACGGCTGAGGCCGGCAAGCAATCACAAACTGCTTCCAACCTGGCTGCTCACGCTTCCCCGCGACCTTCCTCCGCGACCGCTGTCAAGGGTGGCGGCGCGACGGACGCCAAGAAGGCCACCCCAGACGACACCCAACACAGGCGCTCGGTCGCGGAGGGTGGGGGCCGCGACAAGATCGCCGCCGAAATGTCTGCCCACAACACGGCCATGCACAGTTCGGGGGCGCCCGGAAGCGGCCAGAGCGCCATCGCGGTTACCAGCGGGGGAACTTCACGAGTCTTCTACATCTGCGCCGCGGTCGTTGTCTTGGCTATGGTCGTGCTCGCTGGGACTCTGGTGGCTCTGCTGTCGAAGAAATACATCAAGAAACCCGTGGCTGCCTCATCGTCCGTCAAAGCGGATGGAGAGGCGCTGGCTTTTAGAGCATCGTCGGTGTCGTCCTTAGTATCGTCGTTGGAGGAATAGTATGGTTGAATAGCTGCAAGGACTCTTGATGCTCCCCAAACGTATCGAAAGACCCTGATAATATGTCCTGATGTGAAGCGTCTATCAATATAGAATAGAACACTGAATGATTGCTTTCTTTGGTTTAGGCCTGTGGAGTTTTACGTCCCAAAGCAACTCAGGCTATGAGGGACGCCGTAGTGAAGGGCTCCGAAAATTTCGACCACCTGGGGTTCTTTAACGTGCACTGACATCGCACAGTACACGGGTCTCTGGAATTTCGCCTTCACAGAAATTCAGCCGCCGTGGCCGGGATCGAAGCCGCGTCTTTCGGGTCAGCAGCTAAGAGCCGTAATCACTGGACCACCGCGGCGCCTCTTTACAGTGCGAACTGAATATCGACAGAATGACTTTAACGCAATGGCGTTGAAGGCCCCGTTACCCAGAAAATTCGGCGTCGGCGTTGTGAGAAAAATAACGGTCATGACTAACAGATGGTGCCCAGAGAGCAACCTAGCAGGCAGGTGGGTCAACTGTGTCACGTGACCACGGTGTCACAACCTGCCCACAGGTTGTGACACCGTGCCAGGTGGCAGTTAATGATTGGTCGCTTGGGAGGAGCAACATGGGCTACATGAGGTCCACCGCTGAGAGCACCTATTCTCGCAGGGCAGTGGTGCATCGCTTAACCGCTGCACCACTGCTCTAGGAAGGATGTGAGGACTCCCAGGGATCTATGAATGTAAAGTAGAGAATGACCTTGTGCACATATGGGAATTAACCTATTACGCTATAGCGTCATACCCTTAAGGCAGAGCTTAGTGTCTCCTCCATTTTTTTTTTGTTTGTGGGCCTGGGTCTTGGCAGGAGGGCCAACTGTCTGTCGTATTTCAGCAGCATTTCTGCACAAGAACGGACGCCGTCATGTGCCCCACCGGTGGAGATCATAGATCTGCGTGCAGATTTTGTGGATCGAATTTCTTGGGTTATAGGTGCAAGTGTGAATACCGAGGTAACTACAGATGCTAATGAACTGCTTTAACTACCCACCAAATGAATTTGCATTGAATCGTGAAATCCCTTCTTATATATTCCCTCTAGCAATTTTCTGTTGGCTTGGTTAGTTACGAGAAGCACCTCGTATATTTCCATCAGTGACCGTACTCGAACAGCCTTTAAGTCTTAAGTCTATGATTAAAAAATAAGTGTCACCAATTGCAAACGCCTGCCCCAGCAATATACTTCCTCCTATAGTATTGCGCCATCCGGCAGCACGAGAGCTCTGGCTCATCTGTGTGCTTCGAGAAGTGTGCTTCGAGAATAGCTTTATTCATCTTAAGTTGAACGCAGTCTCGCCGCGTATGTTGAAAGCTGTCCGTACGTTTTGTTGGAAACATAGGCGTGACGTGAGATGGTGAAGCTGCTGCTATCAGTAACACGCCCTACCCTGATGCCTGTGCTTTTACAAAAAAGGAAAAATTGGGCATCGCTGCCTCATCAATCCTATCACGGCAAGGATGGTATAGGCTTTCGTCACTCCAGTTACATGTTACAGTTTAAACAACCTCAGGTTGCATATAATGAGCGAACCTGTGCACACGAAAGCAGAAACTGGCGCAGGTTGGGAAACTGTTGATGTCTCAGTGCAGTGCCCTGTCTGATTACTTTTCTCTGGTGTCTCGAAGTCGCAATCTATCTATATGCGCGCTCTCATAGCTTGCAGAAGTATTGGAGAAGTATTGAAATATTTTTTTAACGGGATTGTTCTTATCGCTATATGAGCACTAGCATACTTTTCTCAACACAGGTAAGGTCAATGATTCCCTTAGGAAAAAAAAGCGTGCAAAAAGTATTCGAGTTCTAACGCGAAGCAGTAGCTATCCTTAGCGTCCGAAAGTTTGAAAGACTGACTTAAGTACTAGTCGGGACCTAGTCTGGACTTAGTCGGGACTTATGTTTTAGTGCGAAAGCACTCATACGCTCACCAACACCAACCATCGATCTTGTCACCGTATACGAGGTCTGTTAGAAAAGTATCCGACCTTTGGCCGTAGAAAAAAAACTCGCATAACTGGAGCGTTGCAAACCCAGTCACCTTCAATGTAGTCTACTTCGGACTCTACACACTTCTCCCAGCGGTGCTGCCATTGTGGGAAGTATTCCAAAAAGGCCCCTTTCGGAATGGAGTTTAGCTCAGCTGTCGTTGCAGTCATAATGTTCTTCCTTGTCTGAAATCGCGCTGCTTTCAATAGCCTTTTGATTTTGGGAACCAGCCAGAAATCGCAGGGGCCATATCAGGACAGTAAGGAATCTGTTGAACTACAGGAGTCTGGCTTTTCGCCGAAAAATCTGAATCAAGTGCGAGGAATGTGCAGGAGCATTGTCGCGATGGGTGCACCAATTTCCTGTTGACCTCAGCTCCGGGTTCCTGCGCCGCACAGCATCACGTAGGCAACGGAGGACATCTTTGTAGTACTCTTTGGCCATTGTTTGACCCTGTGGAGTGCGTACTCGTGGTCTGCTACACAGAGGATGTCAAAGAAAGCAGTCAGCATCACTTTCACATTGCTGCGCTCTTGGCGGGCCTTCTTAAGTCTTGGTGACATGGAATGCTTCCACTGTGACGACTGGGATCTGGTTTCCGGGTCGTACCTGTACACCCAAGACTCGTCACCAGTGATTATGATGTTGATGAAGTCGGGGTCACTGTTTGCGGAATCCATCATGTCCTGTGAGACTTCAACACGAAGCTGCTTTTGCTCCACCGTGAGCAGCTTCGGCACGAATTTCGCCGCAACTCTCTCCATGGCCAAATCTTCGGCAATAATGGAATGTGCGGAGAAATTGCTCATGTCCACCTCTTCCTCAATTTCTCGGATAGTCACGCTATGGTCCCGCATCACCATAGCGTTCAGTTCGGCAATGACCTGGTCATTTGGCATGTTGATGGCCGATTGGAGCGTGGCTCGTTCTCCACCGATGTGCGGCCATCTTTAAATCAATTGTACCACTGCTTAATCTGTGTGCTGCTCATAGCATCGTCACCGAAAGCCGTCTGAATATTTCGAATGGTTTCCACTTGGCCGTCGCCCAGTTTATGGCAAAATGTGATGCAGTAGCGCTGCTCCTTTCACTCTGCCATTTTCCTTGCAATAAAAAACCGACGAGAGCACTGCGCACTGCCTCACTCAAACGCTGCTTCCCAGCGACTGACGCTATCGGCAGGCGGGAAAAAATTCGTGCATGGGCATGAAGGTTCAAGGTCGCCTGATGCAAGCGCGCTTGTTTCATATCCGTCAGGTGTTCGCAAAAAAAAATAAAGTCGGATACTTTTCTAACAGACCTCGTATATGCTCACCGTACGTACGGTCTTGTGCTGTTGCCCAGCAACCCGAATTACTTGGGTAAGTTCGGAGGAGCGTTGTGCCAGCTGCGCGAGAGGGTGCTCGGGGAATGTGTCATTCATGCAAAGCTGGCAGAATTCGTTTAGGATGACTTGGTTTGCGCATACGATGACGCCAATAATGACAAGTCATCACAGTGCGCGAAATATAAGCACTTCGCTACTGTGAAGAATATCATGAAGATGCAGACGAGGGGGCCGACCTACCCCCAGCTGCCGTGAACGCTAATTAATCTTTGACTTATTAGCCAAAGCACAGCCATTAGCTTGGCACCACTTTACCCTCTTCTCCTGGACCTCCTCACTGATACCTGGCCGTGGGTATGTGACAACGACAACAACGCTTCAACCGCGATTAGTGACATAGCACCCTTAAAAGAGCTTGTTTATTTCTTCAAAGTGCCCCTAAAGGCCCTAGATTTGATGGGAAGTGCCCCTAAAGGCCTTCGATGGCCTTTAGAGGTACTTTCCACCAGCCACTTGCTTGCCAGGACAAACCGGACAGAAAGTTACTAGTCCCACACCCTACACACAAGCAGTGGGAGGAGGCCCTGGCCAGCGACAACCTGAACCATCAAGCCTGGATCATCCAGCTAGTCCGCAAGTCAGCAGCCGCCAGCGGAGCCCTGGACTAGGGGGTGCCGACCACCCTACTCCTGCGAATTTATCTATGCTAATTAAAAGTTTTTGTATCTCTTCCACGAATCACTTTTTCTTCGTTTCGGTAGGCGCCACTTCATTTTTCTTCGGGCTATTTTTTGTTCCTTCCTTTTATGTCTTTTTATGGTCGCCGCAAATGTCAGGTTGAATTTGATGAATATGGGACAGGCCTTTGTTCCTGTTGAAAATGTTTACTGCCGAAATTGTATGAATGCCATGATTGACGCCCGTATTTCAGTATCCCATTGGTTGAAGCTGCTATTCTGGCGATCAGGGACTGTGTTGTGTCCTGCAGTGTATAGAGTTTCTTACTATTACATAGAGGGAAAGCTGGCGGCGCTGCACTTCAGCCACCATGGACGCTCAAAGCATCATGGGGCGGTGAGCTACTTGTTGCGGAACAGTCGTACTTTTTCGGGAACACGGAGTGGCACTACTAAAGTGTTTCATTCCGAAAACGCTGTTCGTGTGTGCGCAGACGACTTTCGCTCGAACGCAGTGTGCAAAACCCATAGTAGTGAAAACGCGACGACACACAACGCCAATAAAAGGTTTCAATTTTCTGAAATGCCTTTAAAAACCTCTTATAATGTTTAAGCAACAACATTTTTTAGAACATATTTCCTTTTAAAAGTGCGCCTGTTAATTACGAAATATTAGTTTTTGTTCTGTTCATTACTTGGCCAATAGGAGAGCTATCCATCCCTTATTTTGGGCGAACTTTGCACTCAAATGCTTTTCTGCTCGTTTGTTGCAATTTACAGACAGGATATTGAACGTTAGGACATTCTTGATTAGCTAATAGCGTTTATTTTTGCATTATTTTTTGGCCAAAGGTTGTAGTTCTGCAGTCGGTAGCTCACCGCCCCATGATGCTTTGAGCGCCCATGGTGGCTGAAGTGGTCACGAGGGGTCTCCATGCAAACTCCCATAGACGGGCTGCCAGCTTTCCCTCTGGGTAATAGTAAGAAACTCTATGCTGCAGTGGGCTGAGTTAGGCTGCTGCTGCTGCTGCTGATGATTGTAGGAATAGACGTTCTTCCTCCTCCTCCCCATGCTATGTTTTTCTAGAAAATATATACTTATCAAGTTGCCCCAATTTCACAGCGCGGAAAAATTCGCCAGCCAATCCTGGCTGTCTATTCTTCCAGTCTGGCCACGCGTTGTTACAAAGCTACCATCACCACATTTATTAGGCGCGCACCATTTGCATCGCAACCAAGCGGTACGAAAGAAGTTGACGAGTAATAGCAATCTGAAACGTGAGAACGTGCAGTGAAGAAGCTGTTACGCAATGGCCGCTCCATCTGAGCTTCCTGCCGCTCCTGCATCTGAGCATGGTAAGTCCCTAAATACTAAGGCTTACGTGTACAGTAGTTGCCCTGTATCCAGTGGGGGCTTGGACAGCTCAATCGTCACGCAAACGTTGCCTTTCAGAGGTGTCGCAAGATACTGAGGCGACTACGTTGCCATCTAATGCGCCGGAGGATGCGGCCCAGCCTGACGAGAGAGAGAGAACCCTTCAGGACGCCAGCAGTGAGTTGAACTTATACTCCTTCAATTGCGCGTTTTTTGTAGCACCACAGCCGCGCTTCGCGTGAGCCGTCGGAGCCAAGATTTGCGCGCCCGACTAAGTCTTGTTGGGCCTGTAAGTTGTGGCAGCCGGGCAGGGTCGCCTCCCAGTCCTCCCGGGTTGTGTTGGGGATGGGGGGAATGGCCGGGTTGGAAGGGCAGGCCCACACCATGTGATAGGTGTCCGAAGACACCGCACTACAGTGCGTGCAGTAGCCGCTAAAGGAGGGGTCGAAATGTTTTAAGGTTGCCGGGCACGGCCTTATTGAGGATAATGAAATGAAAATTGGTTTTAATGCAAGGAAATGACTGTCTCACATATCCTGGTGTACACCCGAAAGGAATGGACACCACAGTACATGGCTCTGAAGCAACCTTCTAAGACAGCACCGTATTCACTACACGCGCGTCTCCTCCTCCGCCTCCGTACACACAGTGTGTGGACGGCCGATCGCCTCCACCGTTATCGTGGTGCTCCCAGTGCATTGTGCGCCACCTGCGACAGCCATGGCGTCAAACCAAGCACAACTGCAGGTTTTCGCTTGTATACCCAATCTTAACCAGACCTAAGCCAAGGCCTAATTTTTCGTCACTCTTTTAATTACTCGAATCTTACCTAGTGGCATATTGGGCAAATCGTTTGAGCACATTCTGAGTGGCGAAGCTTGCGGCGATGAATGTTAATTTTGCGCTGCTTGTGGTTATTTTTTAAAATCATACTTCAATTCTGTGCACTTATACACGTAAATGGCCAGAACAGAGGTTTTAGAATGCGAAGAGCTTAAAGGGGTAGCATGTGTGAAACTAGAATTTAAAGCATGCGAAGGCTTTTTGGCCTATTAATTAAATTGGCGCAATCGCCGATTAATATCGCGGCGGCCTTCAAGGGTCTACGAGCGCATAGCGCCTACTGTGTCTGTGTGTTGGGGGGGGGGGGGTGATTATGACGTAATCTACGGTGCCAGAACATTTCCAATGCATAAATGCTTGCTTTGAAGAAACAAAAATCACTGAAAGCAAGGCCCGCCGATCGTTGTTTGGCAGCATTCAATGACATACGGCAGGATGTGGTTGACGGCAGCGGAAATTTGAAATCTTCCTGTCCCTGACGTAACATCAGGCTGCTCCGCTCTCACCACGGTTTTAAATTTCGCATACTTTCCGTATATCCTGTGTAGATCTGGATCCCTGAATATAGCGGAATTCTCAAAAGTTGATGCAGTTGCTCTTTAAAGAAGAACGAAAAGTTCGCATTGTAGGAGGAAAGAGATGGTCGGCAACCAGATCAAGCGGGAGAGGAAGGGTTCTCAGAGTTTCTTTTACCTAACACAAACACCTGATTGATCACAGCGTGTCATAACTCTAGCTGGTCGTGACAGCTGAAGTCTACTTGTCCTGAAAAAAAAAAACAAAACGAGAAGATCCTGTCCAATCACAAACGCCATTGCACGAAATCATTGCGAATCTCTCCACCAACATGTGGCCTCAGCCTAATGGGTTCTTTTGCGACAGGCAAAACGTTTATCGACAACTATTTGTATTATGAAAGCAGCTTGTGCTCCACCAACACCGTTACTACTCATGAGTAGTGAAAAATGCGGTATGACGCAATAACCTAGCTGATACGATTTGTCATACAAATGTCATTCATTTTTTCAAAATCATACGTTTGTTATACAGATTTCATTGAATATTGTGTCAATTATATGAAGTATAACGACAAAGCTTGTATGAAATTAATACATCATACAACTTTTTTTCAGTAGGGCAATCCGGGAAGCGAATTGGTCCGCTCAAAAAAAAAAATCCTGAAAGGGTAGCGCATAAGGGCGAGAAAAAAAAATGGAATTAATAAATTAGGCATAAACAGCAAAGAAAAAAAACAATACAATCGCGGATAGCTTCATTACTAGCATCTGCATACGTGCCTGGAAACAATGGAATCCTTTGAAATGATAACAGAACGCAACACCATGTTCTTATACCTTCTGAATTGAGCTATGTCGACGTAGTTTTAAGTGCTTTGGCTCAGTGTCACCTTTTACTCTCCTTAGCCCGATTGACCACAGAAGACCGAGTGGAGATCAAGCAGCCCCAGCATGGTGTTGCCACCAAAGATGACAAGGCCGCAGTCTCCTCCGACCAAATATCCCCATCTTCTCCGATCGGTGAGCTAGTCTTTTATATTTTTCCTTCGCTTTGGTTTCATCCACATCGGGCCATTTTTTGCCACATAAGATTCAACTTAGCCATCATCCCGTCGTGCAGTTTTCTCGTGATGGCTGTCTTGACTCAACGGCCGCGGGCTTAATTAGTGGCGTACTGATATGCAAAAAAAAAAAAAATACTTCGTTTTTAAGCCGCCACACCCATGGAAGTAAGGAAAGGGTACAGCTTGTCGCGAATGTCTGTGAAGAAAATAATTTCGTCGTCTTTAATATGAAATGAATGCACCATATCTACAGTTTCGCTGTGCAAGTTTAGTCCAGTTTTTACCCTCGTTCATTCATCCAGGACCGAAAAACAGGTTGTTCCTGTGAATTACCCGGTACTGTACCTGCAAATTATACGTGGGGCAGACACGCTCTGATGCATATCGGTAATGTCCTGCGACTTGATATCATGTAACTTGAAGCGTATAGGCGCTGCTACTTGTTGAAAATCGCCGTAAATGTGCAGGATAACTGCAATGCCCATATAGAATAGATTCCGCTGATTTGCGCTCTATTTTATTTTTTATTGCCTAAAACTTACCCAAATAAGCAAACTTGTCGAGACATACAAGTGGAAGGCCGAATCAAACAAGAAGCACTCAGATGCATTCGTTCCGTTATCTTTGACTAAGCACCGAATCAGTAGATTGCATTCGGATAGCTTCGTGACACCTGTCCCGTCCTATCGCAGTGCCCGCAGGCGATGAAGAGATGACGCCCTACCAGCGCAAGGTGGCCAACGCGACCCTGTGCTTCAGCGTGAGCGTCATCGGCTTCGTGGTGGTCACCATAGCGGCGCTGGCGATGAATCAGCGGGCCAGGCGATCGGACGACGTCCTCAGTTGCAGCTCCGAGCAGTGCATCAGCGCGACGCGCTATCTCAGCGCGATCGTCGAGCAAGACCTGCACCCTTGCGTGGACATCCACCAGCACGTGTGCGGAATGTGGACGATTCGGCGACAGGGAGAAGGCTTCGTGCCGGTTGCGTTCGGCTTGTTCCTCCGGCGCTTTCGGAGTCGGCTGCTCCAGACGGATGACGCTGCTCTGGGCGAGAGGATTACTCCCGGTAAGTGGCCTCCCCTACTTATGAAACGTCTTGAGGTCTATGCACTGTCTACTGCCAAATCAGGAAGTAACTATTCTGGTTTTACATTTATGAGTGCAGCCTTTTATAAAAAAACCTCCGTTTCCTCTCCCGAGATGTCATGGTCGTCAGTCGCATGTAATGACGTCATCGAATAGTGGCGTCGCACGGTCCTCTGTCGCTCCAGTAAGATCGGAATGATGCTAGACAAGGCCCGAATGCGTTCTGGAAACATCTCCAAGAGAACGTGTTAGGCTTAGGAGCTGCTCAATGTGTCGCCGCGTGGGGACAGATCCGGGCCTAGCGGGGTCGCATACATCCTCCGTACAAAACAACTGAAAGTTTTCACATTATATGAGTGCCCTTTCAACTTTTTTTCTGCCTTTATATCTTCCCTGGTATGTCATTCGCTTGGTTGTCCATTTTAGTCTTTTTTTTTTTCGTGAGGATTTTTAAAGTCATGGCTTCTCTGTCGGTTGTCTTTTCAACTGTGCGTGTTAGGGATGTTCTGACTCTACTGCAAAGGATCTGATAGGTGTCAGTGATGGTTCTGTAAAGGTTACCATGTAGATATTGTCTCTTTCTTTTTTGAAAAGTACTTTAGGATGCGGTGTTACGCGAGCAGCCTCATACTGACTTCCAAACAGGTGCGCCGCGACCATGAGGCTGGCCCGTCTGACGTGCTAGTAGCATTCTTGTAGCAGAACGCTACTAGCACGTCAGACGGGCCAGCCTCATAGTCGCGGCGCTTGCAGCAGAACGCATTTCAGGCATGTAAATGCGCTGTGTGAAGAGAGGCAACGCTGCGACGCAGGTTACCTCTTGATTTTGCAAAACCTGTACCATTTGGAGGCATCATTCGCGTGTCTTCTCCTTAGCTTTTTCCTCTACCGCGTTGAAGATATGTTTATGAAAATATGTGGCATGAAGAACAAAGATCTCAGCACCTGAGTTACTCCAGGAACGTTTTTTTTTTAGCCTTCTATACAGGGCACTTTGGGATGAAAAATCAGTATACGTCAGGACGAGCAGTTTTTCGCTTCGTTTCTGCATCTCCTGCTCTGCCTCTAGACCTTGAATGGCCGGGAATAAGACCTCAGTTACAATTTTGGAACAGGATAAGATTAGTTTGCGTAAAGAATTCCACCACTATGCAAATAACCCGCTGTTCGTGGCAAGCTTCAAACCCCGTTCGCTATCTGAACTCATGTCTTACTCTATAAACTGACTTTTGTTTTGTGATTGTGCTACTGTTGGCTATGTTCTTAGATTTTTGTTCATTAACAAGCTCCTTGGTAGGAGGGAGAAGAAATGTCACAAGGATAGGACGTCTAGAGGTTTTCTTCAGCACTCGCTCTTTGAGGACGTTAATAAACACTGCAACATATCGGCACGGGCAGTAATATCGTACAACACATACAGATGTGCGTCTGTATTGACTGCAATCTTTCCCTCTTTGCACAGTCGTTCAAATCGGGAAGCGCCTCTTAGAAGACTGCTTCGAATACATGAACACGACGAACCCAGTTCTTCAACGCGACATCTCCCCCGTACTGGACGTGGTGAATGTGACATCCCTCCTGGCAAGTGAATCGTCCAGCACGGCCCTTGTGCGTGCCACGTCCATCTCATTCACCACCGGCCTCCACAGCGCGATCGTCATAGCTCGCAGGAAGCGCGACCGAGGCGCATACCTCCATCTCCTCAACGCGCCGTCGATACGTCAAGAACTGCGAGCGGAACTGACGGACAAGTACGTCGAAGCTTACGTCGAAGACGTCGTCCGGCAAGTGTCAGCAACCAGCGATGCCACTGCCATCGCTCGAGACGTGCTGGACGCCGACAGCGAGATCGAATCTTTCGCTGAACTGGACGTCCGGCACCAGTGGCTCACATATGGCAAGATGAAGGAGGATGCTGAGTTCCCAAAGGGCGTCTGGAGAAGTGTTTTCCAGCTGTTCGGAGAAGCAGGCCTTAGCGCGGCAGACACTGATGTCCTCCTCTTCACCGGCTATGAGCCAACGCAGAGGGTCTTCCAGAACCTCACCTCTGCTCCCGTTCGGACGACGGTGTGGTACCTCACCGCGACCGTTCTTGCACAGGTAAGAGGCAGCTTGAATTTTATTTCGGTGAGAGGAATTATAGATGTGTCACCTTTTCTTTGGCAGCTCAGTCGACAAATTGTTTTCAGTCTTTTGTTTCAAAGCTTGTGCTTTGTTGAATAATGTTTCAAGGGCCTCTTTCACTGTACTGAAAGCAAAAATACACAAAATAAAACAAACTCCACAACTTTCCCCCATGACGAACGGTGAGTCTAAAGGCAAAAAAAAACTTTACCAAAGAAGTCTCTCCTTTTGTTTAATTTTAAATGTATCAATGGCTGCCCTTTGAAGGTCTTATGGTTGTGGCAGCGCAGTTAGCCCCTGTAGGAATAGCTCAGCATCCTTTTTAGTCCTTCTGGCTCAGAGTGCGAGAGTCTTGCAGGGGACGGCGAATTTACTGTTGTGCTGCAGTTTAGATAGCTGTTTAGCGCGGTATCTATATGAGGGCAGTGTAATAGACTAAGCGATTCCTACTTGTCATCGCAGTACGTCATAACCTCTAACTCTACCATTCACTTCCCATACAGGTTCTCCGCTACGACTTCTCCAGGCGCTTCCTGTCCGCCCACTACCGTGAGACGTCGTACCTCTGTTTCGACGCCGTCAGCCGCGCCCTCCAGCTCCAATGGCACATCGTATTGCGTGAGCTGGCCGTTGGCAACCTCGTTGACGGCATCAGCGAGCTGAACTCTATTTTCCACCAAATCCATCAGATCTCCGTACCCGACTGGCTTGACAACGACACAGCGCATAAAGCGCACCAGAAGATTGACCAGACGTCTTTAGAAAGTTTGGCGCCGTCCAGGAGCGCAGTCAGCGGGGACGTCAACACGACGTACCTGCAGCACGCTTCAGAGGCTATGGCAAGATCAGACCGCCACTTTACCGGAAGTTACGTCACATTGCGCGTGGCGTCACAGCGGGAGGCCATGCTGCGGGAGCCTCCGAACGCAGTGACCGCCCGCATGACTTCGCTGTGGGCTCACAAGGGGCCCGTTTACGACGTCCTGTACGACAAGGTTTTCCTTCCGCCAGTCTACCTTGCGAGCCCATTACTCTACGATGACCGCAAAGCGCCGCCGTTTCTGTACGGCACGGTTGGAGCAGCGCTGGCCAAGGCGTTGGCCGATGTCGTCGGTCCTTACGCAAGGTTAGTGTGCTTATGTATTGTGCGGTCAGTTCTGGTTCTTCGAGTATGGTTTCAACAGTCTTTTTCAAGTTCATGGTCTACTCCCGTAACTTTCAAGTATCTTTTTCTTTCCCACTTTTTCTGTGAGCAATAATCTTTCTAATATATAAGAGAAACCTTGTTTTGCGGGAATGTGAACCACGCTATATTCGAGGACAACTTTGTTGCACTGAGGCCAAAGCAATAGGACCGAAGCTCCGGCGTGACTGCGTGGCGTAGTACGGTCCCGAAGAGCATTTATCTTTGCCACCTTCTTTCAGCAGTCAAGGCCAATAAAGCTTCTGAACAACTTTTTGATATGTTCTAGTCCTTAATACAAAATTACCAGCTAACGGTAGTGTTATATTATTTTTTTTCTTTGCATTTCTCCCACGCACAAGTACAGGCTGCTTTCCTCGAGCATCGCGATGGGTCCCGGCCTCGCTCAGGCCGTCCTGTTGAAAATATACACCAGCTTAGTGGCCTATTGTGCGCCCTCACGAGAGCTTCACCTTCCTCGTTTATGAGTCAACCGCGCTTGGCTTTCCTACCTCTGAGGTTAAAACAAAGCCAGGAACGGGATTACGAAAACGAGGAGTGAGCGCTTTCGCTAAGTTTATATGGCATTGCGTGGCAGATTCTAAGCATTTGGCAATTTTTTTCTAGCCCTGAGCTACACGTGGAGGGCGAAGCACGGAATGGACTGGGCACTTTCGAGAATCTCCATATGCGGTTATGTTACCGTGGATTGCTGGAAGTCTGCGTACTAATGAACGAAAAGGAGGCAGATAGGGAAGGGTACAACGGAGCTGTCGGAAGACGGGTGGAATCTAGCGAAGCTTCTCCACTTAGGCGTTTTTGTCCTTTCTCAGGTGGAACGCCACCACACCACACACGTCCCACAAAACTTGGTGGACGAGCAGCAAAGTGTTCGACGCCCAGCTGAGGCTGGGTTGCCTGCGAACTCGCGCCGACGAGGACGTGCTCCGGCACCCGCAGCGGGACATCCACCCGAGGACGTCGGAGGCGTTCAAGAGCAGCGCCTTCGGGTGGATTCGTGCGGCCAGGGTAGCTCACGACGCCATGAAGGCCGCCCACTACGACCGCGGAAACAGGTTTACGCGCGACAAGTACTGGCCCAGGGCGCAGAGGCAGTTCTTCAAGCGTTTCTGCCTGCTGTCCTGCGGAACGGAGCGCCAGGATCCGCTGAGGCCCCAAGAGCGTTGCTCGTGGCCGCTCATCAGCATGCCGGAGTTCGTGGCGGCGTTCGAATGCCGCAACGAGACTTATAAGCTGCTGCAAGAGACGTGCAGTTCTTTTTGACGCGGCCTGTGCATTGACCGCGGGAGAAACGTTCCTCAGACTGTCGGTGCTTGTGCATGATGTTACTTATTTCCTCAGTAGTGTCTGCGCAGTGTATTACATACTAAGCCATTTTACATAGTAAGCCACATTGCAGAAAAATATAAGCGATTAAAAACTTTGATGGTTGGACACGGCGCGATTGGCCAATGCAGGAAATTATAAGGTCGACGGAGGTATGAGAAGCAGGTGCTCCAGTTTTGGGCGTCTTGCAGAAGCGCGTCGCATGATTACCAGCCAAAATACTGTGCAAGAATTGGAGCATAGCTGCACATGTGCACCCAAGGCTACTCGGATTTAGGGTGCCACGATTTTGCTGTCCGTGAATCATAAGCTCTGCAATTCTTGTTAAGAAATGAAATGCCGTCAAAAAATTTTCCTGGGACGCTTTCAAAGCTGAAAATGCGTACTTACGTTACCTTGTAGAACGCCCCAATACACGCGGGATGCATGACCATGTTCGGAAAGGTTGTTTTATGCCTCTTGTGCAGAATGAAAAAAAAAAAGGCGTGGTCGGAAACGTGACAAGCTTCAATACGCAGGCGGCTAGGTCATGGATTCGGCTGGATACTCATGGTCTCATTCATTCTGGGGAGCAAAACACCTTTCATATATTTAGGGTGAAACGTGTTCCTGCACACCATAAAGAGTTAAATATTGCCGTGTTTCCTTTCCAGGCGACAACATCCAAACGTATACCTGCTTTTTAGTCTTAATTACGGGTATTTGTGCAGTGACTGCACTGCTACTGCAACCTCTGCTAGTTATAAAATGTTAATCTTCTAAATACTTCAAGAACCCCCAAAAATTTAATGTGCATATCTCCTCTAATACGTGGACACCATGATTGCTTTGCGCCATAAGTGGAGACTTGACAATGACGAAGATAAATTTCTAGTTCTAGAACTGTTCTAGACCTGTTGACAAGTGCGTGTTTCAATCACAGAAGGGCAGGAATTTAGGTGCACTCGTCTAATTTTTTAAAGAGCGCGCGAGAAATATAGCCACCCAGTTGTGTTTGATAGCACTGAAACGTTCGTGTCGGCACAGGGAATGCGAAAGAACTTCCTTGTTCTCGGACATAGCGATAAAGAAGTAAAACAGCAAATAAATACGTTCTTAACTAGTACCAAATGTGCTCGGTTGTAGCCCTTTTAACTAGCTGTGCTTGTTTTGTTCTCTCGGGCCCTTTTCAAAGAATATTTGACTCCCAAAGATAACCTTAGTATTTCGCATGGAACTAGCATACGCATAAGAAAGATTAAGAGTTCAGTGAGCTTTCATTTTCGTTTTTGCTATCGAGACAAGGCTCTCAACTAGTTGCTTGCGAAATTAAATTCCTGGGGCGTTCTAAGGTTCACTTGGGTTGAATTTAACATTCCTTCGAATACATTAAACTTTCCAGGGCCGCCCGAGGTTCGTACACCCGATGCATAAATTATGCTCCGGTTATTGACTTTGGCTTCATTCTTAAGGCCGGGATCCGGCCGAAATGTGGAATTCAATTTTTAAGTTTTCTCCTCATGATTTCTAAATGTATACACAGATGCACTTTTAGTATTATCTTGAGTAGAATTTATTACAAATCTTTCGAGATGAAATATGGATACAAGTTCGCCGCTGTAAAAAAGGTTACCGTTCAAAAAAAGGTCGACATTCTCGAGGAGACGAGGCATGACATCGAGATATGAGCAAACACTTCTGGAACTCTAGGTCGATGGAACGACTATGAACTTTGACGGTGCTTCCGACATTTCACAAAGAGGAATTCTAGGCTTGCTCTGTGACGACGCAGCGTTGAATTTGATGCCGTCCTGCGTTGAAAATGGGCTCCCAGACATTTGGCCTCCTTCGGAACGAACAAGGGACAGCTGTAGTCATAGCACCCTCATCCTCCTCCTTTTCCTCTTGCGCCCTTTCTACTGCGTTGGGAAGTTGTTCCTACAGTGTCGTCACATTACGACCGGTACCTTCTACTCTCGGTTCTCATGGATTTGGATGTTCGCGCCTTGATTGCGCAGCGTCAATCAGGTGGACTGGAGAACACACACAAAACAAGGGCGAAAAGACGCGCGCGAGCACCCCCCCCCCCCCCCCCACACACACACACACCCACACACAGAGCATTTCAGCATTTGCACTATGTATTGGAATACTTTGCGGGCTTTTGTAAGTGGGCCTTCGGTAATATTGATACAGCTTAGAAGTGGACGAAGAAGAAGTGCTCCGCCATCTCGCTTGTGACGAGGAAGAAGTGTTTCGCCTGCTTGCTGGTGACCGCTCGGCAGACTGGAACAGTTCTTGTGTATCTAACGGTGTGCCGTGTAATATTCGTGACAAATCTGGTGGAGGTGCTGGGTACGCTTCCAGACCCGCGTAGGCTACCGACCAATACGGATCTCACCCCAGTTCACCAGCGCCGCGGCCGCCGCCTCCGTGGAGCGTCCCCTGAATTTGGACTCCTTCCGGCTGCAACCAGGGCGACGCAACCCCGGCCTTCGCAGGCACCAGCTGCCATGGCAACTGAGACCACGCTCCCGGCGCACATCCTCTGTCATCAGCCACGAACACCCCCGTCGTTTCATGGCGACGTGTTCGAGGACGCCGAGGATTGGCTCGAGATCTTCGAACGGGTTGCCCGTTATAACGGCTGGAGTGACAACCGTAAGCTCCACAATGTCTATTTTGCACTTGAAGAGTCGGCTCGGACATGGTTCGAAAACCATGCAGCTTCGTTTACGTCCTGGGAAGCTTTCTGCCGCAATCTTAAAGCCACTTTTCCGAATGCAGACCGTCGAGAGCGAGCAGAAGCTGCTTTACACTCGCGCAACCAGCGCCACAACGAGAGTGTACGCATGTACTGCGAGGACATGACTCGCCTTTTTAAGCGCGCGGATCCCAACATGACAGAAGACAAGAAGCTTCGCCACCTCATGCGGGGTGTCAAGCAAGAGCTCTTCGCAGGACTCGTGCGCAGCCCACCAAGCACTGTGGCAGAGTTCCTCACCGAGGCGGCAACTATGGAGAAGACTCTGGAACAGCGAGCCCGCCAGTACAATCGCGACGTCAACACCTTCGGGCCTGATCCCATCTCCATGCCTCCCGGAATCGACGCGGCCTTTCTACGCGAGCTGGTCCGATCTGTCGTCAGAGAGGAACTGCAAGCCTTCCGTACGCCGTCCGAGACGCCATCTTTCACGCCACTGAGCGAAGTCATCCGGGACGAGGTGCGCCTGGCAGCACAACAGCACCAGATTTCCGAGGTTCCTCGCCAGCCTGATGCAAGGCCCACGTATGCGTCCGTCCTGCGCCAGGCCCCTGGGTACGACGTCACTGCCGCGACTCCAGCAGTGCTCTCGTCGAGCTCCCCTCGTGGTGACGCTCCGCCAGCCTATCAGCGACCGCGAAAGAGTGAAGTGTGGCGTGCCCCGGATCGTCGGCCCCTCTGCTATCACTGTGGCGAGGCGGGTCACCTCTACAGGGCGTGCCCATACCGCCGCGTGGGCCTGCGTGGTTTCGCGCCGGACGACCCGTGCCCTCAGAACGGGGAACGACCGCAGGAGATGGCATTCCATTTGTCGTCGCGCCAGAACCACATCACGTCAGGCCACCAGGAGGCTCGATCACCGTCGCCGAGACGCTACCGTTCTCCAAGCCCCCGTCAAGCCGCAGGCTACTCCGGACGCCGTTCTCCCAGTCCACGCCGGGAAAACTGATTCCAGCGGCCTCTGGAGGCAAGGCCGCTGATGCCGGGACTTGTGAAGATCCTCCTGCCCACTACCACGCGACGATGTTTCTCCGGGAGCGAGTAGCGACAGCATCCGACGCGCTACCTCCGATTTGCGCGTCAAAATTGACGGAGTCGACGTGACCGCTTTGCTGGATACTGGTGCCGACTATTCTGTCATGTGCCTGGCCCTTGCCTTACAACTGAAGAAAGTATTGACGGGGTGGTCGGGGCCTAGCATTCGCACTGCTGGGGGTCATCTGATTATCCCCGCCGGCAGGTGCACAGCTCGTGTCGATATCCGTGGTTTTGTGTACGTCGGCGAATTTGTAGTCCTCCGTGAGTGTTCGAGGGACTTGATCCTCGGTCTCGACTTTCTCCACACGAACGGTGCTGTCATTGACCTGCACGAAGCACGGGTCACGTTCTCGACTAAACGGGCCGTGGCGCGCACTGACACAGACGACTCACGCTTCACTGCTCTGCGACTTGTTGACGACGACGTAATGGTGCCACCCCGGTCCAGTGTGCTAGTTCTCGTAAGGAACGATTTATTCCACGACTACGAAGGTGTCGCTGATAGCCACGTACCCCTGCTGCTCGAGAAGGGAGTAGCCGTCGCTCGCGGGCTCGTCCAACTACAAGACGGTTGTGCTAGTGTGCTCCTTACAAATTTTGCCAACGAGTTGCAGCACCTCGCCAAGGGCACGGCTGTCGCCTTCCTGCATGACTTCGCCGTGGTGCCTCAAGTCTGCGCCCTGGAGACAAGCCCTAAAGACCAGGCTCCACCATGTCCTGTCCTTCCGTCCGTCAGAATCAATCCGGATTTGGCGCCTGAGCAGAAGGCTCTCCTCTCGGCGCTTATAACCGACTTCGCGGATTGTTTTGCCACAAGCTCCAGGGTCGGTCGTACGCCTGTCGCAAAGCATCGCATCATCACCGACGAGACTACACCACCCGTATGCCAGCGCCCATACCGCGTTTCTTCGACGGAACGCGAAGCCATTAAAAGGCAAGTGGACGAAATGCTCGCCGACGATGTCATCCAACCGTCGACAAGCCCATGGGCATCACCGGTGGTCCTCGTGAAAAAGAAAGACAACACCTTGAGATTTTGTGTTGATTACCGCAAACTGAACAACGTGACCAAAAAGGACGTTTACCCGCTCCCCAGGATTGATGATGCACTCGACAGACTACGTGATGCCAGGTTATTTTCCTCTTTAGATCTCAAAAGCGGCTACTGGCAGATAGAGGTGGACGAGCGAGACCGCGAGAAAACTGCTTTTGTGACGCCTGATGGTCTATACGAATTTAAGGTGCTCCCGTTTGGACTGTGCTCAGCGCCGGCCACTTTCCTGCGCATGATGGACACTGTCTTATCTGGGCTCAAGTGGCAGACGTGCCTCGTATACCTGGACGATGTCGTCATTTTCTCGCCCACCTTCGAGCAACACTTGGAGCGGCTGCGCACAGTGCTCCGGGCGCTCCAATGTGCGCAACTTACAACTTACGATCAAGCCTGAGAAATGCTATTTCGGTTTTGAGGAGCTTCGTTTCCTCGGCCATGTTGTCAGCGCGCGCGGTGTTCTCCCAGATCCCGACAAGACCGCTGCTGTCTCCAGTTTCCCGCGTCCCACTGACAAAAAGACTCTTCGACGTTTTTTGGGACTGTGCTCTTACTATCGACGATTCGTCCAAGATTTTTCAAAAATAGCTGAACCCTTAACAGCGCTGACCAGAGAAGACACACCCTTCTTGTGGGGAAGCGACCAAGAGGATGCTTTCGTGGAGCTCCGACAACGCCTGCAACGACCACCGATACTCGCCCATTTCGATGACGCCGCAGCAACCGACATACACACTGATGCTAGCAACGTAGGCCTTGGGGCGGTCCTGGTACAGTGGCAGGATGGCGCCGAACGAGTCATCGCTTACGCAAGCCGTACACTTTCGCGCTCGGAATGCAACTATTCAACGACTGAGAAAGAATGTCTTGCGGTAGTCTGGGCCATCAGTAAGTTCCGCCCATACCTTTACGGAAGACCCTTTCGCGTTGTCAGCGATCACCACTCGTTATGCTGGCTGGCCAGCCTAAAAGATCCATCTGGGCGGTTGGCGAGGTGGAGCCTCCGTTTGCAGGAGTACGACGTAACGGTCGTGTACAAGTCGGGGCGGAAGCACCAAGATGCGGATTGTTTATCACGCGCGCCAGTGGACCTGGCTTCCCCGGAAATCACTGAAGACTTCTCTTTCCTTGGTGCTGTTAGCGCAACCGATATGGCGCAGCTTCAAAGGGAGGACCCAGAGTTAGCGCCGCTCATCGCGTACCTGGAAGGCTGCGATGGTCCCCGCGTTCCTCGTGTTTTTCTTCGTGGGCTCAAATCTTTCACTCTGCAGAACGGCGTCCTCTACAAGCGCAACTTTGAGAGCAACACCGCAACATTTCCGCTCGTAGTCCCGTCCCAGTTGCGACCTGATATCTTGAGCGCTTGCCACGACGAACCATCTGCCGGCCACCTGGGGGTCAGTCGTACTTTAGCGAGGATTCGGCAGAGGTACTACTGGCCCAGATTACTTCCATCAGTGCGGACATACGTCAAAACCTGTCGCGACTGCCAGCGCCGTAAGCCTCCTCCCTTAAAACCCGCAGGATTTCTTCATCCCATAGCGCCTCCGAAGACGCCTTTCCAACAAGTGGGAATGGACCTACTCGGCCCTTTCCCGAAGTCATCCACTGGAAAACGTTGGATTGCTGTCGCGACGGATTATTTGACGCGGTACGCTGAGACAACGGCGCTTGCAAACGGAACTGCTGTCGAAGTAGCTACGTTTTTTGTACACAACATCGTGCTGCGTCATGGGGCTCCGGCGGTTATCATTACTGACCGTGGAGCTGCTTTCACGGCCCGCTTGACTCAGGCAGTCCTAGATCTGACCCACACCAGCCATAGGCGTACAACAGCGTACCACCCACAGACAAATGGTTTGGTGGAGCGCCTTAACAGAACCCTGGCCGACATGCTCTCCATGTATGTGGATGTGGGGCATAAAACGTGGGACCAAATTCTCCCATACGTAACGTTCGCTTACAATACGGCTTTGCAGGAGACAACGCGGCTCACGCCCTTCCAGCTTGTCTTCGGTCGTCCAGTTGTTACTTCTTTGGATGCCATGTTGCCCGTCGACCCTCAGTGTGACCTAGAGCCAGATCTTGACGTCGCCACTTTCGTTCAGCGGGCTGAAGAAGCACGTCAACTGGCCAGGCAGCGAATACACCGTCAACAGCGCGTCGACGCTGACCGCTACAATCTCGGACGGCGATTTGTTACGTACGAACCAGGCGACCATGTGTGGGTTTGGACACCAGTTCGTCGCCGTGGGTTGTCCGAAAAATTACTGCGCCGATACTTCGGACCTTACCGAGTTCTTCGCCGCATTAGCGACGTGACGTACGAAGTTTCACCGACAACCCCAGGCCGCCCATCGCGCAGACCACCGCATCCGGATGTTGTGCACGTCGTTCGTATGAAGCCGTACTACGACCGTCCTGCTGATTGTACTTTGAGTGCCACCGGTTTTGTGTCGTGATAGTTGTGTTTAACTTTTCCGTGTCCAACCCATTTTCCCCTCTATGAAAGCGGCCCGCATCGAGGCGATGCTGCAGAGGAGGGAGCAATGATACAGCTTAGAAGTGGACGAAGAAGAAGTGCTCCGCCATCTCGCTTGTGACGAGGAAGAGAAGTGTTTCGCCTGCTTGCTGGTGACCGCTCGGCAGACTGGAACAGTTCTTGTGTATCTAACGGTGTGCCGTGTAATATTCGTGACGATATAATTGATATCTATATGTTCCAGCAAAAAATTTAATGAAGTTTAACTCAAAGGGACTGTACAAACGTTGCTAGAAACCGCGGCATTTAGGTGCAAATGTCTACATATGCTATGTGATGAAAGAACGTGTTTTTGGGATTTAACTTTACGTTAGTGCCAGACATGTGGCCGCTCAAGCAAATCTACAATGACGGCATTCATAAGTTTGAAGCAGAATCTGCGTGAAGGATGAGATGCGGAGGAGAGCTAGATAAGACTAGCGCGTTTGTACGCGTATGATATAAATGTAAACCGTACCAACCGGTCGCTCAGCGCATGCTTCTTGGCATATGCAAAGCTTCGAGCCCATTTGAATAGACCACCAATTTGTCTCGTATAAATGGCAGTGAAATACTGAGTGGTTTCTTATAACTAAATCAGCTTGATTTTACATATGCAGATGTCATAAGGAAAGTCTTCACGTAAAATACAAATCACCGAATAAAAAGCAGATATAAATTTTATGCTAAGCTGGCTGTGTGGGGCGACATTCATGATTCGTGGTGCCATGCTGGTATCTCAGTCCTGCGTGGCTTTGCCTCGTTATTTTACCTGCCGCTGTGGCTCTTTGCTTTTCGCGTTAGACTGCAGAGCCCAAGGACGCGGGATAAAATCCGAGACGCAGCGACCGAATTTAGTTGCAAGCGAAATGTAAAGACGTCCACGAGTTGTGTGGTGTTAGTGCACGTCAAAGAACCCTATGTGGGCGAAATTAAAAAAAAAAATGGCTTTGGTTTAGCTCTGGCTAACCCTATTTGAATTGCGAAAGCAATTGAGCGCGTTGTCTCTTCTTCGCTTCCTTCGTTCTTTGTTGCCCCTCTCGCTCTCTCCATTACGACTAGAATCCACTGAGGCGAAGCGCATATATGCATACCCCCCGCGAGGCGACATCTCCTCCCTCTACCGTGCACAGCCAACACAGCGGAGCACATCTGGTGGAGCGAGCGGCAACGGCAGCAGCGTCGACGGCGGCGCCATCTGTTGGAGCGCGGCGGCGGCGTTGCTAGGCAACGGCGGCTCAAGGTGGTTAGTGGGCCACGGTATATGGCCGAAGTGCGACCACGCGACGAGCCTAGCTGGCTGGCGTAGTGTTGCTTTCGCAACAAAATTAGAACGAAAGTACTCTACTACCGCGTCCCTCAATGAGCTCGCGCGCAGCTTGGGCCGTTAAACTCCGCATACCATACCATACCATACCATACCATACCATACCATACCATACCATACCATACCATACCATACCATACCAGGCCACACCATACCGTTAACCGTACCATACCATCTCATACAACACCACACCGTGCTATACCATGCCATGCCTAACGGTTCCGGGCAATACCACGCAAAAGTTCATAATAGCATACCGTATCGCACCAGACACCATTTCATACCAGATAGAGATGCTCTTAAAGGAAGAACAGATTTTAGCAGAGTTTGACCAGCGCTTACAACCTAAGTTGGGGAGGGTTTTGAGAGAGAAGGGAGGTAAGAGAAAGGACAGAAAGAAGTTAATAAAAGAATTGTGCAAAAATTAAATAGGCGGTTTTTGAATTGCGGTCATCGAATGTAAGTGCTAAACGGTTTTAAAGGTGCATTGAAGAGAAATCTGAACTCGTATTTTTGCCTCCAGAATGCGATCTACAGGTTCCGATTGTTCTTAGAAACATCAAATTATTGCCCTGTGCGGCCTATTTCTATAATTTAAATCCGATTAAACGTCCCGGCTCCCACCTTTTTTTTTTTCAATTCCCCGCAGACGGTTCGAGGAGTCAGCCAACCTTTCAGCCAGTCCCATGCGGCTTCCGCTCTGCCATCGGCGGAGTGATACGTAGTGATCGGCGAAAGCAGAGTGTCCACGCATATTTTTATTTCCGTGGGCCTAATTTGCAGCTATAGGTAGTCTCCGACTAGATCTGTTTATTCACAAAAACCTAAAAACAAAACCAAAGCAAAAGCAAAACCGCCACACGACTGCCTGAAAGGCACTCCACCCATACGTCGACTCCTCCTACCTTCAGCGGTGAGTTCAATAAAAAGGCGGGAACCGGGATGTTTAATCCGGTTTCAATGAAGAAAATCGGCAGCCCAGGACAATAATTCGAAGTTTCTGAGAATGCTGGGAACGTGTTGATAGAATTCCGGCGGCAAAAAGACGAGTTCGGTGCACTGAAGAGGAATCTGAACTCGTCTTTTTGCCGCGGGAACTCGATCTACACGTTCCCAGCATTCTTAGAAACTGCGATTTACTGCCCTGTGTGGCCGATTTCCCCAATTAAATCGAATTAACGTCCGGCTCCCGCCTTTTTTTTTGAATTCTGCCTCGTACGGTGGGCGGAGTCGAACAACGCGTGGAGCGCCTTTCACCCAGTCCCGTGGCGGCTTGCCGCTCTGCCATCGGCGGGAGTAATACGTAGTAGTCCGTAGTAGCAAATAGTCCGCGCGTATTTTTATTTCTTCGGGCTTATTTTGCGGCTATATTATCTGCGAATGAAACTATTTATTCATGGAAACCTAAAAAACAAAATAAAGCGAAAGCAAAGCCTCCACGGGACTGGGTGAAAGGCGCTCCACGCGTTGGTCGACTCCGCCCACCGTACGAGGCAGAATTAAAAAAAAAGGCGGGAGCCGGACGTTAATTCGTTTTAATTGGGGAAATCGGCCACACAGGGCAATAAGTCACTGTTTCTAAGAATGCTAGGAACGTGTGGATCGAGTTCCCGCGGCAAAAAGACATGTTCAGAATCCTCTTCAGTGCACCTTTAAGGTTAGTACAGTAGTCTAATGGCCTGCAAATATGGAGACAAAAAATTTCAGTCCAGGGCGAGTAAATAGCAAGGGTGGATACAAGAAGGTTACATTCAAAGTTTGTTACTTAGTACAATGTCCTTCTGGTAGCGGAATAAAGAGATCAGTGCGTATCGCTGCAGCGAAGGGCAGGCTGCCTCTAGGCCACATTTGTCAGAGTGGGGACTGTTCGCTTGACCTAGGCGGTATGGTAAGCTTCTTGTGAACTCTGCGTTCCGTTGGAGACGGTAGGAAACAAATTCTAGTACGCGAGGAAGTCTATGCGGGAGTCTAGATTTCACGGGGAAGAAATTCGTAATGATGGGATGGAAAAGTACAGAGCCGACCCCCTTCTTAGCAAGCGTGTTTTTTCGCTATTATAGTAGCGTCAGGGCTTGCAAAGAAAGCCACCCCGAAGTTTCAGGTCTAGAGGCATCTACGAGGCCTTTCATGTGCCTTTTCGTTCACCCAAAATGTTACAGGGCGTTGGGGCTCATTCCAACGTGTACAATGGCCTGCTGCAGTGGCTAACTGACACATGTGTCCAATGTCGCTGGAGACTGACCGGTGATTGGTTTTCCAGTGTACGCTTGGGAGGTTTTGTATAGGGATGCTTTTGAGTCTGACCTTCACTTATCACCCAGCTACTTTGCGCTGGGTACAGCTTCATTAATACCTTAGAATTCTGCCCATGTAGAGAAGACGTGCAATGAAAGCGATAGGAGAGCCTGTGCATTTGAACACGCACATTATAATATCCGAATACGTTCTTCCATATCTAATCATGGAGTTATATTAGCGTTTAGTTATAAATTTTTTCAGTTTATGGCGTCTGTAATGATGACACAAGGCAGCAGGTGACAAAAAATGTGCCTTCAGCGCATTAGGCACTCCGGCTGTTAAAAATGGTACACAGTTTGAGCTTTTTGAAAACAAAACTTTTCCCGCACACAGGTGTTGCTAGCGGTTGCCTTATATTACCTCTCTAATATATTCGTTTTCCTGCTACCTTTCTCTCTACTAAGGCAGAACTCACTAATATTTTCAGACATGGCGTCAGTTAGCTTTTGCACTGAACAAAGCTGATAAAAGCCTTGTTTTTATATTGTGCCTTCCGTCTGTGATCGAAATTTCAGCAATGTACGAATCAACTGATTCAAAGGTAAAAGCAGTAGATACGCTCTCTTCACCCTCATCTTCAGTGAAGCTGCAAATTGACATTCATTCTGGGATATGGCCATGAGGCTGATTTACGACAACTGCGGGAGGGGCTGGTTAAAGGGATGCTGTATTTTAAGAATGAATATTCGTAGGAGAACAAAAATTGGCGATTGCATTGTTCCCATACAAGATTGCCCGCTTTGACGAATTCCTGCCATTCCCATTTTGCCCCACCGTCCCAAATTAGCCACCTATTACAGTTAAAATCTATGCAATGACATTTGTTCGGCTGATCCCTAAATACCAGGGACCTGCACACAACCACTCAGCCATATTTTGCTTGTTAAAGCGGCAGTGAGGATGAAAAAAAGGAGTTGAGCTGTATGGAGAGGATACAGGATTCTAAATAGAGATATCATTGTCTAAATAGAGATACTGGCACACATTTGCGTAGGACTTTCATTGTGATAGAAAAACCAAGGACAAATTATGCCAAACAGACAATTGATCATCAAATTATGAAACTATGTAATAACAATCCAGACATTCTCGAGATCGCAAAATCATGTAGAAGTCTGAGAACTTTCAAACGCAGAATACAACTTCTTTTCACGCCGAATAGCTGGCCAAACACGTACGAATAATTATTTCTCATTGAAAAATTTTTGTGTTCTGGTTTCTATATTTGTGATATGTGTTTTTCTTTTTGAACTTGCTCCATGTGCATTTTTGTTCGGTGATGATTGCTATATCTAATTATATGTGTAATGTCTCCATGCATTTTGCAACCGGAATTGCATTTTTTAACCGCTGCTGTTGCGCCCAGTGGGGCCAGGGCCTCGTCAGGAGACTAATTAACTCCTTTTGTCCTGCCCCACGGGCAGTGCCATGTATTGCCCATCCAATAAATAAATAAAATAAATAAATAAATAACAAGGAGAGCCGCCGCGGTGGCTCAGTGGTTATGGTGCTTGGCTGCTGACCCGAAGGACATGGGTTCCATCCCTGCCGCGGCTGTCGAATTTCAATGGAGGCAAAATTCTAGAGGCCCCTGTACTGTGCGATGTCAGTGCACGTTAAAGAGCCCCAGGTGGTCGAAATTTTCGGAGCCCTTCACTACGGTGTCCCTCATAGCCTGAGTCGCTTTGGGACGTTAAACCCTATAAGCCAAGCCATAAACCTAATATCAAGGCCAACATTCCCACTGAAAACGTATCTTTTACAGGCTTGAAGAGACCAAGGAACGAAATACTGGCGTCACTATCTCTGGCCTACGTCAAAACTAAACACGCGCGTCGAAGTTTTTAGCCGCGGATCCCACGCCATTCACTTTGAAACAGTGGTAATGTGTACTTTTCTGTCAGGAGGCCATTAACTTCCATCGACTGGCAGGAAGATTTTAAGATTAGAATTTTTCGGCGGTAAATGAGTCTCTTGCTGTGGATAAACGCCAACATAGCCAGAAATCTCCAGAGAATATTTTTACACCGAACAATAATTGGATGAAGTTGTCCTTAGTGTTCCTTTAAACTCAGTGACTCATTCCCGGCTCCCTCGTTATGAACAAGCCCGCTATTTCTTTAGATGCACACAGAAGTTGCTCTTCTGTTTCTAGATCACAGAACAATTCTTGCCTAGTTCTTGTTATTTGTGAAAAGTCGAACGTTAGTTGGCTGTTTTGAAGAAGTGGTTTAACATATTAGGAGTTGGCAGTCGTTTCCAACCGACCCATTAAACGCGAGGCGCAATTGAGGGAATTGTATGTGTCTTAGACCGAACTTTATTTGAAATGACAACGTTATTTCTCTACAGGGTCTATGAACCTTGACACATTCGTGGAATGCAGGCAGTTTTTTTCCTCGCATAAGACAGACTGGATGAGCCAGGCACGACGTGTGTAGTAGCTTCCATTTATTTTTTGAGCCTGACTTCCATAAAATGCAGCTTAAGCCCCCAAGAAGAAGCAGACGCACAGACGGCTGTCTTGTTGAGCAGAGAACAATGCGTAGGTTCTTGCGACAGTTGCTTTGTGTTCAGATAATGATGGCACATCTGGGTAAGTAGGCAAGCCCTCATTTATTGCTTCGTGTAGTGAAGTTTCCACCACGCTGTTTCCACCACGCTGTCCATATTTTTTAGATTATATGTCTAGCAGATAGCTCTACGTGAATCTGTGGCTATATATACTGCAACAGAAACTTTACGCTGGTCTTAATAACATTTCATTGTGATGTAAAATTAACTTTCTAAATATTAATACTGCAAAAGCCAAGTTCATTATATTGCATTCACGTGAGATTGCACTTCCCATATCGTGCATCGCTGTGCCTTAACGGTTACCTTCTAGCACCTCCTGGCACAACCATCTTTCTTGGTATAGTTTTAGATAAAAAGGGCATATTTAATCTGCATGCTTATTCGTTACAAAAGAAGATTTGGTTTGGTATTAATATTATTATCAGAACGTGCCATTATTTAAACGGGATAGCGTGAACGGCCTCGTTACGTAGAAAATTCGGCGTCAGCGTCTTGAGCGAAAACTGTAAAACGACCTTCTGCATATAAGGGAATTAACCTATTATGCTTTTGCGTCATGCCCTTAAGGTGGAGCTTGTGTCTCCTGCAATTTTTTTTTCAGCCCAATATTATTTTTTCTCTGTATTACGCCCATATTCATAGTCATCTCCTTACAGCTTGTCTTCCTGGGATAATACATAGTTTACACATTTAGGCCACATCGAGCGCCTTCAAACCAGATCACAGAATAAGTTAGACTAATGACATTTAGACTAAAGACATGGGCGGTTCTGTAAAGACAACCAACTGTTTTATCCTGATCGGATACGAAATTACAAACGCAGATATTTCGAGAAAGAGTTCCGGAATACCAGACATTCAGGAATTTCTTACTGCTGGCTCTAATGATTCTTACGTTTCTATATTCAATAATAATCATATAGCGTTCATTGGTATTGATGGGCCCAATATAACATAAGTAGTTTTGTTAGGTTTAGCGTGACATTTTCAGCCTGCAACCATGAATGCCATCTAGTTAAATTTTAGTCGTACTTTTAGGGCAGGCAGTGAAGAGGTGGTAAAAGGAAGTTCGTGTCGTCGGCACACATTACAAAATTCCACATTGTCCTTGCCCTTACGTTTCACCGACCGCCAAAATTATTTGATGTCCCAGGGGACCCTTTCACCGAGAAAGGAAAAACAGAAGTCCTGCGCAATGTCGAACGCTTTTCTAAATTCTCTTTTTGCTGCTTTCACTAAGGCTAGACACTGCGATGAATTGGGCGCCTTGTATCTTCGATACGACCGTCGCTGTCTTCGATCTAAGGCATAACTCGGCGTTCAACTACGCTTTATCTCAGGCCCTCCTAGATTACTTCAATCATGAGGAGATGGAATTTTTGCATAGTTCAATCAGTTTCTATTTAAAATTATTCCACAGCTGTTCGAAATTTTAGTTATACGTAAGGGCATCGAAAGTTGGGAAGCACGTTTCGAAGGCAGCGCTAATCGCCTTGTATTAGTCCCTGCGGTAGGCATAAATCTTTCTTCCAGGTGTTTTTCCAACTTCACATATAGAGCTGGTGAATCTACTAAAACAATTCGCGGTCGCTCAAACATAGTAGCATCTATACATAAAATATATCAGGCATATTACAGAGCAAAGGGTCGAGTACATGACCCGTTCCATTAGTTTGCGATGGCGCTCGCACTTATTGAGAGAAATTGTATTTTACTTCACAGAAAAAAATAATGTATATTTCCTAGCAATGTACCTCTTGGTTCGCTAGCCAACCAGTCAATATTCTGAAAGTTTGGTCCCTCTTAGAACCAGGTAATCATTACTAATCGTTAAAAGTAAATAGGATAAAGAAACCAAACTAGTGCCGATGGACCAGGCAGCTTATAAAAAGGCCCTAGCATGAGTGCTTTTCTACTTGACAATCTTTTTTTCAAAAAAAAAAAAAACTAATTCAGTTTCCGTATCGGGAAATTCCGATTGGACGCATGGGATACTGTTAAGTACTGAGAACAAACAGCACTCCGCCACGTGAGCAACTCTGTCTACAAAAAACTGGTACGTGTCAGGAAACACTTCAGCACTGAATATAGCCCGGTCAAGCCAAAATATTTTATCCAAATCAAAGGTTGGTTGGATGGTTCGAAGCGGGAAGTGAATGCCATCACCTATTTGTCTATACTGCGGCAATTGATTGAAAAAACGCGGTCAGGGCATGTCACAGCGTGAACACTACTTTTTCTAAGTCACAACAGCAACTTTTTCCCCTTAATTACACACTGGCGCCTCTCTGCATTGCTAAATCGACACCTATGAGAAACTTCAAAAAGGGTAGAAAAGTTTGATCAGTAAATCCATCAAACGATGTTGACTGTGATGAGACCCAGTTAAAAGAAAACAGAAAGTGGTACTATCATAAGTCGTGGTAGCAGCATCCCACCGCTGCCATCAGTTATCATAAGTCGCGGTAGCAGCATCCCACCGCTGCCACCAGTTATCATAAGTCATGGTAACAGCATCCCACCGCTGCCACCAGTTATCATAAGCCGTGGTAGCAGCTTCCCACCGCTGCGTTGTGGCGCACAGGAAAGCTTGAACCCGGGCTCCATTTGGTAGCGTGTTGAGTCGTCGGGCTCAGGAAAGTCGGAAGCTTCGGAGTTTGGGAAATGAAAACAAGCGGGTTTAAAGGCACTTTTTTAAGACACTTATTTACATACTGAAATGCACAAAAACAAAGAGTAAAAAATTTGAGTTCATAACGTCGAGCGACTGGATGAGCCTTTTCGACAAGGCCCAGAGCGTTCGTTCTTACTTAGGGCGCCGGTTAAATACCCTAAGGCTCCGCCCCCTTCATCACGCGGTGGCCAATTCGCAACGACGCACAGATCGGCGCAGCACAGCACAGCACACGGAGGCACCTGTTGCGGAGTCCACGCGTGGGAACTGGCGAGGAGGAAACGCAAGTCCGCAGCTTTTTCGCACTGTGGTGCAACATACGTGTCTTTCGAACAAACACAGGCGAGGCGCGCTGGCGCCGCCATTGCGGCTGGCTCTCTCCGATTCGCGCCGGCTCTCTCTCAGACGCGGTTAATCCCTTCTTCCCTTTGTCGTCTGTCCATCGTCGGTCGCATTTTGTGGAGAACCTCTAAGAGAAGGTTGTTCGCACCGAGCCGAGCGTGGGAAGAACTTCGCAGGCTACTTCCCAGCCAGTCATCCTTTCTTTTGGTGGGGTCATCGTGGGGTCAAGCGACCTGTCGAAATAGCCGCTACTGCTGCCGCCACCGTGATCATCGCGAGTCGCAAGCTGAGTCATGACAGTACTCAGTTCCCTACATCACCCATAGCCCACCAGCGCGACATTTTTATCGCATCTGGCTCTTTGTCCACTTACAAAATTCTCTTTATTTGCTTTACGTGGTCGGAGTTAGAAGTCTTCTCCATCTGACCTCTTAAATACAAGGAGATGTTTTGAGGTCAATAGACGCCAATGAATTTTGTGTCCCATCACTTTCAACACGCACAAGAAGTGGTAGATCTTCCCCTCAGTTAAGCGATATCGAAACATAAGCATTTAGTGACGTATGAACACCGCTACACGACTTTTTCTGGTTGGCTCCCTCAATTTTGCTCTGACGCCACAAGCATAGCGATAACAGTGCATTACCACTGGAACAACTATTGTTGAATAGAGCGCTATTCACTGGAAACAAGAGAATCACATTTGCCGGCCAATTAAGTAATCGAATTAATGTTTTTGCTCCAAAATTAAGTCCTTCGAATTCCGAATTCATAAAGTATCATTCGAGATTCACAGGACGGTTACGATTGAATAAACTGAGTGCTTCAGCGTTATCTGTAGCGTGAAAACGAATAACTTTCTTGGGCAAGTTTTTTTTAGTTTTGACGGTTTTCTTAACCTAGCTCGACGATGCAGGCTTTGTGATCACTTAAGCAAGTTCTTATGCGCCGATTGCCTCGGCCTTCGCTCCTAAGTCACTGCTCCTAGGCATCTTTTGCATCTTCCGCACGCGTTTTTACGCGTACACCGGCGCTTACATAAAGTGAAACTGCTATGGAGCCTGCATTATCGATGACTGATACAGTCATAACTCGACAAGGTATACTCAACTTATTGCTACAAATTGACGTTAAAAAGTATTCGGGTCTCGACAATATTTCAGACGTCTTCGTTCGGCGTTACGCCGAGCAGATAACTCCCTTCCTGCATGTAATAATTACCTCTTTGATTCAAACAGCCACCCTGCCGAGAAACTGGCTCTGTGCAAAGGTACTTCCGATCCACAAAGGAGGTAACAAGTTACTGGTAAACACTTAAAGGCCGATTTCACTCACGAGTTGCTGTTGTAAAATAATGGAGCATATCATCACCGAGGCAATTACAACTTATTTAGAAGGTAACAACCTACTTTACCCCAAACAACATGGATTTCGTAAAGGGCTTTCTACCGTAACTCAACTTCTGGAAATAACGCATGACTCTGCCGCAGTAATTAACTCGAGAATTCAAGTTGACGCGATATTCATAGACTTTGCCAAAGCATTTGACAGAGTACCCCATCTAAAATTAATCGACAGGCTGAAAAATATCGGGATTCACATTAACGTAGTAAACTGGATAACCGCTTACCTCTCAAACCGCAGTCAGTATGTTAAAATAAATGATACTGAATCTGAAGTATTAGATGTCTACTCCGGTGTTCCACAATTGTCTGTGCTGGGCCCAATCCTTTTTCTCATATTCATCAATGACATTCACTCCCAAGTTGAACCAGCCGTAACGGTAAGGCTTTTGGCGGATGACTGCGTCATCTACACCACAGTGCGCACAAGTAATGATCAGATACGGCTCAATTCTTCCTTAGCAATTATTGCCAGATGGTGTCAGGAATGGGGTATGGAAGGTAACGTGGCAAAAACCTCATCCATGTGTATAACACGAAAAAGGATGTCTTTAAAATTTTCGTATCACCTAATGAGATTACATGTAACAGAAGCCGATGCAGTTAAATACTTGGGGGTAACCATCACAAACACAATAAAATGGGACGCTCATGTTAAACAGACCTGTACAAAGGCATATAGGCAGTTGGGATACCTTCGTAGGAAACTTGCACAGGCGCCTGACAAGGCTAGGCTTGCAAGTTATACGGCACGTGTAAGACCAATCCTTGAATACGGCAGTATTATCTGGAACCCTCATCAAACGTACCTTGTCAATGAATTGGAAAGAATTCAGAATAAAGCACTTCGGTTTGTATATTCACAGTATTCACGTAACGCCAGCATCACCGCACTACGCAACAGAGCTAAGATTAAAACTTTGGCGATCCGGCGACGCGTTGCTGCCTTAAAGTTTCTTTTCCTCCTTTATCATGACTGCATTCATATCAACAAACACGAGTACTTAAAATCGCCATACCAGCGCTCAGCCAGAACAAACCACGACAAGAGTATCAGGCCATTCATTCCCCACTGTAACACAATCAAGTATTCCTTCTTTCCATCAGTCATAGAATTATGGAATAAACTGCCACGCGACTTTGTGACCTCGGTATCTGCTGATTCATTTGTCACTCAGATTGAAAGTTTCTTTCAGGAACAGGATGCATCTTTGTAAAAAAAAAAAAATAAACATTCATTGTGGCCAAAAAGCAGTGTACCTTTTCCTGTGAATGCTGCTCGTAGTCCATTTTTGTTCATTAGATGTGAATAACGTGTACCCTTTTCTGTTAGACTGTACTGTTTTTATTTTTGTATTTTATTTGCTGTTAGATGTTAGATGTATTGTTTGAATGTGTAGTATTGCTAGAAATGTGTTTTTTTTTGTTCCGATTCCTGTATGAGCCTGTCATGGCTTACAGTATTAATAAATAATAATAAAGAATAATAAATGCAAGGACTTGTCTCCGAATCGGTTTTG
Organism: Amblyomma mixtum; assembly: GCF_055824585.1. Classification (NCBI taxonomy): domain Eukaryota; kingdom Metazoa; phylum Arthropoda; class Arachnida; order Ixodida; family Ixodidae; genus Amblyomma; species Amblyomma mixtum. Next base: position 92,975,458 of record NC_143020.1, read on the forward strand.
TGGGGTGATGCCACTGAATAGGCTTCGCTTCTGCTTTGGCTGCATGTAAGGCGGAAGGTTGGCGGTGTAGTCCTTTCTGCACGTGAACTCCAGCTCACCATACCACTTTAAGGTATCAAATGCTTGGTTTCTGCAAAAGTAACTAAGCGACAATTATCAGAGGGTTTGTTTTAGCCTGCACTTTATTAATGTTCACGGTTAAACTCATCAGTAAAGGTGTACTGAAGTCTCCGACGATAAGCATGAGACAGAACCGGTATAACGACAGGCAAGTGGCTTCATACGCCACGCCACGGCTTCGTAGCGCCATCCGCGCGTAGCAGGGCGAACAGAAGCTTGCGGACAATGCCGATGCCTCACAACTGTCAAAAGAACTAAAAGCTGCAAAGCTGAAAAATATAATTGCATGTTGCTGATGGCTGGAGCAAGGTAGCCGAAATAGACGGAGCTGAGTAACCACAAAAACATCAAAGGCGAGATTGGCTGGGCTTTTTCTCCATTTTTGACGGTACGTACGCTGATATATTGGTCTAATATAAGAGCAGCCTCTTCAGCTTCTTACTGAGTCTTGTATCAGGCACGTATATGACGGTGCGTCTCTGTCGCTGACATGCGCGGTGCGAGCTGCCTGTTATCACTAGCGGGCTATATAATCGGCACGCTTCAATAAACACACGTTCTTCTTGTTCTGGACATCATGCTGTTGCCACGTTCTTTCCAACACGGATACATGGTGTCAGAAGTGGCTAAGACGATCTAGCTACACCGACAGCGGACGAAGCATGGAACGGCTGGTCGCACCGGAACCGCTGCGTCTGGCAGGGAGTGTCTCGGCATCATGGAAGCGTTTCAAGCAGAAATTTGAGATTTTCCTGCAAGCGTCGGCAGTCAAGGACCAACCGAGAAGTGAGGCTACGAAAGCTGCGCTCCTGCTGAGCATCGCCGGTGACGAGGCACTCGATGTGTTCAACAATTTTAAGTTCGAGTCGGGCGAGAACAAGGATGACTACAGCACCTTGATAGGAAAGTTCGACGCCTACTGCACAGAGGTGAGCAACGAGGTGCATGAGCGGTACCTTTTTCGCACGAGGAACCAAGCGGAAGGAGAGCCATTCGAAAAATTTTTACGTGACTTGAAGAAGCAAGCTTCACAATGTAACTTTGGGACGTTACACGACTCAATGGTAAGAGACCAGATCGTCTTTGGTACCAACAGTCCTAGATTACGGGAGAAGATGCTTCAAGAGAAAGGATTGACGTTAGCAAAAGCGGAGGAGATGTGCAAAATTGCAGAATCAGTAGCACAACAAAAAGAGGTGTGGCGTAAAGAATCGAGTTGTGTGGATTTTGTTTCAAGGCGGCGCACAGACTTGCAGCATGCACAGAGTAACGAGCCCAAGTGCGACGGGGAGCAATGGCAGTGTAGAAAGTGTAATCGCAAGCACAAACCGAAGCAATGCCCAGCATTTGGTAAAAGGTGCTACGTGTGTGGTAGGTTTCACCACTTTGCTGTCTGCTGTAGGAAGTCAAAAGAAGTGAGCGAAGTCGACACACTTCCGGAGAACGACTTTGACGTACTAGACGTAGGAATTAAAAGTGGCACGAATGAGTGGACTGTAAATGCTGAAGTCGGCGGTCAGGAAATTGCCTTCAAAATAGACACAGGGGCGCAAGCGAGCCTCTTACCGTTTTCAGTCTATCGAAAACTGCCATCAGCTGGAGCACTAACTCCGACGAGCACAGTACTACGGGTATATAACGGCGGCGTTATTACGTGCTTTGGGACAGTGTCGGCAACTGTACGCGTTGGAAATTCCCACACGGTAGTGAAGCTTTTCATTGTGAAAAACGGTCGTCAGCCTATGCTCGGACTGGACGCCAGTGAAGCTTTGGGACTGGTTCAGCGTGCCGTGAATGTTATAAATACGCCTCCTAAACATGGTTCTCTCAAGAATTATAGGCATATTTTCGAAGGACTTGGTTGCTTGAAGCAGCCATATCACATGGTCCTGGAACCTGGAGCAGTACCGGTCGTGCAGCCAGCCCGCCGGGTGCCTTTGGCGCTGGAGGAGCCTCTCAAAAAGGAACTCGAAAGAATGGAACGAGCCAACATCATTGTGAAAGTGAATGAGCCTACTGACTGGGTAAGTCCACTGGTTGTCGTCAAGAAAAAAGATGGCGGTTTGCGAGTTTGTTTGGATCCCAGGCAGATCAATCGGCACATTAAGAGGCAGCATTTTCCTCTCCCGAGACGAGAAGACTTGGAAGCTAAGTTGGCGGGCGCGAAGTACTTCAGTTGCTTGGATGCTAACTCGGGGTGCCACCAGATACCGCTAGACGAAGAAACATCAAAGATATGTACTTTCTCGTCCCCTTTTGGGAGGTACCGATTTTTGCGGTTGCCGTTTGGAATATCATCTGCACCGGAAGTGTTTCACCAAACAATGACGCAAGTTCTAGACAGGCTGCCAGGCGTGCTAGTATATATTGATGACATTCTGGTGTGGGGCTCAACGAGACAGGAGCACGATGACAGACTAGTAGCTGTCCTGAAAGCGGTCGAAGAAGCGGGGTTGACTTTCAATGCGCAGAAGTGCAAGTTCAATGTGACCGAAGTAAAGTTCCTCGGTGACATAATAACCGGAAATGGCATATCTCCTGACGCACAGCTCGTTAAAACAATGATTGACATGCCAGAACCAACAAGCAAAGCGGAGGTTCAACGTATGCTTGGTGTCCTCAACTATTTTGGGAAATTCGTGCCGCGGCTGTCGGAAAGAACGGCGTTATTAAGGAATCTTATCAAATGTCGCTCCGATTTTCAATGGACTGAAAACCACGCTAGAGAGTGGAAAAGCGTAACGCAAGTTTTGACTACCGCTCCCGTGCTCGCAATCTTTGATGCTCGAAGGGACACAAAGATTACATGCGACGCTTCGCGGAACGGGGTAGGGGCGGCCCTTCTGCAACGTCATTCTGATGAATGGCGACCCGTGGCATACGCGTCCCGTGTTTTAACACAAGCAGAGCAGAGGTATGCTCAAATTGAAAAGGAGGCTCTTGGCATTTGCTTTGGTTGCGAAAAGTTCCATCAGTTTGTCCACGGGCGACAACTGCTAATAGAAACTGACCATAAGCCACTCTTATCAGTTGCGGAAAAGGCAATCGATGACATGCCACCTCGCCTGCAAAGATTTTTTTTGCGCTTGTTTGTGTATGACTTCTGTTTGCAGTACATTCCCGGCAAGAACTTGGTTCTAGCAGATATGTTATCACGATCCACGGCTGATGGCAACAGCAGCAGCCGCCAAGACACTGGCATGGATGAAGTGGAAATTCACGCAGTCGAATCCCTGGGTTATATGGTGACGCCAACGACGCAGCGCGAACTGCAGAGAGAAACGGCGTGCGACGACTGTCTGCAAGCCGTGGTGCAAAGTCTGTCAAGGGGCCAACCAGTGGAGGGTGAACTCAAGCCTTTTACACAAGACCTTTCTGTGGTTAATGGAATAGTTTTTCAAGGCTCCAAAGTGGTCGTACCAAAGAGCATGCGAAAGAAAATTCTGTCTAGAATTCATGCGGGACACCTTGGCATGCAAAAATGTAAAGAGAGGGCACGTCGTCTTGTTTTCTGGCCGGGCCTTAACAGTGAGATTGTTTCTCTGGCAGCTAGCTGTCCAACCTGCAGGAAATTCGCTTACGCGCACGCAAAAGAACCGCTCCTCATGCGGCCAACTCCCCGATGTGCATGGTACCGGGTGGGAGTGGACATCTTTTTCTTTGCTGCAGACTCGTACCTGGTTGCTTACGATGCATTTTCTAACTTCCCAGAGGTGCAGCAACTTTAGGACACTAGTGCAAGGGCTACAATTGCTGCACTCAGCGCTATCTTCGCAAGATATGGCGTGCCACTAGAAGTGTGCACGGACAATGGTCCTCAATTTTCGAGCCACGAGTTTGCCGGGTTTGCACAGAACTATGACTTTACACATGTGACTTCGAGTCCCCATTTCCCTCAGTCAAATGGTTTGGCTGAAAAAGGTGTGCAGGTGGTCAAACGCATCTTGAAGAAAACCCAGGATTCCGGGGACGATTTCTGGCAAGGCCTGCTGGCCTATCGATCAACACCACTCGAAGACGGCCCATCCCCGGGGGAACTTTTGCAAGGGAGACGCCTGCGAGCCAACCTTCCCGACTTTGAAGAAGTGCCGCGCAGCAAGGTAGAGAAGCATCGCCAGAAAACGCAGGGCAAACCGTTGCCGAAGCTTTCTCGAGGCGACGTGGTAAGGCTGCGAGGAACTACAACGTGGGCCCGGAAGGCGAGGGTAGTAAGCGCTCCGGCTCCAAGGTCGTACCAGCTTCTAACGGAAGAATTCTGCGACGTAACCGGCGACATCTCGCAGAGACGCGAGAGCGGTATGCCGAGACGAGCAGTGACGACGGTGGCGACACAAGTGGGCCAATCGACAACCCCCGGGTACCTGCCTCGCCTTCGTCGCCTGGTACCTGCCTCGCATCGCAGGCCTCGGGAGGGCCACAAAGGACTGCTGGGGAACCACCGTGCGCGGCCAATACAGCGGGAAGCTCGCCTCCGGGTGCCGTGCAGCCACCAGCATTAAGGAGATCGTACCGGAACAGGAGGGCCCCGCAACGCCTTTGCTATGACGAGGAATTTAATCAGTGCGCTTAACTAATCCCTGTTGCTGCAACTGTTTTTGTTTGTTCCCGCGAAAAGATGTATCAGGCACGTATATGACGGTGCGTCTCTGTCGTTGACATGCGCGGTGCGAGCTGCCTGTTATCACTAGCGGGCTATATAATCGGCACGCTTCAATAAACACACGTTCTTCTTGTTCTGGACATCATGCTGTTGCCACGTTCTTTCCAACACGGATACAAGTCTCAGCGACAGCGAAACTCTGGTTAAGGACGTAGATACCACAGCTCCCAACAAGCAGGCAAGAAGTGCTTTTGTGAGCAGAGTCACGCATTACCTGCGACAACCAATACAGAGCCGTGGCGCAATTTTCTGGCGATCTCGTCGCCACTTTGCTTGTGCGACAGGAGCGCCTCGTGTCGCATTATTCCTATAGCCTAGCTTGTGCGCATATTTTTTCGCGCACGTACTTCTGCAAAACTTCGATGAAGTAAGCCAGTAATGACGCACTAGCATTCATCCAAGCGCAGCTATAGGGCTATAAAGGTGAACTGTTTATTTTTTCAACTCTGAAATTTTAGTGAGAGTTGGATAGCTTTCCTTATCAGTCGTATTCCGGTGCTTGAATAGGTGGTAATGTGTAAATACTCCCTTATCACAAATCTGCTCCATTTTGAGTGACTCCCCTAGGTATTGTACCAAAGTCCTTCAATTTTTGGCATTTTGACGCATCAGGCTTTTTTAAATATTTCTCATTGCTTCCATTGCAAGGGTAACTGGGAGATTTTAGACTTAGACGATCTTAAAAGTGATCGAATGTGTGAAACTTGCAGTGGAAGCATTCGAAATCTTTTTGTGCTAGCATTTAAAATGACTACGCAATCTCCGATTACAGCCTCCACGATGTGCAGGTTTCTCTGCACTGCGCAGCGGCTGCCAGGCGGGGGCGGTAAATAGTGAGGGGGCGGTAAATTTCCAAGGCTGCATGGCTCGCTCGAATGAGGTAAGCAACTGCAATCGAAGGGAAAGCCCGCGGAGTGTTGCTTCGCGACATTCAACTGGGCGCGTAAATGGGCGGGCGAACGCTACGTAATTATGAAATCTTCCTCAACGTGAGGTTATCAATGAGATCTGCGGACAACGCAGAGATGTGTGGACAAGCCTGCGCATTTCTGAGGTTCTGAATGGCGATTGCGTGACCGATTTAAACGCTAGCCCCAAAAAAAGCGAACCTCATACATTGAAATCCCTAAATCATGTTTAATTCTCAGAAAATATGCGTTTCACCTTTTTTTCATATTTTGCGCAACGTTTCTTTTAAAGGGCCACTGCCTAGGGTCCGGACATTTTTGAAAAACAAGCCCACTGCATAGATGAGGCATCGAAGATAACCTCTGCAAAATACTGGAGCCATGCGCGCCCTGAAAAGCTGCGAAAATTCAAATCAAAGCCCGCTCGTTCTTTCCTTCAACAAAAACGGCCCACCCCACTACTCTGAACCCCGTTGACGTCATGGGGGGTTACTTTCGCTAAAGGCACTCCATTGGTGCATCGTTCTGACTGACGGGAGAAGGTTGGGCGTAGCCTTGGCGTCGCGTCGTCTGCACAACGCTTTCCACAGCGCCTTCTGTTCTGGCTCATGCCTACAAACCCGCATGAAGGAACAAAAAAAAAAAAAACTGCGGAGGGAGCGTGCGGCGACAGCCTTGAACCCTAGCCATGAAAAGTAAAAAAATAGTAAAACTGAGAAAGTTGGTTCGCCCCCCCCCCCCCCCCCCCCCCCCGCCGTGATCACGTCACGAGACGCTCTGCGTGCGCGCTCCCTTCTTATGCAAGCCCCCCAAAACAAGGTTTTAATTAGTAGTGCAGCAGAGCCTTTCCCTCGCTCGCCCACTTGACCGCTCCGCACAGATACCGCTTATCCTTCATGCATCTTGCGTACGCCTTGACTCCAATGAACGACATGGGTTTCGGAGCGGAGAAAAGACACAAACACACAGAACACAAACACACATGAAGAAAAGCAAACGGGCGGTTGCCGGGCCCGCCCCTCCGCGCCTCCGCTCGTGAAGCGGTGGGGAGGCCTAAAAAAAATGAAAAGGTGGCTCGCTAACTGGGAATGACAAACAGATGTATGAAAGGATGCGCTCGCTAACAAGTCTAGGTGGTCGAGCCGATCGCGCCTCTCGATCGTTCAGTGTGCGTGCCCGCAGCGCCCCCCCCCCCCCCCCCCCCCTCCCCTCGAACAGACCCAGCAGCAAAAACCAAGAAAAGCATTCTATAAAAGGCGGGGCCATGACGTAGCCCTGTGACGCATTCCACAGACACCACGCCTCCGTCTTACATCGGAGAAGGAAGGGGTGATTTTGCCTTGCCGAGCCTACTCGACGAGGAGCGGGAGAGAAAAAATTACAGACGATTACGTTACTTCCTAATGGGAAATTTGAGCGCAGCAAATAAGCTGTTTCACCTTTTCGATAGATTGAGGCAAAGAAATCGAGCAACACATGTATGCGCTATCACAGAATTTTTTTTTTTATTTTTCACACGTATTCCTTTAATAAAGACTCCACTAACAGTTCTTGACTGTCATGAAGGAAGCTTTGTGGTCGGAGAAATAGACTGATATATGTTCGACTTGGTACACCAATGCTTGATTCTCAAAGACGAGATCTATACAAGTGCCTCGCGAGGTTGTCACAGCCGTGGGACGCGTTACGAGCGAGAGGAACGGGATGTTCTCCCGCATAAGTGTTAGGAAATTGCTGTTTGTCTTTATGTCAACATTAAAGTCCCCCACTACTAACATCGGTGTGGATCGATGGACGGTTAATGCGAGTTGCAGGAAGTGCACGACGTCTTTCGTGAGTGCGGTAGGGGTGAAGTAGGCAGCTACTACCAGCAAGCCGTTGGGCAACTTTGCGGCGCACAGTTCGCCAACTTCATGTGACGTGCAAAACATTTCGACTGGTATTGCAGAGAGACCTGTGCGCAAGTAGATAGCGACTCCCGCCGCTCTGTTGTGGTCTCTGCGAGCACCACAGCAGTATAGGAAATCTATGATTTCGAGAGGCTCTTCGGGATCCATCCAGGTTTCAGCAAAGCAAAGTACAGAGGAATGGCGCAGAATGTGATCGTGGTGTACGTCCTTGGCATGTGCGGCAAGGGAGCGTATGTTAAGAATGTGGTTGTGAATGATGAATCAAGTGCTGCCAGCGAATGACGCGTCCATTGGCTGTCTGCGTGTGTTACTGATGTGTGGTTAACATGTTAAGCTTCGCCTGTAAGAGTGGAACGCGACAGCGTCTTGCAACGCTGCCAGGGAGTCCACAGAACGCCATCGCCAATTCGGCTGTACGCCTTGCTGGACGGTAAATTTATTTTTTGAGGAAAGGAAATGTATCTCTCTCGCATATCTGGGTGGACACCTGCACCTCGCCGTAAGGGAAAGGGGGAAGATGGGAGTGAACGAAGACGCCGTATTAGCTAGACGCGCCTTTGTTCATTCCAAACCATTCAGCTGGCATTACGGAGTGGCTAGCGTGCTCGTATCGCACTCCGGAGACCCTGGTTCGATTCCCCAACTCGACCAATTTCGTTCTCGGTTTTATTGATTTATGCTATCTAACTAGAAAGGTTAATTAGGCTATTTCATATTTATATTATTGTATTTCTATCCATCGTGTTCTGTCATTAACCTGTCAATTGTTGGAACTGTCTAGGATGTTCGACACAACGTATATGAAACGAGCAACGTCTTACTGAGTGGGGAAGTGCGTGGTGGTGGAGGGAACGCGGCTTCGTACTTATCTGTTTTTTTTTTCAGCAGCGTGTCCTTTCGCGGACGCTGTTGTCGCTGCGGCGCGCGTCTTTCTTTTCTTCTGACCTCTTCATTCTCCTCTATATTAATTAGGCTAATTGATTAATTAAGCAATTAACTAAACTCAGTCCAACTTAGTTGCAGCATCACTATACGATCCCTTTGATTGGTTGCATGGTTACTAGCCAAAGTACAATTGGCCCCATTTGAAATTCGCGCACTGTGACGTCACGAGCATTTCGACCAATTGAAAAGCGTGACATTGGGGGCGGAGCTGGTTACGAGGCCGACGCCGACGACGACGCGAAACCCAGGAACGGACGCCAAAGAGCTGCGCTCTAAAATATCGAGGAGGGAATGGAAGGAGATTGGATTGTAAAACATTTATTGCGTCGAGAGCAGGTTGTGGAGGCACGTACTAGATGGCCGCTAGCCCATGGCTAGCGGCGACCTCGTTGGCCCAAGGAGGCTCGCTCAAAGTGAGGTAGAGAGTGTTTGCGACCATGGGGTAGGGCAGGGGCCCTTTAAGGCGAAAACCGTTAATGGGTCATTCTGTCGTCCGTTAACAAAGCGTGTCAATTTTAAGTCAATGTACTTAGCAAGAAAGTGTAAAGAAGTCGGCAGGGCCTGCGCTCTGTGCTGGAAACAAAGAAAAGCTTTGAATAACTCAACAAAAAAAAATTGGCGGGGGCTTAGCTTTGGTTAAGCCTGGTAGGTTGCGAAAGCAAAAGCGCAGCGCCTCCAACTGAAGGAACGCAGTGCGCCGCGTCTTCAGGTCACGCGTGGCTACCGGCTTCTTGAGGAAAGGAAATGGCGCAGCAATTCTCTGTCATCTCGGTGGACACCCTAACCGCACCGTAAAGGAAGGGAAGAACGCCACCACCCGTTCGGCGCGATGCCTTGTTGTTGCGGCTGAAAGAAAGAGAACTTGTAGAACGCCGCCGGGCTCGCCATTCTGCGGCATAGGCGCATTGCTTAGCCAACGGCTCTTGCCTTTCTCTTTCTCCATCTGTCTCCTCGGCACGGCGCCGGCGTTTGCGCGCAGCACGTCGCTCCAGCGACGCCTTGTACAACTCCTCAGACATGACTAAGCGGAGCGCGCCTGGGCGCCCCGTGTATGGATGGATGGATGGATAGGAGCGCCCCCTTTGAAACGGGGTGGTGGAAATTGCCACCATGCTCAGCTTTTCTTTCTTTACTATTTTTTTTGTTTACTATGTTGGCAATTCTCATTAAGATTCGCCATCATCTTTACCTACGGTTTCCTACAATTCTAACCTTATGTCACATCTCTGCTTTTCAGCCACCAATCCTCCAATCGCTTTTTGCTAACTTCCACTGCAGATCTATTTACATGACCATTGTTATCTTTAAACCCTAGGGCCTCCGGAAGAGTGACTGTGCCTGCATCGATATCCGGATGGATACCATCACATTTGATTATGAAGTGTTCAATTGTTTCCACAGATCTACCACACACTGCACATGTGTCATCTTCTTCGTTAAATTTCTTTTTGTAGCTGCACGTTCTAAGACACCCTGACCTAGCTTCAAAAAGTAGGGCACTGCCTCTTGAGTTATCATAGAAAAATTATTTTCTGATCTACCTTTTCCACTATCGATATAGTTCTACACTATCTTTCTTTTCCATTGAATTCATCCAGTTTTTAACTTCCGCGTTTTAAACCTGTCGTTTAATGCTCTTTCTTTATCCGTCCTCATGACCGGCATACTTACTGGTTAGTTTTCTAGTTCTTTTCCGCCACTGTGAGTCAACGCTCTTTCTGTATAAATATTTAAATACCTTAGCTGCCCACCTGTTATCGTCCAGTTTCCTCAGGCGTTCTTCATATAGTATTTTACTCTTTGCTTCCCGTGCTTCGAACGATGCCCAGCCCATATCCCCTTGTACTGCCTCGTTTGTGGTTTTGCCGTGGGCACCTATGGTCGGATACAACTTAAGTCTGCAGTGAAGCTCCGCCCACATTCAGCCTCCGCGCACAGAATTCTTCCACGACAAAAAAGTATTCCGCTACCTAAACGTTTCTTGTTACGTAAACAAGACTCTTACCACAACAAAAGAGCTGTGAGCTCTAGAGTTCTGATATGTGCATTGTTTGATATAGTCAAACATTAAAAAGCTGATTTCGTTTACAGTTGCGTCTGGCCAGCGGAGTAATACAGGACGCCGCAGACCGATGCACAGTGTTAGCAACTGCTGTTTTTTTAAGTTGTATCCTACTATAGTGTTAATCTTCCAACAGCTCTCTCCTAGCGAGCGCCCTCACGCGGCGGGCCGAGGAGGCCGTCACGTGGTAGCCGCCGCGCCGAGCGAAGCAACGACTACGGCCGAAGAGACGAATTGGGGCCCCTGCTCTCCTCTGGTCGTGACGTCAAGCTGTCACGTGGTCGTGCCACGTGACAGCGAAGGAACGACCTCCGCCGACGGCAGAAAAGTGCTAGCAATATTGCTTTCGCAATAAAATTTGGCAGAGGCTTAGCTTGGTTAAGCCCGGTAAGTTGCGAAAGCAATAGCCCTGACTGCGCCTGGTTTGGCTGGTGGTGTGTCTTGGTAGTGCTCTTAGTAAAGCTTATGATTATGAAAGTTTTGCCCATTTTGTTTACATGGCATTATGCTCACCACACGAGGGCCCCCATGTGCTGGGAGATTTATGCGTGCCTCGGTCGCCAAAACGAGCTGCTGACGCTAACGGATGATTGTCTAGAAGCTTTCCTCTTCTTTCATTCCCACTTCCTCCCTTCCTGTACGGTGCGGTTCGGGGGTCCACCGAGATGACAGAGAATTTCCTTTCCTCAAAAAGCGTTGCGTTCAAAGGGCAAGGCATCGCGCCGAACGGGTGGTGGCGTTCCTCCCTTCCTGTGGTTCGGGTGTCCACCGAGATGACAGAGAATTACTGCGCCATGCCTTGCCCTTTGAACGCACCGCTTTTTGAGGAAAGAAAATGGCGCAGTAACTCTCTGTCATCTCGGTGGATACCCGAACCGACCGCTAAGCGCGCCGCGCGCTACAGGAGCGGGAGTTAGGCCGCGCTTGGTAGCTGCGGCCTCGCTACGCGACGGCGCAAGTTGTAGCCCCGCTCTTGCAGCTGTGACGTTAGCGCGCTTAGTGGTCTGACGTCACAGCTGCAAGAGCATATTTCGGAAATATGCGTTTCCCGTAGCACCGCAGAAGAAGATTATGATTATGAGGGACGCCTTAGTGCAGGGCTACGGATATTTCGACCAGCTGGTGCTCTTTAACATGCCCCGACATCGTACTGTACACGGGCCTCTACAATATTTGCCTCCATCAAAATTCGACCACCGCGGCCGTGACCGAACTCTCTTCATTAGGGTCAGCAGCCGAGCACCATAACCACTGAGCCACCGCGGCGGCAGAAGAATACTTATCCAATAAAGTCATGAGTATACACCGTATGTGTGTGTGCCTGATGGCGTATACTCATCAATACCAGCCTGATGGCATAGTTAACTCGCCTTTAACTCAATAGAGTGATAGCCCAGCTAAGCGGCATGGTGCGCGCCGAGCCCTTATGAAGAAAAATGTATTTCTGCTGGGTCTTCAAGCGCATTTCTAAATTCTACGTGAGATACAGTTGAGCTAAACAACGCAAACAAACATGGTAGTAATTATTTCATAGATGGCTTCTGAGAACCTAGTTTTTAACTTGTTTTCTACATCTTTAAACAGTGTCTTGTTCTTTTCTTCCAGTCGATTGTTCCTGACGCATGCCATCATTACCGAGCCTAAATTTTGAATCCACTTTCTTTTACGCGACTTGATAAAAGCCATTGCGCTCTCATTCGATAATTCAAGAAACGAAGAAGCGGGACTCTACTGAAGAGCAGAATGAACGCGTTTCTAGGCTATGCCCTCATTTTTGCACCGTTCTTACACAGTGTTGATGAGTAAGAATCCTTTGTTTTCGAATTCGTCTCCACAAAAATCATGAACCCTTCTCAGTACTAAAGAGGACTCAGATCTACCGTTTCAGATATTCAGCTCTAGATAGAACTTAGTCTTAATTACGGTCATATGTCCGGAAATAAAATGTATAACGCACAATTAGAACTTTCACTTTAAGCCATACTTTTAATTTAAACACGGAAGACCCTGAATTCATTTCAATTTCAACTTATTCACACATAAAAGTTGTCTCGGGTGATCAACAAATAGGCACGTATGCTTTTTATGACAAGACTCTTACACCTGTGCGTAATTCAGCAGCAGTATAACATATTGATATATATACACGAAAGCAAAATAGACAGATTTCTAGCAATAAAACCGAAGAATACACTATACACAATTCACATAATGAACTGAGAATATAATATAAGGAAAGAAAGTGAAAAGCGAATAGTCTTCTACCATAAAAAAAAGGAACGCACTATGCACAATACACTCAAAGTACTGCGTTTATTCCTGTTGCACTACAGGGAATAAAGAAAGGTGCATGAAGGCCATTGAAAACTACTAAAAGTTTGGGACTTCTTTTTCACCTCGTATAGCAAAAGTTTATTTGAAAGGCGTACAAAATCAGGGAGCACACATAAATATGGAGCCAAAGTAAACTTTAAGACGCAAATTACAAAAATTCAATAAAACAATCATTCCGGTGGCCACAGAGGAGAGTGTATATTCTTTTATAGCGCTCTCAAAATTATGCATTCAAGAAACCTGCTCAAATAAATCTGAGAGATTGTTACGGGGAAATACTATTTACATTTATTTACAAGCGGTAGGTGTCGAGACTGAATAGTTCCAAGCAGCGCGAACAGGAAGCACCATCAACCTCTTCTTCTTCGTTCGTCCCTTTCACGCGGGAGGCCACTTCGTCTTCCACTTCCACTGCGTCGTAACAATGTATAGTCGCCCACTGGGTACATCGTATCATGTAGGATAAATTTTCAGTCCCACTGCGTGAGCGTAAGGCATTTTAGAAAGCGTGTTCCGCAAACTGCATTGCTTACTTAAAACAGGCTGGCAAAAAGGCTGACAAGTTTACAAATGGCGCGTTTAAGACTTCATTTGCATCTATAGGCACATGACTAAATTATTGCTTCCTATTTTTGACTCAGGCCAACTCAAAGGCGTTCTCTTCAGGCAGCCGGTCACCGCGGAAGTTTGGTAACACATGCTAAAACGCCAAAAACGTTTCCCTGAAGAAACTCTCACTCAAACATTATAAAAAGAAAAGTGAGCACTCTAGGTTTACATGCTGCCTGCACAAACGATACCTGGAAAAAATATTTGCCGTGAGACTAGGTCGACATTTAGAAGCTCACTACTACAGCTGAAAAATGTGAAGCACTTATCACCTTCTTTCAGGTAGAATTATTGCGCTACAAAATTAGCAATATTCTCACAATATGCATCTGTTGTCCTCGTGTATACCGAATTTCAGAAGCCAAAAAGCAGAGAGTATGGCAGCCTTCTTTCCAATCGCTTGTTACGAGTACTTTAGGTCTCCTTGTGATGGTTCAAGCTAGCTTTGCGTAATGATGCTTTGTATCACTATAACTCCAGAATATACCCACGGAGCCATAATAGCAACACTCATTTAAACACTCTGTGATTCCACGCTAAAAATTTTGTTACTGTCCGCCTGGCCAAAAACAATGCTGTGCTGTATGCGGGCTAGAACTGTCTATTTTTTTATTTTAGGTTAGTTAGAACCAGAACTAAGTACTTCAGCTGCCAATGCCGCCGCGGTGGCTCAGTGGTTATGGTGCTCGGCTGCTGACCCGAAAGACGCGGGTTCGATCCCGGCCGCGGCGGTTGAATTTCTTTGGGGGAGAAATTCTTGAGGCCCGTGTGCTGTGCGATGTCAGTGCACGTTAAAGAACCCCAGGTGGTCGAAATTTCTGGAGCCCTCCACTACGGCGTCTCTCATAGCCTTAGTCGCTTTGGGACGTTAAACCCCATAAACCAAACCAAGCCAATATTTTTGCCAGCCCTTGCAACTTACACTTTTAGGCACTAACTGCGTAAGACATAACATTGGCTAGAGCCGTTAAGCCACAATTTTTTACGCTGAGTGCGCAGAAGTCTACAGGCTTCTACAGAGTAGTGAATGGTGGTTTAGTTTGTCTATGTGATTGCTGCACTACAAAATAAAATATCTATCCGTGGCTTGCTGCGCTCAAAGTAAGCTACGTGTTTGTTGTTTGCTTTTTTTGTGACAAGGACCAAAAGATTATCAAAAATATCGACGAGAAACTTTATACTGTTGGGATTTGCCTACACTTCCGTGAAACGTTCGACTGTATTCAGCATCATATATTGGTTAAGAAGCTTGAAATATATGGTATTAGGAGGATAGGCCTAGACCTTATTCGTAATTATCTCAGCTCAAGATTTCAGTTCTGTGTATTACGTGGTTCTCAATCTGACATGAAGCTTATTAAATACGGCGTACTGGAAGGTTCAACATTAGGTTTATTTTTGCTTATACTATGCGTAAATGACATAGTTAACATTTCAATGACTCGACAGGTTGTGTCACATGCCGACGACACCAATGTTTTTTTTTTCTTTTTCTCTGGCACTAACCTTAAAGAAATAGAAGTAAAGTCAAACGCATGACTACAAGAACGAAATACCTGGTTGCATTAAAAAAAACTTCAGCTAAAGGCAAAGAAAACAAAATTTATTCTTTCTGTGCCAAAAATAAGCCGACTAACTATGATATCACACTGCGCTACGCTTCGACTACACTAGAACGAGTGGACAACCATCCATTTTTCGGAGTTACTTATCACAGAAATTTAAGCTCGTCTGATCACATAAACAATGTTCGTGTTAAAGCAGCATGGGCTTTAGGCATGATATATAGACTTCGTTATCTTTTATCCGCGTGGTTCAAGAAAAATGTGTATTTTTCACTAGTTCATTCATACTTCAATTACTGTATATTAGTTTGGGGCGCCTGTAGTAGAAATGACATGGAGAAATTGTTAGCGCTCCAACGTAATTATTCATGCCCTTCAGAGGCTACACCAGCGCAGGCGAACTGATGAAGCAGCTCGCTGTACCACTTGTTACAAGCTCCTACAGCATCAAGTTATGCCATCTGATATACACAAAAATAACAGAGAACTACAATAGCTTCTATAATCAATACCTTAGCAGAGATACCAGTCACTTTTTGCTGCAAACCTGAGCTATAGGCACCCCTCACCCCCTTTCCCCCGTGTAGGGTAGCAAACCAATTATTTATACGGTTAACCTCCCTGCCTTTCCTCTTCTACCTTCTCCTCCTCCTCCTCAGCTGTAGTAGAGTTTTCTTGTACCAATTATGGAAAGGCAACTGTGGATTATCTAATCATGCTAATCTGTAATGCTCACCCTAAATTAATTGATATTGCATAGAGAAGTAAAACGGCTCGTAAATTTAAGCATGAATGCTAAAGTTTTACATCACTGTCTCCATGATTTTGTTATGCGCGGTCTTGCAGCCTTCTTTCTTTTTTTCGTCTCTCTCTTTTTCTTACTCCCATCTTGAACAGAGCATGCTGGTGTTACTTCTCTTCAGTGCTTGCCTTTAAATTTATTGACAAACTTTTTTTTACTTTCTATTGCTTCCCGCACAGCACTGTTACATTATGTTTTCATATGTACCTTTAGCTATAGTACAATATTCTGGCAATGTTACTTGTTCTTACGTAACTGTTATTGCGGAGGGCGACTGCTGACGAGCCACTGTTGCTGCGCCGTCGCCGCCCTCTGGGGCCAGGGCCTAGTCAAGAGGATATGTTCCCTCCGCTTGCCCTGCTTCAAGGCCAAGAACTTTGTATTGCCTCAATAAACAATAAAAGAATAAAAGAATAAGATTAAAAATACAGAAGCACAAGCTACACAGACACAGGCGAAGTGAGAGGATGGGACGTATCCCAACTGTCTCCGTGGTTTGCGCTCCTGTATTTTTTCCTCAATATGTGCCAACAAGCATAACAACGAATATTGTTTCATCAAGCATAACATCTCTTCTAGCGCACCCGGAGGCTTGCGATGATTGTGATTCAGACTGCAAAATATCGGTGGGAACCGCTGAAGGCTACTATTACAACAAGACCTTGCATCGATGCATATTTACGAAGACGACGGGTTTCTCTTACGGCCGTGTTTTCCCCACGGAAGAATTATGCGACTGGAAATGCCGAGCACGTTCGTATATCTCTTACTCTAATCCGTCGCACCTGCGTTTGCGCCAATTCTTCAATGTAATCGCCATTTTGACGGCACCTTTTTCTTTAACTTGGAGACTCACCCATGCACTTTTCCTTTTGTTTCCTCGCTTAACCATGTACAAAATTAGCCTATTTAAAGAAGTACATAATATCGAGAAATAAAATTGGTGGTAGTGGCATGTGGGGTTTATCGCCTTTTTAGGAACAACAAAAACTGCGCAAAAAGGGCGGGACTAGAGAGAAGAAGCACACGGCACAAGCGCAGAAATAAGTTTTCAGCCTGCCAAAAGTGTTTGTCGTCTATCTTATAGATGCAAATGGGTGGTGGCGGGCGTGATATTAGAAGATGCCGGCTTAATTTTAGCCTCCTGGGCTTCTTTCAAGACCATTGGCATCGCACAGCACAAGGTCATTTTCGCTTTTCGTCTACACGTAAATGCGGCCAGTGTAACCGTTACCAGAAATCCAGGACAACCGTCTAGTTGAGTAATTTTTCCACCATGTGGTGGGTGACAAGAAATTAGCAAGTGTATCTTTCTGCAAAAAAAAAAAAATACACAGCGGGTACGGATAAGGAGGCGAGGTTCACAGCCGTGGGCAAGTGCACTTGCCTGCAGCGGGAGATGAAGTGACCATGATGTGAAAACATGTCCAGCAGTCTTGGACAAAAATTTGAATATTGGAATACTGAAAGGTAGTGTTATATAGATATTGAAGACAATTGTTAGTTCTTCCGAAGCATAACAAAATCTTCCTTTGAAAGTTGGTCTATCACTCGCACCTAGTAAAAAGGGCATTAAGGAGTGACTCTCATTATTACCCCCCCCCCCCCCCCCCCCCCCCCCCTGAGCGCCGCGTACGGCTACTTCTAATGAGCACTTACTCCCTCCTTAATGTCTACGTCACTCTGGAGGATTTCCTTGAATACATTGGACATATACAGTTCCGGCTTCGAGTTCATTTATTAGGCCTCTCCCTACCGTCTCCTAGCCTTCATGGTTACCTTACTTTCTGTTTTTAATAAAACCTGGTTGCCTTATTCGGAAGACCTACTGCTGTGGGCAAGAGGTGGTGCCTGGTTCGATCCCAGAACAAAGAGAATTTTTTATCCAACTGCGAATCATCTGAGAAAGCTGCATAGCTTTTCTTGCTAGCCATATAGCTGCGCTCGGGTGCATGGCAATGAGCAAGTACTTTCTCTCTTCCCTTTTATCCCCTCATTACCTTCCCCAGTGCAGGGTAGCCAACCGGAAACCTTTGTGGTTAGCATCCCTGCCTTTCCCCCTCTCTTTATCTCTCTCTCTCTCCTAATTGTAGTGGCAGATTCTATAAAATTTAAGTGCCTATCTCCTAAAATTGCTCTGATTTTTGCTGTTTTCTAAGACACCAGTTTTTTAGTTTTCGAACACGCCATGACGGAAATGAGGTGGCGCAGCCTTTAACGCGTGCGGGAGATTGACTAAAGCTTTCTGTTTTAGTCAATCTTGTTGCGTAAGTTGTCTATACAATTAGTTGCCTCACCCTAAGAAAGGCCGCAAGGCTTATCAGCGCTAGCTGGCAGCTATACCATATTTCTTATAACGCGGGTTGGGATATGACGCGCAGCAACTGCAACAGTAGCAGACACCAACGAGCGAACGAGTTTCAATCATTCTTTTGTGGTTCTTGTCACTTTAAATTCTGATCTACAGGGTGATTTCTTAAACGTTTACAAATTTTTATAATAAACATGAGTGATACGTCGGCGCAGTCTCTGCAGGTGGATTGTACAAGACGCACATTATGTGCGCGATAGAGCTCAATAATTAGGCGAATAATCAGCTAGACGGAACTATTTAACATTCTTGTTTTCAATTTTAGGAAGGAAGATAATATTTTAAAATTAACGGCCGCCAATACCAAACATGAGTTCAGTTTCTAAATTTTCTTTATCGGCAATGCGGTTCAAAACGTCGAACGTACAACTTAAGCTTTTCAGAGCTCGTTCAGTTGGCTCATATTGATAAAATGGCGTCTGCGCGCATAGTATCGTCCCCAAAAACACGTTACATGCTTCTACGTCTCAGAATGAGCAAACGAGCAAACGGAGTCTGTATTTCCTACATTGTAAATGCGACATCATTTTATAAATATAAACACAGGAAAGCCAACTCAACAAGCTTTCCAATGTGTATCTTGTCGTTCGGTATTTGCAGTCACAATGCCGAAAAAAAAATTTAAAAATGCGCTCACCTTTAGTGTTGACGGCCTTCAATTATTGTAATTTTGGTTCCTAAAATAAAAAATAAAGAGTTATACAGATATTTATTTAATTATTCATCTAATTATTGAGATCTGTCACGTAGGTAATGTCCGCATTGCTGTACCATCTACCTGCACAGACAGCATCGACGTCTCTCTCACAGTTCATAAAATAAGAATATCTAAAAGATAACAGAAATCATCAGCTATGTACAAGCAGAGAAACCGAAAATAACAAATGGCATATTAAAGTTTCTAGTTGCTTGTGCAAGGGTTCTTGACGCACTTAAGATGGCAGAACTGAAGCATAAATGGCGAAGGTCTCTACTCAAAAGCTGTCTAAACTCTGCTGCGAAGAAGTACCTGACTGCAATGCACTGCTTCTATCGCTAGGAAGTCTCAATCCTACATGCTAGACTTTCGATGTTAGTTCTTATTTTACCAGTTTCATAGTATAATTCATTATGCTTATTAGTCAGTAGCTACCGAAGTCATGATGAGCGACGAGATAAAATGGTCATGCTGTTTCACTGTTTCGCTAATTATGGTTGATTACCAGAAAACAAAGACGCTGAACTGATCTCAGTTTGGAGCTATGACGACTTTTTTTTTTTTACTTAGGCTTTCATCCGGTTTTACTAGTTGTGACCGCAGCTACAAAAAATCCCGCGAAAAGAACAGCGGCCAGGTTGGTCAGGGGTGCAGGACGAAGGCGCTGAACTTCATGTTGGTACCTCAGCGAGCACCTGTTACATTAGATTCTTCCATCCTGCTGAAGCTAGTTGGTAATGCATATTTATAAAATCAGCGCAGGGGGAAAAACAGGCAATATGGAGAACAGCAACAAGCTGACGTCTTGGTTCTTGTATAAAGTTACGATTCTTCTCCCTTGCTCTCTGTCTGTCATCATCCTGCCAGCTGTTTTTCGTTGCACTTGTTCGAGATTTATGGTTAAACAAATAGCCCAAAAACTTGAAAGCCACTTATGTAACAAGTAGTGTCTCCGGTTCCAAAGTAAAATGTCTTCACTGTTTTTACCTTCCGTGACTCTGAACTAGAACATCAACACGTGTTACTCAAGGTGCGTGGATTCTGCACAGATTCACTGAGCCACTTTCTCGTGACATTGCAGATTGATTGTTGTGGCAAATAAGCGAACACCCCTAATAAAGTGAACGCCTCCTCCCTTCGTAGCCTCTGCCTTCTTGCATGCTGCGAAGCTATTACCACCTTGTTTTTGCTAATTTCTATGAGGCTTCAGATATTTATCGCTAGAGTCTGCCTCTCATGCAATGTACCTCTAGGGGCCTCTCGGGTTATAATAAATAAATAGAATAAATTAAGCATAGTGCACCTATCGGTAGTGCGAACCAAATAATGAGTGAGCGTCAATTCTGTAATGCAAACCCGAGAAAGGCTGATTGATGTCTGCCAGGGGAAAACAAGCTGTAATCAACTATGAGTCAGCGTTGTGCCGAGGAACAGCCTTTCGTAGAACTCGAAAACGCAGACAAGGCCATATCTAAATTATTAAAATAGGGCAGACCTACAGAGAGTTTGCACATTGTGAATTCATGCTCGTTGGACAATCTAACAACGTGCTCTCAAATAGTCACACTTGGAGATACTGTCAGCACAAAAGCTATCTCCCTTTTCGGTAAGCCACCACGCCAAAACAGTATTATCCAGCCCCTCACAACATCACAACATTAGGGGTGGAGAGAGGATTGCTAGAAAGATTTTTAAAGCGCCAGATTGCGAGTTTCAAATAGTTTTCTTTCCTTTCTTTGACTCTTTCAGTTTTCTTTAAAGGAAGTTGGTGCTAGAATTTAAATAAGTGTTGAGACAATGTTGATAACCTTCAGAAATAAGAAAGGAAACAGTGTGAGGGCTCCTTCCTGTCTTCAGAGAAGAGGCTACTATAACGTACCGTTAGGTAGCATTTTCCTCGGTTGCAGTTGATTATTTCTCATGTATTTATTGTTTTATTTCCAGACACAGACTGCTTAAAACAGGTGAATTTACCCGAAGCTGTTTCATGCGGTAGTCATGAGCTGATGTATTACTATGACAATAAGACTTGCCAGTGCATATTATTTCTGCACAAGGGATGCAAAAGCAACGGGAACGTTTTTCCAACACTGCGAGAGTGCCAGGTTACCTGCATGGGTATGGGTCAAAGATGACTGTCTTGATATCCTTCGAATGTGAAGCTTTTTTTTTTTTTGCCAGAGTTGCTGCGCATTGAACCATTCTAAACATACTTATATTTAGTTCAATACTTACCTTTTAATTCTACTGAAAGAAAGATCGCGTAATAAAGTTGGGCAAGATATTTCTAGATTATTGCCCACCAAACGACATCTTCAATTTGCTTCATAAAACACTTTGTGTATTGGGTCCCAGTCATCAATGCTTCGCTTGCGTGTTTTGGGTGAAAAAATTTTCTCTTCCCATGATCAGCATTCAAATTCAAATATGACGGCGAAGCCTAATGTGACAAAGATATTTCTTACAAAATCAAATATTTTACGCATAACCACAAAAACCTAATTACGTAATTGCCAATAGTTACTACAGGTGAGCCCGGATATCCCTACACGGACATATCGAATCACTGGCTATATCGAACAGGCTGAATATCTGCTTGAGGTCGAGAAAGAAGAATGGTAAGGCAGCGAGGCTAACTAGCGATGCCCTGTGTGATACCGTACACAAAGTAGGTGCTCAATTATCTCGTCGCACCCACAGTTCTCATACTCAAGACAGTCCGCCATAGCTATTACGTGGGAGTAGGTAAACGCTACTCACAGCCACAGGCGACACAACAGCATAGCATTGCAGCGTGAGAATCCGGGCGGTTGAGTGAGCTGGAGTAAGGGGCCAAGGCAGTGCAAACGGCATGCCGAGGTTCCAGAGGTAGATCACAGAGCTAAGTTCACGTTTCGAGCAAGCACTAGCAGATTTCTTGCTGCGTCGGCTCGTTTGAGTGGTATCCGGACGATGTTGGCACTGCCGTGGGCTGCACCGTAAGCTAACTCGTTTCCGACAATCCCGCTGTGAACTGGCAGCCGCTACCACGGCGCACGTATAAGACAGTCGCTCTGTGTATCGAATTACAATTCTGATGGTCTTTCCATCTATAAAATGCGCGCCGCTCACTACCAGTGGTACTAATCCCAACGATGCTCTCTGAGTACTTTCCGCGCGCAAACAGGGCTCGGCTACGCGACTATCAGCACCTGCTGGCGACGCTAGGGCGGTCAAACCACATCACCAAGTGAACGCACACTGAGCTTAAAGGTGGCCTTTGGCATAATGTACTCGAGTTATTGATCAATTCGCTCTCGCCCTACCATAAGCTTGCCGTCCCGGTTAGCTCAGTTGGTAGAGCGACTGCTCCGGTGAAGTAGTGGTCCCTGGTTCAAACTCCGGACCAGGGCGAATTTTTTTTAACTACGAAGTTTCTGAGAAAGCTGTATAGCTTTCCTTTGTAACCGTATGGCTGCGCTCGGGTGGGTGTCACTGAGTAATTATTCCCTGTTAGAAATCTGCTTCACTTTGGGGGATTCCCCTAAACATTTGACCATAATGTACTCATTTTCCGCGCCGCGTCACTGCCATGCGGTAAAGCCAACCCCAAGACCTGAAGCCTAATGACGGCCTTCGGGTGGCGGCCTTTGCTGTCGAACGCGTCGCGGAAGTGGAATGTATTTAATTTTATTGAGAGATTGTTCAATTTTTATTGTACTGTTAACCAGAGTATACATCTTTTCTACGTTTAGAGCATCCTAGATAGCGGAAAAACATGAGTAGAGCTTTAAAGCATGCAACAAAACCATTCATCAGCCCGACTACGCCCACTGTAGGGCAAGAGCCTCTCCCATATCCCTATCCCCGCTAACTGCTTAATCTCCTCCGGCCACTTAATTTTCTTATTCAAAAATTCTTCACAAAATTTTCTTCAGAAAATAATTTATTCTGAATATTCCAAGAACAAAAATTTTGAAAATTTCCATAAGGTAAGACCAATGACCCAATGTAGTTACTAAATGCTTGCGTTAATCTAGGACGCCAGGGTGACTGAGCTCTACAGCTTTGAAAAATTTGGCGTGCTGAATTTCGCGCCTTTTCGACCGCTTTCTCTTTCACATGTCTCTCTTCGCACATTTTTTGCCAGCTTACAAAATCCTAACCTGGTCTGTGCTCATATCCACTGTAGTGGACATATGGCACACAGATTTCAAATTATTATGATAGCTCATGTAAATGTTAGGAGACACTCAGTAACAAAATTTCCCGTTTTTCCCCATGTCACATTTTGAGCTAGCTCTTTGCTAATTTGTGAAGTAACAGCGAAGGTACATGCGCTAACGCATGCCTGTTTTCGGCTTACACTGGAATACACCTGCGGAACCCATACAATACCAAGCATGGGTTGAGTAGGTTAGCAGTGGATCTTATGTTCGGAGCGGCAGCTTGTCAATATTCGCCGCCGCGGTGGCTCAGTGGCTATGGCGCTCGGCTGCTGGCCCGAAAGACGCGGGTTCGATCCCGGCCGCGGCGGCTGAATTTCTTTGGAGGAGAAATTCTAGAGGCCCGTGTACTGTGCGATGTCAGTGCACGTTAAAGAACCCCAGGTGGTCGAAATTTCCGGAGCCCTCCACTACGGCGTCTCTCATAGCCTTAGTCGCTTTGGGACGTGAAACCCCATAAACCAAACCAAACCAGCTTGTCAATATTCAAAAAAATAAAAGTGGGAAATCTATATATCCTAGTACTCAACCGCTGTTCAGAAACATGCAAACTTACAAAAATACTTACGCATGATCATCGACTGGATGGCCGCTTGAAAATAGAGATATGGCACTAGAATTGAGACTTAAATGTTATTTTGGGACACTTTCAGATTGATTGTAAAACATTTTATTCGCCGGGAAGAGCTTGGCAAGAGGTCGCGTTAAGTGGTCGAGAGTACATAGCCCTCGACGACTTTGTCAGCCCACTCCACCGCCAAAACTTGCGTTCTGGGGTCAGAGCTAGCCAGCACGGTCTCCCACCGCTCGAGAGAAGGAGCTGTAACTAGATCACCCGGAGGTGGCTCTATTTTGCAGTCCCACAGGATGTGATCGTAGGTAGCACGTTGGCCACAGTGTTTGCAGTTTGGGTTGTAAAGATCTGGATAAATGCGCGCGAGGAGTGATGGGGTGCGTATCGATCTCGTCTGTAGACGACGCCACGTAACCTCTTGTTCTTTACTAAGTCTTTTGTCTGGAGGGGGGAAAATTCTCCTCTCTAGTTTAAAATAAGAGGTTAAAGTAGACCATGTTCAAATTTCGCGGTAGCCTGGTATGGTATTAACCTGACAGTAGTGGACAGATGACTAGACTGACAAACCACCTACTTCATGTCTTTTTAGGCGCTGTCAATCTCGCAAAAGATACCTCCTACATTATATCATGCTAATAAATGCTGATAACACTGCATCCTTCCAGGAATACCTGTCTTCAATCCTTCACAATTTGTAATTATTGCCATTACTACATGCGAGATTCACGATTGGAAAAATGATGTCCCAGCCGGCATCGTAGCATGTCGCAGCTGTGACATGCGGCGTCCACAATCTAGCTAATGAGTATGTGTTTTGTCTAATGAAACCAATATGGCCATGTTATCATGGTTGACTTTAACCGTGCAGCCTTTGTTGTAGGTACCACTGCAGCAGATATCCCCTCTTCGCTCCGGAGAAAGACATTTGCTCCGAGGCGTTTCAAGCGACAGCAGTATAAAGAGAATTTCTCCTAAACAAACAGCGTCGACAACGACGACGTAGTTCACTTTCGTCGAAAGCTCCAGCTTTTTCTTGCTCACTAATGAGAATGATGTCAAGGCCAGCTAGGACAATAAGGAACATATGGCCCGTAAAGTGGCTCCTCTTGAGACTGTCCCACATTTGTTCATGCGGCCAGGCAGACCTTCAGGAATCAGTGCATCAAATAAGCAAGAGGCGTGGTAACATGCAAATATTTATTCCAATTGTTTGCACCTAAGAGGGCACTTGTCAGTTTTGGGATCTCAACGAATATTAAAGAAACCCAGGTGGTCTAAATTAATCGGGATCCAATGTCGGAGCGTTATCGAATGTGTCACTTCGGGCACATTTAACCTGTTTATACACCAAATAATATACGTTCATTTTACCGACAACACTACATCCACATGTATTGTCCATTAGTATGACAATGCGTTGTATTTCTTTCTTCCCTCCCTTTTTATACAGTAAACAGAGTTACAAGACCAACCTAAAATTCTGGTTGAGAACTGCCTTTTTTGCCCGATTAAATAATGACCCTCATGGCGAGCAGAACTTGAATTCACATTTTTTTATGTTGAGCCTGCTGGAAAGAGGCGATCCCCAAAACCTTAACCGCGAAAACACTGTTGTGATTTTTGCAGGATGGCGCTGCAACGCGCCTACTCGAGATGACGTGGATATCTGCGGTGGACGTCTTACGACGTATCACTATGACGAGAATTCAGGCACCTGCGTAGAGCGTCGTTATCAGTGTCACCGGAGTGGCGCGTGGTTTAAAACTATGGGAGAATGCCAGCGGTCCTGTCTTTGTAAGCACAACTTAACTACTTTCTTTAAAAGGCAACTGCAGCTGCAGCACTCTTTTGAGAATTTCGCGATATTCAAGGATCAAAATCTATATAGGCTGTAGGTAAAGCATGCCAAGTGTTTTTGCGCTGGCATTTAAAATAGCGACGTAATCGACGATTGAATTTCGCGCTTCTCCTCAGGGCAAAGGAGGAGTGCAGAGAAATTCAGCGTAACGTCACGTAAGGTATGATTTCAAATTTCAGCCACACCCTGCCCTGACTCATTGAACGCTGCCAAACAACTCTCGGCAGGGTTTGCCTTCGGTGGCGTTGGTTTTTTCCTTCAAAGCAGGCGTTTATGCGTTGGAAATATATTGATACCTTCGATGACGTCATCATGTTACCCTCACTTGGCGCTGTGCGCTGCGGAGAAGGTTGAAGGGCGTCCGGATTTTAATCGGCGATTACTTCACTTTTTCAAGTGCTAGCCCAAAATTACCACTCATACTCCACCTGCAAGTTTCACACATTCGACCCTGTTAAGCTCGTTGATTTCTATAACCTATGCAGTTTCCCTTTAAGCACTGACATTAGAGAGAAGACTCCTATACTTCCTTCCTCCCTAGCGACGAAGGAGCACCGATAGCTTTATACCCCTCCGCTGTTGGCCTCTCGTTCTCTTCCATAGTGAGGTGAGGTCCATTTATTGCATGAACGTGCTCAATCCACGTGGTGGTCTTCCTCGGGGTTGAAGTGAGCCATCTATCAGACCTTACCTATTTACAGTAATATAATCAATATTTTGGAAATCTGTGGTCATGTGAATCAGGATTCTGGTTCCCATCTCCTCACACATGGATCACCAGATGGCACAAATCCATGAGGCAGCTTACCACGACCATCGACGTTGTGAAATTAAAATAATTTCTAAGTTAGAGACGTTGCCGCGAAAATCTTCCTGGAGTTTATACGTTGCCTTGCAAATGATGTGGAGTTCTACAGTTGAAATGTACTTTGTCCACATGAGTCGAATTCCATGGTAGTCACCAGAGAACATAGTGTGCGTTTGGCTCGCACCAGCCTGCGGGGCCTACGAAACGTTGGGAAAAAATATTGGCAAAAAATGCGCTAGAGTGATTGGTAGACTATGTGCATGAAAATGTCATGACACAAGTTCGTTCCTAGCTAGTTAATTCAAAAAGGCACATAAACACATGCATATTTTACACCGGCAGCAGGCAGCAAGTCACTAGCGGCTTATTATAATCGCTGCAGAAGATCCTGTTCATATCTCCGCAAAAGAATAGAAGGTTCACTGACAATAGCGATGAGAATAGCGCAGCACACTACGGGGTCAAGCAACCCTGCTTGAGGCGCAACCATTAAGTGTCACATAACAGTGATCTCCCTACCAGTCTGTACTTCGTCTCCACCAATATAAACACCGCCAAACATGGACATGCATTGCCAGTGCTCACAGTACGCACGCCAATGCTCATAGAAATTGCTTATGGTGAAAAGATTGCGTTGGCTTGCCTTAGCATGTCCTACCTACCCCTAAGAACAATCTGGGCTTTTCTGCGAGGCAAATAGGTCTGCTTTGTATCCAGTACTGTCCAAGTCCCAAATACCTGAAATTTTGGGTTCGACATAGTAATATTCGATCTCTGTCTCAAATCCTGGCAAAAAAACCGGAACCTTGAAAAATGAAGGCCCTAAAACTGCGAAAGTGACCTCGCAGTAGTGCTTTGTTCCATCTCCAGCAAAGCAAGGTGCTTACCTGTATGAATATCGCGTAGAAGACTTCGAGCCCGGTACGGTATCGTGAATGCAAGAAGCAGGAAAATGTCTGATTCTTAATCACACCTTAAAAACGTGTCTAATACGGCCAACGAGCCTGATACAACTCTCCTACTCCAAACCACACACTGTATAATTTCTGTTCCGATAGTTTTGCTTTCTATACACCTTAGCTGTCATATTACCGCTTCAGGAGGCACTTTTCTTTCTATTTAGAAAAGATCAACACGTCAAAGGTGCAAGCTCATTAAGGCGTTGTTATTGAGCGTTGCGTTTCTGGACCTACAGTTTAAACACGAAAGGAGTAAGAGGGGAGCTAGGCGTCCACGAGCGTACTCTCTTTAAAGAGTAGGGTATGTTGTTCAAGCCCAGGCGTAGATTTTGATCGCTAAAAAAAACGAAATACTTAAGATTCGCTACAAAAACAGTCCCTCTTCAAAACATGGGAAGTTATAGCAGTTAAGAAAGTTTTAACTGAGGTTCCAATCTCCTCCATTTGATGGCATCAGGGTCTCCGGTGCCGCGCTTAACAGCCTCCTCCCATTGATAACTGCATCAAGTTACTGTGCTTGGCAGGGGAGGGGGGGGGGGGGGGGTATGCCTATGTTGCCAAGAGTAAGCATTCCCTATGTTTAATGATCGAAATCCGCTCCGGATCTTCAGCATAACCTGTCTCTAAAAGGGAGATTGCCAGAGGACAGCTGACTGTCTTTTTGCTCCCATCAAGGCTCATTCGTGTTTCGAGTATCTGCTCGGCGTCTGCTCATGACTGCTGCTACCCTACTCTGACACCACTGCCCGTGGTGGAGGGTGGAAAACGATCTGAGGAAGTTCAAGTCACAGTAGAACCCGAAGTTTCCATGGCTTCCTTGAGGCGTTTGGACAGCTGGCCACTCTCGGAGGACTTAATGCTAGGCGCTTGGTCACAGACTTGGCAGGCAGCCCGCGCCGTGCGGGCGTTTTAAAGTCTTTTGATTGACATGGCCTCGACTCGTGGTTGTGAGGCTATCAAATTTGCGTGCACATACTCTCATCTCTCTTCTCACCACATCGTCACCCACAACAACCCTCTTTCTTTTCCTCCTCCCCTTCCCCAGTGCAGAGTAGAAGGCCAGATATCAATCTTCCTGGCCGAACCATTTGCCTTCGTTTGATTAAATTTATCTATCTAGATCTATCTGCAGGAGCTCCTTGTCTAATTCAGCGCGTAATGCTAAACTGCTGCCGTTTCATCGACACAGCACAAAACAGTTGTAGAACAAAGCTCGTTTTCTTGCATGTAATGTTATGTTACGTTATGCGGTTATATGTTGTGTTACTGTCGGTTACGTTATGTTATTTTACGCTATTCTCTGCTATTCTAAGCTCTGTTGTGCTTCTTAGTCATGCTGATAGTCTCTCCATCAGAGCGGAATAACCGCGCTTGTAGCGCTTTTCGCAAGCACACATGCTATGAATACCGGTTAAAAAACAAGCCTGAAAAGGAACATATTTTGTAAATTCAACCTGTCAGCACCCACCTATGCTCATAAAATTTGGATGCTAACGGGAAGGATTTCAATTAGATCGACGACACCACAGTCGAGCTATTAAGGGATGACTGACGTTTAATGTTAACACTCCTCACAGGGTTGAGCACACAAGGAAAGGGAAATGACGGACTAACGAAAGGTGGTTATTTTTGTGTGCTGGCACTGAAACCGCCAATCTCAGATTGTCTGCATGAGGCCTCTCTGCGTGACTTTGAGGTTGCTCGGGAAGAGCAATCTGGGTCGAACGAGGCCCAACAGGTGGCGGCACCTGACATCGCAGGGCAGTGGCGCATCGCTTAGTTGCTGCACCACTGCGCCGGGATTCCGCATATATGGGCATTAAACCGTTAACGTTATCGCATCATACTCTCAAGGCGAAGCTTAAATTCAATTTCTCCGAACTTTGTATGAAGCCCGTTTGACCTTGAAAATCAAGCCTCGAACTGAAACCAAAACCTAAGTGAAAACACAAGTGCGAAAGCACCTAATTCGCATTTGACATAACCACCCTAAATCGTCTGACAATTTTTATTATGCTTTCAAATAACTTTTCTTTCCGCGATAAAATAAATACACTAATATTATACTATTAATCGAAATTACAAATTACAAAAACTTCTCATATGCTTATTGGTTTCGGCGACTGTTGGCTTCATTAGCATGTGTGACATAATATGCCTCTCATTTCCATTCCCTTGTCCCCTCTACAGCTTATAGAGTCGCGGTTCCCGAAGTTTTTTCCTATAGGTAGCCCAACCGAGTTGTCGCACAGCTTCCGCCCTCTCCGTTGGATCGCATTCCACGTGACGCTCGCGGTAATACAGGACTTACCAAATCCATTGTTATGGACGAGGATGGCGCTGGTGAACACACTCAAGCTTTGGTCACACGCAACATAAATAGCCCCTAAGTAGGATATTGGCCAGCCGCCGCCGTAACTCAGTTAGTAGAGCACCGGATGTGAAATTTGGAGGTGGTGGGTTCGGATCCTACCTGTGGCTAGTGTTTTTTGTCTGTTCTACTTTCTAATCTATTTTCTTTCCGCGATAAACTAATTGCCCTATAGGGCCAACATTAAGAGACAAGAAAAGAATAGCGTGGATTACGAAGCAAATGGCAGTCAACGACATCCGAGTTGAGGCAAAGATGAAACATTTGACATGGGCAGAACATGTACTGAGAACAGGTGACCGATGGTTCTTCAGCGTAACGTTGTGGATTAAGAGGAATGGGAGCGCCTACATGGCCGGAGATTGGGAGATATGATGAGGCAGAGTGACCGCAGCTGGTTCAGGGGAATAGCTAACTGGAGAACAGCTATAGGGGCCTTTCTCCTGCAGCGGACCTAACAGGGGCGGTGTTCGCGATTATGCTGTAACGCGTGCCATTGGCGTCCTGCGTAAAAACAGATTTGAATTTCGGACATCTAGAGATGCCGACAATGGCGAGTTCAGATAAGGGACTGTTTAAAAAGTTGAAACTGACTACCCCGTTAAATTCGGCATGCTTGACACCCCTATCCGGCATTTGCACTTATACTAGTTTGCACGCAACCTCTGCCGCAGCATGCAAACGCCCGACTTTGTAAAACACAAGTTCCGTAAAGATCTATGCCATGTGGTGAACGACATTGCAACTATATTTCAGTTCCTAAGAGCAAGAAAGTCTGCAACCGGAAATTTGAAAAATATAACACTCTCCTTAATGTTTTTTCTTGTGTTCCTCGTTTTCCAGTGAAGAGGCCCCAGCCGCCTAATAGCGCAAACCCGAAATGAGCGCAATTTCTTCAGCGCTCTAGGAAAGGAAACGAAAACACGTTCTCACAGCGGCAATAAGTGTTGCACCAAACCGAAGACAAGAGGGCAACCTTTGTTCTATTCAATGACAATGAAAGAAAACGGAAATCCATTTTTCAAATTAATAAATGGGCTGAAATACATAGCGCCGCCGGTTTTGAGTGTTCCTGTATTCTGCGTCATCTTGGTCACTGCTTGCTTCCAACAATAGTGCACTGAAAGATCCTTGACACAAACACAAAAAAATCTTATAAACCACCGGACTGCGTGCGATTTTACGTTTAGGGCACGCAAACTAGCGCAAGAAAAGATACGGATTTTCATGTTTCGCAGAAAGCAATTATGGTCTTTAGAAGAAACTCAAAAACAGACAAACTACTCGTTTCCAGTTAAAGAATTACCAGCTGTCGGAGTATGTCTCCGCTGGCTTTCTGTAGTGCCTTGCGCATGGCAGACAAATGCGCCCCGCGAGGTAACTTCTGGACTGGGTGTGAAGTGAGGTTCGGGGAACACCAGCTAGAGCCAAAATATTACGGACTGTTAAGATTTGCTGAAACAAATTTGTTCGGTGATTAGTGTAAAGTCAAAAACAAACTACGCGATTTCAGGAAAAGAATTACATGCTGACGGAGCATGTCGCGGCTGGGTTTCTTTAGTGCATTCCGCATGGCAGACACATGCGCCCCGCGAGGTAACTTCTGGACTGAGTGCGAATTGATGTTCAGGGAACACCAGCTAGCGCAAAAATATTACAGACTGTTAACATTCGCTGAAAGAAATTCGTTCGGTGATTAGAGTAAAGTCAAAAACAGACAAACTACCCGGCTACAGGAAAAAAAGTTACAAGCTGTCGGAGCATGTCGCGCCTTGGTTTCTGCTGTGATTACCGCATGGCAGACACATGCGACCCACGAGTTAACCTCTGGACTGGGTGCGAATTGATGTTCAGGGAACGCCAGCTACCGCAAAAAAAAAAAAAATTCGGACTGGGGACGGGAAGGTAATATAATCATGCTTACAAAAGCGACGAGCACTTATGAGAACCAAACCAATGATATGGTTTAGGAAGCCCGAAGTTCTGCTGTGTACCGCACCTTACAGCATATTTTGTGTTGTACTGCGAGTATTCTCCGTTTATGCTTTTTTTTTCATTTCCCGAAGGTGTATATCACTTTAGCCAATGGCATGTCATTTGTCTGATGAGATGAATAAATATAACGGCTTTCTTCTTATGTTGCCGCATAATGAAGATTTCGATGCACGTTTGAAAACCTCGCTCTTGCTGCGATAAAAAAAAAAAACTGCTTTCATCAGGACGCTTGTAGCTTTCACCTCACCAAGCTCGATGTCGACCACGTGGCGGGAAGCCCAGCAGTAGTGGTAATTTTGTTTTGACAAGCGTTCCGTATTATCATGGGCCAGTGAGGACAGGCAGGCAGGGAGAAGGCAGACAAGTCCGATAAGCTCGCTGTTCGATTGCTGCTTTTGCCCGCGAAAGCAACAAAAGAACTAGACGACTGCAATGCGTCCCGCCCTCTTAGCGCGGCAGGCCCCGCCGCTGTTGGAAGAACTGCATTTCAACGCTACTCAGGAATATCAGATAGGCGCCGTGGGCAACTGTGACTGGACTGTGATATTACCATTTGGCCGCGTCCGGTTACATACATTCTTGCCCTTAGGAACTGAAATATAGTTGCAGTGTTGTTCACCACATGACCCAGATCTTTACGAAACGTGTGTTTTGCAAAGGCAGGCGTTTGCTTGCTGCGGCCGAGGTTGCGTACAAACTAGTATAAGAGCAAATGCCGGATGGGGATGACCAGCATGCCGAATTTAAAGGGTAGTCAGTGTCCAGCTTTTATACTGTCCCGTGTTCGAACTCAACATTTTCGGCATCTCTAGATTCCCCAAGTTCAAATCTGTTTTTAAGCACGGACGCCAATGGCACGCTTCGCAGCATAAACGCGAACACCATCCCTGTTATGTCCACTGCAGGAGAAAGGCCCCTATGGTTGTTCTCCAACTATTCATGCCCTGAGCCAGCTGCGGTCACTCTGCCTCATCATATCTCCCAATCTCATGCCTACACCTGACTCTTCGTCGGCCATGTTGGCGCTCCCATTCCTCTTAATCCACAACGTTACGCTGAAGAACCATCGGTCGCCTGTTCTCAGTACATGTTCTGCTCATGTCAAATGTTTCATCTTAGCCTCAGCTAGGATACCGTTAACTGCCATTTGTTCTCTAATCCACGCTATTCTTTTCCTGTCTCTTAATGTTACCCCTATACGGCAATTACTTTATCGCGGAAAGAAAATAGATTAAAAAGTAGAACAGACAGAAAACCACTAGCCACAGGTAGGATCCCAACCCACCACCTCTGAATTTCACATCCGGTGCTCTACTAACAAATACGTCCTCCAGGTATCGTTCATGCAGACAGGATATGAGCCTAGAGTGCTCACTTTTTTTTTTATAGTGTCTGCGTGAGAGCTTCTTCAAGGAAGCGGTTTTGGCGTCTTAGCATGTGTTACGAAACTTCCATGGTCATCAGCTGCCTGAAGAGAACGCCTTTTCAGTTGGCCTAGGTGAAAAGCAGGAAGCTAAGTAGGAAGTATTTGCATTTATATGTGCCTATAGATGCAAATGAACTCTTAAATGCGCCATTTGGAAACTTGTCTGTTTTTTTGCCAGTGCCAGTCCGTTTTAAGGGAGTAATGCAGTTTGCGGAAGATGTTTTCTAGTATGCCTTACGCTCACGCAATGGAACTGAAAATTTATCCTACATGATGCGATGTTTTCAATGAGCGACTCTGTATTTCAGATTTATTTGAGCAAGCTTCTTGAATGCATAGTTTCGAGAGCGCTGTAAAAAATCGTATACTCTCGTCTGTGGCGATCGGAATGATTGTTTTACTGGATGTTTTGTAATTTTCATCTTAAAATTTACTTTGGCTGCATATTTATGTGTGCTCCCTGATTTTGTACGCCTTTCAAATGCCCTTTTGCTATACTAGGTGAAAAAAAAGTGGCAAACTTTTAGTAGTTTCCAGTCGGCTTCATGCACCTTTCTTTATTCCGTGTTGTGCACCAGGATGAACGCAGTACTTTGAGTGTGTTGCGCATTGTGTGTTCTTTTTTTTTATCTTAGAAGTCTATTCGCTTTTCACTTTGTTTTCGTATATTATATTCGCTGTTGATTAAATGTATTGTGTATAGTGTGTTCTTCAATTTTATTGCTAGAAATCTGTCCATTTTGTTTTCGTGTATGTATACCAATTTGTTGTACTGCTGCTGAATAACGTACAGGTGTAAGGGTCTTGTCATGAAGAGCATACATGCCTTTTTTTTCATCACCCGAGGCCACTTTTGTGCGCGAATAAATTGAAATTGAAATGAATTCATGGTCTTTCGTATTTAATTAAAACTATGGCTTAAAGTGAAAGTTCTAATTGTGCGTTATACATTTTATTAGGTACATATGAAAGTTCTATCTAGCGCTGAGTATGCGAAACGGAAGATCTGAGTCCTCTTTAGTGATGAGAAGGGTTCAGAATTTTATTTGAGGTGAATCCGAAAAAAAATGATTGTTACTCACCAACATTGTGTAAGAAGGGTGAAAAAATGAGGGCATACCGTATGTTCCGGTGTATAAGACGCGGTTTTTTTTCAAAAATCTTGCTGCTGCGTCCTATAGAAGGGTGCGTCTTATATGCGAATTTTCCGGTTTTTTTTTTTGCGACTTCAGAAATTACTCAGGTTCATGTTCAAGCTTTTTTCACCGAAAAAATATTACTACCAATAACGCGATTGTAACATGGTAATACTTCAATACGGAGACCGCCGTGCGCAACTTTTTTTAGGTG
Organism: Amblyomma mixtum; assembly: GCF_055824585.1. Lineage (NCBI taxonomy): Eukaryota > Metazoa > Arthropoda > Arachnida > Ixodida > Ixodidae > Amblyomma > Amblyomma mixtum. Next base: position 93,009,987 of record NC_143020.1, read on the forward strand.
AACTTTATCATGAAACGGCGGGGTTGACCACTTCCGGGATCTTAAACACGCGGCCGTTTCGGAGGCCCCAAGCAAAGGTAATGTGAAATGCTAAAAGATGGCGACAGTCGCGCTTCTCGCCATTGTCAAGACAAGCCAAGAGAAGCCGATGTTTTTTGTTCTTTCCTTCCGCCATGCTTTGCAAGTACGTAGTGCGAAGAGAATGCTTCAGACGTGTTGCCTTTTCGATTGCGCATCCGAAGGTGAAGACTTTGAAGGTTTTATGTAAAAATAAATTGTTATGGACATAAAGAGAGTTCGTTCGGTTTTTGTTTCTTTTGTGCTAAAACGTGGGCTGGTATGGCGTGAGTGTTGTCTTTTTCGATCACTTAGCGTTGCTTAAGAACTTCTCACACGTACGGTGCATTTTGCGATGGTCGCATAAGCATGTTTAATTAAGCCTCACTAGCCTAACTGGGTAAATTGGGGTGCGTCTTATACACGGGTGCGTCTTATATACCAATTTTTTCAATGACAGCCTGCATATATGGCGGGTGCGTCTTATACAAGGGTGCGTCTTGTACACCGGAAAATACGGTAGCCTAGAAACACGTTCATTCTGCTCTTCAATAGAGTCCCGCTTCTTCGTTTCTTCAATTAAAGAGTCAGAGTGCAATGGCTTTTATTGAATCCCGTAAAAGAAAGTGGATTCAAAATTTAGGCGCAGTAATGATGGAATACGTCAGGAACAGTGAGCTGGAAGAAAAGAGCGAGACAGTGTCTTAAAAATGTAAAAAACAATTCAAAGACTAGGTTCTCAGAAGCCATCTATGAAATAATTATTACTATGTTTGTTTGCGTCATTTGGCACAACTGTGTCTCACGTGGAATTGAGAAATGCGCTTGAACAACCAGCATAATTTTTTTCTTTGTGATCACTCGGCGCGCATTGCGCCGCTTAGCTGGGCTATCACGCTGTTGAGTTAAAAGTGAGTTAACCATGCCATCAGGCTGGTACGGATGAGTATACGCCATCAGGCGTACACTCAATGTAATGTGGTCACCCACGGACGCCTTACGTCCCCTGTCAAAGCGGACCACAGCTATTTGCTATTAGTTGTTGTTTGCTCTTAAAGGGGGCATCAAGCATCCGTGGGTGACCGCATTACTTCGAATTCGCGCGCTGTGACATCACAACCATTTCGACCAACCGAAAAGCGTGACACCTCTAATGACAACCTTCCGTCGACAACTATGAGGCACTGAATGCATTCGCCTTAATATTCTTCTGCCGCCGCGGTGGCTCAGTGGTTATGGTGCTCGGTTGCTGACCCTAATGACAAGAGTTCGATCGCGGCCGCGGTGGTCGAATTTCGATGTAGGCGAAATTCTAGAGGCCCGTGTACTGTGCGATGTCAGTGCACCTTAAAGAACCCCAGGTGGTCGAAATTTCCGGAGCCCTCCACTAAGGCGTCCCTCATAGCCTGAGTTGCTTTGGGACGTTACACCCCCATAACCGGTATTCTTCTTTTGCGATGCTACGGGAAGCGCACATCTCCGAAATAACGAGAATGGGCGCATTGACTGCAAAATGAGTCCTCTGTAACATCAATGGTGACGTGAGTTGCGTCGCTATGACGTCAGACGCAGTGGCATGTTCTGATGGTTAGTTAGTTAGTTATATTGATTTTAATGACGCAAAAGTAACTGAGGCTATGATGCGCCAAACACAAGGTTAGAGTTTTTATTAAAGGTGAAGCTTTTTATACTTAGAGTTTGTTTAAAACGCTGGCTTCCTTGAGAAACCTAAAAATACAAGAAATGTCAACCAGTGCTCGATCACCTAAAAGTAACATGGGGTGTAATGGAAGTCTTTCCCTATAAAATGTTGTAAAATATTTCTTTCTTAGTTCTTCTAGTTTGACGCATGAAATTAAAATGTGGTTCACCGTGAGTTCAGCACCACACATGTCACAGAGAGGTTTGTTCTGTTTGGTTAGTAGAAAGCTGTGCGTGAGGTGGGTGTGTCCAATGCGGAGCCGACACAAAATGACTTCGGTAAAACGTTCTTGATGCCTACATGATTGCCATTCCCCTAAAATTGGCTTCACAGAATGTAGTTTGTTGTTTACGTGCTCTTGCCATGCAGCCTGCCATTTATTTCTGAGTTTACTGTAGATAAACTTTAAGCAATTCCTGTGCGGTATGCTCACTTGTTTTATTTGACCATTCCGGGCTTGTGCAGCGCATACATCTGCTTTCTCATTGCCCACAATTCCAACATGGCTAGGAACCCAGCAGAATTTAATGTTATGCTTTTGTTTTGTGACTTTAACTATGTTGTGTATGATGTTTCCTATTATAGGTTCAGCTGCATTTCTGGAGTGCAGTGCTTTAAGCATACTCAGGGAATCGTTGTAAATGATGCTATTTTTGATGTTCTCTCTTACTATTTTTTCTACAGCTACAAAGATGGCATAACTCTCAGCAGTAAAGACTGATGCGCATTCTGGTAGTCGCATTATCTGTTTAGTATTTTCTCGGATTACTGCGCTTCCAACGTGACTTTCTGTTTTTGAGCCATCGGTATAAAATTCAATGTAGGTGTCATACTTTTCTTGTAGTGCAAAGAATTCCTGTAATATGTACTCATTTGGCGTTTGCTTTTTATCTAAATGTGTCATTGTGAGGTCGCATACTGAAGGCAGGCTGTACCATGGTGGTAAATATTCATTCCTTTGTGCAATATTCGGTAGGGCATCTAGTACTGTTAGCTCTTCGCATTTATCTTCAAAGCGCAGTAGTAATGGCCTGATAGAATGTGGTTTGTTGATGAATAATCTTTTAGATGGGCACTTGGTGACAATTGGATGGCAGAGATGTTTCGGAAGGGAACGGATTTTTAAGACATATGAGCATGTAAGGGCGATTCTTCGATCCTCAAGAGCGGCTTCATTAGTTTCAACGTAAAGGCTAACTACTGGTGATGTTCTGTATGCTCCAGATGATAGCCGCAGACCAAGATTATGAATGGGGTCTAATCTTTTCAAGTAGGATGCTCTTGCCGAACCATATACTATGCACCCGTAGTCCAGCTTGGAGCGCACTAGAGAGCGATATATTTGTAAAAGGCTTGCTCTATCGGACCCCCACCGCTTCCGTGAGAGCACTTTTAAGACATTGAGGGCTTGAGAAGCTTTCTTTTTAAGGTTGTTAATGTGTGGTAGAAATGTGAGTTTCTTGTCGAAAGTTAGGCCTAAAAATTTGTGTTCTTGTTTAATTGGTAGCGCAGTGTGATTCAGGTATAGATCGGGATCGACCTGTAGGCCTCGTCGCAATGAAAAAAGAACAGCTACTGTTTTTTGAGGAGAAAATTTAAATCCATTTCTGTCTGCCCGAGCACCTAGTTTATTTAGTGTGATTTGTATTTGTCTCTCACAGGTTGATATGCTGGAGGACGTGCATGCTATTTGTAGGTCATCTACATAAACTGAATACATTATGGACTTGGGTATTTCTTTAGCTAAGGAATTCATTTTTATTATGAAGAGTGTCGTGCTTAGAATGCACCCCTGGGGTACGCCGTTCTCTTGGGTGAAAGTCATGGAGAGAGTTGCTCCTAGGCGGACTCGGAATGTGCGGTTAGCCAGGAAGTCGTTCAAGCAGTTCAACATCCTGCCGCAGATACCTAGCTCTGCTAGGTCACGGAGGATGCCGAACTTCCACGTAGTATCGTAGGCCTTCTCCAGGTCGAAGAAGACCCCAATACAGTGCTGCTTGTGGATGAACGCCTCCCGGATGGTGTTTTCTAGGCGGACAAGGTGATCTGTGGTGGAGCATGTTTTCTTAAACCCACATTGGTGTTTATCTAGTAGTTGCCGAGATTCAAGTACGAAGGTCAGTCTAATGTTTATTACACTTTCGAAAGATTTAGCAATGCAGCTGGTGAGGGCTATTGGTCTGTAACTGCTAGGACTTGTTGCTGGTTTTCCGGGTTTGAGAAAAGGTATTATGACTGCTTTTTTACACTCGTCAGGTATGTTTCCAGTTATCCAGATTTTATTAAAGAATTTTAACAGTGCCTCTACAGCAGCCTCGGAGAGATGTGCAAGCATAGCGTAATGCACGTTGTCTGGTCCTGGTGCTGTCTTTTTTCCAGAAGATAATACCTTATTTATTTCTTGTAGTGTGAGAGGCTGGTTGTAATCCTCATGTACACCTGCTCCAGATGGGCATTTTTGTTTTTCAGCTATTGCTTTGTGTTTCTGAAATGTGTTTGTGTAATTGGATGAGCTTGAGATCTCAGCAAAATGTTCGCCCAATATGTTGGCCTGTTCTTCTAAAGATGTTTGTGTCCCGGGTGCTGTCAAGAGAGGAAGTGTGAAAGGGGTATGGTCACCAGTAAATTTACGAACTTTTTCCCACATTTTCTTTGATGTTGTTGAGCTGTTTATTGAGGAGACATATTTCTGCCAAGAGGTTTTTTCTGCATTTCTTCGGACATACCGCGCTCTGGCTTTTCCCTTCTTAAAGGTAAGTAAGTTCTCTGCAGTGGGATATCGACGCAGAGCGCTCCAGGCTTTGTTTTGTTGTTTTTTTGCTAATGTGCATTCTTTTGTCCACCACACTTTGTGTTTCTTTTGTGCAAGTCCTGTTGTTTGTGGTATAGCGAGTGTTGCGGCCGATATTATGCATTCAGTAAACTTCTCATTAATTTCATCTATGCTAAGGTCGTCACAAAATTCCTTTTCCAGATTGGCACTTTTTGTAAAGAGTGACCAGTCGGCAAGCTGAATTTTCCAGCGCCGTGGCCTTGTGGGGATGATTGGAGTGGATGATGAGAGCCTGATGACGGTAGGTAAGTGATCGCTGCCCATGGGGTCATTTAAAACATCCCATTTAAAATCGTTAAAAAGTAATGGTGATGCGAAAGCTAAGTCGAGAGAGCTCATTTTTGCGGAGCTTGGACAGCAATATGTGGCTTTTCCCGTATTTAAAAGACAGATATTATTCGAAAGTATAAAATCTTCGATTGTTTGGCCTCTAGAGTCACAGCGTACGCTTCCCCAAAACGGAGAGTGAGCGTTAAAATCGCCAACTACCAGAAATGGCTCCGGCAGTTCATCGATCAGGCCTTCTAGATCTTGGCATGTTAATGTGATGTGTGGGGGAAGATATACAGAACATATTGTTATGGTTTTGTAGCTGATGACGCTAACCGCAACTGCCTCAAGTTTTGTTTTCAGTTTGATTTCCTGAGCCGGGACGCCGTTTTGGATAATGATTGCGACGCCTCCCGAGAGTCTACTTGCATGTTCGCGATCACGCCTAAAAGTTGTATAATGCTTTAAGATATTTGAATGTTGTGGACCAAGATTGGTCTCCTGGAGACATAGAGCTAGAGGCATCACGGACCCTAGAATATGTGTTATATCACTGTAGTTCCTCAACATTCCTCTACAGTTCCATTGAATTGCAAATATCATGTTTGTTTTTTTGGGTGGGAATGGAACTGAAGGAATTTACTGTTCTGGGCCCGTTACCGGGGTTCTATCTTTTCTTCGCTCGTGAGAGCCGGTCCGCCGCTGCAAAGCGGGCGGAATGGTAGTTGTATCCATCACCTCACCAGAGGTGCTGGAGAACCGCGAAGCCGCGGATGTGTTGGTGTCAGGCCTCCCCCGACGGGGGGAAGTCCTGCGAGATGCTGGCCCATGGGCCGGCACTCCCTGGCTTGGAGTTGGCAGAGCAGCCTTGGCTGTCTCTGCCTGGGGCGTTGATGGCACTACCACAGGCGCGGTGGGAGTGGCCGCGGCAGATGCCGGAGTGCTGCGTGGTGCACCGCCCCTGCGCGCCACGTCAGCATAGTTTGGTTTGGCTGTGAAAGAGAATGTATTTGTCAGTGCAAAACGCCTTCTGGCTTCTTTGAATGAAATGTTTTCTTTGGTCTTAATGGTGATGATTTCTTTCTCCTTTTTCCAGGACGGACATGCCCTGGAGTACGCAGCGTGGTCGCCTTCGCAGTTAGCGCAGCGTAGAGCTGCGTCACATTCCTCAGAATGGTGGTCTTTTGATGCACATTTCGCGCAAGTTTTGCGGCCGCGGCAACTCTGTGAGCCGTGGCCAAACCTCTGACAGTTAAAGCATCTTCGGGGGTTAGGGATATAGTGTCTAACATTTACTTTGAGGTATCCAATGTCAATGGTTTCTGGCAATGTGCATGTGTTGAAAGTCAGGACCAGGTGTTTCGTATCTATATCTTTGTTGTCCTTGCGGATTTTGATTCGGTACACATCAGTGACGTTTTGATCGGAAAGGCCTTCCAGCATTTCTTTCTCTGTGAGATGTAGAAAATCATTATCTGAGATGACGCCACGGACAGTGTTGAGAGATCGGTGTGCAGTGATGGAGACAGGTGTGTCCCCAATAGACACTATGTTACAGAGTTTGGTGGTTTGGACATTTTCTCGGAGTTCTAGCAATAAATCGCCACTGGTAATTTTCGATACTTTGTAGCCGGGGCCCAAAGCTTCTGTTAAGCATTTCGATACCGTGAAGGGGGATAGAATTCTGGCCTGTTTATCTTGAATTTCACTGTGGACGACATGGAATTTCGCAAATGTTTGTTTCTTTTTAGAAAAAAAGTTCTCTGCCTCGTTCCGCACTCTTTTAAGAGAGCGATCAGGTTTGGAAAGGGGGGGAGCCATAAAATTTGATGTTTTTCGGTCATGGTGCCAGCCACCCACCATGGAGTCCAACAAGGGGACGCGACAGGAACTTGAAGGCAAGTCCTGCCTACGCCAGCTGTACACCTTAACTATAACCTAATATGACTCAACTCAGGGTAGTTGCTTGCAAGGGTGGAAGAGCGGGCTAGTTGGTAGTTCATCTTGAGGAAAAACACAGCGCACTCTTAAGACACGGACAAAGAAAGGCAAGACGATACAGCGCTGTATCGTCTTGCCTTTCTTTGTCCGTGTCTTAAGAGTGCGCTGTGTTTTTCCTCAGGGTAGTTGGTCACACACGGTTAACCCTCGCCGCCAGGAAAAAGAGGAAAAAACGAAGAAGAGAGGAGGATACAGGAAAGTTGTAAGAAAGGGACTAGGAAAGTGAAAGATAGAGGGGCGGACAGGAAAAGGCGACTGCCGATTTCCTCCGGTTGGGTCAGGCCGGAGGTGCCGTCTGCAGGAAGCTGGGGCCAAAGTGGTGTGTTGCCTCCGCCGAGGGGCCTTAAGGGTCCAAACGCTCGGCATCGGTTCAACCACCAGGATCCCCTTTTCCCCGGACACGGCGATGCCACGCACGGCTAAGCGCGGATGCTCGGGTCCGTGGTGACGCATTGCTCACCATCATCCCCCTGTGGGGATGTCCCTGCGGATGCTCGGGTTAACCCCGTGGTGTCGCCACTCACCAACGTCTGCATGCTGCAGACGCCTCCCTGCGGGGATGTTCTGATGGGTTACAACTCCGCCGCAGTCGGCGATGCACACGAGTTCGAGGAAGAGCCACAGCCGGGGTAAAGAGCCACAGTCGTGAAAGCAAAACAAAAATAGAGCAGAATAGAGTGTGGTTCTGCACGACCAATACAAGCCAATCACGGTGGGCGAGCGTATGCTTCGAAAGCACAACACTTCTGTAAATTATGAGCTTCGTTAAAAAAAAAATTAAACCCATGACCTAAAGCGCATTTGAAAGAAAGTAATGGAGCTTGTTTTTGTGGAGTTATTCAAAGCTTTTCTTTATTTTTTACGCGGAGCGCAGGCTCTGCCAGCTTCTTTACACCTTCTTGCTCAGTACATTTTCTTAAAATGTTTTCAGTTCCAGGAAGAATGTAAGAAAAAACACAAAGCATGCAGAATGTGATATCTCCTATGGCACGAGAGGAGAGGTCACAGTATTGAATATTTGCCTCATAAATGCAATGTAAATCGCGTTTTTGAGCACGTCAGGGAACCTATGGGCACTAGCGATTCCCATATGTTCCATTCCCATAGGCGCAATTGTGGAAAACAAGTAGCCAACATTTGTGAGCCTTTCTGAAAACAAAGCTTACAAATTCAAATTAAAGTAAAAAGAAACGTTGTGCAAAAACATGTTAAAGAAGGTGAAGCGCTTATTTTCTGAAAATTAAACGTGATTTAAGGATTCCAATGTGTGAAGTTCGCTTTTTTTTAGCCTAGCGTTTAAATCTGTGACGTAATCGCCCTTCAGAACCTTAACAATGCGGAGGCTTGTCCTCACATCTCTGTGTTGTACGCAGATCTCACTGATGACCTGACGTTGAAGAAGATTTCAGACTTCCGCTGCGTTCGTCTACCCATTTACGCGCCCAGTTGAATGCCGCCAAGCAACACTCCGCAGGCTTTCCCTTCGATGGCAGCCGCTTTCCTCATTCGAGCGAGTCATGCAGCCTTGGAAGTTTACCGTCCCCTCAATATGATGTATGATGCCCCGCCTAGCAGCCGCTGCGCAGTGCAGAGAAAACTGTGGAGGCTGTAATGGGTGAATGCGTAATCAATTTAAATGCTAGCACAAAAAGATTTCGCATGCTTCCACTGCAAATTGCGCACATTCGATCACTTTTAAGATCGTCGAAGTCTAAAATCTCCCAGTTACCCTTGTAATGAAAGCATTGAGAAATATTTAAAAAAGCCTGACGCGTCAAACTGCCAAAAATTTAAGGACATTGGTACAATATCTAGGGGAGCCACTCAAAGTGGAGCAGATTTGTGATAAGGGAGTATTTACAGATTAGCACCTATTCAAGCGCCGGAATACGACTGATGGGTAGAGCTATGCAACTCTCACTAAAATTTCAGAGTTGAAAAAAATAAAACGTTCCCCTTTGTAGCCCTATAGCTGCGCTTGGATGAATGCTAGTGCGTCATTACTGGCTTACCTCATCGAAGAACGTGCACGAAGAAATTTACGCGCAAGCTAGGCTACAAGAACTATGCGACACGAGGCGCTCTTGTCGCACAAGCAAAGTGGCGACGAGATTGCCAGACCATTGCCTGAACTGTAGCTCAGCGGAGGTCGGTAGATAAGATTTTCGCCAGCACGCATAACAGCCACGGCTGTGTATTGGTTGTCGCACGTCATGCGTGACTCTGCTCACAAGTGCACTTCTTGCCTCCTTGTTCAGAGCAGTGGTATCTAGTTTCTGGACAAGTGTTTCACTATCGCTGACACTCAGTAAGGCACTGAAGAGACTGCTCTGACATTAGACCAGTATCAGCGTATACGCACCGTCAAAAAATGGAGGAACAGCCAAGCTAATCTCGCCTTTGATGTTTTCGTGGTTACTCAGAGCTGTCTATTTCGACTACGTCGTTCCGGCCGTCAGCAACATGCAATTGTATTTAGCAACTTTGCGGCTCTTAGTTCTTTTGCCAGTTGTGAGGCATCGGCATTGTCCGCAAGCTTCTGTTCGCTACGCTACGCGAAGAGGGCACCACGACGCCGTAGCGTGACGTACGAAGCCGCTTGCCTTTACTAATACCGGTTCCGTCACATGCTTATCGTCTGAGTGTTCAGTACACCTTGACTGATGAATTTAACCGTGAACATTAATAAACTGCATGCGCACACAAACCCTCTGATGACTGTCGCTGAGTTACTGTGCAGAAACCAAGCATTTGAGACCGTAAAGTGATACGGTGAGCTGCAGTTCACGTGCAGAAAGGACTAGACCGCCAACCTCCCGCCTTACATGCAGCCAAAGCAGAAGCGAAGCCTATTCAGTGGCATCACCCCACTCAACCGATTCAGAGACAAGTCCTTGCATTTCATGCAGACGCTGCATAGGAGCGGTGAGGTAGGAGCGAAGACCGAGGCAATTGGCGCATAAGCACGTGCTTAAGTGATCACAAAGCCGCCATCGTCCCGCTAGGTTAAGAAAACCGCCAAAACTAAAAAAAAACTTGTCCCAGAAAGTTATCCGTTTTCTCGCTACAGATAACGCTGAAGCACTCACGTTATTCAATCGTAACCGTCCTGAAAATTTTTCGTGCATCTCATATGGTACTTTATGAATTCTAAATTCGAAAGATTTTATTTTAGACCAAAAACATCAATTCCATTATTTAATTGGCCGGCGAATGTTATTCTCTTGTTCCCAGTGAATAGTGCTCTATTCAACAATAGTTATGCTAATGGTAATGCACTGTTCTCGCTATGCTTTCGGCGTCACAGCAAAATTAATGGAGACAACCAGAAAAGGGCCGTGTAGGGGTATTCGTACGTCGCTAAATGCGTATGTTTCAATATCGCTTAACTGAGAGGAAGAGTTTCAACAACTATTTATTTTTCTAATCTATCACTCCTTGTGCCTGTTGCAAGTGATGTGAGACAAAAATTCATTGACGTATATTGAACCCAAAACATTTCCTTCCTTCGTAATTTAATGGGTCAGATGGAGAAGACTTCCAACTCCGGCCAGGTAAAGCAAATGAAGGGAATTTTCTAAGTGGTAAAAAAACCAGATGCGATAAGAATGTCGCGCTGGTGCGCTGGGGGTGATGTAGGGAAATGAGTACCACTTGCTATTTTCCATTAACTCGGTCTCATCACAGCCAACGTCGTTTGATGGATTTACTGATCAAACTTTTCTACCCTTTTTGAAGTTTCCCATAGGTGGTGATCCAGCAACGTAGAGAGGCGCTAGTGTGTAATTAAAGGGATCAAGTTGCTGTTGTGACTTAGAAAGTGAAGCCGATGTTGTATGGGAGCAACGAAAAAGTAGTGTTCACGCTGCGACATGCCCTGCCCGCGTTTTGTGAATAAATTGCCGCAGTATCGACAAATAGGTGATGGCATTCACTTTCCGCTTCGTACCATCCAACCAACCTTTGATTTGGGTAAAAAATTTTGGCTTGACGGGGCTATATTCAGTGCTGATGTGTTTCCTGGCACGTACCAGTTTTTTGTACACATGGTTGCTGATGTGGCGGGGTGCTGTTTATTCTCAGTACTTAACAGTATCCCATGCATTCAATTAGAATTTTCCGATACTGAAATTCCGATACTGAAGTTGTGACTGTGCCCTTTGCCCCATCTCTCTTTTCCTTTTCAATCCACTCGTCCCTCTCCCCCAGTGCAGGGTAGACAACCACAACACGCTTCTGGTTAACATCACTGCCTGCTCTTTTCCTCTTTATCTCTCTCTCAGATTATATTGTTAAAACACGCGGCAGCAAACGGAAAGAAAAGAGGTGTAACAGTAGCATCGTTAAAGTGGTTATTCCCAATAATAACATTGGTAAGACTCCCAGTTTGAAATTACTAGCTCAGGAAAAGATTTTGGGCTGGGACACCTAAGCTAACGTGTTTAGGACGACTCGTCTAGACTGAACTCTACTTGTTTCGAGAGCTGGCTCATGTAGCCCATAAACAGATAAATTACTGTCCAAATCAAGCACAGTGGTAAAAGTATATTACGAACACCCCACACAGTGGGAGCAAAAGAAAATTGTTTCCCTCTCTCTTTCCTTCGCTGAATTTTAACAACTGCTCAGTGCCTCTTTTAGCTTTCTAGTCTTTTTACCTAGTCAGTGCACCCTGATTAGTTAGCGCTTGCGGTCGAAATAGCTTGTGAGAACAGCTACTTAGACAAGTGGGCTCCAGTTTGAGGATATCCTGCGGCAAAAAAGAAGAGAGAGACGGAGGGAAGGAAATCACAATCCAGTGTGTTGTTGGATCCAAAACAAACTAAACTGCAGGAATAGTTAAAAACAGCTATACGTTTGGACTCGTTTCGCAGCCAATAATGGTTATTCTTTAGAACGTATTTAAAAAAAAATAGTGGAAAGACCGCTTCTTGAGCATGATTGGGACCAAACAGTGGTTGCGACAGCCAGAGTTTACAATAACTATGTTCTCCTTTTTTTTCAGTTAAACTTTCATCGATTAAAGAGACCATTGTAAACTCTTCGTTTTCACGCCTTTGTTCTGTACGTGCGCCAGGATAAATTCGTGCGTGTAAGGTATTCTGTACTTCACTATATATTAAGGAATATAAGCACTAACTCGCCGTACCATTATTGTTCTGGAGGCTTTCCGTCTGCTCTTCCTTAACTGCCAGTCATGATCGGTTTTTGGATTCGTAAATGCCCCGCATTGTTGGAGAACAAGCTTAAAGGGGTAGAGACACCATATATTGCTTATCGTGCTTTTGCTTTGGAATAATGCGTATAAGATTTGTAAACATGAATGAATAACCACGTGGAATTCGCAGCGCCCAGTTAATGATTCGCAATTGAATTTATTCTGCCCTCTTGTTTAAGTGTTGGTTTCAGTTGCCGAACGATGGTAGCGACGTCAGAAGTGGGCATGAAATCTCGTGAAGTATACAAAAGCTACGCTGTAATCACTAACTTACCACTTAAGTTCACTCCAACTCTTACGCTGGACTGCTTCAAAAGCCGCAGTGACCGGGCGACTAAACAAACAGCCATTATATGGCAATTTTTGTGCACCTCAGGTGACCTGATACTTACTTGTGGCGTCGAGCCCATTGTTCGGCTACGGAAACCAGAAGCAAAACTTAATGGTAGAAAAGATTCAATTATAGGCTATTTACTGAGCGTAGCCGAATTTCGCGTGGCGATCCATGTTTACTTATGTGTTACGCATCACTTGAACGCAAAAATACACTGAAAAAGGTTGGTATCTCTACCGCTTTAAATAAGAACTATTTCCATCGGCTGATAGCTACGCGAAACCGCTTGGTAGCGTTCACCAATAAGGTCTGAAAAAGGCGAGTATTGCCTGAAATTAGTCCTAGTGTGAGTGCTTGAAGTTCATTCTTAAATCACCAGTGGAAAGGGTCATTTCGTTTTTTTGCCCTTTATTCACGCAAATGTAGCTGACTGGAGACCTGAAGGTAAGGCGAACTTTATGCCGAGCTTGGAAAAAGAGTACTTCATCTAACAGGTTCTCCACGTGAACAGCTCCTTTTTTTAAAATCTTTGCGATGACGCAGGGTCATTGCGAAGGGAAGGGCTGTAGTGACAGAGCAAGATCGGAATTCCGCTGTAGCAAAAGGGCAGAAGTATCGTTTGCGAGAACCTTTTTCTGTGACCGGTCGTTCACTTATGCGTCGACTTAAATATCATTTCAAAAAAGAGTACACGTGTCTAGATGTTACAGGTCGGCGTCTTGAGAAAACCGATCGCTTCAGAGAGATTCAGTTTTATTACGCCAGTTTACCTACCGGCGCCTCTATGAATGCTTTGAACTGATATTATTCTTGTGTATGGACCTTTGTTTAAACAATACCGGTGCTAGAATCAGGACGCGCAAAATGGAAAACCTATTGAATATTTGTACTATAGATCATTGAAGGGAGTAGGTGAAAGGGTGAAGTGCAACGTTGGAAGGGTGTCGGCTTCGTAGGTGTCGGCGTCTATGTGAAGCATCCACCTGCAAGGGGCTGTTTAAGGGGATTTCCCTCCCTCCATGTGCCACCTATCTACCGTCTCCCCCTCTCCACTTAAAGGGGAGATAAGAGAGGTGCTGGACGAATAATGACTAAGCAGAAATGAAAATGGCTTAGAAGAAAATGGCTCAGACTACATTAGGCTTACTTGGAAAATATACAGCCTTCTCAAGAATTACCAGCGCAAAAGGGAAGTTTGCGGTAGGTATTGCTTCGCACACTGCTCGGAAGAGCAACCTGGGCCTCACAAGCCACGCCGATGGCTGTGTCTGAAGCTAGTGGTAAATACGTGAAGTCGCCGCGGAACCAAATAGAGCAAATTGAATCAATGTTTCCCCAAAGACGCAATGTAAATAAATTAGAGCTTTCCTGGGACTACGTTCTTTGTTAAGAATACGTGGTGTTGGTTTGTATCCGTTATGTGGGGAAAAGGGTATGTTCATTTGTTTTTCTTCACCGTTCGAGAGGTTATTCTTTCTTTTCGCCAATTTTACTCGTTCTTTCACGGTTCTGGTTAGGTGTCTGCCCGAGCCTGGAAGGGGACATTTATCACGACTTTCTTTCTGCCGAATAACCTCCTTATCCTCAATCACAACTGGTTTGAGTTCCTGAGAACTGATCCTGAGACTCCTGAGAACTGATATTAAGATACTGTCCACGATATCAAGGTTTTGACTCTTTGGATTCCTTAGATTTTGAACAGTAGATTTCTAGTTAAGACGTACGTTCAAAAGCATGACAGGTGAAAAAGCGCTGGGCATATTAAAATGAAAACGTTATACCGCCATGCAGGAATGCAGGAATAATAGCATTGCCGACACTTTGAATCCTCGCAGCTTGAGTGGCCAGAGCAACCGGCATCTCCGACAAACTAGGTGAGACATCTAGGTCACGTAACCTTTTGGCGATCACAACCTGCCCGCCGGGTTGTGAGCAAACTGACCATCGTGGCAGGTGGCAGTTAAAATAAAGATTGGTCGTGAGAGGCTGCTCGGGAAAAGAAACCTGAGTTGGGCAAGCCTCACGGGTGGAAGCAACTTCCATAGGGCATTGACGCATCACTTAACCGCTGCACCACTGCGCCAGGCGTGTTTCGATACTCTCAGCGATCTATGAATGCAAAGTCGAGAATAACCAATTCCGCATATACGGGCATTAACACATGAGCGTTATCACGTCATGAGCTTAAGGTGTAACTAGACATTTTTAAAATCGCATGCCTCTCGTGAAGCAAAGCTTGTTGTGCAACCAGCTCTACAATGAGTACCATAAAGAAGGTCATACAATTGCAGTCAAGGGTGCACGTGATGTCTTTGTTACCGGTGAAGTCCAATGAATAATGTTATTGAAAAGCCAGAGCTACAATTAACATAGAAACAATGTGTGATGCGTAAACAAGACTCCGCTGTCACCTTCATCCGTCTTCTTGGAGTTGCACTGCTACCGCATATTTAATTTGTTCGTAACTATGCACCGCCGCCTGGGCGTGTGTTTAAAACTATTGCAACGTGTCGCCGAGGCTCTTGTTCACATATTGATCCTGTCCTCCACTGTGATCTTCCAGTGTTCATCCGGAATTAGATGTTTGCCGTCCGTTTCGCTTAATTAATTATTGAACGTTACAGACTCCAAGGGGCATTGCGCAAGGGAGGGTACATCATCAAAGCAAATGAAAATAAACATAAGGGCAGTTATTCATAACGTCATCACCATCATCATTAGTAACCGTTGTTTGCTTTCGAACGAAGTCGAAGAAATACTCCAGAGCAGTAATGTCAAAACGGTGTCAACGAGATCGAGATCTTAAACTAAATTTTTTTTTCTAACTCCAGGTTGAGGGCGTTGCACTCGAAGGAACGAGTAGATTATGCTTGGAATGCGCTGGAGGTTTTGCATTAAACTTTTTGCCGAGCAAAGCTTGTAGCCAAACTGGCTGTCTGAAACGCACCTTTAAGGGCATGCTATTGCTTTTCAAGCTGTGACGTCTCCGTCAGAAATGCAGTGTGGTGAGTGCGTTGATCGCGCTCGAAAGAACAGAATTTAGAAGTCAATAATATAGTCAACTAAACAAGAATTTGATATATGTCACGAAAAATACTGCCGACAGATCTGCGCTACGCCTGTACTAGCGAACTGCAGGAATGCAGGCGTTCTGTACCGCGTTTAATTTTCAGTTATGCATACAGAGCACTGTGAGAAAGCAAACCTTTATGCAGTTGTTTCGTCTCGCTTGTCTCTCGTTCCGTCGCCTGGACGGCCACGGAGGGATCAACGTTAGTTCAAGCGAAACCTTGTCCAGCCCGCGGCCATTTACTGAAGGGCGCCGCGAAGGCATAGCGGGACTCTAAGGACATTCGAAGAACTCCGTGGTTTTTCAACTCCTCCTCCTGTCCGTGCGAAGGAGACCCTTCTGTAGCTTCGCCGAGGCAGTAGCTGTGGTACGCGGCTGCTTCGTCCTGACGTATGCACAAGAGCAGGAAACCGCCCCCAAAACACCTCTTTTCGCCTCTTCGGATCACTTGTTTTTTTTTTTCATTAATCGAGGCAGCGAAATTCGTTTTATTGTGCCTCATGTAGCGTCGATACTGTGTTAATGCATCATGGCAGCATTTGCGATTCTGTGCGTTGCTTTCCTGCCCTCATCAAACCATTGCTCCATAACGCTAAGAAGGGAGCACTGGTTTTTTCATGTGGATATGCCTCCTAGAAACATGCATAGGTGTGCTGTGGCGGTTCTCAAAAGTTCTTTTTCACGCCTTTTGCTTATACATTCCTCTTGAAAACAAAGTTGTCCTTTATATCTACTGATATTTGTCTTCTATTCAAGAACCGTTATTTACGAGAAATGTCAGTAGTTGTGCCTGTTCTCAAACAGGAAATAAAATTGTTGGTCTGTATGTTACAGAGAGAGGGAAAAAAAGACCGTAATTAATCACTACCTCTGCTTGTCTCTCGGTTACTAAAACCACACACTAGTGCATGCGGTCGCCACTGCGGGCTGGTTGGTGGCACAACTTTGATTAACGGAGGTTGAAGACCGTGAGAAAAATGTCCTTCACCAGTCACTGTGAAATAGCCAGCGTGATATTAGTAAGTAATGTGAGTTGGTTATGAAAGAAGCTGTAATTTTTTTACCTTTTTTATCTGTAATTTTCTGCAAAAATTCTCGTAGACATTTGTAGCAGACAATTTGTGTTTGTTCATTGCTCCCACCTTTGCCTTTGTTTCAATGAAAATTTAAAAGAAGGAAACTGAGTTGAACCCTGCTACCAACTGTGATAGGGGTATAAGTTCCGCCCCTTACTTCTGATTACAACAATAGCAACTGTTGAGAACCATGAAAACAATGAGAACCTGCCGAGCTTTCAGAAAGACGTTACAGAGGGGAAAATATTGGTGCAAACAGAAAGACACCAGGCACTGAGGTTTATTGAAACTTTTCTTCTCTGCGCCAGTCTCTGAGTTCCTTTACCGCATATTAGTTCTTCGGACCTTTATATTACACTTCTTGGTGCAGTTATACGTGCAAGCAAAAATTTAATTTTGATCTGAACTTGCAGACGTCAGCCCGCCTTGTATTCCTGACCAGTTTGAACCAAAAGAATTGTGAAGGTGAGAACACTTGCTGCCACCTGAAAATAGAATAAAAGATATAGACTCAGCCTGGAGGTTTCCCTCGTTAAAGAGTAGGAAAGTCTGTCTTTAGTTCTTAATTTCACAACAATGAGTAAATTGCTTAAATTCCAAAGTTTAATTTCGCTGTATGCATTACATCTCTGTAGTAAACGCGGGCGCACCAGGATACACTTGGAAACAGTTTATGTATCATTTTTTCAGCCCTGACAAGTGCTTAGTAATTTGGATCACGTGTTTGGGAATATTACAGGTGCAAAAGAAACCAAAACTCTTTCTTTCGTCCTATTTATTAGTGTGACTAAGTTAAATTTGCCCTAACAAAGCGCCTTTATGTGCCGACTTGACTTCACACAAATATAGATACACACAGCTGAGAATCTGTGGACTCCATAGACGGCTGCTGTCAATTTCAGCATCCAGACTTTTCGGATTTAGCATTGCCATTACTCTTTACTGCTCATACACTTCATTCGCTCTGGCAAAGCAGCACTGCTTGTAAGCTTCCTCTGCGTAACAATCAAAGTAAGAGAGTTCACGAATAGTAACTGATGGCGCAATCTCAAAAACTAAACTCAAATATATATTTGAAGCTGAAGTGAATGTTCCAATACTGATACAACCTGGAGATGTCAAAGAATATTTGACTGTCTGAGCACTCTGAGAGCTTGGCTCCCGAATATGATGTATCGCCCACTCCGGTTGCTTGTAGTCCCACGCTCATTCAGTGCTAGGCATTTGCAACCAGAGCAAGGCTTCGATTGAAAGTGAGGAACAATACTTACGGACACAAGCAGACTTTTGTCGAGCGTGAAAAATCCGAAAGCGTTGAGGCAAAGCTGGTTGCAGTCCATTGAATCTTTAAAGAGATGTATCTTCAAGATGAAGGAAAACAGAGAGGAAAGGACAAGCAATAAGTTTAGTTATTCATCAAACCACGAGAATTACAAGGCAGTAGCTCACCTGAGCGATTACGTATGAAGGGAGGTGATATGTTGGGATTGCGTCCAACATTTCATGCATCTGAAGTGCCTGAAACAAACGCATTGAGTTACTGCAAAATATTCGTAGTAATTACGGACAAACAACATTTACCTTTGCCGCCACTAAATATTGGAATATGTTGTCACTATCATTCAAATCATGTCCGTCCTTTTTAAGCTCAAAATAGCACTCAAAGATTTCATTTTTGATAAGTGACAGGTTTCTATATTATTTGTTCTGTTTTTGCGTTGCTGCGTCAATTCGATAAGAATTATGGTTTATGGTGGTTTAACGTCCCAAAGCGACTCAGGCTATGAGGGACGCTATAGTGAAGGGCTCCGGAAATTTCAACCACCTGGGGTTCTTTCACGTGCACTGACATCGCACAGTACACGGGTTTTTTAGAATTTCGCCTCCATCGAAATTCGACCGCCGCGGCCAGGATCGAACCCGCGTCTTTCGGGTCAGCAGCCGAGCGCCATAACCAGTGAGCAACCACGGCAGCTTTACGAATTAACAATCCTGAGAGTTCTTGTAAAATTACTTAACGTGACGTTTATACTGTGTTTCTTAATTATCTTGCTTGTTGGGGATCGCGGTACAATCCACGGGCTACGGGATCCGATTTTGTATACTACTCTGTATGCGTCGCTTATACTTATCCAATAAACTTAATTTTATTTGATTTGAAAGACGTCCTTGACGACCGGCACTTTTTCTCTCGGTCATTGTTTTTGTGTCTGAATAAGATTCGCTAAGGTGATATAACTGGCATTGCATTTCGTTCTCCAATCAGAAGGAGGAGAAAAAAGCACGTTTTTTCTTTGTTCGCGAGAAGTAATGTTCGAGAAACAGCTCTTAGAAAGCTGAGTTATTATCAGGGGAAGTATATGAAATTTATTGATATTGCGTGATGCCATTGACGCATAATTACTGCCCCTCCCCTAATCGAGAGTTTAAGTGAGCATGAAGGGTTTTTATTGCACTATAAACACAAATACGCCTACGTGGCTGTAAAAAGGAGTAAGCTCTTCTATAGCACCCTCCCATTTATAAAAGGTAGTGCACTAGAGGGCAGCTTACTCGATCTTTAGTCACATATAGGCGTATATGTGTGTAGAGTACACTAGCGTAGCACATTAACCTGCCTCCTCTTTTGCCCGCCTGTTTTCCTCAAGCTGGGCGCTGCGCTCTGTTTCTCTGGCATCTTTCGCTGCCGCTAGTTGCGCCGCCTTCCGTCACTTTTCTTGTCGCAACCGTGCAGCGCGCTCATCATGTCTAGCTGCTTTTTCTTCTTGTCACGTCGAACCGATTGCCAGCTTTTCTGCGACCTAATCTTGACGCTCTCCATTCCTGGCAGCTTTATCAGCCTCATGCGCGGCCTCATAAACCTGCAGTTTTCGACTCAGTCGAGCCGTCTCTTGCTCTGGCGTACAGGACCCTTGTCCTAAAGGCGTTTCTTAGCTCTACTGTCATCTGAAATTCATTGCTTGGCTTAAGCAGTTCTGTTGCCGAATGCATTCAAATGCATAATGATACACAAACGTAGGTGCCCACGACTCCTCACCGGCCTGAAACTTACTGAGCCAAATTGAACCTTGTTTCAAGGTATGCACCTCGCGAACGCGTACAGTCTTGGTCAAAAGTCTTAAGGCCACAGTGTTCAGCTGCAACGAAATTGATGTTCCTAGAGTGCTCCGTGTAGAGGATCATTCAAAACACAAGTCAAGAAGGAAACTTTTCTACCGCAAGAAGAAACCTTCTGCTAGCATTTGAAGGTCATTCTGTCTTTAACAGCGACGTAATTGCTCTGTTATGCGGCTGAAGCGAAAAGCCTTTGGCCTTAAGACTTTTGACCAAGACTGTACACCTAGACATTAGGATCACCGCCGAGTACTGACAGAGCGAACAAATTAGAACTGGCTGCTGTCCTTGCTGATAGATGGAGCCACGGGACCTTAACTTGCCGGAGCGTGCTTTACGGAATGACGGCAAACTGCGCGGCGCTGTCGCATCGCTCAACAAGTGCCACCAGGACTACGTTTGCCCCTCTATGGCCGCAGGGCTGAACTTAAGTTCCCTCAAGCCGCGCGCTGGATTTTACAACCACGGTACCATGAAGACGCTGTTGACGCATGCGCTGCTCGGGCGGCCACGCAGTAAGCACCAGGGGACTGGAAGCTTCGCCAATGTTCGTTAATGTTCGGCTTCGTGTGTTCCTCCGTTCTGGTGCCAAGGTCACCTGCGGCGCACCCACAACGGGAGCTTCAAGCTTTATAAGCACCTGTATCACTAATGTTGCATATTCATGCTCAAGAGGCTGCTGGGGACGTAAACTAAGGACTCCAACCTCGGACTCCGGGGAGGCGCAACAGCATTTTCACAGCTGAAAAAGGTTTTCCAGACAATGAATCCCCGTCAACATTGATCATTGCTGCTGGCGATTGGAGCTATAACAGTGTCGAGTTGACTCGCTTTACTGTTCTTAAGGCCAAATCACATTTCTGATCTGCCCTGCGCCTTCTGGCCGCAACATAGCGATTCACAAGGCAAAACAGAGCCTTACCTTTTTCTGAAGGTTTGTCGACGCTAGCACGAACTTGACAAGGTCCAGAATTAAGTAAATGGCATAACAGGTTGAAAACAAATGCCTTCTCCAGGAATCGCCGGGGTGTGTAACGACGTACGCACCTGTACACAGTAGTACAAGAGAGCACGTGACTGACACGAGCATAGAGTACTGCAGTACATCGTTGAGCCTCCCAAGGATCATCCTGAGTTTCAGATACTCGAGGCGGAGTTTCTGGAGTTCAAATCCGGCCTTAGGTGAGCACAGAGAAGATTCGGATTTGGTCATCGATTGCGTAAGATCCGAAAGATGCCGCAGATACTCGGTCAAGACAGCGTACATCATTCTTGCCAATGAGTGGGCCTCATTAGATACCACGTAGACCACAAACACCGAAGCTACCGACCAAACTGAGGATACCGCTAGGGCCAAGATTTCAGGCTGTTCGACGGAGAACTCTTGGTAAATTAAGTACCTACTCGCAACGTATGCAGTGGTCGCCAATGACCGAAAAACAGCCCATAGAGTGAGCGTCAAAACCGGAAACCCTGAACGGTACTCAGGCTTGTAACGGATCGCCTCTTCATACAGAGCCATGTCATTGAGAACGGACACAAACTTCCTGCCGGAGAGGACGTACGCTGTAATACCGGCGGCGGCTTTCACACACATCGCCAGGAGCATGATGTTGAATACGATGTCAGGAAAGGCTCCTTCGTACAGCCCGCTGTAAAACTTGAAAAGCAACACGGTTGCTTCGAACGAGATGGAAATGCCGTTTAGGAGCATGCCGTACATGGAACGCCATGTCCACAAACGAGCTACAAAACGAGACCCTTCGCGCTCTCGGTTTATGGCAACCAGGGAAAGACCGGTTAGCCTACTGGCTCTTGTGGCCAAAACGAATTCCCGCTCCAAGAAACTCATGCTGTTTACGTCTAGTGTAGTACACACCGATAGAAACAGTCTTCTTGTTTTTGCAGCGGAAAATATGAAACGGTGGATGAGAACAACCACTTTGTTATAACGTAGACAAAGAACATGTAAGACATGGTAAGGCTTAGAACTTCCTCACTAAAGGACGATCTCCGATCCCTGCTTCTGTAGATATTAATATCACTGAAAATCTGTTGTGGGATACACCAATCTTAGACCAAATAGAAAACGATTCCTGAAACCAAAGCAGGAGTTAGCTTGGTATCGACGTTACTCTGCGCACGGCGTTGCTTCCTATGGACACTACTGTAACCACAACGCGAGCAGCGTGTCGTGTTTTCAGCAGTGCATGAAGTATCTCGTGCCATGAATCTTCCATAAGCGCTCATTTTCAGTCAGCACAAACTTTTTATTAGGCCAGAATCAGCATGCACGCCTCGGAACTCTTATGCGCCACGCATTCAATCAGCGCATCGTAAATATTTAGTAGTCACACTGACAATGACGGCGCACATACTAAAGTCATATTTCGATTGCCGCTTCCGGCTGCAGCATCAAAAACGCTTTGAAACTCTCAGAATGCGTGTGAGTTGCCACGCAGCAATTTTTTTCAGTTTGCTTTTCCATGCGAGGTAGGTGAGAACTGCAGGAAAAAAGGGCTCTAGCCTTGCACTCTCATGTCTCATGTTTTCAGACGCTCTCGAGTGAACAGCTAGCCCCTGTTTGAAAGGCGCCGCATCGTTCTCGTAGATTCCCCCTCACTGCCAAGAACTTGTGCGAGACAACATACTAAGGCGAAAGCCTTTCTTGACTCATGAGTGGTGTGGATGGCAGTTGTAGACAGACGCTGTCCGCAAAAGTGCCCGCTGGAACTGTCATTCATAAGAAAAGGAAAGAATAAGAAAAAGAAAAGTGGGGTCTAGGTGGGAATCAAACCCGGGCCGGCGGCGTGTGAGACGGGGACGATGCCACTACACCATGGCACTTATCTTTCTGAGCAACTGAACCAAGTCCCAGTGCAGGAGCAATGTGTTACAAGACAGACACACAGGGCTCAGCAGTGCCGCTGCATCGGTGTCAGGCAAGACCAAGGCCAAAATCAACGATAACTATTATAAACGAATCCGAAACTGCGGCGATGGATCTAATGTTTTGAGCGCGCTTGGTTGATAGCGAGGAGCAAAGGAGTCCCAAAAGCAACAAAGTTCCAAGCATGCAGGCTATTTGCGGTAGAAATTCGTCTACAGCTATTAGGTGAAGCGGCATAATGGTGGCGTCGCCTTCACGGTATCTCCGCGCCGCGGTCTACGAATTCTAAAATGGCCGCTCGCTACAAAGGGCGCAACCATCCGACCAGAATCATTATTAGCGCGACACGTGACGACACTGACGCCAGCGCAATGAGAGTAAGTGAAGCAATGAGAGGGTTGCGCTGGTTGAGGGCGTGCGCATGTGCGCGGCGATTTTAAGCGTTCGTCTGGTTCGGCTTTGCGGCGCTGACACGCAGTTCTTTCTTGTGCGGCGCGCTCCGTTTACTTCTGCCCGCACCTGTACATGAACTTTGTACAAACCATGAAGAAAATAATCCACACTTCAACGATTGAAGCTCAATAAAGCGCGTCTAGTGAATGTACAGTTCTTAAAGTATTTTCGAGATATATGCCTACGTGATTAATTATGAGCATGTTAATTGCAGACGTCACAATCAAGCGACTACCAAATTTCCTCCATGCTTGGCGTGTATTCGCAGCCCCATCATGCGGCACCCACTGAAAACCCCTCTCGAAATGTACAACGCTTGCCCAGCAGATGGCGCAGGTGGCGGACCGCGCACAGCTTTCGCATTTAAGCACGTAAGGAGACTTAAGTAAACCTGATAATTTTTTTACTGCATCACGTGACTCCAATTTTACTTTGCCTGAAATTGCTGATTGTAGTCTGGCTGCATGCGGGTGCCGAACGAGAAAGTCAGTTATAGAGTTTTATGCATCGAATTCCAATAGTAGTGACTCAAAAATGGTCGCAAGTTCGTGGTAATTTCAGCCTTAAGTAACCAACCCCTAACCCCCCCCCCCCTTCCCCCGGCCCACTACTTGCCTAAACAGCTTCGTCCTTTAAGTCTGGTTATACACAGAAACCGATTAATTACCCTAATTTTACCCAGATATAAAAGTTTTTAAGTCTGAAATACGTTAATAACAATGCAAAAATTATGGAGACCTTAAAGCCGATGCTTGGGCGAGTTGGTACGACATTTTCCGGAATAACAGCGCGAACTTGGACGAGGACTGAAGGAAGACACATAGACGGGAGCTGCGCCCGTCTATGTGTCTTCCTTCAGTCCTCGTCTAAGTTCGCGCTGTTATGCCAGAAAATTATGGAGAGGCGCGCACACGTTAACAGTATTGATTCTGATGAAAACATTCATCATTTACCATCACGCAGCCCAAGAAAAACAGGGCCATTAATATGCAAGCGTCATAGAGTTTCGATTCTGTTTTAGTGCTACCCGTCACGCCCGCTCGTCAGTCCCAAAGATGGCGAGTACTTGCCGATCCATGAATCAATAAAAAGTAACGAGAAAAAATGCAGCATGTATAAAATATTTGCATTATTTCGGGCGGGCGTGTTTTTTCAAGCGAAGGGTAAGAATACTTGAGCACAGTGCAAAAATGCAGATGTAGAATGTGGGTCATCGCAGTAAACAGATTTCTTGGTTGCCAAGGTTACCGAAAGTTCAACTCGGCAGTCGGTGGGAGCACAGGCACAGACGCCACTGCCACTCCATTCCGTCAATGCTCTGCGCCTTAGAGATACGAAGGCATCCATGTGTAACAGCAACATCTGTACTGGACAGCAACATCGGCGCAGGCGAAGCAGTGACGAAAAAAGCGGCCGACCGTGTTGGCACCGAGCGCGCGTAGTGACCTTTAGTGAACGCTTCATTTTTATCGACATTTTCATCGACACGTTGCGCATAACTTGACAAAACTTGTTTGGTCCCGCAGCGTCGGTGGCAAGTAGCGGGACCAACTGATCGAGATATCAAAATAATTCGGCATGCGGTAACATGGCGACAAAAAGAAAACAACACTAAATGCCGACATTAAAACAGCCATGCACTAATTCTACTGACGGTAGCAGTGTCAAATGTGACCATCGGTCTATTTTTATTGCTTCGCAACTGAATAAGAAGGGCTCCGTGGCCCTGGAAAAATTGTAGGCAGCTTTGACGTCAGTTGGTTATAGGCTTCCGTATGAGAGCGGCCTATAAATCTACAGGCCTTGGACCGTAAGCACTCCTGACAAACGGTAAATTAAAGCAGTTCACTGCAGCTCTTATGTTGCGCGCTGGTAAGGTAAATGAGATTAATGGTCGGGGGTCATCATGTACTGCTATTCTACGTTTCATGTCAGCAACGCTTAATATATGAGCAACGGAATTACACGCGGAAGTCCAACGGAAGTACACGCCTCTCGTAAAACAGTGGTTCTGTACTATCCGTTCTGTTCTAAAAGTTGATGATTCTTACTGCCCACTTTTGTATGCTGCTAATAAATTTTAAGTATGTTTTATATGTACTGCCTCATGAGGCTATGCTGCAGCTCGGATAACTAGGCACAAATTGGAATTATAAAATACATAGAACCATTGGGTCAAAGCATTCACGGGCCTTTAGTAATATGTGGCAACCATAAGCTAGGTTCGAACATGTTTCACTAATATGTGATTGCCAGTTCGTATCTGAATTAAACATGGCCTCTAAATATTTAAACGAGGCTGCTCGCTGTAAAAGTGCAGCCACATCAGTTTTCTCTCTGCCAGCTTCGCAGTCTTTTGCTGCATGGCACGTGTGCTCGCTGCGAGCTCTTTGTGTGTTCGTTGTAGTTGTTGTTAGTGGCTATTTATTTATTGGTAATAAAAAATACAAATAAAAATCGAAGGAAGAGATGCTGCTAGCCGCGGCATCAGCCATAGAAACCTGAAGCACCTGAGCGGCGCCTAACGGGAATAAAAAGACAGGGAGAAATAAATGGGGAAGCGATAGAAGGAAGGATAGGGTTAGGGCGGCAATATACACTATGTAGAAATACAGGGTACTGAAGTTCGCCTTGCATGCTTCTGAGCAACAGAATTCAAAGTTGTAGATCTGCATTTTACTTGCGTTTCTAATTACATCCCGCAAACGTGATGCCCGCTGCATCTGGACATGCTTTGCCGCGCACAGCTGTCACATTTTACGGCGTTGCCTGGATAAAGCATGCGAGTTTAACTACGTCGCTTTATTTCACATTACGCGGGGATATGCAATTTGCATTTGGTTGGAATAATGCGGCTTCATGCAACCAAGCTCAGGGAGACTGTCCACCCGAGCCGTACGCTGCATGTCGTTTAGATCCATCTTATATACGGTTATTCAAAGCTAATGGACTCGGGACAAATTGACCTAATTGACGAGTATAGGGGCAGGGACGTACACTTTGATACCCCTGTCAGACTCAGGCATTGCAGGCTTGCTTCAGATGGAAGGAAACGAATTTCAGGATAGCCGTGTTCTTCGTGAAGCGCGCAGTACGACGATCACCGTAATTTCTTATGGTTTCAGCATGGTTGATATAGAGTTCGATATAAATTCTCTCTGATTTGTGCCTGACTAACTTTGAGCACCTGTAATTTATTCAGCGTGCTCAGACAATGCATACGGAAAGGTTGTAACGCATTAGGACTCAGTATGGTATCATCAAAATGTTGTGGAAACCACGAAGAAGCCACACGAAAAGCACTTGGAAGTTGTATACAAAGGCCACGGCTTTTGGTGTATTCACTATATTACGCTGACTACAGTATTAAATTTACGCATGTGCAACTAATAGTGATGCGGAATGTTTCAATGGGATCCCAAGATTTCTCCTCAGATGACGGCGCTTTTGCTGCGGTGCCTGTAAACGGACAGGTGGAGGGCTTACGGCAATCTTCGTCGGCCTGCGTTTTACGCTGTACTGGGGGCCAAGAGAAAATACTACGCACAAGGTGTAACTAGAGCTCACTACCGTTGCGGCAGAATACTGGCGGATTAATTGCCAGTCTTTTTTAGCGCGGTATATTTGCTGTGGAAGGAAGTTACATACACAGAAATAATTTTGGGAGCGCCCAATAAGTGCTACAGAGGTGCACAGACAACACAATATACGTTACTACCGCTGCACACTACAAAGAAAAGTGGTAGATAGGGAGCAGATGCCGACTTTATAGGCTTGGAGACTGGGAACGCATTTCTAAAAGATAGACGTTTGGCTAATTGAGTTTAAAGCAAAACAAGGAACCATTCTGTCCTATCACTCGGGCTTTCCATGGGCTATATTGTCCGTAAAGGTAGAGTATATGCAGATGTTCACAACCGGAGCGCAGCGCTCGCATAATGCATCGCCGAGTATGGGGATTTGAATATCTTTCATGCGCCTTGCAGAACGTTCAAGAGCGCTGTGACTCTGTCAGATTTTCTTTATGTGCTACACCTGTGCAAAGTGGTCAACTACGAAGAAAATTCCACACGAACTTGCCCCAGTCATTAACCGTGTTTAAGTCTATACCGTAATAGCAGCCCAACTTTACTTGGGTGGAGTTAAATTCACACAGTCGCCAATTAAGCCATTTTTTTTTTCAAAAGAATCGGCGGTGGAAGCTTTGGGTCTGGGACGTTTCGCGACGAATGACAATCTTGACATTCTTGAATTACATTCTGAATGACACTCTTGTATTTCGAATCAGCCGTAGTTTTAGCGATTCGCTCTGCTTATGATTTTTTGGCCATCCTTGTTTGTAGCATTTTATGAATGCAGTATATTTCTGTTTGTTTCCTTCTAGTAGCAAGGCTTCTTGAGATTGTTAGGAAATGTTTATCAAGAAACTGTAGCATAACCAAAGAAGAACAAAGTTGTAGACATAACCAAAACAAGCGCTAACATCAAACAGGGTTTATTTCCAGAAATACTGAAACTTATACACCAAATCATTATTACATACAACACCTGACTAGCGCGGACAGCATCAATACCACAACAAGACGTGCTCTTTATCATACAGGCAATAAAGAGTGTGTGTTTATAGATGTGCGATCTAATATCCACATCATTTTCCGCCTGAATTAATTGTTACTTTGTTTTTGTTTCTGCTATACAGTTTCCCTCAAAAAAGTGGCTCACAGTTTTTTGCAGTCTTTCCATCCTGTTCTGAAATTTGCGTGCATGTTGTTTTACTCGGTCATTGAAACATCTACTAGTCGGGCCGTAAATACTGGCTTCCTAGTTCATTCACTGCTTTTGTATGTCAGATCAACTATCCCGAAATATATGATTCTAAGAGAAGCTTGCATAAGTTCGTGAGGTGTACAGTACCGAATAATACAAAAGAAATTAATGACGCTTGCGAGCGCTCACTTTCAGCAAAACCAGCTAGAAATTTTAAGACGTGTTTCTGGAGAAAACAGCCCTAACGGGATGTGCCCTCATTAACAGTGAATGCTTTTCTAGGAGTTGTATGCCTCGCAACGTCTATCGAGAATATCGAACACTAGCCGTTGTTATATGACATTCTTTGGACACTCGTTTCTGGGAACACATGAACGGGAACCAAAATTCACTGTCATAGCGTAGCCTTCCTGGCAAACACAGGAACCAATGCTGCAGTGAGAAACGCACGTCTTGGCCGGAGGAGGAGAGTTGCAATATGGTTCACAGCCACTATTGCAGAGCTCAAAGGTTGAATTGGCCGGACATTTGGGAGGGCACTCACTAACAGGAACACACTTCCTTTCTCCTCTAGATGCACTGAGAAAGAAAAGAGACAAAAAAATAATTAAAGTGCCTCTAGGCTTGACACAAAAATATTTTAAACTGTTCACTTCATGTACTATACCCAAGCTCCCATTCGGCTACTGTTCCTTAGCACGTTGCTCCTGCTTTAGAGAATGGTTTTTTTGTTGTGCTCTAGCGTGACATTAACCTATAAGTCCACTCTGACTTATTCCATTTAGGGTGCCTTTAACATCTCGCAAAAGGTGAACGAGATGCAAAATGTGGCTTGGGTTCAACGTGATCCGAACCTCCTGTTTGGGCCTACTGTAGGCCTGCAGTATGTTCTAAATAAAAAATAAATATACGCGCTAAAGTTTCGGTAAGAATAGTCTCTACTGTCTCAAACCAAATATCAAGGTCAAGGGTAAAGGTCAGGTACCCAATGGCCATAGCCATATGGGCACGTGGTCATACTACCATAGCTTGGGCCATACCACCACGCAGTTAAGTTCGGTTTGACTTTTGACCTTGTGAGCCATTGAAGGTCATTATCAATGTGCTGTTCCTTGTCTCAAATAACGTGAGGGCCAAATATCAAGATCAAGGGTCGACTTCAAAGGTCAAGGTCAGCTACCCAATGGACATAGTCATACGATCGCGTGATCATACTACCATAGCTTGGGCCACACCACCACGCTGTTGAGTTCGGTTTGACCTCGTGAAGAATTGATAGTCATTGTCTCATCCACATCTAAATCGGAAGTTTTCCTCCTAGAAATAGAGGTCTCACTCTAAAACAACGCATGAAAGAGTGTGTGCCATAACAACGGCTAACTGAGCTGTAAGAAGAGAGCGAGAGAACAGGGTTGAGTACGGGTGCAAGTTTTGCCTGTTATGGGGGCCATTTTTTCTCGGTCCCCAGGGTTGACCCAGCCGGCGTTCTTTTTTTGCGCACAAGAATAGGGTTACGTGTTCACTTGTATAACGTCTACCTGCGCACTGGAAAGTAGACACGTTTATCGTGCCTCGTTGCTCGGTTCATCCCTACAGTCACCGAACTGAAAGAATTGCATGAAACGCTCCTACTCACCGCACAAAACCCGGTGGACAGGAGCATCCGAAGACGCACTGCAGGGTGCAAATGACAGCATCCTCTACACCACATGTCCGAGGACATGCTGACCCGCATGTATCGTAGTCCTGGTTTGGCCGATCCTTGCATAACTGGCATTTACTCGCTTCAATGCAATGACCCCAGGCGTTGCGGACGTAGCCGGGCTTGCAAACGCATTGCCTAAGCTTGTTGAGTGTGGAGGGTTGCGTTATTTCAGGCTTGCAGAATGTGTCCTTCCGAGGTTCTCCCTTTACGGGCTGCTCCTTAGAGTGACACTTGCTGGGCTCACCTGCAAGCGCCCCTAAGAAAGTAGCACGTAGACCGTTACTGAATTTTGCCGACGTCTAGAGGCAACTTTTCAATTGATTCATAGTAAACGCAGCTAAAAATTGAAAATTCAGTGAAGAGAGTAGTATCGATAGATTTCATGCCTTATCGGAAAGACAAGTCCTAACGTGATGTGTAGTTTTAATCCTTCATCTCTCTGGACTGATTTACCAATAGATTGAGTAACACGTTACACTTGGAGAAAGGTGCTTGTCGTATCAGAATACTTTGAAGAAAGCTTGGCAAGGATGAAATCCACGATGTCCATAGATTAGGTGCAAGTTAGTTCAGTATGCAAGAGATCCTAGACACCTTTCTAAATGCCTTGCTAGAAATTATATGACTGCAGACAACTGAATTCATTACACGCTGTACTAGAGATGAATGAGAAGTTTGTCTTTGCTTGTTACTAATCGAAGATGCTTAAAAGTTAACACAGATTACCTTTTCACACAAGGCCTTCGAGTGGAAAGTGTTATGCATTCTCACAATCATCTCTTCCCCACATCTCCTTGCTTGTAATAACAAGGTTCAGAGTGTCGCAAAATATGTCATGCGCTAACGACTGAATTTTCCCATACTCTATATCGCCTCAGTACACCTCCAATTTCGTTATTGTTATAGTGGGCAATAGCTTGAAATGCAAAGTTATCTTGCGGCTTTCACATGAGTCAACTTACCAAGTGACTGGGCCCATATCACAACAATGCTGAAGATGATCCAAAGCGCTAGAGCATGAACGTACATGGCGACTTCTCGAATAAAGCATGACTATTGGGACAAACCGTCCACTTTATACCGTCACCTAGGATAATAGCCTGCATTGTATTGAAGAGAAGATGGCCGTTGATAAAAAAAGAAAAAAAGAGGTGTTGCTTTCCTTGTGGAGTTGCTGGATCTCACTTGTGTTCTAACGTAAGCCGTCAGGGAGAGTCCAAAAGAATAAGAGTAAAATTATCATCGGCAGGGGGCACAAGAGGACCATTTGGGTCTTAAACGGCCTCGTCATTCTGCGTGTCATTTTGATGTGTATGATAGAAAACGACTCGGACAATAAACAGTACACGCTGCTTGCCTTACGGCATCATTACATGAGAAACCAGAGCGGCACTGCAAATCAAATGCGAGAACGAAGACAGGCGGCCGCTCTGTCTTCTCAGCATTCCCGTCTTAGCCATCTCGAATGACCTGAACAATGGCTCTCAAGAAAATGCCGCTCCGTCTAAATTTTTTCGTTTCTTTTTTGTAAGTGTTAACGGTGTTTGCGATACCGAAGCCAGCAGCTAAAATTTACTGCGATCTTCAATTCACTGCCCTCGCTGTTGTGAAATGCAGTGGCGGAAGGCGTCAAATAATGTGTCGGCAAAAAAAAATTAGAGCACGCAAGATTAATGCCATTTTAGGGTCAGAAGGTGGCGCCGTCCGCCTAGCGTTTGCGCTAACTCACTATTTCACCTCGATTCTATATTTGTGATTGGTTCAGAGAGGTCACAGGTTGCATCGCATGGTTAGGGGATATTTTTATATTTGTTTGGAAAAGGGCTAAGCTTCTGCGCATGCTTGAAAAACTGCTGTTTCGTGCACTAATGAAAAAACGAGTTCACAGGTGGTGACCAAATAAACTGGATCCCGGCTCTATCCGGAGATATGCTCATGCTTAGCTAACAAAACACTTGCGCCCCATATCCCTCACGTCGTGAGCAGGCAAACTCATGGCTGAGACACTAGACAGAGGGGAGAAAATGCACCCCCGAAAGCTGCAAACCAACACTTACAACAACCCACGAAGACTACATGCCATAGACCCGGAGTCATTTGACTCCCAATGCAAATTCTGCGCGGAGAAGGCGGACCTTTACCATATGGTATGGGCCTGCCAACGAAATCAGGCGGTCACTGTTAATAACCAGCCAACGCAGGAGGGGTGGGAGGCAGCTCTGACCAGCTCGGACGAAACGAGTGAAAAAGCAGCCTACGGCAATGAGGTTCCGGACTGAGAGCTCGAGCCGCCGCTACAACCTCCTAAATTATTCCATTAAAATATTTTAATCATCAATAGTTGACAAACGCTGCAGTATTTTGTATTTTTGTGTGGGATTACGTGAGCAATTAGCAAAGGAAAGTTTGCGCCATAGCCGCACACCCCAACAGT
Source organism: Amblyomma mixtum (assembly GCF_055824585.1). Lineage (NCBI taxonomy): Eukaryota > Metazoa > Arthropoda > Arachnida > Ixodida > Ixodidae > Amblyomma > Amblyomma mixtum. The sequence continues at coordinate 93,041,911 of NC_143020.1, forward strand.
AAAAACACGGCTTTGAAAAAAAAAAAAAACGCGCTGCTTATTAAGTGAAACCTGTTGCTGTGTCACACAGCTCAATTCATCATAGGGCTGTGTTGGAGTGGCGGAGAAAAAGAAATAGTCTTTTAGGGTGTATAACATGTTTTCTGTTTCTTAAGCGCTTTCGGCGCGTCAGAAGCAGCACTGGGACTTTTACGGGATTATGTGATGTATATGTCGCAGTCGGCAAGAATATTTACGCGGTGTTTCATGGTCTACGAACCTTACGAACACTATTACCAAGTTCTGGAGTTAATTTCCAACGGAGTCCAAACATGGCTACTTCGCAGAATTTTTTCAGCTTATCAGGCTGCGAAGAGCAAAATTTTTGAATCAGAGGAATGATTTTATTTGGAGATGTTTTTATTCACATGCATTTCTTTCATAGTTCCACGTCTGTAGTGGCTAGTTTCGCTCTTAAATGTTGTACTGCGCCTCCGGGCGGTGTCCAGAACTTAACATGATTTCTCTAGTAGGCAGCTGAGAAAAAATAAATAAAAAATGCCCTGCCCTCACGCGTTTTCGGTGATCACGAGAGCCGCGTGCTTGCTTTTGCAATACACTTCCTTCGGTGCCAACCGGGAGAAATTAAGGCGTACATCTTCCTGGAAAAAAGCTGGAAAATATAGCCCGCTCTAAAAGAACCTTCAGCCGGGCGAAAATTTTTCTCCTCACCGCGTTCTACAGGTTGTTTTCAACATCTAGTGAAATGTTACAAAAAAAGCTACGAAAAAACGGCAACCACAGTTACGGCATTTGTTATACATTCAAATATTTAGCTGCAAGGACTGGATTGCAGGATGGATAGCTGGAACGATTAAGAACTTCTGGTCTGTGGAGCCCGTCTGTGTGTGTGTTAACAGTCGATGGTACCCATAAAAGATGGCGTACTCACGCAACCTGGTAGGTAGCGATTAAATAATTACTGGTCGCGCTAGGTTGCTCCGGACAACCAGGTTCGCACAAGTCCCACAGGGCACTGGCGCACTGCTTAACCGCGGCATCAGTGCGCCAGGATTGGTATGAGGACTCCCGGGGATCTATGAATGTTGAGTCCCAGTACAGTACACTACATTACAGTACAGTAAAGTCCCAGTAGGAGGCGCCAGTACCGTCACTGACTATGCAACCTCATTCTGTATAAATCTGACCATCTTTTATTATCTTTTTTATTCCAATAAAGTGATGATGATTTTGAAGTAGAGAAAGACCAATCTTGCATATATGGGCATTAACCCATTAGCTATCACGTCATAGTGTTAACGGGGGTCGTGGGCCGCGGTATTATGGCGACGGCGTTTACTAAGTTCGCGTGCAAATCGCAAGGGCTGCGGCAGCGTTGCGGCGGCTACGTCCAGCCTTTGTCAAAAGTAACCAGGCTGCATGGTTTGCTTCTAGCTTGTATAGTGGAGCCCTTGTGGCTTTCCTAAACATCAAAAGTTGTTGGAAGGTAAGGAGACCCCCAGTCCTTACCTTTAACGACCATTTAAGCTTCAGGGAAGCTGTAAGGCCTCCAATGTACGAGCTAGAAGCAAACCATGCAGCCTGGACTTTTGACAAAGGCTGTACGTATAGCCATACAGTGGTAGAATTGCCAGTTGCGTGACGTCGGGCCAAATAACATCGCAACTCGCGGGGACTGCGTTTACAAAGTGATGGCTTGGTTTGGTTTATGCAGGTTTAACGTCCCAATGCGACTCAGGCTATGAGGGACGCCGTAGTGAAGGGCTCCGGAAATTTCGACCACCTGGGGTTCTTCGCTCGAAATTCGACCGCTGCGGCTGGGATCGAGCCCGCGTCTTTCGGGTCAGCAGCCGAGCACCATAACCACTCACCCACCACGGCGACTCGTTTGCAAAGTAAACGGGTGGGCGTACACCTTCTCAAACGCAAGATGTCTGAGGTCTGTCGGCTGCCTTTTTTTATTTCCCATTTGTAAGGAAAACAACAGTAGGAATCCCACCGGTGTGATCAAGAGTGGCGGTACGTCCCCTCAAGTCTGTCTGTGTGCTCGTCTGAAAAAAGCAGCAAAGAATTTAAAAATTGGTTTCAATTGAAGGAAGTCAGTATCTTTGATTTGTACGCCACACAAGTGGCTGTTGAGCGTGAGTTACATCAGTTAAAGAAAAAAATTAACAAAGCGCAGAAGTGATTGGCTCAGTGGCGCAATTATCTTGTTTTTCTGATTTAGGTTTGTTTCCGGAGGTGTATTTGCTGTAGTACTGAAGGATCCTTTAATGTCTTGTCTTATAGATGCGCTGTTAACGACGCCTTCCTTTGACCATAACGTGGTAGCCTATCATGTAAATAACAATGGGAGAATTATGCAGGACTCGTTAGAAAGCAAAGTTTGAAAGGGTTAAAGATAGGGTTATTTCCGAAATGTCAAAATCTTATATAACAGAAGCGAAGCACCCAATGAACCTTTGAGGACCAAAGCGAAAACGCCGAAGGGAAAACGGGCTGTTTTGAAACATCATTTTAAAAGAAAATAAAAAAAACCAACTTATGTGTGCATAATTTCCTTTTTTTATTTTTGTGATCAATATATACTTATCTAGGAGGGAGGCAACCCTATGATGATTGCCCGCAGGTGACCTCAACGTGCAGTCTTATTACTCGTGATGCGAGACGCGCTAATAAGGTAGGACCTCTAATAAGAAGCTACCCACCTAATCGCTTCAGAGATACATACGCAGCTAGAGTTTGTTCTTAAGACGAATGAATTTGAAAAAGGGCTCTGTGACGTTAAAGTTTGGAAGGAAAGTTAAGACGGTGCACCCATGCTGGCCGGAGAGCTTTTTTTTCTCTTCTTCTACAGCTCCTTCTTATTCTTTTCTAATTTCACTACCCTCACTTGGGCGCACGAATTCGATGTAAATGCGAGTGACGAAAAAAAAAAAGGAAATTCCACCCGATCAGGTGACTCTTTACACGGCGTTCGGGCCAGCAGCCGACCACAATAACCACTGAGCCATCGCGGTGGCGTTAAGAGCGCGAAGAGAAAAGTGACATTTTATTGTCTGATCCGAGAAAAGATGATCACGAGAAGAGTAAAGGAACCGGCAAAAAGAGGTAAAATACTTTGAAGATGTTGTCATTTCTGCCAGAAGATGAGATATTCAAATGCCTGCTTTGGGAAAAGACCTCTGAGTTCTCCGTCGTTCAGTCATGTTTTACAATGACCAAATTTTCGCTTGGTTGCACTTCAAACTAAACGTCGTTTGACGACAATACATAGCACGCAGCTTTCTTTAGCACTTACTCGATTTCTGCATTAAATCCTCGTACGATCCGAGTTCCATAGAACTGCATCATGTTGAATTTGTCCGGTGCATGTGTAACACATGTTTCGCAGCCCCAAGAGAATGCGACACAGCTTGTAATTCTGTTCTTTTTCTATTTTTGCACGATGTCAGACACGGGCGGTAAATTATATTGCGAAAGTCTGTGCAGTATGCGCTACCTATAAAGGAATTCCTGGATGAAAGTAAATTTTCTACAAAACTTGCAATGAACGGCACAGCTGTTGTATAGAATGGCTGATGCCATATAGAATGACTTAGTACAATTTTGTAATAAAAAAACGGACCTTAATTGTTTGATATGACAAGCGCACAAAGTTATTCGCCTTGTAATATATGTGACCAGAGGAATTTCACCGTGTTCTATTCGGTCGCAGTCCACTTTTTCGATGCGGCAGTTGCTGTACCCCGGCAATGGCCTGTATCACTTTCACCATTTATGTGTTTTTTAAAGCTGCGCTTGCTTGGGCAGAACTTTCCCAGTACTGTCACTAAATAAACAAGTAGAAGTATTAAATTCTGGAAAAAGAATAATAAAACTAAGCTTCAGAGTTGTGTGCACTCTATTTAATAAAGCACTTTAATTAATAAAGACTAAAGACGAGAACGTAACGCATCCACTAACGCGGCAGCTGTATGTCGGGGCGATGACAAAGGGAGATATCTTGAAAAGCAATCAAATATGCTTTAGTTTTTCACCGACGAGTGAAAAATAGAGCTGAGGTTAGAACGTCATCATCATCAGCCTAACTAAACCCTCTATAGGGCAAAGACCTCTTCCATATCGTTTCAATTAACTCTGTCCCGTACCAGTTGCGGCCACCCTATTTCCGCAAACTTCTTAATCTCATCTGCCAACCTAACTTTTTGCCACCCCCAGGCTTGTTTGCTCTTGGAATTTATTCCGTTACCCTTAACGACCATCAGTTTCCAGTCGCTGCGGTGGCTCAATGGCTATGGTGCTCGGCTACTGACCCGAAAGACGCGGGTTCGATCCCCGCCGCAGCCGTCGAATTTCAATGGAGGCGAAATTCTAGAGGCCCGTGTGCTGTGCGATGTCAGTGCACGTTAAAGAACCCGAGGTGGTCGAAATTTCCGGAGCCCTCCACTGCGGCGTCCCTCATAGCCTGGGTTGCTTTAGGACGTTAACCCCAATAAACCAATAAACCGACAAATGTCCGCTTTGATCCTCGCCAAGAACGGCTATTACCGTAAAAGCCAGCAGTTTGAGCAGCAAGAGAATACAGATGGATGACCTTTATGATAGTGTTTTACTGTCATTCTTGTCAATATGCAGCTATTGAACACACTTTCCTTCAAAGTAACCAGACACTTTACGGCAGTAGCAAGTGTGCAGTGGCTTTAGGACAGTTTTTATTCCAATGACCTTCCACGTAATCCAGTTTAGAGTGTTATATATAACTTATTCGGCTTGCTAGTTGGTTCACAACGGTTGATCAGTTATTTCTAAGTACCTTTTTCATTTGATATACATTTCTTTATAACTGTTAGGAAAATCGGACTAAATTCAAGCTTTTGAGAGACTTCAATCCGTTTGTCTGTATTTAGGGTTGCTCACTTCTTTTCCTAGGGGATGTGAATGCATGATGCAGAGTTTTTCATATGATGGGTTTTAGTCATTTTTATTATCGCACTAATAAATGTCACGTACGCTAAGTAATCATATTACCGCTAATGTCATTGTGTTTGTACATTTTCAAACTAGTCTTGTTGCATATCGATTTAAAGGCTTTGCATGTGTTTGCTGCATAATCTTTAGTAACACGTGGTACAAGTTATACACAGTCATATGACGAAATGTAAAGCCATGCTAAACAGTACAGGCAGGAGACAACACTGAACAATGCGGAGGGAAGCATTTTAAGGGATGAGAAAATACATCAACTTAGGGCAGCAAGTGACCGCAGCAACTTGGGTGCACAGATGAGATTAAGAACCTTGCAGGGATCAGGCTTCGCAGCGGGCACACGGCATGGTTGAATGGAGGGATATGGGAAAGGCCTTTGTCATTCAGTGGACGTAGTTAAGGTGACGATGATGGTGAGTACAAGTTAAAAACGTATCCACCATGTTGCATCCATTATAAAGCACACGACACCGTGGAAAGATTTTAAACCCTGTGTTCAAGATTGAGTTTTGGCTGAAATATGGGAAACATTTGACACCCAGAGCAGTGTCTAGGACATTTTTGAGCAGAAGCGCTATCTTTCACTCCAGTTTAATTATGTTACATGCGACGCAGCACACGACTTAGTATGTGACATCCCATATTTTGTGAGAATATTTCCTCAATAACAGAACGCGCTATCACATGGCACAAAGGTCACGCCATTGCCTAACGTGTTGCCCATCGAAAGAAACATCACTGACAAGGAGCTCCCTTTTAGTCCTGCGCCTGACCCCAGTAGGAATAAGCAGTGGTAAATTTTAGCTGCCTGAACTAGCAGGTGATTTGAAGCGACGTACGTCAAGCAAAATCACCCAAGCATTTTAGTTTATACAGGTACTCATTTTTCCAACGACGACATCTGAATGGAACGCGCGACCTAGTACTTCGCTGTCTTTTACCGCCACCTGATTTAAGTGCTGTCAGCTTTTTCCTGCAGTCGCAATGAGTTTACCGTTTGAATTATTGTAATATGTGTTATTGTATTATTCTGTGTCTATTACACTATATTAATTGCCTTTTCACCCCCCTTCTTGAACACGAACATACATGTTCATGTTATTTCGTATATAGGAGCATATAAAATAAATACAATTACGAAATATGGAAACATTCATTCCATAATTTATTTCTCTCTACCTACAACCAATAGCTTCAAGCTGAGTTTAACCTTTCCGTGAGCAGCTGTGGGCTCTAGCTGCTAGAAATATAATGTCCTGCCTATAATTAAACGTAGTGTAACAGAAACCTTATCTCAGTCGCCTGCGGTTGACTTCAACTTGGAAAAGAATGAGGCCTTCCCTTGAGCTTAAAAAAAGGCGTCCTTAACAGATGAGAAATGCGGCCGGCTTCTACAAAACAAGCGGAAAACAAGGGTTTGCGTCCGTTATTATCTGATAAGGGCGCATCGTACGCAACATTGAAAAGTTTGTGCCTTTGTTCGTGCGCAGACAGAAACTTTTATATTTTTATGTGCTTATGTTTGTAGCGAAGCCCTAATCTGTGTGACAAAACAAATGAATTGTTCTGAGCGCATTTTATACTGCAGTAGTCCGGCCCATGCTATTGCCGCAGCCAGTTTTAGATAATGCAGTTATCATTTACGGTGACATCTGCTTTCCGAGGAAAGGAGTGCGTTGTTTCACGTCCAGTTCGTGACAGTCAGGAGGCGGTCGCCGACCTTTGCGCAGCAAATTGCACGCATGACAGCCTGTCATAGTGCGATGGAGGGTCTCTCTCTGTTCGACTCGCTAGTGCGCTTTTTATTTATACCCGTGATAGAAGTATTGTGACCTTCTGCGAGCTGAGAGAAAACAGTACGAGAATGAAAGTGAGAAAAACGAAGAAAATAAGCGAGGAAAAAGGTGGGATAAAAGGAAGGAAAGAAGAACAACACGAAGGCAGGAAGGAAAGGAAACTAAAGATGGAAGGAAAGAAAGATGGAACGAAGGAAAGTAGGAAAACAAAAAAAGGAAGGAACGAAAAGAAGAAAACAAAACAAGGAAGGAAGGAAATAAAAAGGAAATACGGAAGGGAAGAATGAATGGCAGGAAAGAAAGAAACGAAATCAAATGAAATAAAGGAAAGGAAGCTGGGCGTTGCAGAGAAGCCTGAGAGCAGTTATCGTTTTAATCGCTGATTACGTCACCATTTAACAAGATAGCCCAAAAAATGCTTCGCATGCATTAACTGCTGGTTTCACATAATCCAGTCTTTTAAGCTCATCGTACTCTAAAGCCGCTTCAGTTTCTTTTTGAGAAGCCATCAAGGAAAACAAGAAAAGGAGCACTGCGTCGCGGTAACTGAGGTTTGATGAATAAGAAATGATGTCTCTATTCACTACATGATATGCTCTAAACCGCAGTTTAAATTTTATATACAAGAGTGGAAATTACGCTCGAGGAAGCAGAGCATATTCTAAACATTCTGAGTCTTAGTTTCCCGAAAAGGAGGCCGAAAGTTACTATATACTGTGTGGTTCCGCAAACACTTTCAGAAAATTTGAAACAAAGGGCGATAAAAAAAACAAAAATCTTTTCAATAAGAAGCTTTTATCTTGAGGAAACTTGGTAATTAGCTAGCCAATGAAAAAAATTAACTAAATGAACATTTTAAATTCCACACAGTGGCTCCGGCTGATATGAATTGGGAGTTCATTGATGCGGAGGAGTTGACGTCATATTTCTTAGAACGAAGGAAAAGTACTTTGAAGTCATGCTACTCGAGAAAATGCGGCACCTTTTCGGCAGAGGTACAGAACTTTAAAAAATGCCATTTACTTTACTGTAGAAATTTATAAGACGTTATCTTTACCACGGCAACGAGCATCTCAGTAGCTTTAACCCCCAGGTTATCCTTGTTTAAAGGTAAATGAGAAAAAAAGGGGTTTTAGCTAGCTATTAAGTTTTCTGTTCAAAGCTTGAAAGCATGTTCCTGAAAGAAAATTTTGTCTTTGTCGACCGCCATATTTTCGGAAAATTTTGAAAGTGTGAGCTGTAACATCGGATACAACTCCTCAGAATTCAGTGAAGACATTTGTCAAAGCTTGTGCACGCGGAACTGGAAAAATATTTTGTACCTTCCACAATCAATTATTTTAATTTCACTCGGAACTGAAAAATAACCAGAAAAATTTTCATGCATTCACATTCTCCTCTTACTTGAGTTTAACTGTGCGCCCCAACACAACAAAAATTCTTTTGATGAAAAAAAAAAATCTGTTATACACGTTGTCTATTCATGGACCATTTTGTCCTGTAATCCCTGCAACATGCAGGTGCGCGGTGTCCGTCAATCTCTGAGGTCACAACGGTCACAAGTTGAGCCGCGTATCTTCTGCTCCGCCATGCAGGTTATTGAGACGTCAACTGTCGGTCTGGGGACAGCCAGGGTTATGTTGCATACATTTGCCAAGTTCAAAAGGCTAACTAAAGCAAAAGGCTAAAAGTATGGTTGGTTTTGCTTTTATGGGGTTTAACATCCCAAAGCTGCCACGCGGTTTAACGTCCTGACGGCACGTGTACGAGTGAGAATTCTTCCACGCCGCGCCGGATTTCCAAGTGGGCGCCGTTTTTTCTTACACCTGCGCATAAAGAGCGAAGAACTTGTGCTAGGAGACGCTTCAGAAGCGCTGAAAAGCTTGTGCCAAGTTTACTTCTTAATAAATTTCACTCAATTTGGTACGCATCAAATACATGTTAGTTAGCCCAGATGATGTGCCATTAAGCTACAACTGCACAGGTTTTAGAAATCGACGAGCTTAAAGGGGAGAATGTGTGAAACTTGCAGGTAAACCATGCGGAGTCCTTTCGAACCAGCATTTGAAATGGTGACGTAATCGCCGATTGAAATGGCTACAGCCTCTAAGCTTCTCTGCAGCGCACAGGAGTAAGAGGGGGGGGGGGGGGGGGGGCGTGATGGCGTCACCGAAGGCACCGGGACATTACTAACACATACCCGTTCGGTATGTGCCAACGCCACAGAAGGTAAAACCTGGCGAGCGTTATTCTGCCACATTTATTTAGTTACGGCAGATTGCGGTTGAGGGCAGCGGACATTATAAATCTTAGCTTTCGTGACGTCCCTTCCCCCGCACTCCTCTGGTGCTTCGAAGCAAACCCTGAAATTGAATCGTCGATTACGTCAGTATTTTAATTGGTAGCGCAAAAACAGTTGGCATGCTTTACCTAGAGACTGCATATATTTGATTCCTTGAATATCGCGGAATTCTCAATAAGTGGTGATGTTGCCCTTTAAGATAAGAAGTGACAGCTCATCTAGAATTTAGGAGTCTCAGTAGAAGAGTCGACTCATTTAACTTTTTTTTTCTATCTCGAGGGAAATTATTAATATAATCGCTTCCCCGAGGAGATAGTGTCTGTGCACTCTAACAGACTCTTTCCTCTCCAATATTGACACATCTGCTAGATCGTAGTTTCTCCTTTTATGCTAATTGAAATATTGTTATGTACTATTTATAGCCCCTGTTCGGCTCTGTTTTGTGAATATATGATATTCTAATACTTTCTCCTGTAATGACATCTTATTGCAGTGCAGGTATTGTTGCACATGATCCGAAAAATTGCGCTTTAACCGGTTGTAAAGCAACATAAACTTTAAGAATGAAAATCACGGCATAATGCCAGCTGTCACCTCGGTACGAAAAGGAATTCTCTGTATCTGCAGGACGAACGCAAGGCACCCCAAAAGAACAGAAGAGAGTCATTTCGCACTTTTGTCAACATACGGCGAAGAACGTGGCGAAAAGCTACGGCGTGCCGGTAGTTTTTACCGCCCCATGCAAGTTGGCCTCATTGTGCCCTCAGGTCATGTCCGGAGGGAAGAGGAAAGCGGACTGCGAGAAGCGTCATGCCACTCGATTTGTCAGGTGCCAGACGGGTGTCGTATACCAGATTCCCCTCACCTGTGGCAGGGTATACATCGGCCAGACAGGCCGATGTCTGAATGAGCGCTTAAGAGAGCACCAGCTTTCCATGAAATCAGGAACAGGGTCGAATTTACCCCTGCATTGTGGCGCATGCCCGGATGCTACGCGCAATAACCCTTGCCTGCCTTTGCTGACAGATACAAAAGTTTTGAGGAGGAGCCGTGACCAGGTGGCGCGTGAGTTGGCGGAGGCGTTCTGTATCAAACAGAAGGATAAAGATTGCGTAAGTGACCCGTCTATCAAACTGTATCAGAATGAAGAAAGGTTTTTGGTTTCCACATGTGTGTGATGTGACAGTTTGAAACTATAAAAGGAGTATCGTGTTTTCAAATAAAGTTAGTCGCGAGTCTGCGCTTGTTGTGTTATCTTCTTGTCCTTGTCTTTTTGTGCGCAGTACCCCCCTTGTATTCACCCGTATAAACAAGCTCTGTACCATGTTGCTTGAAACCTACTTGTCGATTGTGTTTGCTGGCGGCCCTAAGTGAACCTGAGATTTGTTTGTTTGTTTACGCTGATTAATGTTCACATTTCCTCCTCTGTTATTGCATGCTGTCCCAAGGCTGTCATGGTTTACGCATGCACCTGTTAGGAGCTGTGCTTTGTCCCGTGTGGTTTGGATGATTTTGCACAGTGCGAATGGCCTGCAACTCTGAAAGGTGGGGTTTTGGGCAAATTGGTGATCGATGAGTACAAGCAGGGCAAAAACAAGCACACAGGCGGTACTACGACAATGATGGAGCAGTCTGTTTCACCTATGACCACCTTCCCTTCCGTTCTTTGAACCGCTTTTCGCCGTCAATTTTTTGTTCCAGCGCTGTGTGTTCTTCTCGTGGGTGAATGCGTCTGGAGGATGAAGTGATGAGTGGATGTGTTATGGGCAGCATCTTGAGGACGGTGAGGGTGGGTGATGGTGTTGGGTGAGCTTCTGCAGGGAGACGACGCGCTTATTGGTGGCTAGTGGCAGCATTTTGTGCTTTTTTGTTGGATTTAACTTCCCGAAGCGACTCAGGCTATGAGGGGCGCCGTATTGCAGGGCTCCGAAAATTTCGACCACCTGGGATTTGTTAACGTGCCCTGACATCGCACAGTACACGGGCAATACTTTTATTTGAGCTACAACCAGGACATGTTTACGCAAAAAGCGTACTGGCACTAAAAGTCCTATCTTGTGTGTGTTGTCTCCGTCTTTAGCGCCAGTACGCTTTTTGCGTAAACAGGTCCTGCTACAACCCACTAGCGCCTCCGTCTTTAGCGCCAGTACGCTTTTTGCGGAAACATGTCATAGTACACGGGCCTCTAGAATTTCGCCTCCGGCGATATTTCGACGGCGAAAGAGGGCGTAGGGCGGTGTTAGATAGGTAGTGGGTGGAGGCTTGAGGAGGCTGGGGGTGGTTTGCTTGATGGTAGGCGGGGGATTCTTGAGAGAATGAGAGGAGGGCAAATATAGGTGGGTAGCAAACTGAAATCTCCGAGAGGATAGCGGCGGGACCCCAAAACTGACGCAGTGATTTTGCCATATTGAGGGTAAAAATGCTAGTGGTTTAAACGGGAGGTCATGACAGAAGGTATACGAACACAGAAACACGTGTGCTGTCATTGGAACGCGTGTGCTGCCACTGACACGCGTGTGCTGTGATTGACACGCGCGTTTCAGTCCATTCAACCTCTGTTTCATTTAGCCTGCTGCATCGTGAATTCCCCGATAACAAATGAGTAATTACGAATTTCATAACAGAAATCTAGATTGACACTCGATTTGGCGTCAGATGTCTGCAAAAGTAATGAGGTTTGGGCGGCCACTGACACTGAGCAATAAATCACAATATAAAGAGGTGAAAGTCTTGTAACATAGGTCGCACTTAATAGGGAGTCGTACAGGGATAAAGAAGTCTGCACGAAAAGCGACGTACGCCGAACCATAGTTGATTCTGCACATAGAAAGTCAGGTAGAATGTATGTGCTTGTGACCTGCCGGCTCGGAGCCGCCTGTCTTTGTATTGCCCTCCTTATCCAAACCGCGTCGGCGCTTGGAGAACACAAGCTTCACCGGGACCCTGTCAATGCTTTCAAGGTGAGAGGCTATTAGTGGTCGCTGTTTATGAACTCCGCCTAGTCCAGACGAATTCCAGGTAAAGCTTCTTAGTTTAACGCAAAGAGTTCGCAGTCCAGTTTTCGTGGCTTGTACCGGGCGGAGGAAATATTAGCGACGCCACCGTCGTCGTCATCTCCAGCCTAGCTGCATTCTCTGAAGAACAATAGAATCTTCCTGTATCTCAAATTAGCTTTGTCCTGCACTATCTGCGGCCATATTACTCCAGCAACTTGTCTTATCTCTACCCCTCTCTCGTTAGCTGCATTTATTGAAGGCCAATGGGATTGCCGTGTATCTCAAATGAGCCTTGTCCTTCACTATCTGCGGCCATACTATTTAAGCCAGTTTCTTTATCTCTTCCCCTTTCGCGATGACTCCAGACAGCCCGCGCTGTTTTACTTACCTCTGAATGCACTACATTATTCTAAGACCATCGCTTATCTGCTGCCGGGATTACATGCTACTTCCGCGTTATTTTTCACTCCCGGATATAATATAGTATGTAATTAACTCGTATTTGCTCCCTATCAAAGGCTGGTGACTACCAGCTTATAAAAGTTTGCGATTTCACCTTATTTTCCTTAGGCCAATGCGCTGTCTTCGTTTTAAATTCAAGGCCCCCTGTTTGGCTTCTCAGGCACATGCTTTGCGTTTGCTCAATGTTCGCCTTCTTTGAGGTGAAATGCGGAAAAAATATGCGTGTGAATCTATGTCGTCCAGCCAAATAAGCAAGTTAGTCAAGATACTCTTTGACCAAGCCACGATTTAGCAATCGCAATTAAATCACCATCCTTAATTTTTTTTTTAAAGTACGGAGTATATGAAAAATTTCCAATAAACTGAGCCTCTAGCACCTTTCTTAAAAGAACGATATGCAGCAGTCTGTTAAGCCCATGATAGCCTTAGTCACTAATGAGCCGTAATACACAACATACCTAATTGTTTCGCTGTTGTTTCCCTCTCTTTTCCAAGAACTTGTTTGACATCTTCCCTCAAGCTGTGGCGGTGTACGCTTCAAGCCACGATCCGAGCCTGGAGTGTGTGACAGCCAACCGTTCGCTGTACCAACCAAACAAGCGAGTCGTCTACACCTGGAACCTGAATGGTGCCGGTGAATCGGAAAAGTAGGGCCTGGCAATTGACGCTGAACATATCAAAACAGTCATTAAGGTTTTTGTGACGGTCGCAAAAGTAGGACCTGGAATGGACGCATGTACTATCGATTACAAAAGTTGTATACTCCACGCGGCGGGAGCCGGAGCAACAGAAAACTGCGGCATTTTGGCGAGCTATAGCACAAAACATTGGAACGAGCCAAACGACATGCCTGCCGATAATAAAGGTCACGCATTGGCTGTCTCGATCCCAGATGCCGCCTGTAGATGGCGTTGCAATGCAGTTTTTCGTTGCTCCGGCTACCGCCGCGTGGAGTATACGACTTTTGTCCCCGAAAGCACATGTGACAACAGCCATTAAGATTTTTTTCGATTCTACGCTTAAATACGAGCAGTTCATCTGTCGATATTGGAGAATCCCGACCAAGGTGGAGTGTAATTTGTACAAGGCAGATATATAATCTATTATAAAATCGCACTATACATTATTACTCAGTCGAAGTTTATTTGTACCTTAGATGTATATGGGATGGTGTTGAAATGTATGCCCTTTCAGATATTTACTCAGAAGAGGTTTCTGTATAGCTTCTTTTTCTGGCATCTTCTTCTTCATAACATATATGTTAATAGACAGAGAAATCACAGCATGAACTATTACGAACTATTCGAGCACTACTATACGGATGCAAAGAAAGAATATAGGACTGCATCGGATCTTCTGTGAATAAAAAGACAAATAAGAATAAATTTTCAAGGAGTCAAGCAAGCTGTGTAACCTCTTTATAGTCGTAAGGTAGGACGTCGCTATCAACTTAGTGGTCTGAGAGCGATTTATATATGCTAAGAAGCTGCCATGCTGAGTGATAGTTGCGTTTAATTTACTCACAGTATACGCGGTCGCATCCCATGGAAGCATGATGGTTAGAGCGTTTAAAAAATGGTTGCATGTGGGGTTTGCCGACATAGAGCTGCACATGGGCAAAGGCGGACGTGTAGTGGAGAACTCCGGATTAATTTTCTGCCAACGGGGTTCTTTAACGTGGACTAGAATCCACAAGCATGCGGGCGATTTTGTCTTTTGCATTCATAGAAACCTCGCCTTGTCGGCCGGAATTAAAGCCCGCGGCACTATGTCAGCGCTCGAACGCTATTGTCACTAAGCCACTAAAGTACATGCATAAAAATGCGAGAGACTGTGGTTTTGCTTGCAAAATTTGTTTTCTATGCTAAGAAGGTATAGGGAAGAAGAGATAGGGAGCTGAAGTGCAAACTGTTGAAACATCATTGCTGGCGCTAACCGAAACGTCGACAGTTTCAAGCTGTGGCGAAGCAATATTTCTAACTTTTCTTGCGTGGGTTAATAAGCATGGTATGTTTTTTCCCTACTTCTGAAATGAGAACTGATGAGATGTAAAGAAAACCAAAAACTCTGGCAAGGTTTCAGGCTCGGTGTGTGCATTTCTGAATATTTGACCGAAACGTTTGCGTTTTGAACCTCCAACACATGAAGATTTTCGAGTCGGCAAATCTTGGCAAACCTTTCCTGCTTTATGTGATGGTTGAGCGCAGTAGCAATGCACATTATCGGGATAATCATACTATATCAAATCTGCTGCTGCTTTGCCTTGCTTTGCAGGCCCCAGCATGTACTCGAATATCTCCCGGGACTAAGTGAAGACACGGTAATCGGCATCGCAAACCGCGGTAAATGTCATGCGTATATCCTTTTATCTCTTCTAAGGCCTCTACATGCAAAACAATCAACACAAGGGCAAGTATAAGTGTGACATGCATGCAGAAGGTTGAGTCTCACGAACATCCAGTTGTATTTAAAGGCTCGCTGACGAACCAAGCTTTTTACAAACATTATTCAGAACTAATTAAATACTGATAACGTCACGCTATTCTGCGCAATCCGCTAAACTCGAGGAGAGCAATCGTAAAAGTTCGTGTTTGTTTTGAGACATATCTTTTCGGTCCCCTGCCTACGGACAGTTTCGCTTGTGTTTCTGGGGATGTTTCATATAAGCCACTCGCTTTAATAAACATTAATGCCGACTATCCTGGTTGATCTCAAAATAAGGAATATACGTGTGTGTACTTACGCCCCCTGTCCGAAGTGTACAGCCCAGGGTGTTTGCCTGCTAGGCTTTCAGCGTGCCTGGTTATGCACACTCGGCAACCGTAATTTCTTGAACGATAAATGGCTTTGCGTCCTCGGTCGTGCAAAGCTTTGGATTGCTAGATGTGCATGGGAGCCCCGCTAAACAGCTTAGAAACGAACCCGTTGGGCTGTATACTTTTGACGGGGTCTGTACACGCCTAGAGAAATAAAATGTTGTCGGTTCTCATCCCCAAGTAGCCGTTACTTTTATTTACCAGTTACCATACAAACAGCAGATAAATTGCTAAGAGTAAGACTGGCTGTGAGCCGCTTGGGACTCATGGCGTGGCCCAAATAAAGCTCCGTAGGAGTACAGAGCAACGACAGCTGTGTCGGGAAAAGCGTTTACGTTTTTTGCACCGCGGGTAAAATGAGAAGTCTGTTCGCTTCATTTCAGCCGTTGAAAAGAGAACAAAAAAACCTTTGCAGCCAATCCACCGACAAGAACACATCCAGGATTGCTAGACATGTATCAGTTTTAATTGTGAGACAACTGTGGTACATTGTAAGGTACTGTTACGAAAATGTTGAAGTTAATGATAAATTCTTGCGATGCGTAGCAAAATGTTTGTTTTAAACCATGTCCATCGCTCAAATCACGCTCGCATAGGAGAAAAAAAAGGGGGACATTTTTGACGGTGGTGAAAATGTTAATAGCGAAAAATTCAAGCCTGCCGAGGGGATATTTCCGGATATATTGACTGCTATACTGAAGCTTGAAGATATATGAAAAAATCTCATTCATATACTATTTCCCCGTTGAAAAATTTGTTTCTCAAGAATTTCCGGGTATGAAAACTTCGGGTCTCAGATTAGGCACTCTACTATGTTTTTAACAGCGTCCGTCAAAAAATCGTTACATCTTTTTGTTTATTGCTGAATAGTAGTGTATAAGACAGGTACTGCGAAGTTGTTACACTAGCTTGCGTGTCTCTTCTGCGAACAGCAACACTTGAATTCGACTCTTGCAGAATGACGGAAGTATAAGTTACAAGGGACTCTATTCCATGGGATACCCTATGAGTTTATCACGTTTTAATTCAGACCAGTATAGATTTCTTGCTTCGAGCCATCTCTACAAAAAGGAAATGAAAACAGGAAGAAACTTATGTCTGCATGCAGTAATTTGTTCTTCGTGCATCTGTTTCAGACACAGGTAATCCACTTCATGTGAAATTCGAGTACACCAACAATAAGAACTGCGTTGTTGCCAATTTCCCGTACAAGGGCCCAGGTAAGGACGTGGCGTCACTCTGCACGGCACCAAACGTGACTAATTCGAAGCTTATCTATTTTCTCTCGAAATGACTGTTGTGGTTGTAAATTGTACTGCTTATCAAAACATTTTTGAGCACTTCCAATGAAGTCTTTGGAGCATAACGAACTAATAATTACTTCTCACATATTACAGTAGATTCATATTTTTCCCGATGATGAAAATACGGCCAGATTTTAGAATCCTATAAACCCAGCGGGTACAGTCGACCCGAACGGAAACAGTATTATTGTAAACAGTACTAGAAAGCATTTGACTTGTTTTTGTCGTGGTCACCATTGTTCCTGCTTGGAGTATGGCGTATGAATATAAATAGAGACATACAAGGTGTTTCACGCAAGATTAATTTTCAAAAATAGGCTTTTTTTGAGTAAAAATATGGCTTTTGCGGCATAGCATTACCAGAGTTGGCCTACACCAGAAAACCTTTGAATCGTCTCAAGTAGCAGGCTGGGTTAATCAATTTCTGACAATTACTTTTTAAATGATCAAAGCACGCTAACTGGCTTCAATTGGAGATGTGTAGAAGGTCGATAGTAATAGCCATATTATTTTTTAGAATTTAGGAAACGGTATTATCCTCGACACTTTGGGCGAAGAAATTTTGGCTACTCGTACCAAAATACGTACACTTTCGAAAAATATTCAGGCAAAGCAATCTTTCCAGTGCACTTAATTAGTCAAAAAGTCAAAATCTTTCGAGCTGCAGCGCCAAGGGTTATCGCGTTTTCGAAATTATAAAAACAAATATGGCTATTAGTAAAGACCGGCTACAAACCCCTATAACGACTAGGCGGATAACTTTACTAGTTAAAAAGATAGTTAACCAGCTTACTACTTCAAAAAAATTGACTGGTTTTCTAGTGTCCGTGAACACCGGTAATATCGTGCTGAAAAAGCCATATTTGCACCTCAATAAAGCTATTTTTGAGAATTATTGAAAGTCTTCCGTGAAGCATCTGGTATAGGAGGTCACACTTTTGCGGAGATGCAAATCGCAGAAGCGTTCCTGAGGAGGCGTTTATTTTCGTAAAAGACCTGTACCATTGTTAATAAACTAAAGTGGCTGTTTGGGCTTGTTGGTCAGTGATCATGGCTAAAGAGTGCAGCGGGAAAAGACAAGGACAAACGAAGAAGTGGACAGGACTGGCGCTGTCCTGTCCACTTCTTCGTTTGTCCTTTTCTTTTCGCGCTGCATTCTTTAACCATGTTAATAAATTGCTAATGATTTAACAGTATTTTCTTTTGTTGCCTGCAGTATGCATGTTGTGGGTCCGAATTGATGCTGTACCAGACGTGCCACAAGAGTGCATCGATCAGTACGAAGACATATGCAACGATGAAGTTCCCCTCTATCGCGAAGACCAGTGCAAGGAAGCTTTGGGTTTGGGCGCCAATTAGATTATTAAGTAAATAAAAGGAGCGCGTAAAGGCACAACGCATGCTTGGCCTATGTGTGCAGCTTGGCTTTATAGAACCGTCGAAATATTTTCTAAGCATTATCAAGAATCTACAGTTTCGCCGATTTATTTTTTGTTGCCAGGGATCTCTGACTAATTAGCCCCTATTAAACTCCATGAATTATAATGTTTCGAGAAATGAAAGGCGTTCCTCATCATCACTTTGTCAGTACGAAGCAAGCGGTTGCCCAAAATTATGGGGAGGCTTAAAAGAAAATGATGAAAACTATTTACATACAACCTGCGCCACTTGCGATAAAAGTTTGGATCTTGACTGTTGTCACTCGGTGCTTGCAAGGAAAAAGTCTAAAACCTTATCGGCTTCAATGCAATTTGCTACTGCCGTGCCCATATATCAGCATATGAATAAGTTAGCGAAAGCAAATAAGCGCGGCTGGTTTTTACCTGGCAGGCGCAGTCCAGGCTTATGGAGACTAAGTACCACAAACCATAGCCGACCCCTGTTTCCACATGTCAGGCTAGTTTTGTCTAACTCACCTCTCGTCACCGTGGATCGGCCGTTGTGCACAGCTTTTGCACCGTGTGACAACGTTAAAATCCAGGCGAAATTTATGTTCGAGCTAGAACATCAAAGCAATGCGTGTCCAAGTGAGTGCATAAAATTGAAAAGAATGTTTTACTATGGACTTACAGTATAACACTTCTTACAGCCACCTTGACACCCTAAAAAGCTCGCTTAGAAATGATACGCATGTTTCACACATAGCATTCCAGACAGGTTAATCTTGTGGTACGTTCTCGCATTTAACATCCTGCGAACTAGAGGATTCTTATGCACAAATGAGAGCCACTCAATGGTATTGCAGCTTCGCTCGCAGCAGTTTCTTTTTTAAATTTTGATGCGCTGCATAGCTATTTAAAATGATGCCAAATGTAAACAAAATGCATGTGTGCTCCATTTCTATAAACTGAATAACCATCCATGCACTTGCCTCTGTTTATAGGTTTATGATTACTAAACATGGGGGAACACTTGCTTAAACTTAACCTTGTTAAGCGATAGCATGCAACTCTTATGCTGAAGAAGAACATTTTGATTTCATGAATGAAATCTTTAATGTAGGAGATCTTGATGATCATGAAAAATTTTAACGGCGCCTTAGCATCTTGTGTTTGTCTATATAAGGTGCGGGAAAAGATTCATTTTACACGCATTTTACACTCCATAAGGCGATCAAGACATCACAGGAAAGCTGGCACGCTTCGGAAAAAGATGTTTACCTGCGCTGACACGGGGTGTGACGAAAAACTTTTCCAGCCGGAATTAAAATAAAATATTCAAAAAACAATAAGCAGACCTCTCGGTGACAAGGAGACGGAGATTTTAGGCAGCAAAAAGCTTTTAAGAACTTTATCCAGGATTTGTGCATCGCATTCAAAATGACACGAATAACCACGCATTCGTGCATCTCACAAGCCCCATCGGTGGTAGTATGTGCGATCACGGGGCAGTGGCGCATTGCTTAACTGTTGAAGCACTGCGTCAGAAAGCTCTACGAGGACTCCCGGGGATCTATAAATGGTAAATAGAGAATCTATAATTCCGAATATATGGGCAATAATTCATTAACGCTGTCGCTCCATACGCTTAAAGGGGCCCTGCACCATAATCTGAATGCATTGTTTTGCTTCCTTGTTGTAATTGTTGAGTTATGGCGACGCTATTACCACCGGTCATAACACGCATATTTCTGTATTTAATATTTTAAGTTGCTCGAGAATCAAAATCATGGCACTGACGGCGTCGGCACACAGCGGTGGTCTTTTGCATTTTTGCAGCGGATACGACTTCAGCTGGCGGGCGATTATGATTGGATGAACAACTAATAGCAAGCTAATTGTGTTCGTGAGCAAAAATATGTTGGTTTGTTGTGTCCTTTTATATTAAATTGAAAAAAAAACTAGCATCTTTTCTTACGCAAAAGCATTTCAAAGCTTGTTAGAAAAAAAAGCCCCACCAGAGGCGCTGGCTATTACTTTGCATCAAAGAACTTCGTGGCCTCCTGCTGCGCCGCTCTGCCCAAGCTCCGCCCACAACCGCACTTCGCCGCCGTGCAGCGGTGCCTGAGCGCTGCTTGGCTTGGTATACAAATATCGTAAGGAAAGACAAGATCGCCTTGTTATCAGAAAGACTGCCAGCTATACTCGAGCAGCGACAAAGCATGCCTGCTTATGTTGCGAGCTTTCGGCAACGGCACCGCTCGCGGGCGCTCCGGGCGACGAGCTCTGCTGCTGCCTGGCTGCCGTGGTCGTCGCTAGGCCTATAGCTCGTTTCGCGTCGAAGCCGCTGCGGCCGGCGCTTCGGAAGGCGCCTGCGCTATAATAAAAGGCCTACTCTTCACACCGCTTTTCTGTCAACAGCATTATCTCGCAATAAAATAATAGAGTGGTCAATTTCCGCTACGCCCTCAGCAGCGGAGCTAGCGGGCGCCAGTCGAGCCGGACCCGGTCGGGTTAGAGGCAGCTGCGAGGCGGTTCTCGCAACAAATTCGCTCGTGCCACAGTTGTCCCTTTTACCAGCAACTCGGTATTGGCCAGTGACCCAGAAAAATGATATATTTCTCATTTTCCTATCCCAGGCTTTATTACTTACGTCAAGAACACTCTTTAGCTCGTTTTTATGACGCCGGCAGACGGGATCCCGTCTGCCGGTGTCCAGGCTGGCCGGCCGGCAGGCTCGGCTTACTTCACGTTCGCACAAGAAAATACAAAAACAGCCATGCTACCTGAATGGATGCTTTCTAGATTCGAGCAATGACAGCATGCCTACTAGAGTGGAGCTTTCGGCTCCTTCGCTCCGTCTCAGTCTAGCGCCCACGTGCTTGTAACCATGGAAACGACGCCGTCAGCGTCAGCGGAAACGTGTTACAGCGACCAGGAAACCATGAGAAGCTATCTTCCGGGACGTTGTCGTGACGTGGCGTGCACGCTGTTTCGATTGGTCTCGCCGCGTGTCGTCATTGGGTGAGTGAAACGGCAAAGAGAAGACCGGGAAAATTTGAGTCGAGGGCAATTTTTTGTTTGCTTGTATATTGAAAATTCATTCCTTAATAACTCCCGTTCTAGTGCACCGATTCCAGTAATTCTTTTTGATTCGGTATCTGCGTGTCATGAAGAAATCATCTAAAGCATGTGAAAAAAGCGTTGCTGGGCCCCTTTAAGGTTGCGCTTAAGTGTCGTCTCCAGTTTTTTTTTTTGCGCGTTGTTGTGTTTAGCGCTATCTGTCGGACGACTGGCTCACAATTCGATGACCATTGAAAGTCGCCATCTTGAAGCAGTGGACTTGGGCTGACCTCAAAAATTTCGATGTTCATTGGCCCAACGGGCAATGAGATGGCCAGTTTGGCTTGGTTTGGTTTGATTTATGGGGTTTAACATCCCAAAGCGACTAAGGCTATGAGAGACGCCGTAGTGGAGGGCTCCGGAAATTTCGACCACCTGGGGTTCTTTAACGTGCACTGACATCGCACAGTACACGGGCCTCTGGAAGCCAGTTTGGCAGTGGTATTACATACCCCTAAGATAAATACTCTGAGAGCGGAAAAATTCAAAGGGCGATTACGATTCTCCCTAACGCGAAATATGAGCGCAGCTCTGTCGGAGTCTTATGCTCTGTAAGCTGATGGTTTAGCTTTGCCGGATCTTTACCACGTCTGGCGACGATATTAGCTAGAGAGGAGTATCAGTTGAAGAAGACGACGTTGTGCAATGCACTGCGCGCGAGAATGTCTATATTAGTATATTAATGCAATGCGTATACCAGTGCTTATAATTTGTATATTAGACGAAGATGTGCAAAGCAGAGGGCGAGTGTTTATTGCAGTTTAACACGAGGCGTGATCGGCTGTGACGTTAGCCTATTGCTCTCAATCTCTGTAGGCTCTTTGTTTTGCTTTGCTGGGTCGTCACCACGTCTGGCATCGGTTTTAGTCCAGTAGGAGTATTAGTTGAAGCAGGCGACGATGTGTAATGCACAGCGCGACAGTGTGTTGCAGTTTAACTCTTGACATGATCGGCTGCGGAGTTAGCCCAGTGCTTTCGTGCAGTGGCCAGCGAAGCTGACCTGTTTGCGCGGCCGCGGGCTAGAATCTGAGTGGCGGCAATGCTTATTTTATTTTATTTATGGTTTGGCTCAGTTACACGGACCCCGGTGACGTGGCTAAACCTACTAACAGGCGCTTAAGTGCAGCGCTCTAAAATACCCCGCATATCCCGGTAAACAAGGTTCCGCAGTTTTGAGTGTAAGCAAAAAATTAATTTGAAACAAAAATGAAAAGTCAGATAGGTGACGAGAATTCAAAGCAGATAGATAGATACAGAGAGGGGGGAAAGGCAGGGATGTAAACCAGAAATGTTTCCCTTTGGCTACCCTGCAAAAGGGGAAGGGAATGAGGGGATTAAAGAGGGAGGATTGAAGGAACGGGAAACACAGTCACAATCTGTCAATCAAGGCACTCTATCGCAAAAAAAAAAAACAGTGCCTAGTAGGCCTTGATGGCAGTCGACTGTTGTGGTCACGGTTGGCCTGTGTGAAAGCAAGAATATATTGATTCCACTACGACGGCACTGATGATCAGAAACTGGCGCTGCATTTTTTGGCTGTACCTTATGAAGTTGAGAGGGAGAATAAAAGAATGCGCAGAAAAGGAGGGGACACTCCACGCAAACATTTTGAGGCGTAAGCGATCAGGAAATAATATTTAAGCACTCTTCTCGCGCGGAAAGTGAGGATATAGTTGTTATAAAAGGACTAACCCTTGAATTCGCCGTTGATCAGGCGAGGGTTACAATGACCACTTTCGACTTTTGTGTGTTTCGTCTGCATAAACAACAAACAGAGAGAAAAAGACAGCCAGCTGCTTTCTTTGGAAAAGATTCAATTTCTTCCCTCAAACACTTTTTATATGGGCTCCAGGGAACTGCATTACGGTCAAATGTATGCCAAAAAAAAAAGACTGCACCCTACAACTATCACTTTTGTACCCCGGATGAGGAAAAAGGGCGGGAACAAACACTTTATTTTTTGCTGTGTAAAACACGCGTGGGGTTTTAAGTTGAAAAGCTTTCCAAGTGTAGAGGATGGGCTTGGCCTAAAGAGATTATTAGCCGAAAAAAAAAGTTCATGAAAAACGTGCAATAAATGGCTGGCGCTGCGCCAGCAGCAGAACGGTGGTCCATTTGCTGCTCGGAAAAAACAAACTTTTTTTTTCGGTTTCACAGACATAGATCGTTATCTTCCGTGTAATAATCTCTAAGGATAACAAAGTGTATCACATTTTTTTCATATTCGCCGTTTTCCTTCGGTGCTTTATTTGCGTTACTTTTATAGGGTCTCCGCCTCGCTTGTAGTGTTTAGATTGTTTAAGCCCCCCGAAAATAGGAGAAGGCTTTGTCTGAAGTGGGGCTAAATACAGGTATCAAAATAAAGAAATCGTAGCAATGATGAAAATAAACGGCTAGATTGGCGATAATAGAGATGTGTGTTACAAAAGTCCCAAAATTTAATAAGACGCAGCGGGAGAACTGTGTTCACGAGTGTGCCAGCTGTTTGTAGCGATGAACAGAAAATAGATAAAGTGTTGCTCTGTGTACATGTGGGTGGAATAGAATGAGAACTAATAAAAACTACAAATGGCTGCGCATTTCTATTTATTTTGTGATTAATTCCTGTCGATTTAGCACGGCCCGAACATCAGGTGCAAAAAGAGAGCCATCTCCGAAGCCGCTGTAGAAGAAAACGCAGATCTGCAAGAATACTGAAGATAATATGAAATGGCATGATGTGTGGGTTTTAACATCTGAAAGCGACGCATTGGCTATAAAGACAAGGATGTCTGCATTTCTCCTGCGTTGAAATGCGGCCGCCGCGTTCGGGATTCGATACCGCGACCTGATGACCCGCAATCGAACGCCAGAGTCACTGAACCACCAGGTTGAGTAATGGATTGATGGAATCATTTTCTTAGCGGTTTAAAAACACAGGCAGTACATCTACGACAAACACACAAGGGACACCAGCTGTGTTTGTCGTAGGTGTAGTGTCTTTGTTTTTAATCCGCTAAGAAAATGATTCCAGCAAGCAAATACCAAGTAGCCCTATTTTTGTTTTAATGGAGTAATAGGTGTTACTATATACTGTGAATAGCTGCTGATTGCAAGAAAAAAAAAACGCAAGCGTTTTTTTTTGTAATTCGCTTACATGAAATTTAGGTGGTTAGGTGTGCGCTATCGCTTATTTTGCTTGCCACATAGCGCTAAAAAGACACGGACACAAGGGAGACACACTGGACGGGCGCTAACTTACAACTGAAGTTTATTGCATGAAACCAGGCAATATGACAGAGAAGAGGAGATAAAAACATTTCAAATAAGGAAGCACTCAAACAGCGTTATGGTCAAACAGGATTTACAGATTAGCAGACATGAAAAGCATTTCCTTGTCAGATAGAAACACTGAGGCAGCACTGGCGCACATATCTTCCTTTTGTGAATGTATATTGAACGCCTCTATAATTTCCCTGGTAAGCTGATCTTTGTGGCAATCAATGACAACAGAGCTTTTGAAAGCCGGATAACAGCCAGGACACCGACTTTCTTTACACCGACTACAAGTGGAACTCACTGAGCCTTTAAGTGCCCTTACTATATTTACGACATCATAGAATACAAGTCCAGGGAAAAGTATTTAAAATACAGTTTCTTAGAACCTTCCAGACAGACTCCACGCACGGAAAAGGTTCAACTGCGTGCCATAACGAAACCTAGCTTAAGAATCACGAGCTTGCAGCTGTGCGCCATAATCGATTTTTGAAATGTTAAAGCTAGGAATAATGTCTCCTTGAATATATGGTATCATTTAGACAAGGGTTCTGTTCCGGATACCTCTTCATTTGATCGACATTTTAGATATGAATGCTAATTCTGAAGATGACTGTGCCCTTTCCAGAAATATTTATTGAATACTAAGCAGCCTAATTGTAGCAAATTTAAAGAATATTCGTGCAATGTAGTCCAGGGGTGTGATAATTGACGATGGCATGAATAATATAAACTTGTTCGCGTTTGCTGCGCGCACCTGTGTTGTTACACAAACAACACAAATGGCTATATACATACACATGTAGCCATAAAATAACAAATTTGGTCCTAGTGTCGGCAATTAAATATTATTGTTTGCTTTTAAAATAGAAAAGTTCTGACACTGCCGTGTTGATTTCGCTTCTGCCAAAGAATATCGCGTTCTAGGTTTCTTGCCCAGCAAGGAAAAATATCCTGAAGAAAAAAGGATTTCTTTTGTTGAAATGTATGACTTTTACACGAGTGGCATTCGCATTAGACGAACCGAAAAATACGGTTGACGCAAAGTTAGAAGTGGCTTAAAACCACGGTGTTCATGTTTTTGTTTTTCATATTTCCAATGTGTTCCCAGCGTACGAAACGCTAAGAGTGGATATAAGGAAACGTTACAGAAAAGAACAAAAATCATTCTAAATTTTTTCTCAATAAATTATGTTCAAACACGTAGACATAAAATTTCTTGCACATATATTGAACTCGGATAACTTGTCAATAATCAGATAAAGGTTTTTTAGAGATCGGGAGGCTCAGCGAGAAAGCGGGCCTATTTAAAGCGTTTTTCTGCGGCGAGGACAGTTCTTAAAGAAACAGCTTGCTTCAAAAGGAAAATACGGAACTGGCGAAGGACGTTTTCGCAATAATTCCACTACTGAAAAGTGGCGCACCTGCCAGGGAGAAAGCATTTTGAAAACGGCGGGTACACAGTGGCACTGAGGATGGAACCCAGCACTTCGTGCGCAATGTTGAAGCCACTATGCTACTTCCGTGGTAAGGAGCTTGCGGGGAACAAAACAATGTTGGATTACAGGTAATTTCAGTGTTATCTAACAGTCCACTATTTTCCTCTTATTTACAGATAAATGCTGCATCATGGGTTTTCCTTTTCTCCATCACGTTTCTATTTCTTCTTTTCCTTGTAGGGTTGCATTTTGTGCATCTGCTATTTTCCAACCCCGCCTCCTATTATGAAAGGATATTTCAGAGGGTGCATTCTCGAAAAAAAAAGCAGGAAATTGCGTTAGAAGCATTTTGTCTCGTAGCAAAACTTTCAGAAACTTCAACACGTCCTGATACTGGGTGCATTCATCAGGACGAAGAAAAATAACGAAAATAAAATGAAAAAATTTGGAGGACACTTTGGCTCTACCTATAACGGTATGATGCAATAGCGTTAATGCGTCTCGTTAGCGGCTCCTCGCGCCCATGCTGACACCGGCACTGTTTCTTTTTTCACAGTCACAAACATTATGTTAAAGACCACATAACACCAATGTAATGCCCGGTCTCGCCAAGACGTATGAACATGCTTGCGCTGCCTAGAGGCAACGTGTCTGACTCGCAACCCAAGGGCCATGAATTCGATTCTAGACCAATTGCCCCATTTTGTTTTCAACCCAATTAATTTAGATTATATACATACTTGTCCTAATGACGTTTGAGTCATCTGGGACATTCTAATTGTAAGTTTATTAACCTTGTAATGGCTTTTCGTTTCCGCCTCTCCACGTATGACGTAGCCACCTTTTGATAAATACGGAGTTCCTCCACACAACGCCTACGAACTACGCTGGTTTTTCGCAGAAGAGAACCTATAGCTCCGTCGCGTTAGCATTTATTTCAAGAAAAGAATACGAAAATCCAAATTTGACGCCGTTGGCAACACGCGACAATTCAGTAAAATACTGCTGAGAGGAACTGATCGTTTATGGTTGTGTAGACTTTAACTGCACCGGCGTTTTGTTTGTTTGTTTACCCTGAATATTGCTTATATTACCTCCTCGATTATTGAACACTACCACTGTACGGTTGTCTTGTGCAACCATACCTGTTCTCTGTACTGCAAACGTGGAGTAAGCCGTGCGGCAAAACAACCTATTAAGGGGAAGGACAGAAATGGATTTTTTTCCGGCAGAGGACAGAGGTAGTGCCGGTTGGGATCTCGACTTGGCACCGTGGTGCCTGAAGCATTTCGGATAGGGCGAATTACCTGCAGCTATGACAGGTAATCAATAGTGCCAAGCAGCACTAATCACTAGGTAATCAATAACTCCAAGCAGCACAAAAACGAGGCCACAGATGGCACCACGGGAGAGGATGGAACACTCACTTTAAACAAGCTTTAAAGCAACAACACACATAATCAGTGTGAAAATAAAAAAACAGGTGATTTCTTCGCGTGCTCAATATACCTCGCTGTTCAATCGGGGTGGCTCAGAAAAAAACTGAAATAAAAAAAAGGAGGTCATGACTGGAGACATACGACGACGGAAACATGTGTGCAGTTATTGGCACCTGTGTTTCAATCCATTCGATATCTTTTTCAATCTGTCTGCCTGTATACCTTGATGCATGACGAACGCCTTGATCTTAATTGAGTGAGGGCGACTATCATTTAAGAACTCGATACGAATGTGGGAGAGTGACACTCAATTTGGGGTCAAACGTCAGCGAACCTAATAAGTTTTGGACGGCGAACTACAGTAAAGAACAAATCCAAGCGTAAAGAAACGAGTCTGCATCCTGTGTTGCACGGGATCTATGCACGGATAAAGACATACACCCCCGAAAGCCTCGTAGGCCTCACCATATCTGATTCCGCACCGAGCAAGTGAGGTAGAATGTCACTGCTCGTGACTCGCCCGCTAGCAGCCGCCTGTCTTTGTCTTGCCCTCATTCATACAGTGTCGTCGCTTGGAGAACATAAACTTCACCGGGACCCTGTCGATGCTTTCAAGGTGAGATGCTATTAGTTGTCGCGGTGCAGGAAAGCAGTTGAGCACAGGTGAATTACGGGACAAGCTTTTTCTTAGCTTAAGTGGAAGAGGAAATACCGCTGAATACTCGCTTTGTCACGGGGTGAGGAAGTGATAAAAATACCATCGTTGTCGTTATCGCTAGCGTAGCTGCATTCACTGAAGGGCAATGGAATCTTCGTTTATCGGAAATAAGCCCTGTCTCGAGGTTGCTGCTGTCATCCTATCCCAGCCAGTCTCCTTATCTATTTCCCCCTTACAGACGAATCTGTAATCGCTTGCGCTGTTTTCCTCAACTTGGAATTTAATACATTATCCTAACTGACCATCTCTTCCCTTTTACTCGATCGCATTACGTTATGCCAATATTCATTTTCGCTTCCGGGTCGCAGCTAGTATATCGTTAACTCGTGTTTGCACACTAGCCCACGCAGCATTTTTCAGTTTCTTAACTTGACAAATCTCATTTCCTATTTTCATGGACCAGCGCACTCATCTCATTCTATATTCAAGATTTTTCGCTAGGCTGCTAGATTTAGAACCATAGTTAGGTACTCACATGATATCACTGTTATGCGCTTTCCTCTCGAGTAATGATTGCGGCCTGCTTTATTTTTAAATTCCAGCCTATCTCGTCGTCGATGGTAGGCGCTTTCATGAAATGCCATGCAGAAACGGCGTAGTAGGCAGCTCATAAACGGTGGTTGCCGTACATCGGTAACCCAGGGAATGCGCTTCCGTAAACGGTCACTTGTGTTTTTCAAACTAGGCAACGCGCCTCGTCTCACTGATTTGGTGACCGCATACCAAGTGGGTTGTGTATCCGCTTTTTATATTTCAGGTTCGCTGTTCGATATCTAGTGCCACAGGTCAGCTTTAGTTTTTCGATTGGTACAAGCATTCCCATGGCCTGTTCCAGGGCTTCCTGGAGTGTAACAAAATGGGCCTCTGAGCGCACTTCGTGTGGACAATTAAACCATTTAGCCAGGGAACTTCTTGGCCACGCGGTCCTTTTAGTGATTGTAATGAATTCACTATTGTTCACTTTCTTTAAAGTTCAGTGTATAAAAATGTCAAAGCATTTAAATCCTTTACCATCTTTCATAGGTACGTAGATATTCAACCGTCTATTACACCCATGATAGCTTGTGTCGCTCATGTACTGAAAAGCCTAGCGTAACTGACTACGTCTCTATTGTCTCCCTCTTTCCTCCATGAAGATGTTTGACCTCTTCCCGGAAGCTGTGGCCGTGTACATCTCAAGCCACGATTCCAGCCTGGAGTGCGTGACTGCAAAGCGCTCGCTTTACCAACCAAACAAGAGAGTTGCCTACACTTGGAGCCTGAAAGGTCACGGAGGGTCACAAAAGTACGACCTGGAACGGAAGCATCAATATATTAAAAGTGAAATTAATTTTTAAATTATACGCTAAAATTAGAGCGCTTCATCTCAGAATTTTGGGGAATTCCCGTGAAGGTAGAGTGGAATTCGTACAAGGCATATAGAATAGATTTTTAGATCAGGAATGTAGACCGGAATAGACTAGTGCATTTTGGCCTAAGCATACGGGGTGCTTAGGCAAAGTGCAGGATTCACTGATTAGGAGGACCCCTACAGCTTTATGCACGGTGGTCTCATTCCGGGTAATACGTGCGCTTTCACCCAGACAAATATCTAAAAAAAAATTACGGACTATTCTATGCAACCTTGGCTACAAAGAGACGAAAGAAGCTTTTGATCAGAAAAAAGTAGTGAACACTTATTTATTACCTTCACTGGATGTTGCTATAAATTTAGAAGCCTCTTTTTAACCCCTGTAAATACTCATCTGAGAACAATCATGTACCAATCTGATGAAGACTAGCCTGTCGAAACGTCAGTAAATCCTTGTTATGTCTTTTGTGCGTGCGTGCGTGTGTGTGTGTAAAGCAATTGCAAGGCTTAGTGATAGCTGTGTTTTTTATTCGCAGTATACTAGCTCGCATGACATATTAGAATAAGCCTCAGAGTCTTAAATAAACTGTGATATGTGGAAGGGCTGTTTTACCTACCGCCATAGATTTGCACATGGTTATGACAGAGACCGTAGTGGAGGACTGCGGATTAATTTTCACCACTTGAGTTCTTGAATGTGCACTGATATCCAATGTCATACGGGTATTTTGCATTTCACCTGCGTAGAAACGCGACAACCGCAACGTCTGGCACACAGGGCTCAACGGCCGACTGCTGTAGCCACTAAGCCACCCTACGTTTATGTAAATAAATGCGCGAGAGAGTGTGTTTTGCTTGCAAAATTTTTTCCCCGCGTTAACGGAGTATAGAAATAAGGGGGGGGGGGGAGGAGGGAATTATACGACATTTAGGCCAGCGTTAAGCAAAGTTCAGGGGTGAAACTGCAGGAATGTGCAACACTGACGCAACGATGCCAATTTAACCTCATTAGAAACCATGCTGTATGAATCAACACTTCAGAAATGTTGTAATGAGAACAACAAACGCTTACAGGCTTGCATGATTGGTGCTTGCATTTCTATTCATTTCAGAAAACTCTTTCTCTATGAGCAATGAAAAGATTGTTATCATAGTTTGTTTTGCGTGTCAGTTTGCTTATTTACAAAATATCGGAGTAGATCCCGACGTTCTGAACCGTCAAGGGGACCTCCTACACAAAAGATGCACAAAATTTGCAGAAAAGGCAGCAAGAATATTTTGTTCATTATAAAAATCACATAAGCACTAAAAACATTGTCATAGCGATTTGAATGCAGCACCACAAGAATTGTTTTGAAAAGACGCCAAGGTGGCTCAGAGTTTATGGTGCTCGGCTCCTTACCCAAAGGACGCGGGTTTGAGCTAAGCCTAGGCAGTCGCATTTCGATGGAGACAAAATGCTAGAGGACCATGTACTGTTTGATGTTGTCGCACGTTAAACAACTTCAAGTAGTCGAAATTTCCGAAGCCCTCCTCTACGGCGTTTCTCATAGCCAGAGTCGCTTTGAGACGTTGAGCGCCATAAACCCAAACCAAAACATTGTTTTGAAGCTAATCACTCTGTGAATACAGATGCAAAATGCGGGTGAAAAAACAGCGATAATGGGAACGTAAAATTAAGCTTTGGATTTGAATGATTGCAGTGCAATACTGAAAGTCAAATGCAATTTACAATTGAACTGGAAAAATGGAAGAGCAGTGAAATGGGAAGAAAATAATATTTAGGATATTCCATCGCTATCGGCTTATGTTGTTTTATTTCTTACTGAATGCTGTAGAGGCTGCACATGATATAATTTAATTGAGTAACGTTTGTGCAAATCCTGCCTGCCTTACTAGATAGTTAAACGGGGTGACAAAATTTGTTGTGGGGATAGCTTGACTATATCTCATAAGCTGCTTACTTGGATTGGTTTGCAGGGGCGAGCATGTACTTGAATATCTCCCGGGACCAAGTCAAGATACAGTAATCGCCATCGCAAACCGTGGTAAACGTCATACGTGTTTTAATTTCCTCTTCGCACCCATATCTGAAGATATATGTGCACGAAAATAACCGATAAAAGTGCGAACATAAGTGTGTGATGGAGGCTCTCATAATGCTTGAGATAGTGCCCCTCAAAGAGTTAGCGTATTGGAAGCCTCGCTCAAGAAGCAGTGTCTCCCTGCGATTACGGCGAACTAATTAAATATTAACTGTGCTTAAGCTATGCAGTGCAAGCGTTGAAACTAAGAGCAAGCATACGCAATGCGTCTTTTTTAAAATTATGCCTCATTAACACCTTATTAATCCCATCCTTGATGGCATGGTCAAAGTCCATTCACAGCAAGACTGCTACAGCACTGTTTCATTTGTTGTAACCGCAATCAAGGCTTGCACAAACTGTGCGAGAGACATTTCGAAGCATTTTGTACCGCCTTACGTCCGTGCATCCCACAAGTGGCAACGAAGGTTGCCCGATGCGCTAACTTGACCGCGGAAAGAGCTGTACCCATCCTCACTCTCGCCCAATTTTGTTAACCCAGCTTCCTTACATTATCTACCCCCCATATATTCATCCAGCCACCAAGGGACAAACTATCGCGCGTTTCGCAGGACATCGCATATAGAGTTCTGTTTTTAGTTAACGTTACTGCAAGTTGTCCAGGATGTCCTCCTTAACATGAGGTTTATGCATGTGCCTACATAGCATGATAACAAAATTAAAACAGTAGTGTTGCTCGTCACCATTCGCAAGCAGCCTTTACAGTTATTTCCCAGTTATGTCCCAAAGAGTGTGCAAGTTGTAAAAGGAAGACCGGCTTTGATGACCTTTAGACTGGAGACATATTTTAAGTAAAATCTACGAGCAATGCCTTACTATGGGCAAGGACACCTGTTTCGTGAAAGGCTTTTTCATGTTTAACACGGTCCCCCAAACAAGATGTCTGCGTTCAATTTGTTAGCGGCAAAAGAAAAGGAACCTCCATGGATGATATATCCTCAAGAAACTTTCATATCAAGAAAATCGACATTCACCAAAAGCTAGGAAAGCACAAAGGAGTGTACCTGTTAACTTATAGGCGGTGTTCATGAGTTGAAAGTTATGTGTGCAACCATTTTTTACCTGAAAGGTAATTGCCAAAAAAAGTAGAATAAGAAACAGCCCCCTGCCGCAGGTGGGATTAGAAGCCACGTCCTCCGCATGCTGTTTGTTCGATGACTGTTTTCTTACTCCATGTGTGTGTCTTCACAAGGCTTTCAATTTCCTACCATTGTCCATAAGAAACTTTGGTCCATTGGCAGTTTTTTCAGCCCTCTAGAAGGCTTTTATTAGAATCTCGCAAAGAATAGTTAACAGCACTTTTTTTGGTAGTTAAGCTTGGTACAGTTGAGGACAGTCGTAGCGAAGTTGTCAATCCTGTTGGCGTCAGGCTTCTGTCAAAACAGTACTTAAGTCCTACTCTTGCAAAAGGAAGAAATTGAAATTAACAGATTTCTAATTATATGGCACAACCTGCGTGTTCATCATGCTAACATAGCTTCCAGTTCCGAGTTTTCCATATAGCAATGAAGAAAATGGAAGAAACGATACTTCTGTGGTCTAATTATTTCGTGAATCTGTTTCAGACGCAAAGAATCCACTTAATGTAAAATTTGAGTACACCAACAACAAGAACTGCGTTGTTGCCAATTTCCCGTACAAGGGCGAAGGTAAGCCCGCTGCGTCACTAGGAAGCCCGTATATCTTTTTCGCAGTGGCTATTTTGGTGTAAATATTGCTATTCATGAAATGCGGGTTGTCACTTTCCCTGAACGTTGCTGTTATAAGGGTGACAAACATAAAAAAAAAACGAATCTGCCACTTTGCAGTCTCTGAACACTCGTTTCCGGACAAGAAAACATGGAAAAATTTGTACAACCTATCATACAAGAAGTTCTAGCCAACCGGAAAAATGATTGCAAGCAGATCTTTTTCCCTTTGTTACCTTCCCCTTGAAGCCTTAATTATTTCTGCTGCAAAATATTGCAAATCTTGTTTACTGCCCACACACGTCGAAGCAGTTGTAATACTTTCGTTATAAATTACAAACACGACTGTTTAGAGCAACTATGAAAAATTTATAGTATCTATAAATTAGGGTAACTGCGCATTTATTAGTCAAATTGTAGGATTTACACTCCTGAGTAAAGAAAGCATCAGTTATGCACATTTCGCCGACGTACATGCGGCATAAACCATCCATTCTAGGAACTCCTCGACAGTATACTTTTTCTTGGAGGAAAAAAATATATGTGGGCGGAGGGTTTTGTCTCTCCAAAATAATGCCAGCTAATTTCATTTACAAAGGTAGCAGAGTTTTCTGTGCAATGCATTTGGCAAGCTAAGAATTTGCACCTTGTGTCCAGTAAGTTCAGAGCAATTAGTTTAATATTTAGCTTTATAAACTGCAATAGGAAAAGAGCGACTATTAATAGGAGAAGTACAAACGGTCGATAAATGCATGACTAATTTAAGGAAACAGATTTTTTTTTGCGGGTGGCCCTTTCACGCATTCTGGCTATTGGGCAGGCGCTAAGTGCCCTATTGCATCTGTCGGCAGGGTTAAAAGCCTTCATTGCGACCTCACAGAGACAGAAACAGTTGGTAATGTTAAAGTGACTTTATGAAAGTCACCTGCTGTAACATTATTCACGGTGTTGAAAGCTATTCCTCATAGAATGGAACTCTAAAGGAGGCTGTTGATCACAAACAGCAGACAGCGGCCAGTGGAAACGCTGTAGCAATCCAGCCAATTGGGCAAGGCCTAAGGTGTGCATTTACAAATTAACATTTTTCTAAATTACATAAGACACCATTCAGAAATTCGGGATGAATTCTACTGAAAAGCACCTAGCTTCGTCGAGTGACTAAGGAGGAATGTTGGCCACAATAAAATCTCACGATGCCAGAAGTAGGCGTCGAAGGAAGAACGATTCTTCTCTACAAAAGGTGGATAGGGGAGTAAGATACCATAGCACTAAGAGTAGATGAGGGCTTTTGGATCGTTTACACAGTGCTTGTATGTGGCATTATTAGACTTAAACATATCAGCACAAAACGCGTCATTGCTTACTACTGTCGCTGTCTTAAAAGGTGGCGTTATATCTTCTTATGGTTTGGATGCTGCGCCTTCTTTGATGATGACTTCCATTCCTATGCAAGTCCTTAGCTATTTACCGACCAAATTGGATTATGCATTTTGCGCTTGAATGTATGCTGCAATGAGATAATTAAGTTAGCATTACTGGCCAACGATGCTTCAAGCTTTTGCTTCCTTTGTTTGCGGCCGTGACCGCAAACAAACGTGTGTTGTTGTTTACACGTCCACGCAGATATGAATCGCACGAGCGCCCTTGGGATTGTTATTCTTTCATAAAAGCCTGTGCAAATTAGTTCATTGCAAATGTTACAACAATGTCTTCTTCGTTGTTTGCAGTATGCATATTGTGGGTAACAACTGACGTAGCAGCAGACGTACCACAGGAGTGCGTCGACCAATACGAAGACATATGCAACGATGAAGTACCCGCCTATCGCGAGGATCAATGCAAGAATGATTTGGGCGTCAAATAGACGAACCAGTAAATAAAAGAACCGCCTGAAGCACAACGCATGGTTGGTCTTTGTGTGTAAGATTTTTTGTAGAACCGCGGAAATATTTCGTAACCATTGCTAATAAGCTGAAACCTTGCTGGTACATTCGGTACTGTCCAGGGTCTTGCGTTGTACACAATAGTAAACTGCAGGCGCTGCATAGTTTTGCAAAAAAATAAGAGAGGCCGGGGAAGACGTTAAACACGGTTAGGCACACGCTACCAGCTGAAGGCTTATTACACAGAAGGTGATTAAACCTCGGTTAGGCACACACTACCAACTCAAGGCTTATTACACAGAAGGTGAATAGACCCTCAGAAGGCAGGGCACGGAACCCCACCTTTTTTATCACGTCCGTCACTCCGAGGCATTTGTACCTCTAAGAATTCAATTAACCCTGAAAACCCCGAAGTTACGTTGGGTGGAAATGTACAAAATTTCAGAGATTTTTCTTATACTGTGACTAAAATTTTTTTATTTTCTCTGCTTCCTAACATATACCAATAATAGAAATTCAAAACAAATACCTGTGTTGAGAAAAGCTTTTATTTTATGCATTCCATAGTTTTCAGATTGCAGATTTTTAGATGCGCAATCTCTATTTGAACATGCGCACGGATACAAAACATCGGGTGCGTAGGCGTTGTTCCTTATTTGTGCAAACAGGATTTATTAACTGATGAATTGTATGGGAACCTCCCGTTATGGGAACCTCCCTGCCTTTCCTCTTCTACCGCCTTCTCTTCCTCGTTATCAGAGTCTGTTTTGGCTTCAAAGAACAGAGTCAGACTCACTGTGATATCCAAATTTAAAATTTTGTTGCCTTCATCATGGCCGTTGCTCGAACTGATGCAAGAAACGTATTATTTTTCCTGTTTATTGACGATGATGGGCTGTTTAATAATGTTAGTTCTATGTCTGAGATTTCTGCCTTAACTTTTGACATCTGCAATTGTAATTTTTCTTTTCTGTATTCATGTAACCACCCTGCGAAGATCCCTTGTTGGATTGCAGTATATATAAATAAATTGTACTACGAAAGCGCTTGTTACTCATCAATGTCTCCGCCATAAGGATTACAAGAATAAGTGTGTTGCCATTTTGAAATCACCACTGCCATGCTTCGTGGGCGCTTAACTTCAAAAGAGGACCATCATCATCGTCATCATCAGCCTGACTACACCCACTGCAGGGCAAAGGCCTCTCCCATGTCTCTCCAATTAACCCTGTCCTTTGTCAGTTGTCGCCACTGTATCCCCGCAAACTTCTTAATCTCATCCGCCCACCTAACGTTCTGCCGTCCCCTGCTACGTTTGCTTTCTCTTGGAATCCACTCCGTTACCCTCAAGGACCAGCGGTGTCTTGCTTTCGCATTACAGGATACTTCTGCGATATCTCCAGTTCTATAGCGTTGAACACAAAGACTGAAACCAATTGACGAACATAACTTGTCATTGGTAAGTGAAACTAAAGCCGCATCTAGCTTGGCAAATGTGGCTTGTCATTGGCGATAGTGCCACAGCGTCCTAAGACGAGCGCAACTCGGGACTGGCAGCTAAGGAGCTAAATATGATTGACTGGTTTCACTGTGACTTCTGGTTTATGGTTTCCGCGCTTTAACGTCCCAAATGACTTAGGCTATGACAGACGCCGTAGTGAACGGTTCCGGAAATTTCGAGCACCTGCTGTTCTTTAACGTGCACTGACATCACACAGTACACGGGCCTCTAGAGTTACGCCTCCATCGAAATTCGACCGCCGCGGCAGGCATCGAACCCGCGTCTTTCGGGTCAGCGGCAGAGCACCATAAGCACTGAGCCACCGCGGCGGCCTCTCTGAGACTTCTGATATGCACTAAAAGAGGGAGAGGCTCCACCATATATACGAAAGATTCACTATAGAATCGTTGCACGCTTCTACGCTGGAGGAAAAAATAAAGCGCAGACATCGCAACCAGAGAAATATAGCTATAAAAATGCGTGTATCTTTATTTTCAAACAATAGTATGTATGATGTCATCGTAAAGCAGACTCTCTGTGTTGTTTTGATCTGATATCTGATATCTAATATCAGATCCCCAGGCTGCTGGGCACCGGTCGCCAGCATGCGCTTGTGGAGACTGAAAGCGTGCGCTATGTGCACCAACTACACAACAAGCTCTATGTTCTGCTGCTTAGAATCCTTGCCAGCAATAACCTCGAGGTAAAGCAACCCCATAGAATGCTAGTTCTCTCAAACCTGTTCAGAGGCATTATTAGAAGATTGTGGGGTATGCAAACTGCACCGGGGACAACACTGAGAGGGGGTGATAACACAGTTAATCCTTTGTGTTTAAAATAACACAGGTGGCGCTGATAATGGTCTTTCCTGTAACTTTTACATTACTGGGATGGGTAGGGTTGATGTGCTTATGTGAAAGTCGACGCAACATAAATGTAATGTCCCGCTTTAACCAAGCCATATGAACGTGCTTGAGTGTTCAAACGTAGCTTGTCAGACTCACAAGCGAAGGGTTATTACTTCGATTCCCGACCAATTACCTGAATTTTCCTCTCAACGCCTTCAGATTGCTTTATATACTTACATATTGTAATGCCGTTTGTGTAATGTTTGTACTTTCTAATCCCCAGTTTTCTAACATTTTAATCGCTTTTCAGTCACGTTTCAGTCACAGCCCCGTTTTTCCACCAACCAAGGTTTTCTTGACAAAACGCCAACGGACGTCTGGGGAGTATCCACTGAACTGGACTCTTACGCTGTTGCGTTTATATATATTTCAATACAATAAAACGAAAATGCCATTTGATATCGCCGTCAACGTGTGTGAATTTTGTCGCTAAAACATTGCTGAAATCAACTGGTCGTTTATGCTATATCGTTTGCCGTTTTGTTTACCTCGAATATTTTTTAAATTACTGCCTCAATTGTTGCACTCCGCCGCACATGGTCGTGTTGTGCAACTACAGATGTTCGCTGCGAGCCGAATGCAATGTTTTCCGCGAGGCAAAACCACACATTAAGCGGGACGGCAGAAACGGATTTGCCGCCGGCAAATGAATGACGTGCGTTGGGAGCCCTACTTTGTCCGGTGGTGCCTGGAGCATTTCGGATAAGGTGAATGACCTGAAGCTGTGGAAGATATTGGTTTGGGCAAATTGGTGACCAATGGGGCGAAGCCGAACAAAAATGAGGACACATATGGCAGTGTGACGCGGATGGAACACTCAGTTTAAACAAGGCTTTAAGTAACAACACTCATACTCAGGTTGAAAGAACGCAGGTGACCTGTTGAAGTGTTCCAGATACCTCACGGTTCATTCGCGGTGGCTCAGGAAAGAAATGAAATAAAAATTGGAGGTGGAGATACACGACCCCAGAAACATGTGTGCTGTCATTGGCAGCTGCGTTTCAATCTATTCGATATCTTTTTCAATCTGTCTTTCTGTATACCGTGCTACATCACGTTCGTCCCGATCTTAATCGAGTAAGTGCGACTTTCATTTAAGAACTCGAGACGAATGCGGGAGAGTGAAACTCAATTCGGCGTCAAACGTCAGCGAACCTAATGAGTTTTTGGAGGCAAACTACAGTAAATAGCAAATCCAAGCATAAGGAAACGAGTCTCCTTGCTTGTGTTGCGTATATAGGGATCCATGCACGGATAAAGACATACACCCTCGAAAGGCTCGTAGACCGAACCATATCTGATTCCGCACCGAGCAAGTAAAGTAGGATGTCTCTGCTCGTGACTCGCCCGCTCGCAGCCACGTTTCTCTGTCTTGCCCTCATTCATAGAGTGTCGGCACTTGGAGAACACAAACTTCACCGGGACCCCGTCGATGCTGTCAAGGTGAGATGCTATTAGCTATCGCGGCGTAGGAATGCAGTTCGGTACCGGTGAAATGCGGGAAAAGCTTTTTTTTAGTTTCAATGAAAGAGGAAATACCGCTGAACTCTCGATTGTCTAGGGGTGAGGAAGAGATTGAAATACCATCCTCGTCGTCATCGTCAGCCTAGCATCATTCACTGAAGGACAATGGAATCTTCATTTATCTCAAATTAGCCTTGTCGTGCGGTCGCTGCGGCGATCCTATCGCAGCCAGATTCATTATCTCTTTGCCTTTCTCAATTACTCTGTAATCGCGTACACTGTTTTTCTTATCCTGGAATTCACTGAGTTACCCTAAATGGCCATCTCTCTGAACACCAAAGTTCATATTCGCTCCTGAATCTAAGCTTGGATGTTGGTAAGTCACATTTGCTCACTAGCTCACGCTCGTACATTCCGGTACATTCCGGAGAACATCTAAGTTACCGATCTCATTAGCATTTCTATTTACCGCTACACTGATCGCATTTTATATGCAAGCCTTTTTGTTAGCCAGCATGTCCCCCCAGGCAGCACAACAACATTGGCCGAAGGTCGGTCAACTGTTGGCAAAAACTGGCACGAACATCGGTCCTACACTGGCATTTGGGCCGAGCGCTACCACTTTACACATTGGACCTACTTTCATGCCAGTTTTGGGCCAATGTTCGGACGATCAAGCGGCCAGCGCAGTACCGATGTTCGTTCTGCAGCATGGGCCAGCAAAGGTCTCATACTGGTATCCAACTTTCAAACATTGGTAGCCAGCTTTCAAACATTGGTAGCCAACTTTCAAACATTGGTAGCCAGCTTTCGAATAATGGTTTCCAGCTTTCGAATAATGGCATCCAGCTTTCGAATAATGGTTTCCAGCTTTCGAATAATGGCATCCAGCTTTCGAACGCTGGCACATGCAATTAACCCACTCGCCAATGACCGGCACTGTGGATGGATGTACATAACATTCTACCTAGCAAATATTCATAATAGAGGGTGCGAAAGAATTCCAGAAAAAAGACCCGTTTATTGTTTTGAGTTACAAGAATCACGCTTTTAGCCCGCACAGGATGGTTTGCGCTACAACCAGCCACCCTGGGGAGTAAAGAAAGGGGGCCCAAGAACATGGTAGCAGAGGCTGTGGGAAAACAATTTATTTTCAAGTTTGGTGCGTGCCGATCAGGTTGGGCAAAGCATCTGGGCAAGCTGCTGCGGCACGGCTAAGGCATCCATAAAATGCTCAACGGAGCTGTCCTCCAGTGAACTGATCAGTCATATCCGAAGTAATCGTTGCACTCCACTTGTAAGAGGGCTGCTGGACTGCATTCAAACAAATTCCTCGTCCAGCTCTTGCACGATGGCGTCACGAAGCGCCAAGCCTGCAACGATCGAGATGCATGATGTCATGGTAAGTTGAATTATGGCCATCACAGAACAAAAACAAAAATGATTAAATAACACCGAATTTTGTGAAACACAGTCATCGTGAAGACACTAGCAACATATTTTACAGGATAATTTTAAATTTATTCTTAAGAACCAGCACCACATTAGTTGTACAAAATGGAATTTAATTTACTAAACTTCTCTTATACCAAATGGTTTAATTTAGTCCAATGCGTCGTGTCGCACTCCCAGTAAATATATTCAATGCGAGATAAGCAAATTAATGTGATATTGAAAACAGATTAATGTATTATTTTGTTTTAATATCATAACTCGTATCTCTAAATTGCGAGCTAATTTTTTATTCAAGTACATATGCACAGGGGTTAACGTCTCTTCCACATGGACGTCAAAACAACTTTTTTGATTAGTTTTTTTTAATAGGGTTAAAAATACGGCTTGCGAGTTTTTGCGAAATACGCTGAACGCAAGGAACTCAGGGCATCTTTGTTTTACCTTAGTCGCTTCGCATGCATGCTATAATTGGATTCGAAACTGCGACTTGCAAACCACACAAAAATACTAGTCTGATAGTCCAGAGTAATGCCCTTTTTCATTGCGAGAGAACTTGGGGAAAAGCTTTAACCAGAAATTGCGGATTTTCTATTGAGTCTGCAAGTGTAGAAGGCAGAAAGAAACAGTACGGAAGTATTACACATATTCTTACCAACTGGTCTGCAGTGGAAAATTAATTAAGCGGTTCTGATTTCCGTCGTGCATAAGCGGTAAAGGACATATTCCCGAATGCATCCCATCTCAGGTCATATGAGTCCAAACCCGCTGTTAGCCAAAGTAGTGAATCTTCAGTGAGTTCATCTCACCAAAGACGAAAAATTAAATTCTCACCATTCGGCCACAATTCCACTGTGCACGACGTCAAGCAAGCCATTTCGCAATGAGAGTGGGTACACAGAAGTCGTCCTCGTGCTTTTTGGCTCGCTCTGTTTTCCTGCCGAAAAAATAAAGGCGCATGTAGTCAAAGCAACGTTTACTACAAAAACCACTTTAACTTCCAGACGTATATCAAGATAAAAGAGTTTTAGTACTTACAAGTAAGATCTTGCAGGTGGTACGAACAGCGTCGGAGCTCTCCTAATATATGAGCGTGGCTTTTCGCGTGCACAGACTATGAACGGTGCTAGCTCGAGTGTGCATGCATTTTCGTCGTGTTGGTTGTGCACGTGGTTGGGCTCCGCCGTGGAGTCAAGA
The DNA here is from genome assembly GCF_055824585.1 of Amblyomma mixtum. Classification (NCBI taxonomy): domain Eukaryota; kingdom Metazoa; phylum Arthropoda; class Arachnida; order Ixodida; family Ixodidae; genus Amblyomma; species Amblyomma mixtum. The sequence continues at coordinate 93,083,478 of NC_143020.1, forward strand.
ATGTCTTATTGTGATGCGTCGCGCGGTTCCAAGACGAGCAGTGGAGACGATGGTGGGGGGGGGGGGGGGGGAGGAGTTGGCTGGAGGGGATAGGGTCATTTTCCTTTACACAGGTTTTGTGGTTCCGAGAAAAGTCCTCGAGCTGAAAGGTGGAGACAGAGAGATCGTGGAAGGGTGCACGAACAGCGAAGCGCGTAGCTGCGCGCGAGGGAAAATAGCTTTGAGGAAGTGACAACCAAAAAGAAAAAAAAGCGCTTCGCGGTGTGGGGGGTTAGCCCGCTACCTAAAGAAAGGGCGCCGCCGGGAGAACAAGTGGGGAGATATGGGAAGACTTGAAAGAGAGAGGGAAAGGGGCCAAAACACGTGAAAAGGGTTTGGAATTTTTGGAGAACGAGTGACATGGCCACAGGCAGTACGGGAAGCAATACCTACAAGGAACAAGTGGATGGGAAACACGGAAGCGTCAAAGTATTGCTACAAAGCTGCAGCAAAAGCCCGAAAATTTTGAAGTGAAAAACTTGCAGCTTCAAGATGAATTTCGCCAAAACGACTTCAGACACTCGCGTATTTTGTGGGGCCGTATGATGTGGCTTCTGTTAGTTCAAGATAGCTTAAAATGTTACCACATAATAACAAAAATATAAAGCAAAAAAATATATCCAAGCAGAATGCGCGCTCTTTCATAGTTTCATGTACCGTACATACGCCAAACAAGCTAGGTTAACATGCGTCTAACGCCAGTTGTCAGTCCATTTATTCAGTGGTCGTCGAAGAATTCTCAAATTGTTTGTTGGTGTGGAAGTTTCGCGCAAAAAAAGCGAAAACAAACAAAGGCATGTTGAATTGTGGTTCGCAACTACTTTCGATGGTTTTCATCAATAAAGGTCATGTTCGAAAGAAAAAAAAACGCGAGTAAATATGCAAGGACGTGAGCAAGAGCTATATTGCCCCCAATTCAAATTACACAACAGAAGAATAAAAAGGTCAAAAACAACAATTTCCAACACTACGATTTGCAGAAAAGGAAGGAAATAACAAATCAGAAAACACGGGAAAGGCGCGATCACAGGGCACGAGGTAGGGAAGCGTAGGAATCGCTTAGCACGTGTCCGCGTGCGTTTATGAAGCACCCGCCTAATATTTCACGAGCGCAACGCATAATTCGAAATTACGAGGCGACTGCTTCGTTTCTGGACGTTGCCTAAACTGAGCACAATTTCTGTTTAGCGAATGCACTTGCGCTAATCTATTACGTTTGTATCGCGATCTCCATAAAGCAGACACCAGCTGCGCACTGTGGCAGTGAATTCCTAGAGCGAATAAAAAAAAGTGATTTTTTTTATTCCAAAAATTAAATCAAATCAAACTTATTTGATTTTTATTGAAGGCGCCTGTTGAGAATTTTTGTTGAAGGCGTCTCGGGTGTAATCAGAACGTTAATTCTGATCTACAGGACTTCGATCGCAATTCTCCTAAACGTATTATTGCTGCTCACTGCGCAACCAGAGTGCAGCTTTTCCAACGGAATCATGGGTAGCTTTGCTCACAAACTGCAAAAGTGTTCGGTTAAAATATAATAATAAATAAAACCAAATCTTTGAACTCGCATGTTTTAACGCGTTCGAAAATTATGAACTGCCGATATGGTATATTTTATAAATGAAATTAAATTTAAGCGCACACAAGAGGATAATACACACAGGACAGGCGCTATATGGCGATATGGTACTCGACAATAAAAATAATTTTGAACCCATTTTAATGCATGACACAATGTTTACCAACGTTTGCCAGTATACTTTGAACACTGGATAAGCGGTGGCAATCCTAGGCCAATATAGCCAGCTCCTGGAAATGGCATAGCCAACTCTGGCAAAGAGTGGAACAGCACTGGCTAACATGGCCCATGATAGCCAGGATTCGATGATGGCACAGCCAGCAATGGCAAACAGTGGGGCAATCCTGGCTAACCTGGCCCATGATAGCCAGGATCTAATTACGGCTCAGCCAATACTGGTAAAGCGACGGACAACCAGGGCCATTGTTGGATGTGCTAAGGAGTGGCACAACCAATATCGGATGCTCACTGGCAACTCTGGGCCTAGTTAGGGCCACGCTTTGCCAGTGGATTTCCAATATTGGCCCGCTGCCGTGTGCTACCTGGGACTTTCTTTTAAGTGCGGAGTATAAAAATTTCAAAGCATTTAAATCCTCTCATGTACCGAAAAGCCTGCCGTAGCTGACTACCTCTCTGCTGTCTCCCTCTCGCCTTCGTGAAGTTATCTGACATCTTCCTGGAAGCTGTGGCGGTGTACACTTCGAGTCACGATCCGAGCCTGGAGTGCTTGACTGCAAAACGCTCGCTGAACCAACCAAACAAGAGAGTCGCCTACACTTGGAGCCTGAAAGGTCATGGAGGCTCGCAAAAGTACGACCTGGAACGAACGTTTAAATACATCAAAAGTGCAATTGTTTTTTTGAATTACTCGGTAAAATTAAAGCACTTCATCTTAGAATTTGGATGAATCCTCATCAAGGACGAGTAGAATTCTTACAAAGCTTATAGAACAGTTATTTAGATCACCAATGTAGACCGGAATAGACTAGTGCATTTTCGCCTAAGCATACGGATGCTTAGACAAAGTACAGGATTCAGTTATGAGGTGGACCCCCACAGCTTCCTGATCGACGATCTCCTTCCGCATAATATGTGAGCTTTGGTACAGAGAAATATCTAAAAAATGAGCACTTCGGACTATTTTACGCAACCTTAGTTACAAAGAAACGTTAAGAAACTTTTGGTCAGCAAAAACTACTGAGCACGAAATTACTACCTTCACTGCACGTTGGCATTAATTTAGCAGCCTCTTTCTAAGCCCTATAAATACTCATCTGAAGCAATCATGTAACTCTGGGATGAAGACTAGCACACCCTGTCGAAACGTCACTAAGCCCTTGTTATGTCTTTCTTTGTATGTGTGTGTTTGTGTAAAACAATTGCAATGCTTAGTGATAGCTGTGTTCTTTATTCGCAGCATACTATCTCGCATGACGTATTAGAATGACGCTCAGAGTCTAAACTGTGCTATATGGAAGGGCGGTTTTACCTCCCGCCCCAGAGTTGCACCTAGCTATGGCAGCGGCCGTAGTGGAGAACTGCGGATTATTTTTCATCACTTGGGTTCTTTAACGTGCACTGACATCCAACGTCATGCGGGTAATTTGCATTTCACCTCCATAGAAACGCGACCACCATAACGTCTGCCAAAAGGGCTCAACAGCCACTAATCAACCACAAGCCTATGAAAATAAATAAGCGAGAGAGTGGTTTTGCTTGCAGAAGTTTTTTCCCGTGGTAACGGAGTAGAAAAGTGAGGGGGAAAGCGGTGGGAGGAGGAAATGACCCAAACATTTAGGCCCGTATTAAGCTAAGTTCAGGAGGTGAAACTGCAGGAATGTGCAGCTGTACACTGACGTAACGATGTTAATTTAACCTTGTCAGTCTGCTTATTTACAAAATACCGGAGTAGATCCCAACGTTATGAAACCATTTGGGCACGACTTTTCTGCGCGTAAAAGTCGTGCAAAAAGACAGAAAGATTATTTTGTTAATTATAAAAATCACATAAAGACTAAAATACTGTCATAACGATTAGAATGCAGCAACAACACCATTGTTTCGAAAAACGCCGAGGTGGCTCAGAGGTTATGGTGCCCAGCTGCTGACCAGAAGGACGCTGGTTCGATCCCAGCCTTGGCAGTCGCATTTCGATGGAGGCAGAATTAGAGAGGCCCATGTACTGTGCGATGTCGGTGCACGATAAAGAAGCCCAGATGGTCGAAATTTCGGGAGCCCTTCACTACGGTGTCCCTCATAGCGAGAGACGCTTTGGGACGTAGAACCCAATGAACCTAAATCTAAACATTGTTTTGAAGCTTTTCACTGTGTGAATACAGATGCACAAGGCTCGTGAACAAGAACAGTAATAACGTGGAAAACAAAAACAAGGTTCGGATTAGGACAATTACAGTGCAATACTCAAGGTCAAACGCAGTTTACTAATGAACAGGAATAGGAGTGGAATAGGAAGAAGACAATATTTACAATATTCCATGTCATGCGGACTGTGCTATCAGCTTATGTTGTTTTATTTCTTGCTGAATGCTGTAGATGTTGGACATAATGTGAATTCCTTGAGTAACGCTCGTGAAAATCCTGTCTGCCTTAGGAGATAGTTCAGCGCGGCAACAAAGTGCATTGCTGGGATAGCTTGACTATATCACATAAGCTGCTCACTTTGCTTGATTTTCAGGGGCGAGTATGTACTTGAGTATCTTCCGGGACCAAGTCAAGATACGGTAATCGCCATCGTAAACCGTGGTAAACGTCATACGTATTTCCATTTCCTCTTCGTACCTATATCTGAAGATCTGTATGCACAAAAAAAACCAATACAATTGCAAACAGAAGTGAGTGATGGAGGCTCCCATAATGCCTCAGATAGTATCTCTCAAAGAGTTAGTGTATTGGAAGCTTTGCTGAAGAAGCAGTTTTTCCGGTGTAATATGGCGAGCTAATTAAATATTATCTGCGCTAATGCTATGCAGTGCAAGCGTCGAAACAAACAGGAAGCATACGCAATGCGTCTTTTGTAAATTTATGCCTCTTTAACTCTTTTTTTATCCCATCCTTAACGGCACGGTCTAAGTCCACTCACTGCAATACTGCTACCGCGCCGTTTCATTTGTTTTAACCGCAGCACAGGCTTGCACAAACTGTGCGAGATGCATTTCGAAGTATTTTGTGCCGCCTTACGTCCGTGCATCGCACAAGTTGCAACGAAGGTTGCCCGATGAGCTAACTTGACCGCGGAAAGAGCTGTACCCATCCTCACTCTCGCCCAATTTTGTTAACGCAGCTTCCTTACATTATCCACTCCCCATATATTCATCCAACCACCAAGGGAAAAACTATCGCACTTGTTTTGCAGGACATCGCATATAGAGCTCTGTTTTTAGTTAATGTTGCTGCAAGTTGTCCAGGATGTCCTCCTTAACATAGTGTTTATGCACACGTCTACATGGTACGTTAACGAAATTGAACCAAGTTGGTGGTCACCATTCGACAGTAGCCTTAACTGTCATTTCCCAATTACTTTGTAAACAGTGTACAAAGTGAAAGAGGAAGTTCAGCTTTGATTCCCTTTGGACTGGAGACGTTTTAAATAAAACATTGTTGGAGCTTACAATGTCTTACTGAGGACAAGGGCACGTATTTCGTGAAAGGCTTTTCCATTTTTAACACCGTCCCCCCCAAAAAAGGTCTCTGCGCTCAATTTCGTAGCGGCGAAAGAAAAGGAACCTACACTGATAATCAATCCTCAAGAAACGTCCATATCAAGAAAGTCGACATTCACTGAAAGCGAGGAAAGCACATTGGAATGTACCTGTAATTTTATGAGCGATGTTGATCAGTAGAACATTATTTGTTTAACCATTTCTTAGCTTAACGATAATCGCTAAATTATAAGAAAAAAGAACCACATGCAGCCGGTGGGATTCGAAGCCACGTCCTCGCACGTTGTTTGTTGGGTGACTGTTGGCTTTCATCATGTCTGCGCCGTCACAAGCCCTTCAATAGCTTACACATGTCCCTAGAAAACTTTGTTCGATTGGCAGTTTTTTAAGCCCTCTAGAAGGTTTTTACAAGAAACTCGCTAAGAATAGTTAACTGTACATTTGTACACAGTTGTAGCGAAGTTGTCACTCCAGTTGGCGTCAGGCTTCCGGCAAAAACATTACTTTTGTTCTGCTCTTGCAAAATGGAGAAAGTGAAATTAATTTTGCCCTCTTATTGCATAGGGCAACCTGTGTGTTCATTATGCTGACTAACATCGCATCCTGTTCCGCATTTTTCGTGTAGCAAGGAAGAAAATGAAAGAAACGATGCATCTTTTGCCTAATTATTTCATGAATCTGTTTCAGACACAAAGAATCCCCTTCATTTAAAATTTGAATACACCAACAACAAGAACTGCGTTGTTGCCAATTTTCCATACAAAGGCGAAGGTAAGCCCTCTGCGTCACTTGGCAGCCCGTATATTTTTTTCTAGGTCGCTATTTTGTTGCAAATATTATTATTCAGGTAATGTTGGCTGTGCACCGTCCCTGAACGTTGCTGTTATACGGGCGACAAACATAACAAAAACAAAAGAAATTTTTCATTTCGCACTAGCTGAACATTCATTTCCGGACAAAAAAATATTCCAAAATTTGTACAGCCTATTATGCCAGCAGTTCTAGCTGATCGGAAAAGATTACAAGCAGACCTTCTGTCCCCTTCAAATTTTGTTACTTAATAAGTTTCGCATCAAAATATGGCGAATTTTGTTTGCTTCCAACACACGTCGAAGCAGTTCTAATACTTTTGCTGTAAATCCTAAACACGACTCTTTAGACCAGCTGTGAAAAAGGTTATAATATCTGTAAATTAGGGTAACTGCGCATTTATTATTCAGGTGGTAGGATCTAAACTCCTCGGTAAAGAGAGCATCAGTTAGGCACACTACGCCAACCTACATGCGGCATACAAGTAAACCATTCATTTTGCGCACTCCTCGATAGTATATTTTTTTTTGGAGGAAAAAATATATGTGAACCGAAGGCCTCTGTCCCTGATAAATAATCCCAGCTTATTTTATTTTCACCGTTAGCAGTGTTTTCTGTACTATGCATTCGGCAAGCTAAAAATTTGCGCTTTGCGTCCAATGTGTTTAGGGCAATTAGTTATTTAAAATTTTAGTTTTATACACTACAATTTGAAATGAACGACTCCTAATAAAAGCCGTACAAACATCTCTTTAAATGCATCACTAATTTAAGGAAGTAGACTTCTTTGCGGGTGGCCGTGTCACGCATTGTGGCTGTTGAGCTGGCGCTAAGTGGCCTTTTGCTTCGGTCGGAAGGGTTAAAAGCCTTCGTTGCGACCTCACAGTAACAGAAGTGGTTGGTAATGATAAAGTAACTAGTCACCTGCTGTAACATTATTCATGATGTTGAAAGCTATTCTTTATAGACCGGAACCCTAAATGGATCAGGAACAGCAGTCAGCGGCCAAGGTAAACGTTGTAGCAAGCAAATTGTGGAACGCCTAAGGTGTGCATTCACGAATTAGTATTTTTCTAAACAATAAATGGTGTCATAAATTAGATATTCTTGATATTCCGAAATGATGGATGAATTCTACTGGAATACACCTATATTCGCCGTGTGACTAAGAAACAATATTGGCCACAATAAAATCTCACAATGCCAGAAGTAGACTTGTCCACGGAGGAACAATTCTGCACTACAAAAGCTGAATGATGGCAGTAAGATACCGTAGCACTGAGAGCAGATGAGGGTTTTTGGATCGTTTACACGGGGCTTGTATGTGTCACTATAACACTTAGCATGTCAGCCCAAAACACCTCATTGATAACTACTATCGCTGTCTTAAAAGGTGGCCTTGCATCCTCTTACGGTTTGGAAGTTGAGCCTTCTTTCATGATGACTTCCGTTTTATGCGAAGCATACTACTTTAGCTACCACTTCAGCCTTTCACCGTGGTTATGCGCCTCCAAATCACGTGATACATGACGTCACACCACGTGACACGATGACGTCACGGCAGTGGAGAAACGGGGGCCCACCTCGCGCCGCCGCTGTGGTTGTGCGCCTCCAAATCACGTGATACATGACGTCACACCACGTGACACGATGACGTCACGACAGTGGAGAAACGGGGGCCCACCTCGCGCCGTCGCTGTGGTTGTGCGCCTCCAAATTACGCGACACGATGATGCTTCGCATTCTCCAGGCTTAACCAAGTTAAGCCTCAGCATTTTTTTATACAAATCTTTACCTCTTTAACAATCAAATTGCATTATGTATTTTGCTCTTGAATGTACGTTGCAATGACGTAATTAAGTCTGCATAAATGACCAAGCATGCGGCAAGATTTTGCTTCCTTTGTTTTCAGCCGTGACCATGATGATTTCACACGTCCACGCAGATATCAAGAGCAAGGGCGCTCTTTGAAGGATGTTTCTTTCGTGAAACCACAGTGTAAGTTAGGTCATTGCAAATATTATAACAGTGTCTTCTTCGTTGTTTGCAGTATGCATATTGTGGGTAACAACTGACGTAGTAGCAGACGTACCACAGGAGTGCATTGACCAATACGAAGACATATGCAACGATGAAGTTCCCGCCTATCGCGAGGATCAATGCAAGAACGATTTCGACGTCAACTAAATGAATCAGTAAATAAAAGAACCGTCTGAAGCACACCGCATGCTTGGTCCTTTGTACGTAACACTTTTTGTACAACCGCGGAAATATTTCTTAACCATTGCTAATAAGCTGCAGCCTTGTTGATCCATTCGGTATTGTACAGGCTGTTGGGACCACAAACAATAGTTAATTGGGGGCGCTGCATAGTTTGTGAAGAAAAGAAGAGAGGCCAGGGAAGGCGTTCAGCATAGGTAGGCGCACACTGCCAACTCAAGGCTTATTGCACAGAAGGAGGAGAACAGAAGGCTTATTGCACAGGGAGTATGCATAGGGCCGTGCGTAGCACCAGTTTTGTGCAACATCTTTTTATCGAGCATTGACCGCACCTTGACTGGCGCACTGAACAGTGATGTTGCCCATGTTTTTGGATACGTTGACGATTTCCTTATCCTTTTGAAGAAACGGGCTGATTTTATGTATGACGATTCCATTGCTGAAATTTTAAATATCATAGAGAGTAACGCCTCAGGTTTAACCTTCACCCATGAACTCACTGTCAATAACACTCTGCAGTTCCTAGATCTTAAGCTGACTTTCTCTCATGGACATGTGTGTTGGTGTTTTTGCCCCCGCACAAAAAAACAGTTATTACCGTATGATTCCGCTCACTCTAAAACCACGAAAAGGGCCATTGCGAAACAGATTATCGAGAAAGCTTTAAAAAAGCCTGGTTCCCGTGCCATGGAAGCCAGTTTCGATATGCATGCATCAAGACTGAAAGAGGTTGGTTTCCCTGATGTGGTTGTGCTGGCAGTGGTCAAAACGCTGGCAAATAAGTTGAAAGCTCCTCTGAATGTTAACACTGATATGTCTAACCAATCTAAGAGGCCAGCAGTGATTCCGTACGTTCACAGGACCGCACACAATCTCAAGAAATTGGGTAACAAGTACGGCGTCCCATTCGTTTTCTCGGCACCCTGCAAGCTGAGTCATCTGTGTTCCCGCATCGGAAGACATGCTTCCAGAAAGAAGAGAAATAAGTGCGGCGTGAAACATAAGAACCGCTATGTGGACTGCCAAGTTGGCATAATATATCAGATTCCTTTAACATGTGGCAAGGTTTATATAGGACAGACAGGCCGCTGTATCAATATCCGCACTCGTGAGCACGAAAGGTTCATTGAAAGCAAGGAGCAGCGTCACTTAGAGTTTCATTGCCTAGAACACAAATGCATGCGTCTCCCGACACAAGTCAAGATTCTAAATTGCCGTAATGAAAAAGCACGGGAACTTCTCGATTCATGTTTCATCAAAAAGAAAGGAAAAGATTGCGTCTTGTGACACATCAATCAAACTTTATTATAGAGAGGCACGTTTCCTCGAAAACATCATGACCTGAATCTACCTAGTGTTTTTATCTCGTTTTTTATCCGCCCTATCTGCCTTTGATGTCCTTTGTTGCCAGTGCTGACAACATATGTATAAATTGCAGATTCCTTGAATAAACGTCAGTTGCTAGTATTGCGCCCGACCCGTCTTCTTTCTTGCGATTGTTCCATGTGCGCATCCCACCTTTCTAATGCAACCAAAGAAGTATAAGCATACAAGCGCGTGTATCTGTATTTTCAAACAACAGTATGTATGATGTTACCGCAAAGCAGATGCTATGCGTTGTTTTTGAAGCGCGCTCCTATGTTATATCTATTATCAGATCCACTCCGCTACTAATCTACCATATGTGGCAGCCTGACATCCAGTTGCGAGTCAGCCGTATGACAACTTAATCTGTTTTTCTCCAACCAAGGACACCGTTCAATAAATCAAACATGCACAGCACATGCGTCGGAAAATTGAAAGCCCCCCTGTTGCGTTCAAAGGATTCATAATAGACTCCTCGTAGCATAAAACGTTGGCTCAGTTTGCTCGCTCTGAGGAACTGGAGCAAAATGGCTCTCGTGCTGACTCGTGCCATAGCGGTTTTCCACCTGTGTCTGGGTCTTGCACAGGCCGTGGAGGCCTTGGGAGAACACAAGCTTCACCGGGACGCAGTCGATGCTTTTAAGGTGAGAGGTTGTAAGCTGCTGTAATGCGTGAGCACAGCTTCGTACATCTGCTGTGCTATACGCCGTGCCTGTAGTGCCTTGTAAAAAGCGAAAGTTATTCATCTCCAAAAGGCTTGATCATGCCTGGGCCCAGGCAGCAACATATCATGGTGAGCGCCAGGTTATCCGCTATCCTTATCCACTTTTGGAACGGTTTTGATTCGGCACAACAGAGTTAATATGGATAATCTAGTTCAATGTTTCGCAGAGTAAAGATAAAGCCACGTATGTCGCGGACACAGCGTAGGAATACAGTCATTGGCCATGTCAGTGAGGGCGGAAACGACTTTTTGGAACCGATGAGGGTACCTTGTTCGCAATAGCATGTAGTCGCGTATTTGAAAACTAAAGATGGGGCATAGTACGAGTACATATGTAGTTCCATTTGGTAGAGATATCTTGAGAGAAATACGCCAGCTACCTACGCACGGGTACTATAGACATTATCAGAACAGCGCGGGGACGTGGACGTGAAAAGAAGACCCAGGTAAGGCAATGTCCTCTTTTCACGTCCATGTCTTCGCAGTGTTGCGGTAATATTGAACCAACTCGCCCAAGTTTTCACTCTGTACACAGACTACGCCCCACCAATTGCGTTTTTAAATAAGCGACGAAATTCTATCGCGGACAAGGAGCCCTCACCGGCTCTAGGGAACATCGTTTCAATATTCTCTGACATGATAAAGGACTGAGTTTCTACGTTTTCCAAGTGATATCTGAAGAGAAAAAAAAATATTGCTGTACGAAATTTTGTCGAACTCGGCATTTTCAACGATGCACACACACTGCACACAGGGTTGCCTAGGTAGGCGCACTTGTTTCGTATATTATTCAGGGGTGTTTAGAAGAAGAAAAGAGAACCAAAGAAGAAGCAGAGTTTAGATAAAATTTAAGAGCTTCTCTGAGGAATCGGTGAAAATGCTTTTCTATAAAAGTTCCACCCTGCGTTTTAGTTTTAGCAGAGTATACTAAGCGCCCAGGTTCCAAATGTAGTGAGTATAATATTAAATAATGAGATAAGTATTTACTTACTACGTACCACGATGGCGGTACCATATGCCGTACAGAAAGCGCCTTTAATTCCCTCAACAGCGTAAAGCTGCGTTTGTTTTTAACCGATGTCTGTGCCATCCTAACGAGACAAAAAAGGCGCTGTCAAGTCAAGTCAAATAAATGTCCTGCGTAGTCGTGTGGCCTCCGTGGCCAACACTCTAGCCACGCAGGCTTCGTAGTCAGGTACCTGGCGTGATATTCAATACGGGGCGATCTTCCGCGAGAAAACGCCCCAGTTTCGGTTGTTTTGCGACTGAAATCGCGCTTCATATCCGTGCCGTCCTTCTGCTGGATTTCAACAATATGGTCGAAGTCTCGTGACCGCTTCTTTCTGAACGAACATAAGTAACTGCTGGAGGACTACGTGTCACGCGTTTAAGCGGATAGAGAGTCGGAGAAACATGACGTGTAACCTCCATAATCATCATCTCGCTGCAATTAGCTGCACTTTAAAGTATCACCATGTGAACTTTTCACCTTGAGCACAAAATTATTCATTACATATACCTACATTGAAAAGCATATCCTCCCACATTTGTTCGGTGTATTCATTGATCTAGCTCCAAAAAAAAACGCAGCAGCAGCTGTTGCGTACTAAAAAAATGTGGTGGGGGTCCAACGCAGATAAACTGAGCAGACATGCCAAAGCATGTGTTTAACATGGTTGGCTTAAAGTTTTGCTTTGCTGGGTCGTCGGCATGTCCGGCGACAATATTAGACTCAGATTAAGCACTGATCGTGGTTAAGCTCATCTGATCTGCTAGCGCCGCAGGTAGAAGTTCATGAATACGACGATGTGCAAGGCGCAGGGCGAGTGTGTGTTGCAGTTTAAGGCGAGACTTGATGGACTGTGGCGATAGCATGGTGCTCTCGTGCAGTGGCCAGCGAAGATTATCTGTTCATGCCACTTCAGGTTCGAAACCCAGTCGTGAATATATTTGTTTTATTTCTGCACCCTCAAGGTCAGATGCGCCCCAAAATTCTTGATTGGGTTTGGCCACATGAAATAGTGCTTTCCCACTAAAAACATGTTCTGTCGCTCTCTTCTTTCTGAAGGTCTTCGACCTGTTCCCAAATGGCGTGGCGGTATACACATCGAGCCACGATCCCAGCCTCGAGTGTGTCACCGCCAACCGGTCGGTGTACGAGCCGAACAGGAAGGTCGTCTACACTTGGAACCTGAAAGGTCACAAGGGATCCAAAAAGTATGACCTCATGGTAATGTTAACAATAGCCGACCGAAGAAACCCCTGTGTAATAGGTAAAAAGAGAAGTTTTTGTTTGTAGTGAGCAGACATGACTATGCAGATCTTTTTTGTAGCGAGAGCGACACTATGCCAGCTCTTCGAGTCTTCAGCGCGGCACCTCTTGAGCTCCGTGGCAGTGCCGTGGCCTTGAGCCGGTTGGTCACGTGGTGCGGAGCGGCGGGCCGGCGAAACCGAGCTGCAGCAGCTGTGCGCATGCGCCGTGTCAAGTGGGGAAGGGTGGAGAGGGGGAGATGTGTCGCCGCGGTATAAGTAGGCTACTTTCAGCGGAGCTCTCGCGTCACTCCAGGTTTAACCAGAGCTAAACCACAGCCATTTCTTTTCGTCTGTGGCTATTCTCCTCCGAGCTTTAAGACACAAGCGGTGCAACAGTAGTGACTGAGCTGCGGTAGCCGAAAGGGGAGGGAAAAAGTATGCTTGAACGCAATTCCTTACTTCCTTCAAGAAGTATGAAGTGACACGGACACGTTCCTTTATTATGAAACTTCACATTGAACCTATTTTGCATGTTTGCTGATCAATTTAAGCATATGAAATAGCAGAAAAACAACCGTAGCCACCATCGTTGTACTCAACAAGACCTTTCGGTGAATAGGAACACCAGTAGCCTGAGGTGGCGCCGCCTGTTGAGCCAAAGTAGGGACAGCTGATAATACAGCGGTGGCGGCTGTTATGTATTCTATGGAAACAGCGGTAAAAATTGCAAGGACCTCGGGAGGGTTGGAAGGGAGGAAGTGAGGAAACATTTCTGAAATGTGGTAATGCGAACACAAGTCGAGGTACATTTGCCACTTCCAAAGCAATCAGGTAATCTATCATCACCTTCCTTGCAGTCGATCTCAGGGAGAGCGAACTATTAAGCAGAACTATTAAGCTCCAGCTATCTCTGCCGTATATCTGGTACTTTGCCGAATATCTACGTGCACGATGTATAGGGCAACAAAATTACGAATCCCGTAGCAGCGCCCGCACCACTCTCAATAGGCAGCTTCGCTAATGTTCCTAAACCTCAAAAAACTTTTAATGGGAACCGCAAAGTGCGATCGGATTTTTTGAGACCTAAATTGTTGATCATTGCCGAAACCTGAACACTGCTCGAGGCGACCACACAGCGAATATGAATCCTCTTTGAAGGGGATGGAGTATAAGGGGCATCAGAATGCCATAGTAAAGGTTGTTTCTTCTCTTGTGTCGCAGGGGCAAGCACATACTTGAATACCTTCCTGGACCTACGCAAGACACGGTAATTGCGATAGAAAACGGTGGTATGTGTCCCATACATTGTCCATTAGTTTCTAACATGTTACGATAAAAACGTGACCAAGAAAAATATTGTACAACGTTTACGTGTGTTGCATTATTCGGGAAATTAAACGAGAGCTAAATTGTACTTTCTTGTGTATTAATGTTTATAGAGCAGGAAAACGCGCATTATTTGCCGAGAAATGAAATTTAAAAACTGCAATTTTTCTTTACTGCCACTGAATACAAACTCTTGGCGTGAAAAACAAAAAGGACTTGGTGATCGCCATCCAGATGCCTATGATGGTGTAGGCAACCTTCAGAGATTCGCATCAAAGAAGCAACCCTTCACTTCACTGCATTTTGCGTATGAAAAAAGCCGCAGGTGGTGGCAGCTGTATTTGATTCCTTGGTATTTTCTAGCTCATATAATCTTCGTTTAAAGTGAAAATAGCATCTGTGTATTAGAAGATTGCAATGTTTTGATAAAGGCAAATCAAATTCAGTTTCTCGTTACTATTTAGCTCAGTGCTTGGAACCGGTTCAAATTCAGTTTCTCCTTAGTAAACCTTTAGCCCAATGCTTGAAACCGGAGACATCCGTCTGCTTCGCTTGGTGCGACGTGAATGGAAACCGCTGCATTATTCCTAACAGCACGAAAACTGATTAGGCTGAAGTTTATTAAGGCGAAAGCCTTTAATATGCCTCATACTGTTGTTAGCAGCCGTGTCGGCAGATTTTTCTGCGTTTCGGCGTCACTACTTAAAAAGATACTGCGTCGAGGCTGGGAATCGAACCAAAACCTTTGGCATTTGAAGCGGAGACGCTACCACTCCGCCACGAAGGCTCAAGGTTCATACATGAATAGAGGCGCAGCTAGTGAATGCATGGGTTTCATGAATAAAATAAAAGGAATAAAAAATACATATAAGAAAAGAAAAATGAAAACAATAAAATTAAAATGAAAATAAAATGAAAAAAAAGATAACATACGAAAAATAAAAAAAAACAGTGCGCCAGGAAACGCATTCGCCTTGCAGCACTTTAGGGAGTAAAAGTGCCCCCTGATTTTTTTTTAACGCTCATCTTACGTTCGAATTTAATTAAGGCCTCCGCAATAAGGGATATTCAAAATTCTGCAAGTGCGCTTTCCCGCATAACAATGTTGCCCCCAACAAGATGGCGGACCATGCGTTTCTAGCTGAAACAAAGCAAGAAAGACTGGTTTTTTGTTTGATTCTTCCAAAATACGTTTCTTACATTCTATCCACACCTTTAGCGCCTGTCCTGAAGCCCATGTAGTTCCTTTATAGCGAAGTCGGCCATCTTGTTAGGGGCAACATTGTTATGCGGGAAAGCGCACTTGCGGAATTTTGAATATCCCCTATAGCAAGCACCTAAATGTTTAGTTGTTAATGTTTGTAAATTTCTAGTAAATAAGACAGAGCAATTATTTTGATGTTATGACCCCAACTTGCCCGAGTTTCATACAAATAATTTTGTCTTGATATGAATTGTTGCATTTTTATCCTTGAATCATTTAACGCACTCCACCCTTTATGTTGCTAACGCTTTTTCCACAAAAAAGCAATATTTGTGTGGCCTATATCCGTGTTTCAATACTCATTTCAGACAGAAAGCACCCACTTCATGTCAGGTTTGACTACACTAACAAAAAGAACTGCGTTGTCGCATACTTCCCATACAAGGGCGAAGGTAAGACCTCCACGCCATTTTACTCTGCCTGTGCTTTAGTAGCTCAGCACGCCGTCTTACTGAAATTTTACTCCGCACCTACCGCGACTTAATCAAAGCTTATCACCATTCAAATCCACTATATTTACCGTTAATGAAGCACTTTGTGAGGATGTCTGTTATGCTTTCTGCCTCAAATATTTATTGAGGGTGGTGTTATAATTATAGCAAGAAATAATTGCTCGTTGTTCCAAAATGTTCAAGCAGCAGCGTTGTAATGAGCCCTCTGAAATGAGTAGCATGTTGAATAATATGGTTTTTCTCTTATTGTTTTTTTTTCTAGGGCGCTAGGTACAGGCTGTGCTGGTGTTCAATGATGCCGCTTTATTCGCTTTGGTTTTCGTAGTTTGCGTCCCTCTCCATGGTAGTGTCTTACAGCCTACAATATGTGTGGGATGAGAAAGCGTTGATGAAAGTGCATTTTTAAAGAATATTCTAAAAGTTCATAATTGTCTGTTTGCACTATTTTTTTTCTTACAGTGTGCATATTGTGGGTTCCGAAAGAATACATTTCAGAAGTGCCACAGGAATGCATCGATCATTATGAAGACATATGCGACGATGAAGTTCCTGCCTACCGCGAAGACAATTGCAAGAACGATTTGGACGTTGATTAGACCAGCTAATAAGCAAAAGAATGATCACTGAAAATACTGCATATGGACCTTGCTCTAGTAGATCTGCAGAAATGTAGCGGTAGATTTCCTTAAACGACTGCAACACTACATCTACATTCACTCTTTTCTTGATTCACACGGCCATAATAAGCCATGATTAACTTCGCGAATCATGTACGATCTGTGTAAACAAAAATAAACGTATTTAATTGTTCTTGAGATTCGCTGAGAAAAGTTGCAGATTCGCAAATTACACTACACTCACAGTTATGCTCATCTTCACTGGATTACTTCACATCCTGTCTTACAGCTGAAAAAATCATTTGGACTCGGTAAAATTTCGTAATCCAATCCGCGACTTATGTTAATGTTTTTGTGTACCAGGGAAACAAAGAAGATGGAAGGCTCTTTAGCTTAGAAACAAAGTAGTCGTTTTTTTCACCTTCTTTTAAAAAGATTACTAGGTTAACATCTCCAGTGGTCAATGAAGAGTGCCTCCTGTACCTCGTTGGCTTGCAAAACTGAATGTCACCATACATGAACCTACGGTTGGTATCTACGTCAGTATGTTAATAATATTTGACTAACTCGGCCATAGTCCCCAGATTTACGTTACTGAATGAGCTTCAGGGTGAGTGAGTGAGCTTTATATAGAGACCTTAAAAGGAAGCTTGGCAGCTCGACTAGATAAGCAAACTAAGAATGCTTGAAATAGGAGTATAAAACGGCACACCTTACAATTCTTTTACCGTCTTTAAGGTGTGGTTTGTGGAAAAAAATGCGCGGCAGCAGTCACTTAAAATAAGCTTGTACCGCAGTAAAGAGTGTTCACGCAGTTCAAACTTGACGAACGATGTAACCATGTCCAAAGTTTTTGGACAAAAAAAATCATTATTACAGAACAGTCAGGCATTGGTATAGAATTATTGAAGCTAATGGTCTCTTCTTCCGATATGCAGCAAAATTATTCTTTTTTTCGTGTTTCTGTCCCTCGAATCGAGCAGTTAAGACTGCCATAGAAAAGAAACGTTGAATCATTTTGGCGATAGCAAAAGCGTTAATAGCAAAAAATAAAATGAAGCCTTCCAAGAAGCCATCTGCGGATAAGTTGTTTATTACAGTGAAATCATATAATATATGAAAACATTGCGCTCACAAGATCTTTCCCGTTCAAAAATGCTTTTGTCAGAATTGTTGGATATGAGTGTGTGCTCCTTTCCACGCATTCTTCTTGGATACTTGCTAGCTCTATGCGAAAAATAATTAGAGGACCGCATGAATGCTGAAAAATGCACAATTGTTGCTATCACTTCTCTTTGTTTTATTTATGAAAAATAAGAGACCCTTTAGTTCATTCATCTTGCTATCAGGGTTTGCTTCTCTAGCTTGTGACTTCAGAGTACTGATCGCTGCGGTTACGACCGTGACATCGCGCTTGTTGCATGCTACTGGTGCGTTTGGGACACGAGTATACAAAAGAATTTTGCACAGCCCACAACCGCATAGATTTAAGCTGCACCAGCGCAATCCTGGGGCACGAAATGGCTTTCCTATATACGAGAATTTGTAGTTTTGTATAAATGCACAAAAAACCCACACTCGTATTGCATGCAAGTGGGGGATAACTATAAAAACGTCGTGCTGGTAATAAAATTATTAAAAGAATTCCATATTTGGCAATGGCGTACATTATTCTATTGCACAAGTACTACACGAATCACACGCAGGTGACAAATTCCCGTTTCCCTCTCCATACGCTTCCACCTCTCTGTTGTGCCGCGTCTGCTTCTGGAACCCAGTACTTCACATGTTAACCTTGCTGCGAAGCAGTTGCAGTGGCGGTAGAAAACGAATGGACCTGCACCTTCATCTCTCTTTTCAATGCCCTTTATTGTATACATTGGTTGGAACGTGGTAAAGTTACCTCGTGTGAGATAGTTACCGCAGCCTTCCTTTCCGCTTAACCTCCTCTCTACCTCCTGCACACATGCATACTACTCCCCTCCCCACACACACACACTCACGCAAACTTTAAACGTCGTAAGCACAAGCGAAACACTCCACAAATAATGGTCTCCACTGCCATCTGGTGTGCTCAGGATGCACCGATCTGCGTTGGCTGCTACTGAAGTTCCAGTGTTCCCTAACGTACCACCGTCGTCAAATGAAATTCGAAGAGTGCTACCAGGAACCGAGCATATATATTCACGTTATTAGCTAATTTAGAGTAAAAGAAAATGGCAGAGGAGGGTCAATCAATGTTGATGATGTATTTTTATGGAGCCATGGCACAAGATGTTTTCGTCTTTTTAAGGTTGGGACTAAAATCATTTTCCTATAGATTAAACCGCAGAGATGCTGGGCCCTAGTCCAAAAGAAAGCTTGAAATCATTATAAACTGGTCGGTACTCCCCGGCACCGTGGATCGAACCCAGCACCATACCCATGCGACCCGCAGGCTGAAATAACTAGGCCACCGCTACGGTCAGAAGTTTGCGGGGACGTAGAATACTACATTACTGGTGGTGTCCATTTATTCATGTAACCAATGTTAATCCCACAAAGACATTTATCTGTTGGGTCATGGTTCCATATTTCGACGCAAATGCAATGTTATTATTTACTTTTTTTGCTACCACATGTGGCTGTGTTTTGCCTAGATTTTATTTTGTACCCGCTTTCCCGCCCCCTTTGCTTATGTTATATCAGTTTGTTCCCGTGTGGGTAGTGTTGCAAAGAAACAATAAAATGTGCCAGAATCATTTTGTCATATCGCATAAACTTTCAAAAGCAAAACCACGAGACAATAATAGCAGCTGTCTTCAGCATAGGAAAAGGTAATCGTGGAACAAAAAGGAATGCTTTAATTAAAGCAAAAAGGATGTCTTCTGACCCATCGTCAACATTCGAGAATTTTCCGACAAAGAACCATTGTGGCTTAAAAAAAAAAAGCGTTGTAACACTTGACGTGAAAGCAGCTTGTCGCCTATGCTGGTAACGACCCTAACTGCACTTGTTTCGATTGTTTACACTAGCACGCGAATTATTGCAAGCTGCTATACTGCTGTCGTATCGTGCATCTGCACCTCTTCGGTCAACGGCGAACGCGGCGTCAGTCATGCAGCAAAACCACTCATTCAGCTCGAGGTCGAAAAAGAATTTGCCGCCTGCAGAGGACTGAAGTGTGTTCGGAGCCTTAATTTGTCCCGTGGTGCCTGCAGCATTTCTCAACTGGTGAACGACCAGTAATGGTGTTAGTTCGAGCGAACTGGCGGTCAATAAGTCCAAGCAGAAACAGGCGTTGCTGTGACGAGGATGGAGCAAGATATTAAGCCACAACACACACACTCACAGTGAAATAGGCAGGCAAACTCTGGACATGTCCAACGAACTTCGTGGTGCAATCGTCGCGGCACAAGAATGGAACGAAGTATAAAAGAGGGAGTTCATGACTTGCAATATGACGCCTCAGAAACACATGTGCCATTATGGGCGCCCGTGTTTGAACTCATTTAATATGATGGAAAAAAGTTTCAGATCAAGTGAAGGACAATGCAGCGAGCTATGGGAAGAAAAATGATAGATGTAACGTTAAGAGACTGAAGCGGGCGTAGGTTGAGGAAATAAACGCGGGTTAATGACAGCCTGGTGGTAATCAAGGGGGAGAAAGGGGCTGGGGCAGGGCATCTAATGCGAAAGCAAGGTAACCGATGGTCCTTTAGGGTAACGGAGTGTACTCCAAGAGAAGGAAAGCATAGTAGGGGACGGCAGAAAGTTAGGTAGGCACAGGAGATTAAGAAGTTTGCGGGGATACGGTGGGTGCAGCTGGCAAAGGACAGGGTTAATTGGAGAGACATGGGAGAGGCCTTCTCCCTGCACTGGGCGTAGTCAAGCTGATGATGATAAATCTGTTTCAATTTCTGCGCCCTATAGCCTGCTGCATCAAGCTCGCCCGTGTCTTAATTGAGTGGCTGCGTTGTTCATTTCACAACTTCAGATTAATTCGGTGGAGTGACGCTCCCATTGGCGTCAAATATCAGGGGACGTAATAAGGTTTGTGCGGCCAACGACACTGAAAAATCAATTCAAGTGCAATGAAAGGCATGGGTAGCATGGGTTGCTCTTAATAACGAGCCGTGTGGGGGGATAAAAAAAACCACACTAGAAGCCTGCTGGGCCAAACCATCTTTGATTCTGCACCGAGCTAGCGACCCAGAATGGGCATGTTCGTGACTGGTCTGCTCGCAGCCGTTTGGCTCGCACTGACCCATACAGTGTCGGGGCTTGGAGAACACAAGCTTCAACGCGACCCTACCGATGCTTTCAAGGTGAGATGTTCATAGCTTTGCGAACTTCGTTCAGTCAAGGTGAATTCCGGGCCAAGCTTTTTCTGTATTCCCGCGGGAGAGGAAATCTTCTAGATTTCTTCCATTGTCCATTGGCGTTTAAATGATAGCAATATCACCGTCGCCGTCATCGCGAGCTTTGCTGTATCAGCTATAGGAGAATAGAATCTTCATTTTTTTCTCAAATTAGCACTGCCCTGAAATAGCTGACGCAATCTTAGCTCAGCCAGCTACTTTTTCACTGGCTACCGGTCTGGCGAAGAACTTTGGAAGGTTCCGGATACGTTATAGTTTAGGTTCTTTGTGATCGCGCCCGAATTTTCCCAGAATAGGAGCTAAATGGTGTTCATCATTTAGAAAAGGTAGAAAACGCGTGACAAAACTCACTCCACCAAAATCACTTCCTCGTGCCTATTTTTCCTTGTGTTTGGAATTCATGGACGCTGCCTGCCCTTCTTAGATGTGCTCCCTTACCGCTCCTTCTCACAAGGCTGAACATTACCTTAGCTTCTCTCTTGTTATTTTTAACCTTGGCGTTGAACTTTTAACGCTAAGGTTTCCAAATATGGCTGAAATCATTTTACTGAGTACTACTCCTTGGGTCGCTATCCCTTGGGCCGTTGCCAAGGGATAGCGGCCGTCGTTCAAGCGGGGGCCGACTTCGGGTCGCTTTTCTACACCCGCTAGTAATAAAGTTTCACCACCACCACCACCTGCGTACTACCAACGGCAGTATCATCAGCAGATTGACGGTTTCTGAGCTGTTTTCCATAAACTTTTAGCGCATAACTCTTACTTGTGAATGGTGTGGTGAACTGCAGTACAGAAATTCGATCACCTTGCCACTCATCATTTCTGATTGCTATTCTATTAAACATACTTTCGTGAACTTTTTTCGCTTTGCAGTTCATATAGATATTTTCCTGTGCCTTCAAATATGCGCGCTTCGCGCCGCGGTTATATAATGCCTGCGCGACTGGCGACGTTTTGAAGGAATTACTCCTTTTTTTCTTATTGATGAAGGCTTATTAGGGGCTCGTTACGTTTCGTACATTTCTAAAAACCTGTACTGTCTAACGGTTTAATAGACGTTTATCATCAGGGATAATCGGCGAACAATTCTGTGTTTTTTTTTTATTTCGCCGTTCTTACAACGGATGATGACGATGATGAAAACGCTACCTCTAAAGCCACCGCGATGAATCTCCCACTACCGAACCCACTTCAATCATGAGAGGGTGCAGTAACCTCCCTTGGCTCGATATTTGCTGCGTGACTTCCCTGCCGACTACTGCTTAGACTTCGCGTTTCCTAGTTTAAAAGTGTTAAGAGATCCGACGCGTTTCCAAGGACAGAAACTGCAGTCTAACACCACCGATGCACAAAAACAAATAAAAATACACAAGTACATTTCTTTCCAGCTTTTCTTTAAGCCAAATAATTATAAGTAATACTTGTACCTTCCAGGTACGCGCTGTTTAGCACTGTCAGAGAAAGAAAAAAAACATGCAAAGTTTGTCAGCATGCGGTCACTGTGCACAATGCACATAAGATTATTTTCGCACCCGAGACTCTTGAAACTGCGAGAAAAAATAATTCGGCGCTAGTTTTAACGAGGAAAAAGAATTATTTTCACTCCACTCCCGCCCTTCCCCTTGATTTTTTGACAAAATTTTCTTTGAGAACTGTTTGGCCGCCTTTATTCACGAGCTACCAGGGGGTAACAATGTAGTTGGGTATCCAGTGCGGGGTATGACATTGACAGGCGCAGGGTATGTAGGAAACTTGACGGACGATTACGATAGTTGGTAATGCGAAATTTTAGCACAGCTCTTCAATGGTGGCAGCAGCGGCAGCTACTACCTGCCATGGCTGGCAGGTGGCGTGCTACGCTGTTAACCACCCTCCTGAATCTTCCTGTGGCAGCCATCTTCCGGTTGTCCATTCCTCCGCTCTCGCCGTGGCAGGTGGCGTTTCACTCTGCTACTACCTGTCACAAGCCTACACAACACGCCACCTGTCACGCCACATGTCAGGCGGCGTGTTTGGCCCACTACGCCGACGCCAACGATGACTACCACGCGGAATCCTTGACCGGGCGCCTAGGAGCTGGGCTCTATAGTTGGTTGCACATGCTTTCCCATTGACTAGTCTCCGCCTTTTTGAGGTGAAATGGTGGGAAAAATGTTCCTTTGGCTCCACCTTGTCCGGCCATATAATTAAGGCACGTGAGCCACTCTTGGGCCAAGCTGGCTTGTAGTAATCAAAAATAAACCACCATTTTTTATGTTCTTGAAAGTACCGACGATACAAAATATTACAAATATAGAAAGCCTTTACAATATTTTATCAATAAACGATATCCAACCTTGCCCATAATAGGCTTAGCCTCTCGTTTGCCGTGATAAGCGTAACTGATTACTCGACAACTGGCTCCTCCTCTTCTCCATAAAGATCTTCGACCTCTTCCCGGAAGCTGTGGCGGTGTATACTTCAAGCCATGATCCGAGCCTGGAGTGCGTGACCACTAAACGAACGCTGTACCAACCAAACAAGAGAGCCGTCTACACCTGGAACCTGAATGGCCACGGAGGGTCGAAAAAGTACGTTCTCCAGAGGAAGTCGGAACATGACAAAACAGCCAATAAGCTTTTCGAACACAGACTAAAATAACAGCAGTTTAAGAATCTCGGAGAGTCCCCACCAAAGGGGAAAGAAATTCGCGCAAGTCATATTCACGAGTGTTCCAGCTATGGGGGACAAGCATTTAAAAAAGCAGCAGTGTCCTAGCCCAGTGAAACCAACTGAGGGCTGTTGAGAGTCTCGTGGCTCAGCCTGCACTTTTTTCATCCTCTGAGGTTAATTAACCAGTAAAGGTTATCTAGCTACCGCTTTATTTATGGGATTGATGGGTTGCAGATAGTCAGAAGTTAGTCAGATAGTGAAGATAGTCAGATACTCGGAATACAGAAAGTGCAGATAGTCATAGAAAACAGCTGGCTGAAATGTTTGCACCAAGGTACCGCTTACGTAAAGGTGCGTTTTTTTTTTTACCGGACTTAGAAAAAAACCACGCTGACTTAAAAGCATTACACGTGGCCGCGGTGCCACTTCATTATCCCAAGATGAAATTAAAGAATAAAATACGCTTTTGTCTGAACGCTGTCCCCGATGGGGCTTGGTTTGTGCACTGGGCGAGACATCCACTAGCAGGTTGCACGTGACAAATTTTTTTGAAGGCCATTCAATACAGCAGCATAGATAAAACTCAGTGCAAACTATGCAGCAGGCCGTTTTTCAAAATGATCTGCTACTTCTTCATTTGACGGTGTGTTCTTGCAGGTAATAATTGAAAAGTTGGCTAATTAGTCTGCGAATTAATGAACTTTAGTAAAAGAAATGCTGAAAACTTGACCACGCGAATCCAAACAGCCCTCCGATGGTTTCAGTGGTCTTCGGCTCTACGCCTCGTTTAAAGCTTGGTTACATTTGGATGGGAACCTCATATAATATATCAGTAGGTAACATTGTAGACTGATCAAGATTAGTTGCGCACTTTTGCCTTGGTCTACGGGAGGCTCCTGATATGTGTAATTTTAGGCATTTATTCAGAGGAGGTCCCCCTAGAGCGACTTGCTAGGGGATATCATTCTGCACATCAATGATTGTATAACAACGAAAAACTACTAACAACTATTTGAGCGCTGCTAGAAAGCTACAGAGAGAGTTTGCAGATCTGTTGGATCTTTTTTGATTAAAGATGCGAATCGGAAGGATTTTTTTCTCGGCAACGACGAGTGAAGCAATGTTTATAGCCTTGCTTTGAAGGCGTACGGACGTTGGAATCATATTAGCTCTTTGACAGTGATTTATATAAAGCAAGCTGTTGCGATGCTTAGTGATAATTGAATTTTAGTCATTCACAATATACTCGGTTCAAAAGAACTTAAAAGGAAGGTAAAAAGCTAAAAAAATAGTTTTACCGTCAAAGACCTGCACTTGAGCCATTAGAGTCCCTGTAGTGATGGCTTAGAAACAACTTTAGCCATTATCGCGACTGGCATCCGACAACACACAGACATTTTTGTATTTCGCCTCAATTGGAAGTCTGCTGAGATTAGAGCCCGGGACACTCGGATCAGCGACCAAAGTCCGTAGCCGCGAAGCCTTGGTATGCCTACTTTAAAATAAAATTCGCATGACTGCTGTGTCACTAGGAAAATTTTTTTTGGCTCTAAAGGGACTCTGAAGAAAAGAGGGGGATGCCGACACAACTATTCCTGCATTTTGCCTCTCGTTAGGTTAATAGGATATCAGCAGGGGCAAACTATAGGAAGCCAATTAGTAGCTCAAGTAACGTTGCTTACATTAGTTGGAAACTATAGCGTATGTTTCCATACTTCAGAAATGAAAACTGATAATAACTGATGAGAAGCAAAAACGCTGACCAGCTCGCGGCTGGCATTTCTATTCAAGTGAGAAAACCTGCTGTCTGAACCTTGAAAACCAGAAAATTCTAGAAAAGGCAAGTTTTTGACAGACCACGCTTGTTTTATGCTATGGTCCAGCGGGCAACAAAGTTCATTATGGGCCTAAAGTCGCTGAATGCCTGTATGTCCCATAAGCTGATTTCCTGCCTTGCTTTCCAGGGGCCAGCATGTGCTTGAATTCTTCCCAGGACCAAGTCCAGACACCACCATCGCCATAGCAAACCGCGGTAAACGTTATATTCATTTTTATTACCCCTTCGTATTCAGCGCTAATGGACGGTATGAGCAAAACCAATCGGTACAACGAACAAACTTAAATGTGAGATGCAGGCTCTTCTATATTCACGCAGTAATTTTTAATGCCATCAGCTTTCTCTGTCTTTGCGTTAGGTGTTCTAGCAGGCTTTCTGAAGAAGCAGCCTTTTTACACTTAGTATAGTAAACTAGCTAATTAATGACTATGATCACATTACCCCAAAGCAAATACTCACTACAGAGTCGCTGGTAACACTGCGGAAGAAGTTTCTTGCCCAAGAACCCCGGCCATATCCATCTTCGGTGGCTATCACAAAAGACGGAAATTTAGCAAGGCGTCAGTCTTCAGTAGATCGGCTGGCTGTGTCCTTCCATTAAATTACATGAGGCTTGTCGCTCGTCAGAGTTACCTTCTTCCATTACTTACGCGTGAACTATAGCTATGCGCTGGTATGAATGCACATGAATTACCGCGCCACCTACACTTGAACCTCGTTACAGTTTAACTACAGTTGAATCTCGTTATAACGAAGTAGAAGGGGCCCGTTATAACCTGTGCGGACCGAGCTTTCAAAGGGAATCATCATTCCTTCAGTATATCTATTATTTCGTTCTAAAACATTTCGTTACAATGAGGAGCGACTGTATTCTCTTTTTGTGTGCCCGCACTTTTATGACGAGCGTGAGATTTTACAGGGAAGTCTGAAGAGAATTAAAGTTCCGTTACAGGATGTCTCTCGCATCGGGTACCAAGAGTGTTCATGAACTGACCGGCGACCATTGTCAAAGATACTGAAGTTTTTAGAAGGCACTGGGCTTATGGAGCGGTGATAGAGACACAATCATTCAATGCATTCACTCAGGGTAGAATTTGCCGACCGGCAACTTTAGGACTCGCGCCGTCTGCTAGACCGCCTGTACAATCACCATCAAAAGTAAATGGAAGGCGAATTTGGGAAAAAAATTTTAATTTCTTTAAATCTAAACCATAATGGTCCCTGTTTGTTGGTGCACAGTGCAATTCGCACAATCACAATTAGTCTGCACATATGTATTCAAGGATGCATGAATTGAGCGGGCAATGATTAAATTTTTTCGTTAATATTGCCTTCCATTTACTTTTGACGGCACCTGTACATTCACACGAGTACACTCCAGATGACACGTGTCGGATTCCGGAGCTATGGCGTCACAAGCTCTGGGTCCCTCAACTCCCGCGCAACATGGACACGCAGAAACACAAAGGCAGACGAGAGGCGCGCGATCGGGCCCTGAGCACCAACACGGATCCAACCGGGGTATATACTACGTTGATGTGGCAGGACCTTCGTCCATAGGATTCTATACGGCCGCCGTAGTTCCCTAGGACAAACATGTTAACGGACTCTAAAATCGTGCTCCAAATTCAGCGCAGGCCGTTGAGGTAGCCATTGCTCTTTCCACCTCGGACCCGAATTCGGAAGTATCATCACACGTTCGCGTCGAGCCTGTGAACACTACCTGGCTGGCGAGGTTTCATCTTTCGGGTTCCATATTCTAAAGCTGGCAGTAAAAGAATCAAACCCTTCACCCAAGCGCATAGTTTGGACTCCGGGCCATCAGGGCCTTAGAGGTGATGAAGCTGCGGACGCGGCCGCCCAAGCGCATACCCACCGGGTAACTTATCCAGGCTCCTCCGGCTCGGAGTTCAGGCAACCACCACTGCGTTTCAGAAAAATTCTGGAATACGATTGCGAAGGGCATCGTTTTTTCCCGGTCAGTGCCAAGGGCCTCAGTAAAGCCGATGAGTGAACCCTGAGGCGCCTGCAGACCAACACTATGTTGTGTCCTGCAATAGCGAAAAAAATTTTTTCCTAAAATTGATCGGCACTGCCTTCACTGCCGGGAATTGTCCATTAACATTAATATGGCTTGGGCCCGTAAGGTGAATACTTTCCTTCCCTCAAACCCTCCCCCTACTCGAGAGGCATAGGAGGCAGCCCTGCTCAACTGCTCGGGGCTGGCGTCTCAAAGGGCTCTAGTCAAAACGAGTAGCGGCCTCGTCCAGCGGGGTCCCGGACTATAGACTCCACCTATGTAAGAGGCCATTTTTGCCTGCAAACTGTCCTTTCACTGAATAAAACGTTTTCAGCACCATCACCCCGCCTTTACATTAACACCACCACCACCAGCAGCAGCAACATAAACTTTTAGTGCTTTTTAAATATCCGCCCCTTTCACGATTGTTTAATATATTCCTTGACTCTACTAACCAAATGTGCGTTCAATGCTAGACTAGTGCCACGCCTCTCCTTTTCTTTAAGAACCCAACACCGTCTCGCTAAGAATGAGCGTCTAAGAGGCGTTTCAAAGCTCGTGGTGGTGTTACGACCGCCCGTCCTGCAGATGACATAAATTCTGCACGAAGCGCGGGCTGCATGAGCGCTGGTCACGTGGTAGCGCAGAACTGTGTACAGTGCCATCCTCACTCGCGTTTTCACATCCTCCACCTAAGCACCCAGAGACAGGCTTTCTCGTGTTTTTTGGGGACGTCGCATATCCAGATCTCGCTTAACGAAACTTCACTAAAAACTATCAAGTTTGTACTATTAAACTCATATTAAGGCATGTCTGCACATGTCACGAAAAGAAAATCAATACAGTATTGCTGCGGGTCGCCATTCGCAAGCAGTTAGTTTTTCTTATTTTCCAATTACCTTCAGAAAGGTACACAAACCTCAAAGAGGAAGATTGGCTTTGAGTCGTTTAGGACTCGATACATGTTTGTACAAAAGCACTGCTGGAGCTCGCAATGATTCACGGATTCCAACGGGAGCTGTTCCTTTCTTCAACAGGGGGCCTATATTGAGTCAAGTACGTCCCCTTCATTCCAGCCGTCCAAAGAAATTAAAAGAGCCCCTACAGCCATCTACACACTAGAACAAATACTTGTTCGTGACACTAGAACAAGTACTTGTTTCTTGAAATTCTTTAAGTTCTCTAAAAGGATTTACGCACAAGCGTAAAGGCTCCATGGAGCAGAAAAGTCGGTGTCAGCGTTGCCGGTGGGATGGCCGAAAACATAGGACTAGTCGATTGCAAGAGGCTTCGAAACATGGCGCGAGCCACACCAGCGGTGCAATGGAAACCCCTGACCGTCAGGCCGTAGCGCAACAATACGTAGACACGTTTGCACGGCTTGATTTAAGTTGGGCTTTATGTGCATGTCGTGCGATCTTTCACGTAATGACTGTGAGTATGAAAAAGGAAAACAGTGTTCGTGCCTTCGTGGGCAACAGAAACCGCTGTCGCGTCATACACTTGAAGGCGGAGCTTAGGGGTCCCCCAATACTTATTTTTAATGGAATCCTGCAAACAATTGTTAAGATCGTTTCGCTTAGCGCTGTATCTTATTATAACAGAAGTTAGTGCGAACCTGTCCCCCTAGCTTGCGCCATGCTTCAGCCTAAAGGATCACTTAAGTTGCACTCTAGCCGAATGCAGAAATTATAATTGAATCCCGGGCTCATCTTACAAGAGACACAATGTCTGTTTATTGTGATTTGATTTCGAGCAACATACGTTATCTGTTTCGAGCTTTCCGTATAACGAGAAAGAGGCAACCACCCGCACACTTAAAAAAGCTCGCATACGCCACCTTAATCAGGCCTAAAATTGAATATGCATGTGCAATCTGGGACCCGAGCCAGGATTACATCATACATAACATTGAATCCCTGCAAAGTCGTGCTGTTCGCTTCATTTTTTCAGACTATTCCCCGTACACCAGTGCTAGCTACATCTTTAAAAAACCGTGCCGAATTAGATCCCCTATAACTACGACGAAAAACGCTCGCCTATCTCTGTTTCACAAGCTTTATCACCACGCCGTTTTACATGACGACTTCTTTCAGCCACCTTGCTTCATTTGCCCTCGCCGTGATCATCCCCACAAAATCAATCGCCCAGTGTGTCAGTCATCTCTTTACGCGCAATCATTCATGCGTAGAACCATAAGTGACTGAAATAACCTACCATCAGATATTGCTACCGAGGTTCACCCAGACAAATTTCACAAAATGCTGCCTACTCACATCAGAATGTGACGTCCCTGTGCACCACTGTATCTTTACAGAGTTAATAATCCTTCTTTTTTGCTCCCTCGAATACCACTACCTTCTTTCAGATTTTTGCTTTGTACTCTTAATCTGTGCAGTAACAATTTTTTTTCTGCGTTTTTTTTTTGTATTCTTAATTTCAGCTGTTTGCATTTTTTTAGCTTTTTTTGCGCTCTGCTGCTCTTGTTGTTTTTGTTTGTATGTTTTTGTGTACTTAGAAATGGTGTCGGTATTTTAATTTTCTCTCTTTTCTGCACCTTTGATTTTGAGCAAATTGTCATCAAAGTGCTTCGTGTGTGTCCCCTATGTAATACCCTCCCCGGAGGGCCTTTAGGGTATTTGAATAAATAAATAAATTAATAAATAATAAAGAAACAACCCCTGGGTGGACTAATTTTGGTTTCTTGCGCCTGTTTCAGATACAGAGAATCCAATGAATGTGAAATATGACTATACTAACTATAAGAACTGCGTTGTCGCCAATTTTCCCTACAGAGACGAAGGTAAGGATACAACTTTACTTTAAGCGACAAATAACGCGACGAATTTGAAGCTTATAACTTTTATTAAAAAAATGATCATTTTGTTTGTAAATATTACTGTTCACATGATGTGCAGTGTAACCTTCCGCTAAAAAATGGTGGCTTATAGGGTAACAAGCCTATCCAGTAAAAACGCTTTTGTCACATTGCTTTAGCTCGAATTTTTTTTCCTGGCCGGCTGACATGCGATAACTTGTGAATCCAATCGTTGCCAGCCTGTATAGGCATTCTAAAAACATTAAAAGCGGGGCGTCTCTCACCCCGAAGCCTCGTTGTCTAATTAGTTCAGCGAAAAAAATTTACAAATCTTGTAGTGTGGTACTAAATGCTAAAAATGTAATCCTTTGTATATCATTGCCACACATGACTTTTTACAGCAGCTATAAAAACGTTATGTGGTTATGAAAAGGGTAGTCAAGCACTTCTCACATAGATTTATGCTTTTAGGTTATTGCGTAAGAAAACATTTGTAGATCCTTTCAAGATTAGTTTTACGTGCCCCTTGATCATAATTCATTCTACATTGATGACAAAAAAAATATTTCTACTGGAGGCGTTCGTCTTTGCTAGTTACTGTCAGCTTGTTTTATTTTCAAAAGGAGCAGCATTTTCTGCGCATTCCAATTGGCAAACTACAACTCCACGTTTTGCATCCAGTATGTTTGGAGTAATTAGTAATTACATCCTTGAAGTTTGCATTCTGCAGTTTGACACGTGCAACGTTTAATCAGAGGCTTAGAAGGTACTGACTGATACGCGCACGAATTTCGTTGCAGAAGGAAGTAAATTTCCTTGCAATGGCGCTGTTAGGTCTTGATTTCCTTGAACTTCTAGCAGCAAACGTAGTTGCTTTGTAAAATATGTACAGTGCCTCTAAGTTTATTCGATTTCCTATTGATGATGTCTGGAGTGTGAAAATTTTCACAAAAACCTGATAGTGTTAGCAGAAATTTTAATATTAAAATAGGAGTGGTGCGAAAATAAGGTGCTGTAATATTATTCATAGTACTCCAGGGCATAGTCTATTCTATTTAACGGAACTAGAAGGGAGGTAGGGTATAACAAAAAAAACGCTCGAGTGTTAAGGCAAACTCCGTAGACAGGGCATAAAATGCGCAAAACGTGGGCACTGTAGGGCAGGAGTGACCATTTTTGTACAATGCGCATGTGCGATACCAATCTGAAATGCGAAAATTTTTCGCTGTACGTGGTCTAGATTTATCTGCTGGCAGACTGGGGATATGAGCCACAATAAAATCTGAGGTCATATCTAGACTTCTCGAAAGAGAAACAATTATTCACTACGAGAGCCTGGCAGAGGAATTGAGATTCAACAGTACTGACGAAAAATAAGGAGTTGCGCACGTTTATGCCATGCTTCAATTGATACCTATAGCGCCATCAGAGGTATTTTGCTAATTTAAAATGACTTCTTCACCATCATTGTGCTGGTAATAAAAGTGAGCCCTGTACCATATTTACTGTTTAAACGACGAACCTTCTGTTACGGCAGCTCTTGCACTTGCGTAAGTCGTCAATTATTAGAAAAGTATGTTGGAAGATGTGTGTTCCTCTTAAATGGATATTATGCAATGAATTCATTGGGGGCTGTATGAGAGGTCAAGGATGATACTATCAATTTTTTTCCCAATGCTTACGGCCATAAGCAATGCAGTATCGCATATGCATGCAGATACTAACTGCATGGTCGCTCTTTGGAGGGCGTTATTTTCGTAAAGTACTGACATCAGTTAGATTAAATTTCAGTGTCCTAACTATGCCATCTTTCTTTTTCAGTATGCATATTGTGGGTCCGAGCTGACGTTGTATCAGACGTACCACAAGAGTGCATCGACCAGTATGAAGACATTTGCAACGACGAAGTTCCCGCATATCGCGAAGACCAATGCGCGGATGATTTGCACGCTATTTAGATGAAGCAGCAAATTTTGCTCTTAAATAAACTTATGCAGTGAGCTGATTGCACCACCAATTCAAGATAGCATTAGTAGTGAAGAATGCGACTAGATTTTGTTTCCTTTGTTCATGGCCGTGACTATGGGGCTCACACCTCCAGGGAGTTGCCAAGCTCAAAAGCGCTCTCGGGGGAAAATATTTTTTTGTTGAAGACCAATAGTTTTTTTTATTACATTGCAAATATTTAGCAGCGTCTTCTTTAGTTGCTTGCAGTATGCATCTTGTGGGTCAGAACTGATGTAGTAGCAGACGTGCGAAAAGAATCCATCGACGACTAAGAAATTTGCAACGAAGTTCCCGCTTATCAGGGAGACCAATGCAAAAACGAGTTGGGCGAAAATAAATTAATCAGTAAATAAAACGCCCTGTAAGCAGAGCGAGCGCTCGGTATTTGTTGTGAAGCCTGCTTTTGTAGAGGACTAGAAATACCTACAATATGCTATAGTTTTTCTGATACATTCCGTGTTCAGGTTTTTCTAAATGTAAGTTGCCATGGCCGGCTTCCAAGAATAATTATCATTATAGGCAAGAAATACTTGTTCAGCTTCACCTCGTTGGAACGGCACACGCGTTCATGGTTGTTGGGATGGGAATGGTCGTCATTCGTCGTTTCCTTTTGAAAAGATTAAAATTTTACTCTGCTTCAATGCAATGCGTTACAGTAGCCCACACAGGTCACCATACGAATAAGTTAGCTACCCATTATTATTGATCCTTACATTTACATTGGATCAAATTTCTACGGCTCGAGGCTAAGAAAGAACGCGAAAGCAGGGAAAATTATTTTCTCCTAGTAATATTTACTACGCTAGTGGACAACATCTACTGACGTCTGTGTGCATCAACGAAAACAAAAAAATGTCTAAGGTTTTGTAGCTTACATCCATGGTCATTTTTTAGCCCTCATCTGGAATTGCCTTCTAGATAGACTAGAACAGGCTATGTTGCTGGTCAGGTTGGTCTGACATTCTGAACCCTGTAGCACAGGCAGACGAGGGACGAAGGAAGGCCGAGACACACAATGCGCTGACTAGATAGACTACCAGGATAACATCTCCAGTGGTCATTACAGACACCACCTGTGCCTCCTGCCTTGCAAAAGTGAATGCCGCCGCTCATGAGCCAACGGAGGGCACCTGTCAAATTGTCAATAATTGTGACTAACTCGACCATATTCAGCAGGCGTTGGAGAATTGCATGAGCATCAGGGTGACTGAGCTCCAGTTTGATAGGAACGCTGAAACAACACTCGTCAGCTCGACTTTATGAGAACGTGAATAATGCTTTAATATAAAGCTACAAAGTTGCACACCTTCTCACCATTTATCAGCTTCAAGAGATGTTATTTATGCAATACAATGCATGGCGTCTTCCTATTAATAGAAGTTTCTGCGTCAGTAAGCCATAATTTCACGCACTTCACACTTGTCGAAAAACCTGAACTACGGCTGCTGGAAGTATCAGAAGAAACAAAGAATGAGCTAAAAATAAAAGTATTCTAATGAACCAGCGCTCGTATTCAACCATAGGCGCAGCCATAACGCAGCGCGAGTAGCATAGAATTTTCTTGCGCCAATCAGCACCGGGTTAGACTCTTTGGCCTATCAATAATGTTGCGGTCAGAAATCAGAAACGCACGTTCTTATCGGGAAGCAATGCTGCTGGTGAAAGTTTGTGCTCGCCCGAGCGGAGTTTGAGATGAAGCCTTGCAAAACGAAATGTAAACCATATGATCGACAAGGCAACCATTTTCTCAGGCATCAAAACAAAGAGCACGCAAGCCAATTGCGGCCGCCAGACGCTCGCGGAAAGTAAATATGTCGGCCCCTAGCTGTCTTATGGGTGCATGATTTTATGTGGTAGAACGTCTCAAACAGTCTCGCGTTATCAGGGAGTCCTTAGTGGAGGGTTCCGGGCAATTTCGACCACCCGGAAGTGTTTAACGTGCCTTGACATCGTACAGTACACGGGTCATTTCGCCTCCATTGAAATGCGACAAGCGCGGCCGGGACGGAGCCCACGTCTTTCGGGTCATCAGTCCAGCACCATAACCACTGAGCCACTTCGGCGGCTTGGCCCGCTACCTATCGACACGGTTTATAAAAGCGAAAGCTCAAAATTGAAGAAGATATTTCTGCTTCGAATATCGTCTGAACACGCGCAACTTTGTCGTGACCCAGCAACACTGGGAGTTCTCTTTATTCTCGAAACAAAGACCCATGTCGAGTTTGATGCCCTCTTCATTGTAATGACAAACAACCCTTAGCCGCTGTGATACGCGTCAGCACGAAGCCGTTCGTATTATATACGGCCGTCCATACCGCGTGGCGCAACGTACACTTAGGACTGGAGGCACGCGGTGCGGTATGACCCTGGGTCCTAGCCTTGCCACCAGGTCCACCACGTCACTGGAGCTTGCCGCGTAGTCACCCTAGGTGAAAAAAAGTGATGCGGTCTTTGGAGTGCTTTTCAAAAGTTACCATTTGTCACCATGTTTGATTATAGATGGAAAAAGTAGAGATAAAGCAAGTTAATATGACCTCAAGGGACGGCAAACTCTTTCTGAGTTTTAACGAGCCAAGTGCCGCTTGCGCGGTACAAATGGAGAGTGCTTTTAAAGCTGTTTACAGAAGAGGAACGCTTCAATATGGCTCTAAAGTAGACTACGGTCTGCTTGTGGGACCGATTGTCAATTTCGTCAACGTCAGAGCCACCGCAGTCACCATCATTATCATCCCGATTTCCCTAGACGCCCACTCTAAGGCCACCCTGAATCACAGGACCAGATATCGCACATCCCCGGGAACCTCTTCCCCCTCTCCTCAATCTCAATGAGTAGCGCCAATTATCGAATAATTATATGCGATGAACCGAACGGTTGATCAAACAAGGGAAGGGAAATGGGAAGCCCGTTATGAGGCGTACAGGTATATGAAGGAAGCCTGCAGATCATAACAAATAAAAAAGAAACATTTCTCTATGCAACGTGATTTCAGTGACGGTTGGCTTCCTCCATAAATATCAGCAAAATAGGTCAGTTTACTAGCACTTTACTGCAATTTATTAGCAGTTTACTAGCTCTTTAATAGTTCCCGTTTGGAAATAACTAGCAGTCATGTGAAGCCTTTACTAACAATCCTGCTGTGGTCGATTCCAAAGCTTTGTGGCCTCAGTAAGCCTTCTGTAAC
Source organism: Amblyomma mixtum (assembly GCF_055824585.1). NCBI lineage: Eukaryota > Metazoa > Arthropoda > Arachnida > Ixodida > Ixodidae > Amblyomma > Amblyomma mixtum. The sequence goes on from NC_143020.1 coordinate 93,118,681, forward strand.
TGAGGCATACTTACTGCTTATGTTTTAAGGCGGAAGCCTTTAATGCCTCATCGTTGTAAGCAGGAGCTGTCGACAGAAATGTCACGCTTTTCAATTGGTCGAAACGGTCGTGACGTGACAGTGCGCGAATTTCAAACGGGGCCAATTGTACTTTGGCTACTAACCATGCAACCAATTAAAGGGATCGTATAGTGATGCCTTAAGTAAGTGGGACTGAGTTTAGTTAATTGCTTACTTAACCAATTAATCTAATTAACCTTTCTAGTCAGACCAGATAAATAAATAAAACCGAGTAAGAAATTGGCCGAGCTTGGGAATCGAACCCCGGTCTCCGGAGTGCGAGTCGAGCACGCTACCACTCCGTGCCATGCCAGCTCGATGGTTTGGAATCAACAATGGTGCGTCTAGTGAATACGGTGTCTTCGTTCACTCCCATCTTCCTACCTTCCCGTTACGGCGAGGTTTAGGTGTCCACCGAGATATGAGAGACAGATACATTTTCTTTCCTCAAAAACCAATTTACCGACGAGCAAGGCGTATTTGTCCGCGTTTCGGATTGATAAAAATTGTCGTGACGTCACCGCGCGCGAATTTTGATGGGTGCCCACCGAAATATGTGAGACAGTTACTGCGAAACTTCCTTTCCTCAAATACAATTTTCGACTAGTGTCTACTGAGATATGTGAGACAGTTACTGCGTAATTTCCTTTCCTCAAATACAATTTTCATTTTCTTCATTACGGTCCCTCTTTCTTCTTTCACTCACACTTCCTCCCTTCCTGTACGGCGCGGCTCAGGTGTCCACCGAGATGACAGAGAATTACAGCCCCATTTCCTTTCCTCAAAAAGCGTTGCGTTCAAAGGGCAACGCATCGCGCCGAACGGGTGGTGGCGTTCCTTGGACTCCGTGGCAGCGCTGCAACACGCTGTCGCGTTCCACTCCTAAAGGCGAAGCTTAAGCGTCATTAATTGGCAGTTAATTAATGCACCAACAAACTGTGCAGTGAACAATCGCGTAGCAGAATGCACCACTCAGGCTTTCGCCTTTCACAACTTTAGCCGCTAAAGTTCCTCGTAATTTTTTTCGAACACGAGAGAAGTTAGGGAACGGAAATGTTGCTGCAGTTTTTCATAGTACTTGGCGCAAAAAGTTTCTGTAGCTGATGTTAGTATGTTGGATCAGCCCAGTTATATCAACCGGCGCTGAGGGTTGCTCTGCGTAGCTTCTTGGAATGGTTAGTCTGCAAGTGACAGGGAACGCTTTATTAATTTTCACTGCTGCATGAGACAAACATTCTCATAGCATGGCATGAAAGTCAGAGTGCAGTAATGGCCCCGCTTTTCAATGCGTGATTGCATCATGAAGTTACATAATGACTTTTCCATGTTCAGTGTATCGTATCGGCTTGTTCGTTTTGTTTTTTTATGAAACTTAACATCCCAAGGTGACTCAAGATTTCAGGGATGCCGTAGTGGAGGGCTCCGACAAAATTTTGTACCACCTGGGGCTCTTTAATGTGCAATGACATCTCACAGTACACGGGTCGTTGCCATTTCGCCTCCATCGAAATGCGACCGCCGTTGCCGGGATCGAACCCGCATCGTTCGGGTCAGCAGCTTAGGACAATAACCACAGAGCTACCGCACCGACTTTTATCCGCTCGTTCTTGTACGTCCATGCATTACGCACAGATCACTGTATGCCTCCTGTGCACCAGTGTTTTTCTGGTGCGCAGATCCGCCTGTGCGGACGTTGAACTCCGCAAAACTGGCCGTCGCTTATAAAACCAGCAGCTTCGTTAGGAGACCACCTTGCCTCTGGAAAGCAGAGGATCCACTCGTGCATTTAAAAGCGAGGATGATAATTTCAATCAAGAAGGTAGCCTGCTCCATGAATGAATGCCCTCTTCCCTTTAGTGAAGTTGGGTAACACACGCAGCAGGGGTTAGCGTACAAGCTTTTTAACTGGTGACAGCGGCGTTCGCGGTATCTGTGATTTAATGTATGTTGTCTGTAGTCTGTTTTGTCGCTCCCGCTCCTATCTTAAATGAAAATGTCGCAGGTTCACATCAAAACTGGAGGGCGACGCCATAAGTGAATCCTGAGCCACCCGTGGGACGTCGGCCAACGTAATTGTTTTTGCAGGAAGCAACAACATGGTGGAAGAAGTCAACTTAGACAGGAGCGAGCATTTTTAGCACTTGCGCAAGATAACGGCTGGCCCGCTACTGTGATAAACGTATCTATCCCGAAGGCTTTGTATTCTGAACGCTTGCTCACTTCACTCGCACCGAGGAACCCAAGCGAAATGGCTTTGCCCCTGACTCGGGCCACAGCAGTGGCCATTTTGTGCCTGGCGCTCGTTCAGACGGCGTCGGCATATGGAGAACATAGATTTCACCGAGCTCCTGTCAATGCTTTGAAGGTGAGGGTTACCAGGAATTGAGTACCGTGGTAAAGCTCACTTTGTTTTTAAGCCACACGGCGCATGATAAACTAACGGACGTATTTTGTCTGGGGAAACAAACGGACGACCGTTGCGATGGTTTGTTGAGAGAATTTTTTTTATTAACGGAATGCAACGCCATAGCACACTGCTATGACGCGATGCATACACCTATAAATTTTCGTCACTTTCATAGATGCCCATTGCTTAAACTTAGAATGGTTTTGGACCAAATGGTAGGAGACACGTAAAGGGATCGCTACATTCGGCGTGTGCGGAAGAAACTGAGAAGATATATAGAACTGAGAAAGTCCAGTAAGTTACCTGCACATTTACTTATTCCAAAAAAAGGGTGGTTCTTCCATTGAGGCACCCTAACATACAAGGCTAGGAAATTCTGGTAACTACGTTAATAGTTGTCGTAATGCACGGCCACCGTTCAGAAGAGGCAGTATTAGGGCCAAGTTCTTTATGTTTGTGAAACACTAGGAAGACTTTTTCGCGCCCTGAATTTTCAGATTACCTCGATACCAGGAAGTGACTTCGATATCTGACGCATTTCACATGTGCAACAAGGTACGAAGAGAGCACTAAGTATTTACATTAGAAAACTGAGCCGGCACTGTCACTTAAAAATCGAAAAGTAACATTTAAACACTATTGACCTGATTATGCACCGTACACTGTCTTCTGGGAAATCCTCAGTGGCCTAGCTGTCCTGCATTGGCAGATCGTAGACAGGCAGTCTAAATATGTGCTTGGAAATAGTGACAAGCCTACACTTGACAAAATTAAGGGAAGCCAAGCATAATCGAGGATTGGAAAAGCATTTCATCATGAAGTTTCCAAAGATAAAGTTGCTTACATTGAATACGACTTTTTTGAACTTGAGGCCAAGCTCTTTCTTGGCACCCAATCTTGGTGGTTCTAGCATACACTAAAAGGCGGAAGCCGATCTCTAGCGCTGATATCGGCGTGAGTAATGAAGCCTTCCGGTTAATTTTATTTCCTGGGCCAGTAAACTTGCTTTCGTGTGATAAATACGTTACTGACACATGGGAGAAACTCAAAGTGTGAAGGGAGACCGAATGAAGCGCAGAATGAAATTTTTTTTTTCGCCTCCAATGAAAAGAAAACTCAAGCACAGAATCACCAAAAGAATCAGGAGGAAAAGTATGAAGTATCCGTTCAGCGACGTTTCCCAGGTCATGCCGGCTGTAGCAACTTTTTTGTGACCTCTTGACAACTGGGTTCTGGTTTGGTTTGGTTTATTGAAGTTTAACGTCCCAAAGCAACTCAGGCTATGAGGGACGCCGTAGTGGAGGGCTCCGGAAATTTCGACCGCCTGGGGTTCTTTAGCGTGCACTGACATCACACAGTACACGGGCCTCTAGAATGTCGCCTCCATCGAAATTCGGCCGCCGCGGCCGGAATCGAACCCGCGTCTTTCAGGTCAGCAGCCGAGCGCCGTAACCACTGAGCCACCGCGGCGGGGCGACAACTGGGTTCTGTCGTTTCAAAGCTCACGCGCGTTTCACCTCCACTGAGAAAGGGACCAAAAACTTTCAGACAAAAACGAATGTTCACGATCTAATTTTAAGCGCTAGATGCTGATTTGAAGTGGAAATAATGCATCAGGACACTGGTTACACTTTAGAGTAACGCTAGAGCTAGTTTCAGAGCTGTCAAAAAATATGCTAAAGAAAAGTACGCCTGCTAAAAGTGTACGGACGCTAAAGTTTTGCGTGCATGTTTTCTTCTTTAAAATGATGCGTCAGACATTGGAATACATAGATTACACAGTGGTATTTGCTTTGGACAGTTAAAAAATTAATAAATGAAGTTCTTTAGAGAGGATTGAGTGACTAAGAAAACACATGCGTAGCAGGCAGAATAATTAAGATTATTATACACAGCATACTTGAAGGTGACAGGTGCAGAGATGAACAGGATGGAGGTGGGAAGGTGGTTTCAATCCGTGCTAGTCTTTGGAACAAATGAATCGGAACAACGATTAGTCCTACAGCTTGAAACGCCAGCTTTGAAACGGTGGTCCATGCCGGATGAGAAATACGTAGAGATAAGAAAAGGGATCGTTTTAGGTATTCATTGCAGGAATATATTTTCTAAAAAAAAAACATAAGCGGCGAATACGACGGCGTAAGGTCCGAGACGAGTTCTATCCAGAGCGATTTCGCGGAAAAACTGTACGAACACTGAAGATTACATGCATTCGTATTGTGAAAGTTATTTTCGCTGCGCTTTCCTCATGCACACCATATATAATTCAATATTTATATGCACACTACTCTGTCTGTCGCCCATCTTTGGTCGACCTATTTCCAGACTCGCGCCTAAAACTGCTTCCAAGGTACTCCATTACGCTCGTTGATTGGATGGTGGCCATGTTCTTTATCAGCACTCTCTCCGATGTTGATGAAATTCAGCTTGGTAGCCAATATCTTTCCTATCTCACTGGATGATGTTTGGCCAAGCACGTTGTTAACTGATACAAATCCAGACTGTGATCTGTCATTGCCTATTGACCACTGACGCTGGGGAGTGCACCGATAACGTTCACGCAAAAAAAAAAGTGTTCTCGCCTCGTATCCAATGTGTCTTCTGCTCTGCCGCTACAAGCATAGCAATACCCTAGCATAATAAAAAGCATATTCTCTACCTGTGTTATCTGCGGAGGTGGCCGAGATCTTCCCGAACGCCGTGGCTGTGTACACTTCAAGCCACGATCCAAGCCTGGAGTGCGTAACTGCCAATCGCATCCTATACGTCCCGAACGAGAGGGCAATCTTCACCTGGAGCCTGAAAGGTCACCGAGGATCCAAAAAGTATGGCCTGGAAGCAATCATTAAAGTTACATGGAGAACCAGATCCTTTGTGTCATCGGAAAATGAGAGCGATTGCAATTATCCACATCAATAAATTTAGCCACAAGAAATACAATCAGCCATGCCATCGAAATCACTTAATGAAGTTTAATAAAGTAAGGGAGCAAAATTATTCAATCCGCTGCTCTTTTTATCCCATGCCAAGAGCTGCACAGAATTTGCAATTATGTGAAATATGCTAAAGCCGAGTTGTAACATGCGTAGCGGTGAAACATCTAAAGCACCAGAGAACATTGTTTATTTATTCATTTAACCTCCAGGCTTTTCTGCATTACACATGACGTTGGAGTGCATCATTGGTTGAATGCAAGCCCCAACAAACAGTCGACCAATAAGAATACATAGTCACAAGCGCACAACCAGAGAAAATAATTAATGCTTGATTAGGAAGTGTATATAGTCGAAAGCAGGTTTCTCTGCTGAAGTTTCTTGCTTTGCTTGCAGGGGCAAGAACGTAATTGAATACACTCCTGGATCAAGTGAAGACACTCTAGTTACCTTCGTAAACGGTGGTAAGCGTCCCACTTCCGTTATGTTGACGCATCTAGCGCTGCAAGCGTTTATGATATAAAACAACGAATGCATCCAGCAAATTTTTATAAGGTTAACGTACACTTTTCCTACGTAGATATTACTTTCTAATGCAGCACTATATATTAGTTATTATATTGGCAGCTGTGATGAAAGGCATTTATTCGTATTAATAGTATCCAGAACTACTTGCACATCAATTATAAAAGCAGAATTTCCCACTGAACCACCGCTTAACTTGAGCTCACGATTTTGCAGATTGGTGCACGTTGGGAGTATACCGGGTGTTTTTTTCTAGAAGGTTCAAAATTTTTAAAGAAAGGTAAATTCCTTTAGATTTATTTTAACCCTGGGGCTATACTGAGGGTTACGGCGGACGCCAGGTAAGAGGCAAACTACTTTAATTAGTTCGCTGATTAACTGAATACGTTAATTAACTTTTAAAATTTTTATTTTAGGGGATATGTTGTATTAGCAGGATTGGAGATCGTATTCCAAATAGTCCAGCCAAGAAAAAAATTTTAATGAAAAAATTTTTTGCGCGCGTTACGAAGCGAGAAAAAGTCACCCTGCTAGGCAGCTTCACACTGCCACACAGCGTCTGTGAGCGCCTGTGACGTAGTTCGCTCCGCCCTGCGCTTTGTGCCAGTGCGTTTTTGTTCCAACGCGGCATTCCGTGAGGCCGCGGAGCGAAGCGAGATAAGCAGCGATAGCGCTGGCCGCCAGTCCGGGACGCGTGACGCAAAGCGCAGGGCGGAGTGAACTACGTCAGAGGCGCTCCCGCCGCTGAGTTACGGTGTGAAGATGCCTACCAGGGTGACTTTTTCGCGCCTCGTAACGTGCGTGAAAAATTTTTAATTAAAATTGTTTTTTCTCGGTTGGACTGTTAGAGGACGATCTCCAATTCTTCGAATACAACATACCCCCTAAAACAAAAATTAGAAAAGTTAATTAACATATTTAGTTAATCAGCGAACTAATTAAAGCAGTTTTCCTCTTGCCTGGCGCCCGCCAAAGCCTCCACTATAGCCCCAGTGCTAAAATAAATTAAAGCAATTTACCTTTTTTTAAAAATTTTGGACCTTCTAAAAAAAAAACACCCGGTATAGCTGAAACATTGTTATTGGTGGCAGCCAAGCACAAGGCGACATATCTATAACTTATACTTACCCCCATGAAAAAAACACTTTATTATAGTCATTCGAGATTCTTGACAGTTTAATTAAAAAGAAATATTCGAGTTGTTGCTATGAAAGCTGTTGTCTAAAATGCCTTGCTGTCTTTCAAACACCGCCACAAATTAGAAGCTTCTCGTTTTCGCGGCAAAAGAAAAGCATACACAGTAAACGCAAACCGCAAAATTACTCTAAACGAAGTTTACTTTAGGGCTCCAAACACTAACCAAATGAGTGGCCGCCGCGGTGGCTCAGTGGTTGTGGTGCTCGGCTGCTGACCCGAAGGACGCGGGTTCGATCCCGGCCGCGGCGGTTGAATTTCTTTGGAGGAGAAATTCTAGAGACCCGTGTACTGTGCGATGTCAGTGCACGTTAAAGAACCCCAGGTGGTCGAAATTTCCGGAGCCCTCCACTACGGCGTCTCTCATAGTCTTAGTCGCTTTGGGACGTTAAACCCCATAAACCAAACCAAACCAAATGAGTGTGTTGAGCCAAGAGGCTGGCTGGTGTGCAGCTTTAAACAAAACTGAATAAGACGCTGTTTATGAAGTTGGTATTTAAGCTTCCACCAGGTTTAGGCTAATAATATTGCCTGATTTCCACTGCCATAAAATACAAAAATGATATTTCAATCATTTATTCACGTCATCTAAAACACCATGTTTATGGAGATTTTATGAAACCCTGAGCCACTCCTCTTTACGAAGTTTCTATTTTATATAAAAACAGAAACAAACAAAATATGTGTGGTGTAAAAATGTTTGGCGCATTGCTTTCAGACAAGAAGCATCTCATTAATGTGAAGTTTGAGTACACTAACAAGAAGAGCTGTGTTGTCGGTTACTTCCCATTCTATACGCTGCACTTTATGAGTCTAAACCAAGGCCTTCTTCTTGCAGTATGACTACGAGATCTAAGTAGTGAACAACGGGACTGATTCATTAACTTTAGCTTATTTACAATGAAAATCATGTGGCTGCCTTTTTTATATACTCCTTGTTCGTACTTACGTACAGGAGTTTTGTTTTCTTTGGCTTGATGGAGTCACGCAGACCTGTTTTTGTCAGCTGCTACAGTACATCTCCCTTTTTCCTTTTCATTTCATCAAGTTAATAAAAATGTGTTCCTTTTAGAGCTTATCGGGCTAGAACTGGCTAATATGGCGTATGTTGAAGTGTAGGTTTCTGCATCATCCTAACGCCCGCTAGGCTCTATCCCCTTCTGCTACATTGAGATTCCTACTGCTGAAACTGTCCCTCTAGAATAGCTAACCTGAAGAATTGCCTTTCAAAGTCTGTGGTGCCATTCCTTCATAACCCTCCTCTGGAGAGCTTGGCTAGGGACAGAAAACATGGAGCACCTCATGGCCATGGTCCTTCAAGCAGCGAATGCTTTAAAACGATATTTTTAATAAAGTGATTTTTCTCCCTCTGAATTGGAGGATAGACAGTACTTCAGAGAACAAGTGCATGGGCAGGAACATTGGCTTGATGAAGGTTGAAGCGTCTTTTTTTTTCACGATTCCAGTCCTTTTTTTTACCCTTAATCTAATGTTCGCAGCAATTTTCGCAGCAGCAGCAACACAAAGTTGTTATTTAATAGACATGCATCGTATGCGGACTGTAGCATTCTCGGTAAGAATGTTTGCTGTTCTTTTCTGTCAGAAGTTTTCTTCGGGTTTAGGGCTAGCAATATGCGAAGAAATAATTACTTTACATTACTATTACACTGCATTAGTGCTATGTTTATTATTTTTTCATCGGCGGAAAAAATGGAGAAACTTTTTAAGTCTACGAAAGTAAAATCGCAATTTTCGCACATCTCGACCGACTGCAAGCAGGCTGGCGTACAATGCAGTTATGTTGCATAATTTTGTAAAGGGCCATAGATCAAGCAATAGACGTTCTTTTAATGTTTAATATACCAATATCTAAAGATAAGTGACCAGAATGGCTCTAAGGACAGACGTCATTATGGTTACTGCGATGAAAGATGAGCATTCTGTATTTTGGTCAAAGCATATTGCGTTCGTACCGTAATGCGTGTGGCACCGCAATGCATGTGGCATGTGGTCAGTGCTTATATATGCTGGAGTTACTGCAGTAACAAAATAATAAAAAGTTGTCCGGATGACCCCCACTTGTATGCTTCGCCAACTCATTCTGCTTTTAAAATTTCAAGGTTTTATCATTAACAACTTTCTGAATGCATTTTGACGTTATAACTGTTTAATTGCCTTTCTTGTCCCTTGCAGTGTGCAAGTGTGCATATTGTGGGTTCCGAGAGAATATATTTCAGAAGTGCCACAGGAATGCATCGATCATTATGAAGAAATATGCGACGATGAAGTCCCTGCCTACCGCGAAGACAACTGCAAGAACGAGTTGGACGATAATTAGATAATGAATAAAGAAAACAATGGCCAGTAGATATTTTGCATGATCGACCTTTATGAGAAGTTCCTTTGTAGACCTACGGAAATAACAGCAGCTTTATAAATTTTTCGCAGCCGTGCTTCTGCTCGGACACAGCCTTTTATCATGCTTCTTATTGTCTTAGTTGCCATGGCCTGCAGTTTGAAACTATAGAGATTCAGGAGGCATTAAAAGAAATGAAGCTGCAGTTTGGAACTCTGGAGATTCAGGAGGCATGAAAAGAAATGAAGCTGCTCTCATCATCATCATTAACAGCCGGACTACGCGCACTGTAGGGCCAAGGCCTCTCCCATGTCTCTCCAAATAACCCTGTCCTTTGCCAGTTGTGGCCTCCGTATCCCCGCAAACTTCTTAATCTTATCCGGCCACCTAACTTTCTGCCGTCCCCTGCTACGTTTGCCTTCTCTTGGAATCCACTCCGTTGCCCTTAAAGACAAGCGGTTATCTGGTCTGCGCATTATACATGCCCTGCTCAAGCCCATTTCTTCCTCTTCATTTTGACCACGATGCAAAACTAAGAACTCATGCATTGATCAGTGTAGTTGGTGTACTGCTGGCAGAGTGGTCACAATTCAACTGCGATTTACTCTCGCAGTTAATGTCTAAACGGCCGTAGATGGCTAATAACTCAGAGAAAACCCGACACAAACTGTAGCAATTTTTCGTCTCTTGTGCTCATCGACGAAAACAAATAAGAGCGAGTTCTATGCAGCTAATAAGAAGGGTCGTTGGTTCTATAAAGCAAAAATACTTAATGGGGAAACCTAATTCAACGCTTCATAACACATTTGGTCAACCCTACCGGGTTTGCGTCACCTTTAAACCTTAAAATAGCGCTTGTCAGCGGAAATACACAAAAGCACAAAAATATCAGGTTGCAAAGTGGATACATAAAACGATGCTTTGCTGCCTTTAAGTGTTTTAGAAACTCTAAACGATGCTTTGCCATATTTAAGGGATTTGAATGACGTAATAAAATACTCGACATCTTGCATATTAAACAGCACAAGTTTTAAGATTAGTAAACGCCTATTTAATAAGGTTGGAATTTCACCAGTGCCATTAAAGCATCCCATTAGCAAGAGCCATGCTTTTGTTCGTGCGTTAATAGCGTACGCCTACCCAGGAATTCTGAGTGTTTACTTCATAGTGCTCTCGTTAATTCAGCGTGCGAAAATATAATAATTATTATGCTCACTTCACTTCATTTAACTCAAGAGTGATCAATAGTCTGTACAAGCTTAACGCACCTACCTTGCTTCCCAAAGTGCAAGAATGCGGCAGGCTTTACACATGTAGTACATGTCAGCAGACTGTTTGGTGCTGCGGTCGCAACACAGCGCTAGTCGCACGCAGTGAAGTCTTTCGCTATGCAACTGTATACACGACTTTTGCGATGGCGCGACGTTAGCATGTGGCACCGTTTACTGCCTTGTCTATTTAACGTACTTGAAGGGCAACTGAAGTGGTTTTAGAATTCGATTAGTTTAAAGGGCCGAATGTGCGAAACATGCAGGTAATGTCTGCGAAATCATTCCGCGCTGCCATTTAAAGTAGTGGCGTCATCGTCGGATAAAGTGGCGTCAGCGCTAAGGATTGTATGCGGTGCACAGAGACGGGCAGAGGCCCTGATAATGACGCCACGTATGACGGTGCTGCTTTTCTAGCGAAGAAACAGTTGTTTCGTGGAAGAAAACCAATGTCATCGAAATGAAACTCATGGAACACTGGCGGTATCGGATGATGCACAGCAATATGCCAGCGAAACCAGCGGACATAAGAAATTTTGATGATAATGACGTCACTACGAGTTTCCTCGCATTCTCCAAAGAAATAAGGAGTAGCCTGAACATCGTTGCGATTTTCATCTACGATTATTGAACCATTTTAAGTACTAGTGCAAAAATATTTTGCATGCTTTACCTAGAAGCTTCATAGAATCGAATTCTTGAATAACCTCTAATTTTCAGAAACCATCCAAGCTTCCCATTAAGCGTGACTATTTAACTTAATCAGCGCATCAAAGTTGCGCCTAACTTACCTTTTGTAATTTTGACGATTTTACCCATCTGCACAACTATGAACTCGTGCATTGATCAATGTAGTTATGCCGCCAGTTGGGCTCACAGCTGGGTTGAGCAGAAACAGAGCTAAAAACCCCAAAGCCAGATGCGCCAGAGTCATGCCTGATTATAGATTAAAAGCGCAACTGGCTAGCACGCCCTAATTGCTCACAAGATTGGAAAGAGCTGTGAATGAAAGGGGGGCGGGTTTGATTGGACCTAAATGAATAAAAATCGCAGGTTCATTTTCATAAAAACTACCGCTAAAAACAACAGCAGAAAAAAAGTCGACGGGAACTTTTGAAAAAGAAACGGTAATAAGAAGATAAGGAAAAGAAAGCACTTTACAGACGAGCACCTTGATCGCTTGTCGCTACGTGGCGCCGCTGGTGGTGGGATTTTTCTCAGTTGTGAAGCACATTTAATATTTGCGTGGTTACCTAATTGGTTACCTTATGCACAGCTTAATTTTGCTTCTTAAACTGCAGCGGACGCTGGAGCACTTTTGGATCGCTTGCGAGCCCAAGAAGCATTCAGAATATAGGTCGCAGCGTTACGCAAATGGCAGCTAGAGACTTTATACCCTCGCGCACCGTGTTACGGCTCTGATGTATTCGATGTCTACTTGTCTCGCTTTATCCGTGCTATTTCTGTATGTGCGTATCCGTTTGCTGAGCGTAGAACATTAAAAATAAATATGCAACGAAAGTGCGACACCTAGATTTGTGTACTGACGGAAAAGACGGATTGACAAAACATTATTAAGCACAACATAGACGAACAGCAAGAGCGTTACTTTGGGGCTCCTAGGTAGCGCTTTGGCGCTGAGAAATACAACTCCTAGGCAAATCATATACCTATACACCAAGTGTTTGAGGAAAGACTATGTAATTCTTAAAGATAGGTCTTTTTTAGGTAAAATTATGGCTCTTTCAGCATGATATTACCAGTGTTAGCGGACACCAGAAAACCAGTAAATCGTCTTAAGTAGTGAGCTGGTTAACAAATTTTTATTAAATAACTTTTTTGACTATTAGACTTGGGCATCTAGCCGGAATTGAAGACTTGTAGCCGCTCGTTAGTAATGGCCATAACAGTTTTTATAATATAGAAAACGCGATTGCCCATGGCACTGTGCCTCGAGAAAATTTGTTTCATTTCTTTTTTACTAGTTACGTGCGCTGGAAAGATTGCTTTGTCTGCATACTTTTCGAAAGCGCATGTATTGTGGAACGATGTAGCCAAAATTTCTTAGTCTACAGAGTCGGGTATATTCGAGTTTTCGAAATTCTAAAAACTTATATGGCTATTACTAACGACCGGCTACAAATCTCTAATTGCAACCAGGTGCCTTGCATTGATAATTTAAAAGTTTATTATCAGAAATTAGTTAACCAGCTTACTACTGGAGACAATTCACCGGTTTTTTGTTGTACGCCAACAGTGGTAATACTATGCCGCAAAAGCCATATTTTTACTCGAAAAGGCCAATCTTTGAAAATTACTAAAATCCTTCCGTTAAACACCTGGTATATGTCTAACTATATTCATATGTAATACTCCAAGCAGGAACAATGGCAAGAGCGGTAAAAAAAAGACAAATGCTTTCTAATACTACTTCTGCAATACAGACACAGGCAGGGAGAGTCAGCGGGAGGGCTTGCAAAGAGCGGTTGGGAGTCTTGATGCGACGATATTAATTCCTTGCCTGGCCAGTGCGCAGCTCAGCGCAGGTGCACGTGCCATGGGGTGCATTTGAAAAGCATCTAAATAAAATACATGTTTGACGACCTGACCACATGGCCATGATTATTTCCTTTTAGTGTTCTGTTTAATAACAGCCAATTTCACTTGCTGCGGTGCAAGAGGAATATTTATACATAAAAAAAGCGTTCTTGAAGTACTATCAGCCGCTATCGTTGAAATTCGTGTTGTATACTGGAAAAGGCAAAGGCAGTAACTCCTACAGAAGTAAAAAGTTCCATATACAAGCGTAGCATGATTGTCAGCCAGATGAAAACCGAGAAAGGGCACTTCATTGTCCGAGAAGTATGACCGCACAAACAACTGTCCACTCTACTTATTTGCCCACTCAATTTACAGCGCGTGTTTTTGTTTTTTTCTTTGAAGTTAGCACTGCGCCTTGGTCGCTCTGTTATACATGTTTTGTTCCAGGTGTGGTTAAGTGCTCTGAAATACAAGCAGCTGTTAGTTAATGTACATTTGATCAGTCTGTTTTACCACTCCTGCTCCTACCCTAATTGAACTAGTCGCAAGTTCACTTCAAAACTGACGGTCCGTGCGGTAGGTGAATCCTGTTGTTTGCGTCTGGCGTTAGCCAGCCTAATTAGTTCAGCCAGAACCAGCGACGTCGGGCAATAAATCAACTTACTCAGGCAGTAAAGTTGCACTACACATGCGGGGAATAATAGCTAGCTCATGTGTGTCTGGCTCTTGTTCAGGCGGTTTCGGCATAGGGAGAGCAGTATTCACTAGGACACGGTAAGTGTTTTAGAGGTGAGTGTTACCAACCATTCGGGGAAGTTGAATAATTGATTTATTTTGGATACCATTTGGCGAATTATAATAAACTGACTGATGTGCTTTGGCAGGCGAAATAAACACATGGCGGTAGCGAATGCTTAAATTCAGAACCATTTGATTTAGCCGGTATAATGTTAGCCCAGTTTGCTAAGGCGCGAAGTATACGTGGTGTAGACGTATCGGCATATAATCCTTCAACTCGAAGACGGGCAACCGTAAGGTGAATATGTTATTTTTGGACAGTTTTCCGGCTGGTTTCGCCAAACTCGGCATTGAACCTTGAAGAGCGAAGTTCCTGTCGTATATTTATCCGGTGGAAAATGCGACTGAAAATGCAGATTGCCGGAAAACCTTTTGTCATCTCAAACGGCTCTAAGTTTTTCACGTTTACATACCTGTCTTTTGCTTTAATATTTAGTGGCTTTGAAAGAAATGTCGGGCGAGGCATCGAGACACCGCTGCCGTGGAGGTTTGCGGAATATCACTTAGCATATAAATCCCGTGAAGAAGACTATCGGTTATTTTCACCATTAGTAATTGCATTGAAATAGTGAGTTCTTCCACTGAGGCACCATAGCGGAGCTGGCTTGAATTCCTTGTAACGATGTAATTAGCTATTGCATGGCAGGAACTTCGTTCTGTCAAGGCAGCGTTATAGGACAAGTTCTTCATATCTGTAAGAACTGGAAAACTTTTTCGATCTCCACATTTTTTGGACTTTGTTGACACCATTAAACGACAGAAATATCTGATGTGCGCAAGATATTCCTCACGTTTTCATCCACTTTAACGGCGTTTCCATTTCCCGGCAATACTTTTGCTTACCATCGTCAGAACTCGCCCGGAAACCAGCAAATGCTACTGATTGCTTAATAGGGGTGCACATACTCTATGTATGACCAATAAGTAGGAAGGTATGTTATCGAAGGTTTCCACGTGCTGAGTATAGAAGATGCGGAAGTAGGAGAACAGGATGAAGTTACAGATGAAGGAAGGGAAGAATGGTTAGGTAGAATATTAACTTTCGTGAAATATAAAAATCCCATTCTATATTAGTGTTCTATATCCTCATGGTATGGCCTCCACAGATGCATAACTACACAGTTTCTTTACTGAAAGCTATGCTTTCTTCCCCTTTTCTGTGAAGGTGTTCGACTTTTTCCCGAACAGCGCCGCGGTGTATACTTCAAGCCACGATCCCAGCCTGGATTGCGTAACCGCCAATCGCGCACGCTGTATGCGCCGAACGAAAGAGTCAGTATCTTAGAGAACTGCACTCGACAATGCAAGGAACTCTGTTCTGAACCCGTACGGCTGTTTACTTTCTACAAACGCCAGCCATTTCGAGTGAATGGGTGCATTTCGTTTACAGCTTTCGTGTTCATTGTCCCTTATTGGGGTCTGTACGCAATCGCCGGCTGGCCTGAACTCACCCCCCGCAATTAGAAGTGGCAATTGAACGACATGCAGTTTGTTACTCTGAAAGTGAGTCTTTATACTCGCCCTATACTTTTTGACATAAACAGGATTTTCACGCAGCCAGCACATAGGATTACTTTTTGCTGCATCGCACTCTGTGCCTACTTTTTTTATATGGTGTACTGCGGATCCAGCAGGGATCATAATTATCTTCCCAGTGTTCCACGCTTGACGTGCCACAGGTTGATCGTTTCGTGAACCTTAGCAGAATGAGTGACCGAAGATTGTTTAGGACATGATAAGGGAAGCGATGCATTTGGGAATGGAATTACCTTACCTCTGTTGGCATCTGGCCGAGAGCAAGTGTTGCATCGGTACCTTTTCGTTTAAACAGCGTGTCTCTATCATTATATTATCGGCCAAAAAAGCCATTGGTTCCAATAGCTTGTCAATTTATCGAATGATGCAGCACCTTGAACAGTGCAGCATACAATCCAAGCTCATCAGAGTCATGACAGGGGTGCCTGATCACAGTGGTGCCACTTCCATTTAAGCAAAAAACCCAAATTAAGTCGGTAATAAAGATGGCGACTGAGAATCAAAGGTGTGGCATGGGCTTCACTTGGGGTCCCAGCCGATTCGAAATTCGGGAATGGAATCGAGACGTACACCTATTGGACCGGCGAGCACAGATACAGACATTTCAAAGGGAGTGACTGAGCACTGAAGCATATCACGAGGAACAGTATACAGAAAGATCCTTAGATCATATGAAGAGAAAACCAGTGAAGTGGAAATGTTGGACGGCATTGTACACTGATTATACGTAACAGGAGGCGGCAGAAAATCGTGCGGCGGATGAGACTAGGAAGCTTGCAGGGATAAGGGGGCAGCAGCTGCCGAAAGATACAGTCGATTAGAGGTCAATACGAAAGGCCTTTTCCCAGCAGTAGAGGAAGCACTATTCCACGCATATTGGTGACTGGCAGTAGGATAACTCGTGTAAACATCAAGAAACATAAACACGAAATTGTGAAGGAGACAACTGCACACATGTAGGTAGAAAACCTTCTGTAACAGCTGCTCTATTTGCCGCAATAAATTTTGAACACTGCAGAGCGCTTTGACTTCAAATCACAAAAAAACATGCAACCCGTCTATGTCGCACGAAGCCCAGAGGAAAGCGTGAAAGATCAGACATAAAAACGCGAGCAATCGAAACTCTCCCTCAGTCAATCAAGAAACAGCGGACAGCTGAAGTGCTCTCTCGTTCAGCATGCCTGGAGCTATCAGGTCACTGTGCCTGGGTTTGACATTTGTTTCAGCTGTGTCAGCTCTCGGAGAACACCGGCTCCATAGGGACCCGGTTAACGTGTTTGAGGTAAGGATTAAAAGGGGCGAAAACTGCAGCATAAAGAGGTGGATCGGTTGATCACCTTTTAACGAAGGTACAGCCTTTGCCAAAAGTAACCCGCCTGCATGGTTTGCTTCTCATTCGCATAGTAGAGCCCTCATGGCTTTCCTAAAAATCAATAAGTTCTTTGCAGGAGAGGACAGGGGTTTTCCTTACCGTACAGAAATTTAGAGCTTGGGGGCCGGCATGATACCTCTAATATACCACTGAGAAGTAAACCATGCCGCCTTGTTACTTTTGGCAAAGACTTTACATACGTAGATTACACCAAGAATGTGAAATATAATGCTAAAATATAGACTCTATACTGGCTATATAAGCGCCTGAAGATGCGTTTATAGTCGTTTGAGTGTTAAAGTAATACCAGTTATTGTCGGTAACGTCCTGGCCGCTTCGACTATGAAGTACGCCGTTGGCACAACCGCCTAAGCTAGTAATCTGGCAGCCTCTTTACAAAGCTGCGGAGCAGATGAAGGGCTGTTGGGCTTACATTTCTGAAAGAGGGCGCATTTTTGGCCTCTGAGGAACCTAAAATATACATATGGGTAGCATACAGGATGAAAACTGTGCAACTGAACGAAAAATAAAACGAGCGGCAAAAGATTAGTACTTACTGGCACAGACCTAAAACCTCGCAAGCTATGAATGTGTTATGCACCACATTGTATCATGTGCTAAACGAAGCAGTAAAAACAACCTCATTTTGCCTCAGAATACTATAGTTCACTAAAATTCTTTCCCAGCGTGTTCATTTCCAAAGATCTTCGCTTCCCAGCTCTGCCACTCTCAACCTCGCAGGCTCACTTCAATACCTCGTCGTTTTCACACATAAAGTAAACTTTAATGCTGGGACTGATATAGGGACTCGTTCTCAACCTTTTCACCACCTGCCTCCTTCTCGGAATGATTAAGACTAATGCGTCGCTTATATTATTCTTATAGCATTGGAGGTAGGCCATCGGAAGATGGCAGCCTTGAGATTAAGCTATTAGCAAAAATGTTTTCTCACTCATTTTTCACACTTTATTCTTTTTTGATATTTGCTTTTATTTCGAGCTTTGCGTGATATTTTTTTTTTGTAATGCGCTTTCCGATTGATCTGCCTTAGTCGTTCTTACATAGAGCTGACACCTAAAACTTCAGGATTGACAGTGAGTTTTTTGCCGGCTTCGGTGCCATGGGCGGAGGGGTTGACTGTGAGCAATAACGGAAAGTAATGGAGGGTGAATAGAATCCACACAAAAAGCGGCCCTTGGTTTTTTTTTTCAGAGACGGTAATCTGTTGCCTGCTTTTGTAAATAAAAATGACGCTGCTTGCACTTTTCGTCGCGCAGAACGCTCCTTTATTTCCGGACGGTGTCGCGGTCTTCACTTCGAGCAGCGACCCCAGCCTTGAGTGCCTCACTGCTGAGCGGGTAGCCTTCGAGCCAGGAAAGCGGGCCGTCTATGCCTGTCACCTAAAGGTCAGCGAGGCTGGAAAAAGTAAGCGGGACGTTTTGTACACTCGTTAAGTACTTAATGTTACACTAAATATTCGACGCATTTTGCACTCCACCTCAAATATACGCTGCCCGGTGTAATGAATACCGTGAGCACAGGCTTCGGATTAAATCCAACCACTTGTGTTTTCCATACGTGAGTCGCAATCTCCATGAACATGTGACTGCAGACTAAGTACGTAATCTCCCCAAAAATTCTGCGATTACAAAACCGAACTATAGTGCACATAGCTGCAAGTGCAGGGGACGTTTTTTGACGAGAAGCGGAGCTCTCTGTTTAATGAACATTTTTCTTGTATACGTTTCCTTCCATTTAGCTAACAACTTGTGTGGTGATGTTTTGAACACAGCCACACGTACATCCCTGCTCAGTGCAACTTCAAACACGAAAGGTGTGTTCGGGGCTTGTTCCTGATGGTTTGGGGCTAGAGCCTTCCATGTGTATATTCATATATATACGCTACTGAAAAGGCTGTAAAGTGCAATACCCTCATACAAGCTATGTCTTACAAATGTCATACAATTTATGTAATACTGTATGACATCTGTGTGGAATTTGTAGCAACAGTTGTATGGTAATTGAAGGACATTTGCATGACAATCCGGTGTGAGACTATTGCATCGTACAGTATTTTTTTCAATGGTATTATTTGAGTATTACAGCGATAGTGATTCATGCAGTGTGCATCACAGCGTCCTCCTGTGCTATAAAGGGCTAACTAGTATACTTTCGCTACAGGTTTGTTGCAGGCCGCATTGCGCACAACAGTGTGAGCGTTTGCTGGGGGGGGGGGTGCAATAATGCTTTTTTTTTTTAAACCATCATCTCATCTCTATGCAAACATGGACATCGACAATCGAAAGTTAGTTTATGCATAATAGCCCTAATATGGCTCATGTATTCTTGTGGCGTAACAAGAACGGAAGAAGATACTTGAACGAATTGGTGAGCGCTATAAAAACACGGAAAAGGGAACACACAGGACGAAGCGCTTAAAAGCGCTTAAGCGCTTCGTCCTGTGTGTTCGTCCCTTTTCCGTGTTTTTATAGCGCTTACCAATTCCTTCAAGTATGTATTTCCAACTAGCCCCAGTAGTAGCTCTTTTGAAGAAGATACCTCATTAGTGTTTCCACCTCTGCAGTGGGCCTTACCCATGAGGCCAAGACTATGGTCCGTGAATTGGTTAAACAAAGGTTACCAAAAAGTAAACCAAACCATGAGGCTCTCATGTGATAATCGGTACATGGGAAGAGAAGGGTAGGGGCATCGATGTGTGCTTGAGCTTGGTATTATCGCGTATTGCATTCTGTGTATCAAGTTCCCGCTAAATCAAATCCCACGGGTGGAATGCAGAGGATATACCTACGAGGCGATTAAAGGCGGCCAGAAACAATTCCTTAATTCAATGGAGGGAAATCTCGACAATCACGGTCTTTATTTCTTATTCCTCCTTTTATTTTACCATTACACCTATGACCTTCGTTTCTGCCCCTGTATCCACAGCGCGTAATCTTTTATGCTTTGTTTTTGTCCTTTGAGTTCGACCATGCAGCTAACTATTGGCTTTGATCCGCCGCCAGCGATACTTATGTCATAACCGAAAATTCTCTTCTTAAGAAAATTTTCTTTTTCAGGCGCTTTTTCTATGTGGGACCTTGGAAAACGCAAGAAGTTAAAAAAACGACTATCTGTTTCTTTAACAGTCTCAAAACCCGCAAACATTCTCTTGACGCTACATTTTACACAAAATAATCTGTAAAGGGAAAAATTATTGTAATCTAGACAACATCACTACCTGCTGTTGAATCAGCGAGTACTTCCTTTGGCTACTGAGCACGGATTCGTGTGATGGGACCCAGCCGCCGCGGAAAGATTTGACAGAGGAGAGATGGCAAAACTTCCACTATAAAAAAAAAACATTAAAGAGCATCTCTAAAAAAAGTGCATTGTAAGAACTCTCATTTTAGGCTTGGTACGCGATGCTGTTGAGAGGGGGGGATAGTACTGTGGTGTAGAACAGTGCTTGCCATGAGATGAAAAGTCGCCTTATGCAATTTTTCTTACCCTATCTAATGCAGCGCAACGTACGTGATTGAATACCTTCCCGGTACAACTCCCGACACAGCAGTCGGCATTACAAATAATGGTAGGTACAGCGCCTGCCATCATTCTTTTGTATGTCACGAACTCTCGCAAGACGACAATGCGCAGCAGACGATGAAGTTCTTATTCGGATATTTACTAAAGCATTTCACTCGATACTTAGCCACTAAGTTAAGACAAAGGACGTGGAGGGGGGGGGGGTTACGAAAGTTTTGACTGAATCGCGGAGCTCGAGGAATTTTTCTGAGGTTGTTCTGTGATCTGCACAGTCCACCTTGATGTATTTCGTCAAAGTTATAGTTGGTGTCCGTGGTTAGTTTGACACCCAGGATCTCCTCAGCAAACAACATAGAGTTTCTTACTATTACCTAGAGGGAAAGCTGGCAGCCCGTCTATGGGAGTTTGCATGGCGACTCCTCGAGACCACTTCAGCCATCATGGGCGCTCAAAGCATCATGGGGCGGTGAGCTACTTGTTGCGGAACTGCAACTTTTGGCCAAAAAATAATAGAAAAATAAAGCTGTTTGATATCTACAAACATCCTAACATTCAATATTTTGTCTAATGATTGCAACAAACGAGCAGAAAAGCATTTAAGTGCAAAGTTTGCCCAAAATAAGAGACGACTCGCTCTCCTATTGGCCAAGTAGTGAACACTATAAAAACTAATATTTCGTAATTAACAGGCGCACTTTTAAAAGTAAATATGTTTTCAAAAAAATTTTGTTGCTTAAATACTATAAGAGGTTTTTTAATGGCATTTCGGAAGAGTAAAACCTTTTATTGGCGTCGTGTGTCGTCGCGGTTTCACTACTATGGGTTTTGCCCACTGCGTTCGCGCGAAAGTCGTCTGCGCAAACACGAACAGCGTTTTCGGAATGAAACATCTCAGTAGTGCCACTCCATGTTCCCGAAAAACTACGACTGTCTCGCAACAAGTAGCTCACCGCCCCATGATGCTTTGAGCGTCCATGGTGGCTGAAGTGCAGCGCCGCCAGCTTTCCCTCTAGGTAATAGTAAGAAACTCTATGGCAAACAATGCGCTGTATGTTTTTGATATGCCTTTCGATATACAGGGTGTCCACGCTAACTTTAGCCAAGGGTTAAAAAATAAATATTTGAGGTAGGCCAGGGAAACCACTTACATACATCTACCAACCGGCTTGCGCATCATAGGCATTTTTTTTTGTTTTGCAATTAATTAATTAGCAATTAAGATATTTTTCTAAATTTTTCTAATATTGACTTTAGACAGAAAATGTGAACAGCAAAGTTGGAGAGCACCTTCAGAAACCCCCCTCCCATTTATTTGCGGTAAAGAAAACCTCACGTGTATCTTTTTCCCAAGCTCCAAAGAAAGCCCGCGAAATACAAAAAAAAAATCACGTGACTAGCGCATTCGCGCCACGACTGTGCTGCTCTCAACCGTGGCTTGAGTGAACGAAATCAGCTGCTGGCCAGGCGCGGCGATCTCAATGCGCTGGCAGGCCGATATGTCAACGGTGGTTGCGTCCCCCCGCGCGAGCAAGTCTGCAAGCGTGACGGTGCAAGTTGCAGCGAACGCGCCGGCTATTGTGAGCTATGACATGGCCAAAGGTGACAAACACAAATTCGACGAGTTTTATTCGCCACTGAGAGGCAAAAGAGGATAAAGCAAGTATTTTACTTATCTTCTTTTGCCCTTCTCAATACAATTCCAATAATGGGCCGATTACCAGTGCCGCTGGGGAATGCACTGGAGCCGACGTTGTAATGCCCTAACTGTTTCCATGTGTCTGTGGCTCAGAGAGATTTATTTCTTCTACCATCCGGATTTTCTATGCATAAGAATGAACATTAGCATAAGTAATAAACACTTTCCCAGATCTGCAATTCGTCGGAGGTAGCAGCGGCCTTACGTTATTAGTCTTCTGTAGGTCCAAAACCTAACTGTGGTGTTGCTGTGAATACACATCCAAAAGAAAAAGAAAGTGCTATTTTCTCAATTAAAGAATAACTTGCACATTCATGCGCACTACAGAAAATAACATGTGTATTAGAAGGCCGCTGGTTAGAGGAGAGTATTCGAAATTCATTATTATGTGTTAGCGTTGAGCAAGCATGCATTCAGTCGTGATAGACTACTTGAAAGACCGCAAAACAGGAACTCATACCAAAGTATCATAAAGAGCAACTTCCTGTTTGTGGGTTCACTTGGCTACTTATTTAAGGGTGACCAGATGGGGACAAAATAGCCGCTTCTGTGACCCGTTTTTATTCTTACACAAAGGTTCAGAAGGCGCCTCTATCGTCTCCTTCTTGTCACCCTTAAAGAATGAGCCCAGTTATCCCATCTTTGATCGCTGTTCCTCTTTTCCATTCTTTCTAGTTCGCCTCCTGATAATGCAGATTTCTCAAGAAATGTGCTGATAAACGTCTGGTGTGGTAGTCGTGCTGGCAACACTGAGTGGCCGCACTGATAAAGCCACGAAAGACGGCGACCAGCGTAGGAGAATTGCGGTGGTCTGTAAAGTGTTCCAGTTATAGGAGCAATGGTCGGTTGTCCAGAGCTGCTGGGCGCAACAGCCTGTATTGTTGAAAATTTATTTGTAGAAGATATGAAATACAAAACAACTTCTGGGATCCATCGCCAAAGCTGGTGGCAGGTCCAAAAAAAATAGGTTCAACATGTGGCTCACGCAACGGAATTAGTCACCAAAGTATTTGACGAAATACACAACAAAGTAAATACTTTAACAGTACAGTACAGAAGTAAGGTTAAGGATCTGGCAGCCTGATTTACTGCTTTCTTTTTCAGACACGGATCACCCTCATCTAGTGAAGTTTTTGTACTCGAACAACAAAAATTGCATCGTTTCCACGAATACTCCATACGGTGGTGACGGTAAGAATATGGCAGCTTTTTTTTTGTGTGCACCACGTTTTCAGCGCTGTAGATTCACGCGCCGCTATGCGACGCAATCAAATTCATTATGGCGAGCCAATCAATGCGTATAGTAAGTAGCCTTTGGTGCATCACTGAAGGAAGCAAGAAAAAATTTAATTCGGCGCACAATTATGCAGCAAGACATTGACAAGGAATAAACCATAATCAATGAAGGGACTCTAACAAGGACTTGGAAAAAGAAAATATCAGAAACAAAGTGTTATTTGGGAGTGCATTGAGCACAGGCTCTCAGCATGGGTATAGGAGCTTGCTGATATATCCCAGAAAGGATAGAATATAACTTGTGTATTTTAACAGCAGTCATTCATGTAGGTGACACTTCGAGATTAAGGGGAAAAGTTGGGTCGTCTGAGGGAACTGCGAACTATGGTAAGAAAATTGATAACAGCAGAGTTTCGGAGAAGAAAAGAAGCTGCAAGGATTTCATATCATGCTAGATTATAGAGTCTTAGCTGAAACCAGTAAGTTCAAATGCGATTGGCGGGACATGCGAAGAGAAAAACATATAACTGGAGCTCTTTAACGTGAAGTTTGAACACCCTTAGCCCTTTCAGAGTGCTTACTATAGTAACAATCAGAAATAAATGACTGCTTGCTACAGAGAACCCGAAGTTTGGCAATGAACTGCACACTGGCTGCTATCCTGGATGCATATAGCACATGAATGACGAGGGATGTAAAAATTCATTTATAATTTTTTACATTTTTATTATTTGTTCTGTACCGAATGTTGGTTGCTTTATAACTTTATTTGTATTTTATAGTATGTATTTTTATTCTTTCAATCGCAGAACACTGTTGCGCTGTGATAACATGTGTTGTATTGTTACACAAGTTGCTTATATCGCGTGCACATCTTTGTTGTGGCTAATGTTGTTCATTATCTAATGTGGCAAATAATTACATGATTGTCCATGCATTTACTGACAGGTACTGCCATGTAAGTGCAAGCTACCTCTAAGAGACCCTTCCTAGGCCCTAGCAGACCTTCCGTAATTCTCTGTAACATGTATTATGTATAACTATTGAAAATCTTATTATGAAACTGACAGTGCGCTAGTACACCGTACGAAATTATCGCTGGAAATCTCTATTTTAGGCAGCATGCGTCTCCAGAATTTGTAAATTCGAGTTTAGCAGTGCAAATAAAATAACGAACACCTAATACACATACACGACACAATCACTTGCTGTCTGTGCCTCGATTTAGGCTGCTAATATGAAGTCATGCAAAATTGACCAAATAGACATCTTAAAATCCCTCTTACAAGGGATGGCCGCTAGGACAAATGAAGCCTGAAATTCAGTCTTCTGTCCATTCGTTTTTTTATGCCATGTTTTTAAATATGGTCAAGTGCCCGGATATTTATTTCTTTTTACGTTTGTTTGACCTGTACGTTATTACAGCTTTCTTGTTTCTGTTTGCAGTATGCATGTTGTGGGTACCCAAGGCATACTCAACGTCGGTGCCCCAAGAATGCGTTGATCAGTACGAAGACGTATGCGACGTCGAAGTCCCCGCGTACACCGAAGACCGTTGCAAGGCAGAGCTGAAGGCTCAATAAAGAAGCTATAGAAAGGACGTTTGAAGGTGTTGCCCGTATACCGAATCTGCGCAGATACGCGCTGTGCCAGTCGAGAACATTTTACGAATTTATCATGCAATGAAAACTGTCATGTCAATTACTCGCCCATCGTTGTGAATATACATGAAATAAAAAGTTTTGGTCTCCGGGCACAAATCACTTTTATTTCAGCAGGAGGTTAAAGGCTGCTGACATGAGAGCTGAAGAGAAGTTAATCGCGGGTAACGTAAATGTGCACGTCCGTTTGAATACATTGCGTAAATAAAACGCACTTGTGCGAAAACACTTTATTATATAAGAAAGCGTAAACACCTGAACGGCGTACCGACTGATCCAGCGCGAAGGATGAAAAGCGGAAATACGTTAGTGCGTACGAAAAGGTGCAAACCTCACGCTAGGCACGAGGGACATTGGCACAATAGTACAACCAAATTCCACGTTTGATACGTCACCACCCATAAAAAGAAATCATAACAATCACTGTTATCCTCGGAAGTAGCAACTGACCACGACTGAAAACTGCTTAGGCACAGTTGTGCCTTGCTTTTAAGAAACAAAGGGTCGCGAATTACCGATTTGCTTGTAAGCACGAATACCGACGAGCAGCCGTTGACGCTTTCTTTGAAGAGGGAAGCTTCATGTACTGTTTTAAAGCGAAAGCTTTACTACTTGCACTTTCAGCCTTTGCCGTGGCGCGGCGGTGCCACCATTGACCTCTGTGTGACGTCATGTGTGACATCACGCCGAAGAGAAGGGTGACCGACTCGCGCCGTCGCAAGCCGCGGCGGTGCCACCACCGGCGCCTAACTCCTGCGCTCTCCGCTAGGAGCGTAACAGGTGTTGTGACGTCACGCCGAAGAGAAGGGCGACCGACTAGCGCCGTCCCAAGCCGCGGTGGTGCCACCGCCAGTGCCTAACTCCTGCGCTCCCAGCTAGGAGCGCAACAGGTGTTGTGATGTCACGCCGAAGAGAAGGTCGACCGACTCGCACCGTCGCAAGCCGCGGCGGTGCCCCCACCGGCGCCTAACTCCTGCGCTCTCCGCTAGGAGCGCGATGGTGGCGTTACGTTGAAGAGATTAGGCTCGACTCACGTCGCTAGAAAGCAGTAGCTGTGCCAACCACCTGCGGCTTAGCATTGCTTCGCGATCTCGCGCCGTCCGTGTGCGACGGCGGTGCACATGAACGGCGACCTGACTGGACTGGATTGTACTGAATTGGATTGGATTAGAATAGATTAGATTAGATTACATTAGATTACATTGGATTGGATTGGATTGTATAACAGATGCATCGCCACAAGTCTAACCACAAGCACCACCACCAGCTACACTACCAGCTGAACCATGGCGTAGGTACTGATATTGCTTTCGCAATTACTGGGCTTAACTAAGCTAAGCCACAGCGAATTTTTTGCCCCCGATCGGGGACCCTTTGCACAACAATTTCTGTCGTCTAATTGAATGCTAACTGAATGTATTGTCAGGCTTTGCAATTGTTTTGCGAATAAAGGCGCGAAGTTTGCATAAGGCACTCCGAAGTTTTTTTCGAAGTCTCTACAGGAACAGGACCTACACTGACACTGCACAGCACACTGCCCTGATCGGTCCACACAGGAAAGTGGGTTCGGCGCTGCGACGCGCTAGGATGGCTTGGAGGTGCTCATAAGGCTTATACAGATCACCTCCAAGATTGGCCGACCCGCCCTGTTTCAAGGAAGTTCATCAAGCCTTGCTGTAAGGTCCGATATGAGAGACCATGACTCACTGCTTGCGCCCTTGTTGTCAACGGTGAGGCGGTGCAAGTTCATTATGGGATAATAGAGGAGTCTTGTTGGAACAAAACATTTGGTGTGGTTTGACTACTGTTGAATCTGGTTAGAGGGCGAAAGTTGTGGTGTGTCTGGCAACTAGATACGGCCTCACGACTGTAACGTTGAGTGCGTTATGAACAATTTCGCTACTCGCTTATTTGGAATGTATGTAATTTAAAAGCTCCTAATTAAATTATGCATGGACACCTCTAAGATACGTTTCTAAGACGTGTGCATTCTAGAGTAACTGAAAAATTTTCACAGTATCGCATTCCATTTCCGCGTGCCGCCGGCGCGCCGATTGTCTGGTGCGGGTCATGTGACTTCGCGCTGCAATATCCCTTCCAAGCGCGCGGGCAGAATGCATGCCTTCTGCGGGAGTTCCTTTTTTTCAGTGTGTTCGAGAACGCGTAAATGCGAGAAATTCCAAGGTATCATGCCTGGCTGCTATGCCTTTGGGTTCAGCAAGAGGTCTGAGTTCGGAAAAACGTTTTTCTGCATTCCTGAAGGAAAAAATGATCGGAAACGGCGGTAAATAGGGCGGGAAAACTTCGTGCCATCAAAGAACACCCGCTTGTGCGAGGTAAGCTGGTTGGATTATATGTTACACATCCTGTTTGTTTAGCCGCCAAATAAGGGCGGGAAATGCGCAACGTGCACATAATTGAAGCTGATGTTCACATTTTAACGCAGTACGCCGCACGCGCGTGAGAACAGGCCGCGTCCTTTTTGCTTGTGGTATTTTGCGAAACCCACGAATTTAGAGAACTACGTAGCCAGCCGGTAACAGATCCGTCTGTATTCAGTTATGCAAAAATACAGTGTGTAAGCGCGTGCTTGCATGGGCGCACGAGTGTGCGGCCGCTCTTCCTCATTGTTGACTTTTTATTGTTAATGTGGATATACCTGAAATTTACCTGCACATTTTATGGGTTTATAGGTTCATCAGGGTTCAACGACCCGAAGCGACACATTTTAAATAATATTTTAACTGTTCCTGCAGTTCCTAGCACACTTGTTAAGGAGTGACTGATGCCGTTTTTGACTAGAATGACTGGCTAACTAGATTTGTTTGTGTTCTCGACTATGCATCATTTGCAAACACTCCACTTCCTTTAAAAATTATGGACACCAAGTATTAGCGACACCTTTTGCAGTAATGCCTTCTACTTACTTTTGTTCATGAAAGCAGAAAAAATTCAATGCGAGTGATTTTGAGAAGGCCAGGGTCGATGCTAATAAGAAACTGAAATCGAGTGCTGTTGCAAGCATCTTTGCACTTCGAAAACCCGACTCCACGGAAGGCACCTTATCCTCGCCCCTACTGTTTACCGGCAGGCCACACGGCCTAGGTGGTGCTGATAAGAAAGAACCTGAATTAAACTAATTTCCTGACTTTCTGCGATCAATGCCCTTTTCTCTTCCAGCATTCCGCCGAGGTAACCGAGGCATGCTGCCTTCCATGAAAACCGAACTCCTACCAGGAGCCGCGGCACAACGACAAGCCTTAAAGGCGTAGTTTTTCGTCGCATCGTGCTTATTTCGACCTTTATTTTGGCTACAGTATGCGGTTTGTTTGTTCTGCGGTTGCTTGGCTGTGCTAAATGTGATCTATCACCTATGCCCTCGACAAGACCTTCTTCTGCACCCGAAGCTGTCGTGAAAGAGCTCCGGCGTCGTACTGCACCTGACTCCTTGTTGCCTCGGATGAAAGAAGCGGCATGTTATAACTTTCAAGTAAGTAACTGTTCTTGAAGATTACTTCGATGATGTTGCCGTGGGATGAGCGAAGTGCTGTAACGTATTATATTCACTTGGACAACTTTATTTGCACTGGAGTGGAAGTTACAAGTACGATGCGAGAGCTGCCGCAAACGTGTTTGCCCGCGTTCGCGAGCCTGTTGTGAAGCTCCGTAAGCCAGTGCATCGCGCCTCTCGTTCTACACTACGAAAAAAATTGAGATGAGGTGTACACATGCATGGTGTGAATCTTAAGGCAGTTGTACGTAAGTTATAAATTGCGATAAAACAGAAAGCACTAAAAGGATAATGTCAGGACTGTGTGTGTTTTGCAGTGATTCGCGACTTATTTTTTATTTCCTTACTGCCTTTGCGGTGTGTATGTGGGCCTGCAGAGTAAATTATGCCATGCCATGGAAAGTGCAGGTAGGTTGAAAATAATGTAAAATTCGTCTGCCTTCACATCTTAGACTTGTTTAAACGGATGTTTCTAGTCATCTACTGCACAGTAATTTGCGCTGTGCTGTGGCATTGTTTAGAAAACTGAAGTGTTCTGTTAAATTTCCGAACTTCAGTCACACGATATTCACCTATTTTCTTATCGCTGCGTACTAACTGCAATGAGACCATGCAGTGCATTGGTGTAGCTTTGTCAAACATGTTCATGCCCATAAGGCTCAGTGCTGAGCAAGAATTTCACTAGCCTCTTCGACGCTTTGGGCACCTTGTGTAGAAAGTTGGGTGCACTTTCCATTAATGGTTGCTAATTTCACTCCATCGAATCTTCATCAGTGTGAAAGCACTTTACCAATTCGGCTATTCTACGAAACCACAACCTGTTTTGTCAGCCACGTCGGGCTCAAACTGGCGAATGCCAGTGGGCACAGAAGCGGCGACAGGAAAACTCGAAGCCTGGGAGATTGGAAGTGCTCATTTATTCCCACAATTTAAGTTGTGAAGCACTCTTAGAAAATGGCGACTGCAGTAGAAAGGCAGAATAATATTTTTCGGAGTCCAGTTCACGATGCTTGAAGATCGATGTGGTAGATTGAGGGCGCTGGTGCTGAGAGTGCAGATGACCAAATATGCTTCTTTTGGCGGTGGCACCGGTTTCGTTTCCTGCCAGTGCAAGCTGGCCTCGTACACACTATTCAGGCATGGTGCATTTGAAACGCGGAGTCAGAAATATAAGCAAATGCCTACCTCAACTACAAAATAACTAAAGGCGAAGATATAGAAAGGTTTTTGCCAACACCGAAGTTTGAGAACGACAGCAATGCTGCCGAACAATGGAACACTGTCCAAAAATCGCTCCACCTCAGCATGGAGGCCATGCATGCTGCTGTTCATCGTTGGGATTGCAAGTTGCTCCTCTAATGGTCGGGAAGCTAAACCTTCAAGATATCTATAGCACGTTCAACTTCAGAAATCAACCGATTGCAAATCCATATTACGAATTTAACTACGGGCACATGTTGAAGCTGTCTGAAGCACACAATGCCGAAGCAATAGTAGATATCTCTCGCTACATTTGTCACACAAAAAACAACACCAAGACAACAGGTCCATTGCACTCTTCACTGATCTCAAGATGAAAATTAGACTGCAGCATTGGACCGAAAACCAAAAGATTATCCGTGACTAGGTCGTAACAAAGCCAAACGAGCGAGTGCAAACAATTTCAAGCTCGAAGAACCGACGCTAAGACATGTTCTGAGTATGCGTTTAATACTTGCATCTGCAAAGCAGCAAATGAAAAAATTTAAAGGATATTCAACAGCACCGAAACATGTTCACACAATGAAAGGCGTTCGCAACTAGCACCTGTTCACTGACGCAGAGAAGACAAAGCAAAAGACAATGATGCAAGCAGTACAGAGCTCTATGTAATATTGAGGCAGTCATGAGCATTCCAGAAAAGCCTGAATAGCCCAGACATGTAAAAAGTGCAAGAAGTGGAATTATTTTTATTCTGATTCTGTGGCACGCGTTGGGGCTGCGACCACTCCTCAGATAGATGGCAGGTCGTGAACACAACGAAAATCGAACATTTATCCAGGCATTTACAACTTGTAAAAACGCGGTGCTGCCACAGTCGTGCAGCATGGTAGAAGGAACAAGAGAGACATGCGGGAGATGTAAAGAGGGGGAAAGCACGCGGGTGGGAGTGAAGGCGTATGGGGAGAAGGAAGAGAAAGGAAGCGGATGTGACGAGTCCAGTGTTTGCAGATGAAGCCGGCGCCCGGACGGGAAATTCAAACTGGTCTCGGGACAGCACACTCCCCGTCTGGTTATACATATAACCACTAAGTGATGTGTTCAGTCCTTGCACAGAATAAGCAGGACTGCCTCAGTCACAGGACGAAGAAACGTCTTGATCCCCGTGTTGCCGTCTTGATCTCCACCTTTCGCACCTTGCCATCCACATTTTTTTTTCCTTTTTTTTTATTTATTCTAAGAAACAGTACACAAACTGTTGTTTGGACCCATAGCCTTTACGGCTAGTGAGGGGTCCAAATACAAAACAAGTACAATATTACTGCAGAACGTGTCAAATAAAAAAAAATTCAAGATTAACACACACAATTGAATTCATTCCTACATTTCCATGGAAATTAAATAGTGTTTTAAAGATGCCGAAAAGTTATTTTTTTCTTTAACTTCATTAGGGATTTCATTCCACACATAGGCTCCGTTGTATTCTAGGAGTCTCCGGCCGTACATATTGTAACAAGGTGGTAAATTAAATAGATTGTTGGTTGCAGCTCTTGTTTGTTTCATTGGTAATCTAAATAAACTAAGGGGCAGGGGGTTGTTAGATTTTATTACATTGTTTACTATTTCAGCTATCTTCAGTTTATATGCCATTGATAGGGGTAAGATACGAAGCTGCTGAAAGAGTGGCCTGCTGGGGTATGTATTATTTGAATAAGTTATCATACGAATAGCTCGTTTTTGAAGGCGAGAAACAGGATCTAGGTATGTTTTATATGTACCACCCCATGCTTCCAGGCAATAAGATAATTGACTGTGCACAAAGGCGAAATACAGAATGCGTAGAATTGGAAGATCAAAGCAGTCCCTGGCCTTTAGTAAAATATGACAACCATAGGCTAATTTGGAGCAAATATTATTATTTTTTTCTTTCCAGTGCATATCAGACGCGAACAGGACACCAAGATACTTGTATTGAGGCACCCTCAGCAGAGTCGTGTTGTCGATTGTTAGAGATATATGTTCGTAGTTCATGTTCTTCCTGCGCGAGTGAAACACGGTGTACTTTATTTTCTCAGTGTTAAGGGTTAGCCGATTACTTTTAAACCACTGCGAAACTTCACTAAGCTCTTCATTAATTATACATTTAAGTGCCTCTAAATTTTCCCCTGTAAAAAGTAATGCAGTGTCATCGGCATATATTACAGCTTTCGAATATGTCAGCATTGATGGAAGGTCATTAATATACAGGGAAAAGAATAGCGGCCCAAGCACGGAGCCCTGAGGCACACCTAGATTAATGCTTTGTGGTAGTGAGGCTAAATTGTTCACGACAACATATTGTTTCCGTCCTGTAAAATAGCTTCTAATTAGATCACAAATTTTCCCTCTTAAACCGTAGGTTTCCAATTTCTGTTGTAGTATTGTGTGATCAACCGTATCGAAAGCTTTTGATATGTCTAAATATACTACTATGGCCAGCTTATTATTATGCAGTGCAGAATTTATAAGTTGTGAAAGAACAAGAACTGCGGTTGACGTTGACCTTTGGGGCCTGAAGCCATGCTGATTATGACATATAATGTTATATTTATTTAGAAAATTTTGTATACGTTTACAAAGAACCTTTTCAAAAACTGTATTAATTGCATTTAATACCGATATTGGTCTGTAGTTTCGCGGATCAGATCGCTCACCGCCTTTATAAATAGGTACAACCCTTGCAACCTTCAGCTCGTCAGGATATATTCCATTTGCCAATGAATGGTTAAAGATGTGTAGTAGATGGATCGCTAGTATATCAATGTTGTTTTTTATCAGTCTAACGGGTATTGCATCAGGTCCTGCCGCCTTGCCGGCTGAAAGGCTGCCGACTGCAGTGATTATTTCTTCTATGTCTATGTCACGATGGCGTTCGCAATGAGTCCCATAGGCCACTCGTTGCGATGAACCTGGCTGTTTCTCAGGAGCACGAGGTCACCTGCCTTGAGATTTCAAGTTGGGCCCTCCCATTTACGACTCTGCAGGGTGGTAAGAAACTCGCGTCGCCAGCGGCACCAAAAGGCGTCGGCCAGCAACTGCACCTGCCGCCACCGTCGGCGATACATATCCTTTTCACTGAAGTCTGGAGGCACTGTGTTGCTGCCGACTTTCTGAGTTAGAAATGTCGCAAGAGTCAGTACTTTCCAGCACTCGGGGTCCGTTGAGACAGGAACGAGGGGTCGCGAATTTCCAACGATCCAGAACCCAGCTGCCCTAACTGCTCCCATCAGTTAAGTGGCATCCTTGATGTTTTACCTGCTCATGGTGATACCGCACAATCAGGGTGGTGACGTGGTGTCGCCCTAGCATGATGATGGGCTTCTACTCTTCCTGGTCGAAATAGTCGGCTCTCTAGTCGGCCACCAATCCTCAAAAGACCGTCGGAATCAACCCATGGGTCCAGTCTCCACAAAGGGCTTGACTTCGGAAGTCGCTTTCCTTGTTGCAAGCTTTTCAACTCTTCTGAAAGGCTTCTTTCTGGACAGACAGAATAATGACTGCCTTCGCTCGGGCTAGGTGTTCTGTAGAAGGTTGTAGTGGGTGAGATGAACTGTTATGCGGCCAGTTTGACTCATTTTGAGAGGTGCCCTGAAATTCGCTCCCCAGTCGCACGAGCATTGCAACTGCGCGAGTCAGCCCAATCCAACTTGAGAAGCACTCGAACCGCCTGCTGCCAAGTTCTTTCACGTCTACACTGGTTGCGAGAACATTTGCCTGGGGCCGCACCTCCATGTCGGAATCGGAATCAGCATCGACCAAGTCAAACTTGCCATTGAGTACCCGCGAGCAGTTTTCTTGATGATACAAAAACTCTGGGCCTGTCAGCCAGGCTGATCATGCCATTTGGGCTGCTGGCACTGACCTTGTTCCGAGGTCCGTAGGGTTCATGTCAGAAGGAACGTAGTGCCATTGCTCTGGCAGTGTAGAGCTCCTGATGCGATGTACCCTGTTACTGACATACACATAAAGCCTCCTAGTCTCATTATGTATGTAACCTAGGACCACCTTGCTGTCAGTGTAGAAATTTACAGCATCAAGTTCCATATCTATTTCACGACTGATGAGCTCTGCTAGCTCCATTACCAACACCGCGCCGCACAGTTCAAGCCTTGGGATCATGTGTTCCGGATGTGGTGCTAGCTTAGCCTTTCCTATGACGAACCCGACATGACACGCACCATCTGGATATGTCACTCTGAGGTAAGCCACTGTAGCCACAGCCTTGGTTGATGCGTCGGAGAATATGTGCAGTTCCTTGCACTGTGCAGTAGTGAGTGAGACAGAGGAATAGGTGCGAGGTATGTCCAGCTGCTCGAGCACTTGCAAGGAGTCTTTCCACGTCTCCCATGCAGCCCTCTTGTCAGGAAGTGGGCAGTCCCAGTCGCATGTCTCAACGACTAGCTCTCAGAGGAGGGACTTTCCTTGAACAATGACTGGAGCAACAAAACAAAGTGGGTCGTACAGGCTATTCACCACTGACAAGACACCGCGCCAAGTGAATGGCTTCTCTTGGATTGAGTCGTAAACGTGAAGACATACTTCTTCAGGTTCCAAGAAACTCCCAGACTGCGTTGGATTGGTGGTGTGCCACTGCACAAGTCCAGATCCTTCAAATCCTTGGCACGGTCTTTTTCTGGAAATGCTTCCAACACTGTAGGGCAATTAGAGGCTATTTTGTGGAGCTGGAGGTTTGATGCGGCCAACATCTGTTGTGTGCGACGTATTAGGCTGATAGCTTCCTTATCTGTAGAGACGTCAACCCATCGTCCACATAGAAATCTCTCTCGATGAACTTCCTGACGTCGCTACCAAATTCTTCCTCTCCTTCTCGTGCTGTTCTCCGCAGCACATAGGTTGCAACTGCTGGCGAAGGGCTGTTTCCAAAAACATGTACCTTCATTCGGTACTCCACCACATCACTGTAGATGTCGCGGAACCACGAAAATCTTAGATAATTTCGGTGGTCGTCTCGCACCAGGAAGCAGTAGAACATGTGCCTAATGTCCACAGTTATGGCCACGGGTTCCTTCCGGATTCGGATGAGCACTCCGAGCAGGCTGTTGATCAAGTCTGGACCGGTAAGCAGCACACTGTTTAAAGACACGCCTTTGAACTGTGCACTGGAGTCGAACACAACTCGTGTTTCGCGGGGTTTTCGTGGGTGGTAAAGACCAAAGATGGGGAGGTACCAACACTCTTCTTGAACTGGTGGAGCTTCCTCGGCATGGCTGTTCTTGAATATCTTGTCCATGAAGCTCGTGAATTGTTCCCTTAGTTCTGGCTTTCTCTTCAAGGTCTGTACGACAGCTGTGAGCCGCGACTCGGCCAAGCACTTGTTATTCGGAAGCCATGGCCTTGGAGAACGAAAGGGGAGAGGCGCTATCCAACTGTTGGATTCATCCTTTGAGAACTCGTCGCCCATCAGCTTCAGGAACTTCCTACCCTTGACAGAAAGGGAAGGTCTGTTGTCCTCCGTTGTCTGGAACAGTGTTTCGGCAATCCCACTGTCATAGCTGTATTTCCTAGCAGCGTGATGAGCTGGTTGGAAGCAATGTGTCGACCCTTGCATGCCAGTGAGCTTCTCCTTGACCAGGAAATGATTCTCGCATGGCTGGAAAAGGGAGGGACGTCCATTTTAGACGTTTGTTTTGAGGTTGCTGACATGGTCCGGTGTGCGACTTCGACTTACGCAGAGATTTCCTACGATGACTCATCCAAGATCCAATTTCGGAGCAAATGGCGCATCAGCCGGTCCATTGTGCTGTTGTCGAACCTTGTGTATTCTGAGGATGTCTCTCCCGAGGAGAAGTAGAATCTTGGCCTCCGGGTCCAAACAAGGAGTGAATTTAGCAACAGCTCCGAGATGAGGGTGATGCAATGCCACTTCCGGTGTTGGAATCTCTGTCCTGTTAGGCATCTCACTACATTCGATAAGCGTTGAGAAGGGTAGCTTCACGGAGCCATGAATGTCTTCGATGAGAAATCCAGATGCTCTTCTTCCTGTTGCCTCTGTAGTTCCAAAACATGTCCTTAGTGTGTAGGGGAAACTGTGACCATTGAGTCCGAAAATGTCGAAGAACTCTGTTTTTGCAAGGGACCTGTTGCTCTGGTCGTCTAAGATGTTGTACATTTTTGCAGTCTTGTGAGGCTGAATCGGATGACTCACTTTCACCAAGCAGATCTTAGAGCAGAATTTGCCACCGTTGCTTTGACCGCAGACCTCTGTACACTTAGATGACACTTCAAGTGCAGAATCCTTGTCTAGACTTGCATCTTCAGCATCGTTTTGAGCTACAGGAGGCCTGTGGCTGACAGTTCCAATATGAAGCGCCGTTGCATGCCTGTCTCTACCACAATCGTCACATCTGAGAACTGTTTTGCAGTCTCTTGCAAAGTGATCTGTCGAATTGCAGCACCTGAAACATATCCCATAATTTTTCAGCAGAGATTTCGTTCATCCAGCAGCTTTTCCCTGAATGCACGGCACTTCCGCAGGGGGTGAGGCTTCCTGTGCAGAGGACAATACTTGGTTGTATCATGCCGCTTCTTTGATGCGTTGGAGGGCAGATGGTCGGTGCTTGCTTCCACGTCCTTCAGTTGCACTGAGATGGGCGTTTTCTTGTGGTCTCATTCGTTGCCCATCTGTCTACTCTTGTGAGCCTTGAAGGGGCGCTGCTTGTGGAGTCTAGTTTGAAGCTAAGTTCGTTTCTCATCCTCGCTTGGTCCCTGATAAAACTGGAAAAGAAGGAGAAAGGGGCAAAGGCGACCTGATGATTTTGTTTGTACTTCGAGCCTTTCGCGATCCACATGTCTTGCAAGTGCTGGGGCAGCTTTTCTAGTATGGGATTTACCCCTCTTGCAGTGTTTAGATAGGAGAGCCCGTTCAGGTGAGGGTCACATTTTGCAGCCTCAACGTCAAGGAGCAGGTCCCCCAGCTCTCTCAATTTCTAGGTGTCTTTGTTGGACAGTCTGGAGAAGCTCGACATGCTTCTGAAGATGGCCTCTTCAATAATTTCTGGGCGACCATACCATTCCTCGAGTCTTTCACAAACTACCTTTAACCCGGCCTCTGGGCTGTCGACGTGCACGGAACGTAGCCTCTTTGCTTAGCTTGACGACTCGGTCATGACGATTTCATGAGAAGGTCGAGTTCCTCGCTTGCTGTGACTTCGAGAGTCCGAGTCATTGCCTTGAACGTAGATTTCCACGACAGGTAGTCTTCAGGGCAGTCGTCGAACTTCGTAAGCGAGGGACTCACAAGGTCACGCCGAATCAGATACTTTGCCATGGCGGTCAGTTCAGGGGCGTTAGCTTCATTTCCCTGCTGACGAGCAATGTTCTGTGTGATGATTTGTTTGCGAGTGCTTGGTGTGTATGGAGCGCAGTCTTCAGGTGCTTCATTGTCGTTCGTTCTGACAGACGTAATGCTCCCCGCCGTCATGCTGCTGCGATTGCTGGCGCGGTCCGATGCACACATGAGCCTGGTCAAGCACGCAGCCAAAAGTACATTGAGCGCGGTCTTTGGATGCCTCTGAGACAGTCCGACAGATGTGATGCTCCCCGCCGTGCTGATCTACGGCAGCCTCCAGGTCGTCCGCTTGCACTTCCGCGGCGGCCGCTTCTCTTTTGAACTGCATGACTTGTAATTCTGTGTCCAACTCTGTTTTCCTGCTCTCGATTGCCGCAGCCGCACTTTTCTCTTGTTCTTCCAGCCTGAGCTTTTCCAGTTTCACTGCGGCTTCTTTCTTCTTGAGAGAAGCTTGTACTCGCGCCGCGGCGGCCTCCGCTCTTACTCTGGCGGCGAGCATGCTTGGTGTTGTCG
Source organism: Amblyomma mixtum (assembly GCF_055824585.1). Classification (NCBI taxonomy): domain Eukaryota; kingdom Metazoa; phylum Arthropoda; class Arachnida; order Ixodida; family Ixodidae; genus Amblyomma; species Amblyomma mixtum. The sequence continues at coordinate 93,156,379 of NC_143020.1, forward strand.
AGACGGCAGAACACTCCAAACGAGCTGAGCTTGACGAATGCCGCGACTGCACAGAGCTTGCTGTCTTCTTAGAGCATGGAAGATGAGATTGGTCCGGACTCACTTGAGCAGCGGGCGGCTTGCGGTCTTGTGACGCCATGTCGTCAGTGGCTGTGATGAAAACGGAACTTCTGAAGCTCGGAGCCAGCCAGCGGAGGCGCCTAAGACTAGGTGCTTTCGAAGAGCGCGCTAGACACCGACTCGACGTTCACCGCGTTTTTACTATTCTGATACCGTGGCACGCGTTGGGGCTGCGGCCACTCCTCAGATAGATGACAGGTCGCGAACACAAGGAAAATCGAACATTTATCCGTGCATTTAACCCTTGTAAAAATGCGGTGCTGCCACAGTCGTGCAGCGCGGTAGAAGGAACAAGAGAGACAGGCGGGAGATGAGGAAGGGGATAGCACGCGGGTGATAGTGAAGGCGTATGGGGAAAGGAAGAGAAAGGAAGCGGATGTGAGGAGTCCAGTGTTTGCAGATGAAGCCGGCGCCCGGGTGGGAAATTTAAACTGGACTCTGGACAGTACAATTTTGGATCACTGTGCAAAAGCAGTGAACCATCACAAGCATCGAGCTTGAAGACAACATTCAAGAAGTACTCGAGGTGCAAAACTGCAGAGCAAACTCGCTCACAACCTTGCATATCAACACAAGAAAAATACTGTGAGGGCGTTGCTGGGGCAAGATGACTGAAATGAAGGCTTGAGGAGTATAATCAAGCTCGAAGTCCACTTTTTAGATCAAAGTCCCATTTGATCACTATAGCAAAAGGGAAAGAAGTGCTAGACATGGACAATAGGCAAGGTGGCAAATGACAATGGTAGTAGCAAAATGCTTGGCATATTCATAAAAGCACTACATCAATTAAAGTCAAAGTCACGCAGTAACAAACTCTAGACAAAGTGAAAAAGGCACAAGCACAGCACATTCACAGGTCCACTTCGTAGTCCTGGAGATCGGCGGGCCATCGGCACTGCCTGACGTGGCGCTGACCGTTGAGCAGTCAAGTAGTTTCAGCTTCTCAGTCAAGTGTCAAACTGCTGGTTGACTGCTGCAGGTTGAGCAATTTGCACTGCTGATTGCACGCAAGCGTATCTTGTTCAGTGGACGGAGGCAATGCCGGCAATGTGTCTTCTAGGCACCTTTCGGGCAGAGGTGGTACATAACGTTTCAGTTGTGAAACATGCACTGTTCTTGGCTGAGCGAAGTGCTTGGTGGATGGGCTTGAAACATGAATGGCTCTATATGTGGCAGAAAAAGACGTTCTACTAGGCGGTAGATGATTTTGAAGTGAGGAGACAGTTTCTCAGGTCTCTGAAGCACAGGTTTTTGACGGCGGATCCACACGAAATCACGAACACTGAGTGCATATGGGCGGTGCGTTCTATCATAGATGCTTTTTCGGAGATCTTGAGCTTCTTCAGAGTTAGCCATGACTTCAGCACGAAGTGCTTGGACATCCAGAAGACGATCCGTGGGGGAAGAGTTGCTCACTTGGTGATGGTGTTCGGCTGGTAGCCTTGGGACGTACCCAAAGAGTAATTAAAATGGGCTGAAGCCAGTGCTGGCATTGAATGTAGCGCTTACAGCGAATGCTGCTTCCTCTAATATAGTCGCCCATGATGGCTTACTTTCTGTGGAGGCCTTGCGGAGGACTGATAATAATGAGCCATTACTGCTCTCGACCAGTCCATTGCCTTCTGCTCTGTATGCTGCAATGTAGTGTATTTCAACCCCCATGGAGGTGCATGAAGCAGACGAACTGAGCAGATTCAAAGGCAACACCATGATCCGAAAGGTAGTGGTCAGGTGAGCCAAAGCGATCAAAGAGAGAACGTAGATGTTCAACTCTTTTGCATTTGTGGAACCGGACAGCAGCAGGCACCAGGTACAGGAACAGAAGTAGGATGATGCCTTTATGCAAGAGCTTAGTTGTTTGTTTATCTAAGAACTTGCGGTTGTCTGCACAGTATAAGTATGGGTTTCTGCTGTATGGCACATCATTGGGCACTAGGTCGACGCAATGTTCTACACCTTGGAAATGGCCAACGCCATCCTCATCACGAGCAAATGCGTGATGATCATCCGGTGCAGCAGTGGCTTGTTCTTGCAGGTGTTCGCACAAAGGTTTCCAAAGGGGTCCATTCCTGGGAGAGGCACGTCCGGAGGGTAGCCAGTGAAAATGCCAGTTCAATGCAATGAGCCAGGAAGGACTGTCGAAGAATTACTGCACCTGAGGCATGTGGACAGAGCTTCTGCTGCGCCTGTATGACAGTACCAGAGGCAGGATGGTGAAGTTCGGCTGGATTGGGAGGCTCGAACACCAGTCTTGTGTTGCTGGTACGAAACCAATCTTCACCCAGTATCACAAGTAACGTTATTGCTGATGACGGCCGCTTCCACTAGAGCTCTGATGGCCCCCACTGTAATCTTCAGGCAGACTGCCTTCGGGATTCACACTTGATTCACCAAGAACTGCTAAGGGCTCGTGTGTCCAAGGCATCAGTGGAAGACCTTTGTTTGCAGACTTGGTAACTATAGTTATATGGAACCCTGTATCGGGAAATGCATCGTAGGAGCCCAAGAGTGCGATGCTAGCTGTGAAGAATGAATACTCCAGATGGGAGCCATTGGTGCCTTTGGAAGGGCTAGCGTGCTACGCAGGAGCTGCTGCAAGAAATGATAGGGCATCTGTGGTTGGCTGTTGTGTGACAGTCTTCTGTTTTGTTGGGCACTTTGATGCTAGGTGGCCCTTTTTGCAACACTTGAAGCACACAGCTTCACTCCATGACTATCCTGGATGAAAGGCAGGAACACCATAACGCTGTGACAGCGCTGAGTACTGAGCTTAATTTTCAGAAAGTGGCAGAACCGCTGGATGGAGGTGCATGGTTGGGCTTGGACACAGCTGGAGGTGCCACTTCAGATATACATGGAGCCAAGGAGACTTGTCTGGAATGCGGACTGTCATTACTGTGACCGTGCTGTACTGTGACCTTGCAATCCCCATATGTTGTACTGCCCGGTCAAGCTGGGTGCATATGTCAATGAAGTTCGATACTGATGACGGTCATTACGCTGCTATGCTTGTCGCTGTGCCTGGGCACAAAATGCCTTGCAAGAGATCTTCAATTTTTGGGACTCAGTCAGCGGCAGTGGACATTTCTCGATGACACGAAGCTTTGCGTAGGCATAGGCGCGGAGAGACTGAAGGCTTGTCTGCACCAAGGACATAACTTGCTGCTGCCATTCTAGTAGTGTCAGCTCATCGGCAAATGCATTGAGAAAAGCTTTAGGCCACGTATCCCAAGTCGAGGAAATGCGCGCCAAAAGTCCGGTGCCAGTCTTTTGCAGTCCTTCTCAGCTTGCAGCGATGAGGCTGGTTGTTTCTGGCGACCATGAAGCTAGCTGCTGGGATCGTTGAATGTCTTCAATTCACGTACGTGCATTTTGCTTGCGACAGTTCTTGAACAATGGCAAGGTAGATGATACGTCGGGCATGGTTGTCACGTGGTGTATCTGCGGCACATAAGGCACTTGGAACTGCGGTGACGACGTTGGAGACAATGACACTCCAAATGACGTGTGGGAGTACTGTGACTCTGTTACGAGGCCAGGTGTTGTTACAAAAGGCTGTGGTTGCCGTGGTGGTGAAAAAGTTCATGTGCTGGCGTGGCTGAGTTCTCGCCAACGAGCGGCTGTGCAGGAAAGAGCAATGGAGGAGGTAGGTTGCACGAGGCTCCATCTAAGGCTGCTTGGACCTTTGCAGTAGTAGGCGAGGCACAGAACTGCACTCCAGTCGAAGCGTACATCAAATTTTCAGAAGTCAAACTTTTAGAAGAAACTGGCGCCGAGGCAGGTCTGGGTGCTTGTATGGGCAAGGAAGCGCAGGTGTCTTCCAAGCACACTGTGAAGCACTGAATTAATTCGTCTCTAGACCCGGTAGCGTCGATTCTGCGGCGAATGAGCTCTGCCTGAATGAACTCGGTGCTGAAGCACGCGACGGTGACGGCGTCGACATCACCCCAATTGATTATCTGCATGGCACTTACTTATGGGGAGCAATGAAGTAGACGAAGGCGGCAGCTAGACAGGCATAGCGGGAGCGGCAGCACGGCGAGTTCAAACGGGAAGGCTAGGTTCCTTGGTCGACTGCACCAAATGTGAGGGTATTGCTGAGGCGAGATGACTGAAGTGGAGTCTTGAGGAGTATAATGACAGCTTTCATTGCTGTCGACACATAAAAACAAGAGGCTAGAGCACGAAAGCGCTGCTCAAAAGAGGTTTCACAAGTTCACGGCATGGAGGACAGGTAGCAACTGTCCCGTCGGCACACTGGCTCAAAGCGAGAATGGCGGGAATTAAGAGGGAGGCGATGCTGGGGATGTGTCGCCATCTGTCGTGCAGCTGGCGAAATAGAACTGAGCACTTGGGAGATGCTGACATCGCACAGTACATGTGGTCCCAAAGAAGTTTGTAACATCACGTCTGATCAAGATGACAAGCCTAAGCATGTGGAATGGTGGAATGGTTGTATTCTTGTCCCACATAGCAAGGCATGAATAAATGCAACAGCGGCCAATCGAGACAAGCTCGTTGCTGATCCTTGAAAAGTTCGTCAGCGTGCCTGGTGCATGATTCCACAAAGCGGCAAATGAGAGCAAATCGCCGCCGTCATGAGTTCAAAGGCTCCAAGAAGGAAAAGAGCAAAAAAATCAACTGATCAATGCAGAGACGCAGGCACTGAGAAGGCAGTTATGAGCGTGCGAGAAACGCCTGTGTTGCCTAGAATACAGCATGGTATCAGTGGAACCATTTTGCACCAGTGTGCAAACGTCGAGCAAAGCAAACTCCGTCCTAACCAAAATGAAATTCGAAGCAGACAGTGGTGCTGCCATGAATGTGATTCCAAAGTTTGCACGTCTGATTGAGCCAACGAATAGTCAATGCATAAGGAATGGCTGCATTGATGTCCCACATGATAAGGTACGAATGAATGCAACAGTGGCCATTCGAGACAAGCACATTGCCGATTCTTGAATAGTTCGTCAGAGTGCCTAGTGCATGCTTCCACAAAGCAGCAAATGAAACGCAATCACCCCTGTCACCAGTTCAAAGGCGCAGAGAAGGGAAAGCACAAAGAACATGAAATGATAATTACAGAGATGCAAGCACTGTGAAGGCAGTCATGAGCGTCCGAGAAACGTTGTGTATTGCCTGGAATACAACGTGGTATCAGTGGAAGCATTTTCAACAGTGTGCAAAGCCGTACGAAGCATCGAGCTTAGCAAACTCGTTCACAACCTTGCATTTCCATGGACGAAAAGTGAAATTCTAAGTTCACAGTGGTGCAGCCGTGAATGTGATTCCAAAGAAACTAGCGACATCAGGCCTGATAGAGACAACTATGAGCCTGTGCATATCCAATGACCGCATTGATATTCCATGTGGCAAGGCATAAATCAATGCAGTAGTGGTCACTCGAGACAAGCACTCTGCTGATTCACAAAAAGTTTGTCAGAGTGCCTGGTGCATGATTCCACAAAGTGGCAAATGAAAGACAATCTCCAACATCACCAGTTCAAGGCACAGATAAGGAAAAGCACAAGAAAATGAAATGGTCATTGCAGAGACACAACCACTGCGAGGGCAGTCTTGAGCATCTGAGAAACGCATGTATTGCCTCGAATACAGTGTGGTATCAGTGGAAGCATTCTGCAGCAGTGTGGGAAGCCGTCCGAAGCGTCGAGCAAAGAAACTTCACAACGTTGCATGTCAAGAGAAGAAAAGTAGAATTCAAAGTTAGCTGTGGTGCATACGTGACTGCGATTACAAAGACGTTTGCGATGTCAGGACTTATCGAGGCAACGAAAAGCAGGTGCATATGGAACGGCAGCATTGATGTCTCGCATGGCAAGACATGAATGAGTGCAACAGTTGTTCTTACAAGCACGTTGCTGCTTCTTGAAAAGTGTCAGAATGCCTGGTGCATGCTTCCACAAAGTGGTAAATTAAAGGTAATCACAACTGCTACCAGTTCAAAAGCACAAAGAAGGAAAAGTGCAAGAACTTGTGATCATTGCAGAGATGCATGCACTGCGATGGCAGTCATGAGCGTCCAAGAAAGGCCTGTATTGCCTGGAATACAACGTGGTATCAGTGAAACAATTTCGCAGCAGTGGGAAAAGCTGTCTGAAGTGTCTAGCAAAGCAAACTCGTTCACAACCAAAATGAATTTCCAAGCTGACAGTGGTGCTGCCATGAATGTGATTCCAAAGAAGTTCGCCACGACAGGTTTGATCGAGGCAATGATGAGCCGGTGAATATGCGATGACTGTATTGGTGTCCACATTGGCAAGGCATGAATGAATGCTGTTACAATATGTGCCACGAGATGGCAACACCATACCGTGGCGGCATCGTTCCCCCTACGTTTTCCACCAGTGCAAGCGCATGAAGCACTCAGTCCCCGGCTCGCGGCTCGTCAAGCATGGCGCCCGTGCGGGTGGCACGGCAGTCGATCGAGCAATTCCGTTGAACAAACAAGTTATTTGTTTTTGCAAGACTCATTTGAAACATGGTGTCAGAAGTCGAAGCCAACGTGCACTTCAACTAGAAGGCGACCAACGCACCAGACATGGAAAGGATAACGCCGCCACCAAGGTTTGAAAACGACAGCAACGCTGCCGCACAATGGCGCACCTTCAAACAAGCCTTCAGCCTCTACATGACTGCCACGGACGTTGCTGGCGCGTCATCGGAAAGGCAAGTTGCGTTACTTCTCACGGTCGGAGGACCAAGCCTTCTCGACATCTATAACACGTTTAATTTTGGGGAGCCAACGCCAGCAAACCCGCATCCGGAATCTGACTACAACCATGTGTTGGCGCTGTTCGACGCACATTTTCTGCCTAAGCAAAACAAAGTCTACTCCCGCTACATTTTTCGCACTTGAATGCAACTCCCAGACGAAAGGTTCGATGCATTCTTGAGCGACCTCAAACTGAAGACTCGAGACTGCAACTTCGGTGCCGAAAAGGAAAATATGATCCGAGACTAGATCGTGTGCGGAATGAACGAGGAACGAGCGCGTGCAGATATTTTGAAGCTCGAAGAGCCGACGCTCGAAAAGTTCGTGAGGGTATGTCTGGCGCATGAATCTACAAAGCTGCAGATGAAAGCGTTCAAAAAGGGCTCAACAGTGTCTGAAGATGTTCACGCGTTGAGAGGCAACCGCAACCTTCACGCATTCAATGACTCTGCAAAGGCAAAGCACAAAACCTCGAAGAAAACAGTACAGAGCTGCAAGTACGGCGGAGGCAATCATGATCGTGCAAGAAACGCCTTTCCAGCATTGTATCAAATATGCAACAAGTACAAGAAGCGAAACCATTTTGCTGCAGTGTGTAAAAGCAGCAAGACTGTCGCCAGCATCGAGCATGAGGACAGCATTGACGAAGTACTCATGGTGCGAGACGGCAAGACAAATTCACTGTTCACAACCCTGCTTGTCAACGGAAGAAGGGTGAAATTTCAAGTTGACAGCGGTGCTGCTGTGAATGTGATCCCAAAGAGGTTTGTGACGACAGAACAGGTTGAGCCGACGACCACAACCCTGCGTATGTGGAATGGTTCCACAGTTGTCCCATTTGGCAAGGATAAAGTGAATGCAACAGCAGCTCATGGACACAAGCACACCTTTGACTTCATTGTAACTCGTGATGATCTCACACCGCTCATAGGGCGCTGTACAGCTGAACTGATGGGACTCATTACGGTGGACTATAACCTTGTTGCCAGCGTCAGGGAGTCAAGTGCCGAAGGCATGATGGGCCACATTTTGAAGAAGTACCCAGATGTGTTTGGGCTCCCTACCCGGATGTGTTCACCTTGTGACTATACTTGCCTCGAAACCAAAAACAGTAGTAACGAATTGTCGTGTGCCTGTCAGCATGAAGCCACAGCTTAAAGCAACAAGATGGTTTGGTTTGGTTTAGTTTATGGGGTTTAACGTCCCAAAGCGACTAAGGCTATGAGAGACGCCGTAGTGGAGGGCTCCGGAAATTTCGACCACCTGGGGTTCTTTAACGTGCACGGACATCGCACAGTACACGGGCCTCGAATTTCTCCTCCAAAGAAATTCAGCCGCCGCGGCCGGGATCGAAACCGCGTCTTTCGGGCCAGCAGCCGAGCACCATAGCCACTGAGCCACCGCGGCGGCTAAAGCAACAAGAAGCCTGGAACAATGAGGTGTGGTGAAGGGTGTCATAAGCCAACGCCGTGGGTCAGCCGCACGGTTGTCGCTACGAAGAAGAATGGGGAAATGAGAATTGCATTGACCAGCAAGCACTCAACCAGGCATTGGAGCGTGAAAGACACCCCCTGCCAAATCTCGACGACATCCTACCGGAAGTCGCAAAGGCAAAGATCTTCTCAAAGCAAGACCTGCGTGATGGCTACTGGCAGTGCATTCTTGACGAAGAGTCCAGTCTCCTTACCACGCTTCAGACACCAATGGGACGTTACCGCTGGCTCCGCCTTCCTTTTGGCCTTGCTGTCAGCAGTGAAATTTTCCAAAGAAAATTACAGTCAGCACTTGATGGGCTAGACGGTGTACTGTGCGTTGCAGATGACATTTTGGTGTTTGAAGTAGGAGGGACTGACCAGGAATCTCGCCGTGACCATGACAAGAAACTTGAGAACCTGCTACAGGGATGTCAGCAGATGGGCGTGTGCCTCAACCAAGAGAAGACTGAACTTCATTGCTCAAGCATAACGTTTCTGGGACACGTTTTGACAAGAGAAGGGCTACGCATCGACCCTGAAAAGGTCAGAGCCATTCAAGAGATGCCACCACCGACTGACTTTCATGGTGTTCAACGCTTCTGTTGAATGGTCAACTACCTGGCACGTTTTCTCCCAAAGATCTCCGATGTCACACAACCACTCAGAAAGTTGGTGGTCAGGGAAGCTCCATGGACATGGACTAGTAGAGAGGCCAAAGCGTTTCAACAGACAAAAGACTTGGTACTGAAAGCACCAGTACTGGCCTACTATGACTCACAAAAACCGTTAGTGTTGCACTGCGATGGCAGTGAGGATGGACTTGGAGCTGCACTTCTTCAAGATGGTAGGCCAATTTCATTCGCAAGCAGAGCTCTCACACCCACTGAAGTGCGGTATGTGCAAATAGAAAAGGAAATGCTTGCCATAGTCTTTGCACTCAACAAGTTTCACCAATAGAAATTTGGCAGACTGACTACTGTTGTCACAGATCACAAGCCACTGCAAGTAATCATCAAGAAGTGATTAGACCATGTGCCAAGAAGACTTCAAGGAATGATTCTGCAGACTCAACGAAACAACATTGACATACAGTATCGCCCTGGGAAGGAGCTGCTTCTGGCTGACACGATGTCGCGTGCATTTCTCCCATATGACCGCCGTAGTGAACAACAGCTCGAAGACATCAACGTGATCAACCACCTTCCTGTCCGGAAAGAGACCGCAGAAAAGATACGACAAGCCACCATAGAAGGCGACAACCTCCAGAAGCTAAAAACGTTGATCCTGTCTGGATGGCCACAAGAGAAACACAGTGTGCCAGAAGAAATCCGAATGTACTTTCAGTTCCGAGACGAGCTCGTTGTGGAAGACTGCATAATATTCAAGGGACAAAGACTGGTCATTCCAAGAACACTACGTCGTGAGATGAAAGAGAAGCTGCATGCTTCACACATGGGCATCGAGAACACTCTGCGGCGTGCACGTGACAGCATCTTTTGGCCAAGCATGAACGCTGAGATAAGGGACCACATTTCAGCATGCGATGTGTGCCAGAAGTATGCACCAGCGCAACAGAGCCCTGAAGCCCCACCCAGAGCCAAGTTTTCCTTGGGAGAGTGTTTGATGTGACATTCTGGAGTACAGAGGAAAACACCTGTTGGTGACAGTGGACTATTAAAGTAACTTCAGGGAAGTCGACCAACTCGACTCCCTAACTTCTGCTCATGTCGTCAGGAAACTGAGAGCCCATTTTGCAAGACATGGCATCCCAAGAGTTCTGGTCACAGATAATGGCCCACAGTTCTCCAGCAAAGCATTCAGCAGGTTTGCAGCAGAATGGAATTTCGAGCCCGTCACATCAAGCCCAGGCTATCCAAGATCAAATGGCATCGCAGAATACGCAGTTAAGACTGTGAAGATGCTTCTGAAGAAAGCACATGAAAGCAATAGTGATCCACAGATGGCGTTTCTCGACTATAAGAACACGCCACTACAGCACTTGAAAGAGAGTCCTGTCCAGCTTTTAATGGGCAGGCGAACGCGAACCACAGTCCCAATGACAACAAAGCTACTGCAGCCGAAATCGCAGCCGAAACTTCGATAAACAGCAAAAAGAGAAAATACGGACAATGGTGTTCTACAACGACAGACAAGCAAAGGATATGCCACCTTTGATAGAAGGACATCATGTCACAGTGCGGCCAAGCCCACAGGCCACTTGGGAAAAGGGAGTAGTGACCGAGCAGTGCGGCGACAGGTCCTACAAGGTATAGACAGGTGACAGCGTTCTGCGCCGAAACAGAACACACATAAGGGGCACAGCAGGCCACATGGAAGCACAGTCTGACGTTCATGACGGCTCACAGACAACCTGTGACCAACCCGGGTCATCTCGAATTGAAGGTTTCCAGCCTCGAGTGGCCACCCCGTCGTCCTCTTCACCTCAGCCAGTCAACTGGCCCTCACAAGCCTCAACACCTGCCCGGCCCAAGAGCTGTACTGCAATACCAAGGAGGCTCCACGACTACGTTGTAGGGTAGTCGACTCACAAAAGGGAGGGCGTTACAATATGCGCCACGAGATTGCGACACCATACCGTGGCGGCATCGTTCCCCCTACGTTTCACGCCAGTGCAAGCGCATGAAGCACTCTCTCCCCAGCTTGCGGCTCGTCAAGCATGGCGCAAGTGCGGGTGGCACGGCAGTCGATCAAGTAATTCCGTTCAATAAACAAGTTATTCGTTCTTGCAAGACTCATTTGAAACAAATGCAACAGCAGCCAATAGAGACAAGCACTTTGCTGGTTCTAGAAAACTTCGTCAGAATGGCTGGTGCATGCTTCCCCAAAGTGGGAAATTAAAGGCAATCACTGCTGTTACCAGTTGAAAAGCACAAAGAAGGAAAAGTGCAAAAACATGTGATCATTGCAGAGACGCATGCCCTGCAATGGCAGTCATGAATGTCCAAGAAAGGCCTGTATTGCCTGGAATACAACGTGGTATCAGTGAAACAATTTCGCAGCAGTGGGAAAAGCTGTCTGAAGTGTCTAGCAAAGCAAACTCGTTCACAACCAAAATGAATTTCCAAGCTGACAGTGGTGCTGCCATGAATGTGATTCCAAAGAAGTTCGCCACGACAGGTTTGATCAAGGCAATGATGAGCCGGTGAATATGCGATGACTGTATTGGTGTCCACATTGGCAAGGCATGAATGAATGCTGTTACAATATGTGCCACGAGATGGCAACACCATACCGTGGCGGCATCGTTCCCCCTACGTTTTCCACCAGTGCAAGCGCATGAAGCACTCAGTCCCCGGCTCGCGGCTCGTCAAGCATGGCGCCCGTGCGGGTGGCACGGCAGTCGATCGAGCAATTCCGTTGAACAAACAAGTTATTTGTTTTTGCAAGACTCATTTGAAACATGGTGTCAGAAGTCGAAGCCAACGTGCACTTCAACTAGAAGGCGACCAACGCACCAGACATGGAAAGGATAACGCCGCCACCAAGGTTTGAAAACGACAGCAACGCTGCCGCACAATGGCGCACCTTCAAACAAGCCTTCAGCCTCTACATGACTGCCACGGACGTTGCTGGCGCGTCATCGGAAAGGCAAGTTGCGTTACTTCTCACGGTCGGAGGACCAAGCCTTCTCGACATCTATAACACGTTTAATTTTGGGGAGCCAACGCCAGCAAACCCGCATCCGGAATCTGACTACAACCATGTGTTGGCGCTGTTCGACGCACATTTTCTGCCTAAGCAAAACAAAGTCTACTCCCGCTACATTTTTCGCACTTGAATGCAACTCCCAGACGAAAGGTTCGATGCATTCTTGAGCGACCTCAAACTGAAGACTCGAGACTGCAACTTCGGTGCCGAAAAGGAAAATATGATCCGAGACTAGATCGTGTGCGGAATGAACGAGGAACGAGCGCGTGCAGATATTTTGAAGCTCGAAGAGCCGACGCTCGAAAAGTTCGTGAGGGTATGTCTGGCGCATGAATCTACAAAGCTGCAGATGAAAGCGTTCAAAAAGGGCTCAACAGTGTCTGAAGATGTTCACGCGTTGAGAGGCAACCGCAACCTTCACGCATTCAATGACTCTGCAAAGGCAAAGCACAAAACCTCGAAGAAAACAGTACAGAGCTGCAAGTACGGCGGAGGCAATCATGATCGTGCAAGAAACGCCTTTCCAGCATTGTATCAAATATGCAACAAGTACAAGAAGCGAAACCATTTTGCTGCAGTGTGTAAAAGCAGCAAGACTGTCGCCAGCATCGAGCATGAGGACAGCATTGACGAAGTACTCATGGTGCGAGACGGCAAGACAAATTCACTGTTCACAACCCTGCTTGTCAACGGAAGAAGGGTGAAATTTCAAGTTGACAGCGGTGCTGCTGTGAATGTGATCCCAAAGAGGTTTGTGACGACAGAACAGGTTGAGCCGACGACCACAACCCTGCGTATGTGGAATGGTTCCACAGTTGTCCCATTTGGCAAGGATAAAGTGAATGCAACAGCAGCTCATGGACACAAGCACACCTTTGACTTCATTGTAACTCGTGATGATCTCACACCGCTCATAGGGCGCTGTACAGCTGAACTGATGGGACTCATTACGGTGGACTATAACCTTGTTGCCAGCGTCAGGGAGTCAAGTGCCGAAGGCATGATGGGCCACATTTTGAAGAAGTACCCAGATGTGTTTGGGCTCCCTACCCGGATGTGTTCACCTTGTGACTATACTTGCCTCGAAACCAAAAACAGTAGTAACGAATTGTCGTGTGCCTGTCAGCATGAAGCCACAGCTTAAAGCAACAAGATGGTTTGGTTTGGTTTAGTTTATGGGGTTTAACGTCCCAAAGCGACTAAGGCTATGAGAGACGCCGTAGTGGAGGGCTCCGGAAATTTCGACCACCTGGGGTTCTTTAACGTGCACGGACATCGCACAGTACACGGGCCTCGAATTTCTCCTCCAAAGAAATTCAGCCGCCGCGGCCGGGATCGAAACCGCGTCTTTCGGGCCAGCAGCCGAGCACCATAGCCACTGAGCCACCGCGGCGGCTAAAGCAACAAGAAGCCTGGAACAATGAGGTGTGGTGAAGGGTGTCATAAGCCAACGCCGTGGGTCAGCCGCACGGTTGTCGCTACGAAGAAGAATGGGGAAATGAGAATTGCATTGACCAGCAAGCACTCAACCAGGCATTGGAGCGTGAAAGACACCCCCTGCCAAATCTCGACGACATCCTACCGGAAGTCGCAAAGGCAAACATCTTCTCAAAGCAAGACCTGCGTGATGGCTACTGGCAGTGCATTCTTGACGAAGAGTCCAGTCTCCTTACCACGCTTCAGACACCAATGGGACGTTACCGCTGGCTCCGCCTTCCTTTTGGCCTTGCTGTCAGCAGTGAAATTTTCCAAAGAAAATTACAGTCAGCACTTGATGGGCTAGACGGTGTACTGTGCGTTGCAGATGACATTTTGGTGTTTGAAGTAGGAGGGACTGACCAGGAATCTCGCCGTGACCATGACAAGAAACTTGAGAACCTGCTACAGGGATGTCAGCAGATGGGCGTGTGCCTCAACCAAGAGAAGACTGAACTTCATTGCTCAAGCATGACGTTTCTGGGACACGTTTTGACAAGAGAAGGGCTACGCATCGACCCTGAAAAGGTCAGAGCCATTCAAGAGATGCCACCACCGACTGACTTTCATGGTGTTCAACGCTTCTGTTGAATGGTCAACTACCTGGCACGTTTTCTCCCAAAGATCTCCGATGTCACACAACCACTCAGAAAGTTGGTGGTCAGGGAAGCTCCATGGACATGGACTAGTAGAGAGGCCAAAGCGTTTCAACAGACAAAAGACTTGGTACTGAAAGCACCAGTACTGGCCTACTATGACTCACAAAAACCGTTAGTGTTGCACTGCGATGGCAGTGAGGATGGACTTGGAGCTGCACTTCTTCAAGATGGTAGGCCAATTTCATTCGCAAGCAGAGCTCTCACACCCACTGAAGTGCGGTATGTGCAAATAGAAAAGGAAATGCTTGCCATAGTCTTTGCACTCAACAAGTTTCACCAATAGAAATTTGGCAGACTGACTACTGTTGTCACAGATCACAAGCCACTGCAAGTAATCATCAAGAAGTGATTAGACCATGTGCCAAGAAGACTTCAAGGAATGATTCTGCAGACTCAACGAAACAACATTGACATACAGTATCGCCCTGGGAAGGAGCTGCTTCTGGCTGACACGATGTCGCGTGCATTTCTCCCATATGACCGCCGTAGTGAACAACAGCTCGAAGACATCAACGTGATCAACCACCTTCCTGTCCGGAAAGAGACCGCAGAAAAGATACGACAAGCCACCATAGAAGGCGACAACCTCCAGAAGCTAAAAACGTTGATCCTGTCTGGATGGCCACAAGAGAAACACAGTGTGCCAGAAGAAATCCGAATGTACTTTCAGTTCCGAGACGAGCTCGTTGTGGAAGACTGCATAATATTCAAGGGACAAAGACTGGTCATTCCAAGAACACTACGTCGTGAGATGAAAGAGAAGCTGCATGCTTCACACATGGGCATCGAGAACACTCTGCGGCGTGCACGTGACAGCATCTTTTGGCCAAGCATGAACGCTGAGATAAGGGACCACATTTCAGCATGCGATGTGTGCCAGAAGTATGCACCAGCGCAACAGAGCCCTGAAGCCCCACCCAGAGCCAAGTTTTCCTTGGGAGAGTGTTTGATGTGACATTCTGGAGTACAGAGGAAAACACCTGTTGGTGACAGTGGACTATTAAAGTAACTTCAGGGAAGTCGACCAACTCGACTCCCTAACTTCTGCTCATGTCGTCAGGAAACTGAGAGCCCATTTTGCAAGACATGGCATCCCAAGAGTTCTGGTCACAGATAATGGCCCACAGTTCTCCAGCAAAGCATTCAGCAGGTTTGCAGCAGAATGGAATTTCGAGCCCGTCACATCAAGCCCAGGCTATCCAAGATCAAATGGCATCGCAGAATACGCAGTTAAGACTGTGAAGATGCTTCTGAAGAAAGCACATGAAAGCAATAGTGATCGACAGATGGCGTTTCTCGACTATAAGAACACGCCACTACAGCACTTGAAAGAGAGTCCTGTCCAGCTTTTAATGGGCAGGCGAACGCGAACCACAGTCCCAATGACAACAAAGCTACTGCAGCCGAAATCGCAGCCGAAACTTCGATAAACAGCAAAAAGAGAAAATACGGACAATGGTGTTCTACCACGACAGACAAGCAAAGGATCTGCCACCTTTGATAGAAGGACATCATGTCACAGTGCGGCCAAGCCCACAGGCCACTTGGGAAAAGGGAGTAGTGACCGAGCAGTGCGGCGACAGGTCCTACAAGGTATAGACAGGTGACAGCGTTCTGCGCCGAAACAGAACACACATAAGGGGCACAGCAGGCCACATGGAAGCACAGTCTGACGTTCATGACGGCTCACAGACAACCTGTGACCAACCCGGGTCATCTCGAACTGAAGGTTTCCAGCCTCGAGTGGCCACCCCGTCGTCCTCTTCACCTCAGCCAGTCAACTGGCCCTCACAAGCCTCAACACCTGCCCGGCACAAGAGGTGTACTGCAATACCAAGGAGGCTCCACGACTACGTTGTAGGGTAGTCGACTCACAAAAGGGAGGGCGTTACAATATGCGCCACGAGATTGCGACACCATACCGTGGCGGCATCGTTCCCCCTACGTTTCACGCCAGTGCAAGCGCATGAAGCACTCTCTCCCCAGCTTGCGGCTCGTCAAGCATGGCGCAAGTGCGGGTGGCACGGCAGTCGATCAAGTAATTCCGTTCAATAAACAAGTTATTCGTTCTTGCAAGACTCATTTGAAACAAATGCAACAGCAGCCAATAGAGACAAGCACTTTGCTGGTTCTAGAAAACTTCGTCAGAATGGCTGGTGCATGCTTCCCCAAAGTGGGAAATTAAAGGCAATCACTGCTGTTACCAGTTGAAAAGCACAAAGAAGGAAAAGTGCAAAAACATGTGATCATTGCAGAGACGCATGCCCTGCAATGGCAGTCATGAATGTCCAAGAAAGGCCTGTATTGCCTGGAATACAACGTGGTATCAGTGAAACAATTTCGCAGCAGTGGGAAAAGCTGTCTGAAGTGTCTAGCAAAGCAAACTCGTTCACAACCAAAATGAATTTCCAAGCTGACAGTGGTGCTGCCATGAATGTGATCTCAAAGAAGTTCGCAACGTCAGGTCTGATCGAGGCAATGATGAGCCGGTAAATATGCAATGGCTGTATTGATGTCCACATTGGAAAGGCATGGATGAATGCAACAGCAGCCAATAGAGACAAGCACTTTGCTGGTTCTAGAAAACTTCGTCAGAATGGCTGGTGCATGCTTCCACAAAGTGGCAAATTAAAGGCAATCGACGCTGCTACCAGTTCGAAAGCACAAAGGAAAAGTGCAAGAACATGTGATCATTACAGAGACGCATGCACTGCGATGGCAGTCATGAGCGTCCAAGAAAGGCCTGTATTGCCTGGAATACAATGTGGTATCAGTGGAACAATTTCGCAGCAGTGGGAAAAGCTGTCTGAAGTGTCGAGTAAAGCGAACTCGTTCACAACCAAAATGAATTCTGAAGCTGACAGTGGTGCTGCCATGAATGTGATTCCAAAGAAGTTCGCCACGTCAGGTCTGATCGAGGCGATGATGAGCCGGTGAATATGCAATGGCTGTATTGATGTCCACGTTGGCAAGGCATGAATGAATGCAACTGTAGCCAATAGCGACAAGCACTTTGCTGGTTCTAGAAAACGTCGTCAGAATCGCTGGTACATGCTTCCACAAAATGGCAAATTAAAGGCAATCACCGCTGCTACCAGTTCGAAAGCACAAAGGAAAAGTGCAAGAACATGTGATCATTACAGAGACGAATGCACTGCGATGGCAGTCACGAGCGTCCAAGAAAGGACTGTATTGCCTGGAATACTATGTGGTATCAGTGGAACAATTTCGCAGCAGTGGGAAAAGCTGTCTGAAGTGTCGAGCAAAGCAAACTTGTTCCCAACCAAAATGAATTCTGAAGCTGACAGTGGTGCTGCCATGAGTGATTCCAAAGAAGTTCGCCGAGTCAGGTCTGTTCGAGGCGATGATGAGCCGGTGAATATGCAATGGCTGTATTGATTTCCACATTGGCAAGGCATGAATGAATGCAACAGCAGCCAATAGTGACAAGCACTTTGCTGGTTCTAGAACACTTCGTCAGAATGGCTGGTACATGCTTCCACAAAGTTGCAAATGAAAGGCAAATGAAAGGCAATGAAAGGCAGTTGACAGTGGCGCTGTCATGAATGGGATTCCAAAGAAGGTCGCGACGTCAGGTCTGATCGAGGCACCGATGATCTTGTGCATATTTACCAGCTGCATTGATGTCTCACTTCGCAAGGAATGAATGGATGAATGAATGCAACAGTGGCAGACCAATGGAATATGGAATGCTGCATTGATGTCCCACTTGGCAAGGCATGAATGAATGAATAAATGAATGCAAGAGGGGCCAGTGAAGGAAAGCTTGTTGCCGATTCTTGAAAAGTTCGTCAGACTGCGTGGTGCACAATTCCAAAAAACGGAAAAGGAAAGACCATCGACGTCGCCACCAGTTCTGAGGTGAAGAGAATGAAAGGCGCAAGAACATGAAGTGATGATGGTAGTGATGCAAGCTTTGCAAATTCAGCCATGAGCGCCCGAGAAACGCCTTTATTGCCTTGAATACCATGTGGTATAAGTGGAACCAGTTTTCAACAGTGTGCAAAGCCGTCCGAAGCATCGAGCAAAGCAAACTCCTTCACAGCTTTGCATGTCAACGAAAGAAAAGTGGAATGCAAAGTTGACGGTGGTACAGCCGTGAATGTGATTCCAAAAAAGTTAGCGGCGTTTGGTCTGATCGAGGCAACAATGAGCCAGTTGTACATGGAATGGCTGCATTGATGTCCCACGATACAAGGCATGAATGAATGCAACAGTAGCCAATCAACACAAACACGTTGGTGATTCTTCAAAAGTTCGTCAGAGTGCCTGAAGTATGGATCTACAAAGCAGCATGAAAGCGTTGAAAGAATGCTCAGCAGCACTGAAGATGTTCGCTCTATGAAAGGCAGTCGCCGCCGTCACCCGCCCAGTGATGCTGAGAAGGCAAGGCACAAGGCATTGAAGCCAGCAACAGAGTTTAGGTACTGTGGAGGCAACCATGACCTTGCAAAAAAACGCATATAGCCTGAAGTCGGGGATGTAATAAGTGAACGAAGTTGCAATAGTGTTCAAACGCAGTGGCTCCGTCACAAGCGTCGAGCATGAAAACATTCTTCAGGTAATCTTCGTGAGAGAGCACAAAGCAAACTCGTTCGCATTGTTGCATGTCAACGAAAAAAAACTGAAATTGCAGCTTCACAGGGGTGCTGCTGTGAATGGGATTCCGAATAACTGTTACGTCAAGACAGATTGAGTTGATGACGACCCAGCGCATAAGGAATGGCTTCTTTTTTGTCCCACTTCGTAAGGGAACAGTGAACGCAACAGTCACCAATGGGCACAACTATATTGATGTTCGAAAAGGTAGTGAGAGTATGCCTGGTGCCTGAATCCAGAAGGAAAGGCAAGGAAATGCCAGGAAAGGCAACTGTCGCCGTCACGTGTTGTGTGTTGCAGCTATGTCAAAGTACAAGAACATGATGCAAGCTGTTCAGAACTGTAGGTACTACGCAGGCAATCGTGATCGTGGAATAAATGGCCATCCTGCCTGGAATCAAACATGCAAAAATCGCAAGAAGTGGAACTGTTTTCCAGCAATGTGCGAAAGCAGCAAAACCATCTCAAACGTCCAGCATGAAGACAACATTCTTGAGGTACTCGTGGTGCCGTGAATGTGATTCCGAAGAAGCTTGTGACGTGAGGTCATATCAAGCTGATGACGACCATCTTCCGCATGTGGAAGGGCTGCATTGTTGTCACACTTGGCAAGGCAAGAGTGAACTCTGCAGTGGCCGACAGATGCAAGCATGTTCTTTGGGATGATCTTGCACCTCTGATGGGGCGATACACAGCTGAATTGTTGGCTGTTGTGGCGAACTACAACCTCGTTGCCTACATTAATGAATCGAATGCTGGAGAGTCATTGGACCGCATTTTGAAGCACCCAGATGTGTGCCCAGAGAGCGAAATTTTCGAGTGAAATCTATAGTGAGCACTTTATGACCTGGACGGTGTGCTATATGCTGGTTTTCGGTGTTGGAAAGGCCGATAATGAAACTTGCTGTGACCATGTTGAGAAGGTGGAGAACGTGCTACAGAGATGTCTGCAGATTAGTATGCGTCTCAAGAGAGAAAACTGAACTCCACTGCTAAAGCATGACATTTCTAGGGCACATTGCGGCAAGAGAAAGGGTACATGCAACCAAAGAAGGCACTTGTAAGCAACAGTGGTCCACAGATGGCATTGCTTGACTTAAGGAACACATTGGTACATCATTCAAAAGCAAGTCTTGTTCAACTCATCATGGGCAGGTGCACAGACTAGATTCACAACATAACTGTTGCAGCCAAGGTCAATCAACGTCGACAAGCAGTAGGAAGAAAATATGTCAACGATGGTGTTCTATCATGACTAACCAGCAAAGAATCTGCCACTTTTAGTAGAAGGGCCATAAATGACAGTCCATCAAAGCCCACGAGTCATGTGGGAAAGAAATAGTGGCTGAGCAGTGCATTGACAGGCTGTAAGGGGAAAACCCCCAAGGACCGGTTCGGGAATTCCTCCTAAGTGTGACCCCAGAGGATCAAGTAAAGCATACCAGATCGAGCCACATAGCGAAAGAAAAATACGGTTACAATGATAATGATGGCCGTAGCAACACTGGGAAGAGGGAAAATGGAACAGACTAGAAATTAGTTAGCATGAGGAGAGCTGACCGGTTTGTGGCAGTCAGTCCAGCAGTGGAAGCAAGGTGCAGTTGAGGGATCAGAGTGGATAGCGCAGTAGACGGCCAATGTGTAGCCCACTCGCTACTAGCTGCTGTTCGATGATGTAGGCGCGGTGAGGCCAAGCACCGCCGAAGGCCTGACCTCGCCACCGAAGTCAAGGATGTGGAGTGCGGAGTCACCAGAGCCGCGTTTAAGGCACTTCCCAAGCCTAGTTGCACCATGAAGGAGCTGGCTGCCCAGGTCCGGTCACCCAGTGTCACAGAGGAGGCACTGGCCGGGTGTGGTGGAGTTCCCACAGGTCCTACAAAGCCAATATAGGCGACAGTGTTATGTGCCGAAAGAAAACGCACATAAGTGGCACAGCAGGCCCCCGAAAAGCACGGTCTAACTTTCATGATAGCCTACAGGAAGCCTCCAGCAAGGATCGCCTCAATCCTCGGATGGCCACCCCGCCGCTCTTGTCAACTCAGCCTGTCAGCCGGCCTTCACTAGCATCAACCCATGTGCTGAGAGCTTTAGCAAAGCGACTCCATGGCGACTAAACAATCTGGCATCACACTGGACGTCAAGGCGGTCTGATGCGTGGTCCCATACGAGTGCACTGTGTATGCCCGACCATGCGCGATGAAGTGGCCTGTGGAGTATACGGCAGAACTGGAGTCCGCACCAGCGAGACAAATTGGAACTGCAACAGACTGAAGCATATAAAAAATGCGGGCACTTACGGCACAGACATTCAGCGTTTGTGAGAGCAGCAGCAGAACGGGGGTTTCCTGCACGACAATGGTATGGCACCTCGGAGTCCCCACTGCTGACAGCATGGGAGCTGATTGAGCTCGTTGTTGTGGGAACTAAAGGGGAACCTGTGAGGAAAGCATGGAGGGCATGCACGCATTGTAAAAGCATTCGATGAGCACTAAAGCATCCCTGCGTGAGAACTGTAAGTGGAAGAGGCAGGGAGCATGGAAGGAATAGGAAAATGCGCTGCTCAAGAAATGCTTTATAGCTTTCTCGTTATGCTCGGGGGTCCTGGACTGCAAAATGCATATAAATCTAAAAAGACAGGCTGCTGGTAGCAAAGAAACCTGGCATACTCACCATCGAAGCATATACAGGCGCAAACAGAACTCGAGTGGGAGCATCCTAACAGGTCCAAGTGCCGTGTGGAGTATGGTAAAGCGATAGTCCGTGCATCTGCGATAATAAAAGCAGAGGTGTAGCAAAGGAAAAAGCATATAGAAGTCGGGAGCTTACTCTTGGAGTACTCGGACAGGTACAAGGGCCGTGTGGTGCATAGTAGAGCGAAAGTCCATGCATCTGCGAAAATAAAAAAAAACAGCTGTAACAAGGTTGCAAGCATATAGAATTAGGGATCTTACTCTTGGAGCGTCTCAACTGATACCAATTGCCGTGTGGTGAAAGGCAGAGCCAAATTCTGGGCATCTGTGAAAATAAAAACAGCTGTAACAAGGGTGCAAGCATACAGAATTCGGGAGCTTACTCTTTTAGCGTCTGAACTGAAACCCAAGTGCCATGTGGAGAAAGGCAAAGGCGAAGTCCATACATCTGTGGAAATAGATATCATTGTGGCACGCGCACTGGAGAAATGCGTAAGCATGAGTTCAACTTCGCGCCACGCTTCGTTTTCAAATTTGGCGCGATGCGCTACGCTCGCACTTCCGATCATGTGGTGCCACACTTCCAGTGTTTTCAAACTTGGCATCACATTTTTTAATTTATTTATTTACATTTGCTCCAGGCCCGCCCACTTTTTGGACATTTCTGGCTCTAATTATCTAATTAACCCACATAAACCCCAAATTTCCTGTAGGAGATTTTTTTCGCCCTATCTCCTGGTACCATTTTTTTCGCATAAACCCATTCGTTCGAATGTAATCGTGTAGACAAGCTCGTGATGACAAGAAATTGCTCACTTTTTGGACATTTTCACCTCAACCCCTCCCGATCTCCTCTACGAAATTTTCTGATGCTCTATCTGATAGTACCATTATTTTTCGCATAAACCCATTTGTTCGGATGTAATCATGTGGACAAGCTCTGCAAACAGCCACAGAATGCTTACGTATAAATAAAAGAGCTGTACCAAGGGCGCAAGCATGCAGGATTCGGGAGCTTACTCTTGGAGCGTCTGAACTGATACCAAGTGCCGTGTGGAGAAAGGCAGAGCCAAAGTCCGCGTATCTGTGAAAACAAAAAGACAGCTGCAACACGGGTGCACGCATATAGAATTCTGGCGCTCACTGTGAGCACGAACATACGTCTGACCAACACGCTGCGGCACTTACAATATCGTGCACGACGTGCTGCTGTTAAGCATTGTCCTCGGAAGATAGCTTGCAGAGTCGTTGACTGCACGGAACACGGGGGAGCAGGAGTCGACGGATGATGTTGGGGCAGAAGGGAGTTCTGCGGTGAACGATAAAATGAAGCATGGAAGTTGTACACAGTCAGAAGCGTCCAACAGATTAGAGTGACGACTTGATCTAGTTGTTTGATTAGGAATGGTCAGAGCACGAACAACAAAAAAATAACAGGCGCTGTGCTGCAACGGACACGAACAAAAATCAGGGGGCACTTTGACGATCTAAAGTGCGGGAGGCAAAAGCCATGCCACCAACGAGAAAACAGCCGTAGGCACACACGAGGTGGCTATGGGGAGACTTGGATTGGTTAGTCATGACTAATTATTCATCAAGTGCCGCAGGAATGGCAAAGACAGCAACCCGACTAACTAATCATTAGATAATACAAAGCGCGAAAGGGACAGGACGAACGAAGAAACCATATAGTCATGTACCAACTCCCCCACCAATCGATTCTTCTAACTAATCATGACCCATGACTAACTAGATGTGATTGGTTAATGGCTAGTTGGTCATGACTCGTTAATGACCAACTGCGCACGACTCGTTAATGACCAACTGCGCACGACTCGTTAATGACCAACTGCGCACGACTCGTTAATGACCAACTGCGCACGACTCGTTAATGACCAACTGCGCACGACTCGTTAATGACCAACTGCGCACGACTCGTTAATGACCAACTGCGCACGACTCGTTAATGACCAACTGCGCACGACTCGTTAATGACCAACTGCGCACGACTAGTTAATGACCAACTGCGCACGACTAGTTAATGACCAACTGCGCACGACTAGTTAATGACCAACTGCGCACGACTAGTTAATGACCAACTGCGCACGACTAGTTAATGACCAACTGCGCACGACTAGTTAATGACCAACTGCGCACGACTAGTTAATGACCAACTGCGCACGACTAGTTAATGACCAACTGCGCACGACTAGTTAATGACCAACTGCGCACGACTAGTTAATGACCAACTGCGCACGACTAGTTAATGACCAACTGCGCACGACTAGTTAATGACCAACTGCGCACGACTAGTTAATGACCAACTGCGCACGACTAGTTAATGACCAACTGCGCACGACTAGTTAATGACCAACTGCGCACGACTAGTTAATGACCAACTGCGCACGACTAGTTAATGACCAACTGCGCACGACTAGTTAATGACCAACTGCGCACGACTAGTTAATGACCAACTGCGCACGACTAGTTAATGACCAACTGCGCACGACTAGTTAATGACCAACTGCGCACGACTAGTTAATGACCAACTGCGCACGACTAGTTAATGACCAACTGCGCACGACTAGTTAATGACCAACTGCGCACGACTAGTTAATGACCAACTGCGCACGACTAGTTAATGACCAACTGCGCACGACTCGTTAATGACCAACTGCGCACGACTCGTTAATGACCAACTGCGCACGACTCGTTAATGACCAACTGCGCACGACTCGTTAATGACCAACTGCGCACGACTCGTTAATGACCAACTGCGCATGACTCGTTAATGACCAACTGCGCATGACTCGTTAATGACCAACTGCTCATGACTCGTTAATGACTAGTTATAGTCATGACTTGTGACTAGTAATGACTACGACTTTCACTTCAGCTGTAACGGACAAACGAACAGACAGAGCCATGGCCGGGAGTTTGAGTGCTTAAAGGCAGCTTTGTGTTACGGGAGCCAAAAGCAGCACTCACAATCAGGGAGCTTGGGAGGAATGGCACGATGCGAAGAAGCCAACGGACCAGAAGCGACCGGCAGAAAGGTTCTGTGTATGTTGGTACACACGGGGGCCGTTTGCTGGAGCACGCACGCAAATCTGAAAAAAATACTGTCAGGGAAAAAATTCGGGCACAAACCTGGTATACTGACCATGGCAGGCGTGTAGTGAAGGGTGCGGCCGCTTGTCGGAGAACTCGTGCCGCAGTGGCAGATGCCCAGACCAGAGCCAATGCTGGCCACTCACCTTGGCTGCAGCCAAGATGAGGTGTGCCGCAGACCGTAGGCAGCGTCCGTTCTTCAGAGTTGCTGGTCGAAGCTGGCGAGGAATTCCGAGCGCCGTGTTCGGCCACAAACCACATGTCGCTCAAGAGCACTTGCGCGCACACGAGCGCGATGGCCATAAGGCCGTACCATTTTGAACGGGTGATCGAAACGGGTGATCACACAAGGGGATTAGACCAATTTCTTTCTCGAGACGACATGGTGGCCGGGCTACAAAGGCGTTCGGAACGGATGCCCGTTCCCTGACACAAACGACAGCGGGCGCGATGAGCTGAGCTCCTTGAGGCAGCGAGCAATGCGAGGCATACAATTCCTCGCTGACTCAATGCCTGCAGCTACCTGCCCTGCCTAGTGTCAGCTAAGCCTACACATATGTGCGCCGCGAATACCAGCCCGCTGCGCTTCCGTCATGGAAAAGAGATCCGACAACGGCGGTTCGTGAAACGGCTTTATAAGCCTCGTGTTAATTCTACTCCGAATGGTTCAAATTTCCGGAGCCCTTCACTACGGCGTCTCTCATAGCCTCAGTCGCTTTAGTTCATTAAACCCCAGTAAACCGAACCAATTGTATTACACTGTTATCCATCAGGCAAGTTATCCAGTTCTCCATGACTTATCCAATTCTGCTGGTAGCAAAAATGCGAGTATTCGTAAGCCAAGCCGAAAGTTGGGCAAGTTGGATAACGTTCATGATGTAAAAATAGCGCACAAGGAACACAAGGGACGGAAAGGAAACGACGCAGACAAGCGCTAACTCGCAACTGAGGTTTATTGCTGACACGCGCAATATAAGGTAGTGAATTTAAAAACAAAAACAGCCACATGCAGTCCCACCTCGAAAGACGAAGCCAGAGGGGAAAAAATGGAATTGAAGCATCAGGCGCCACTCATCGCTGTGGAAAGATCAGTTAAAAAACCGTTATCAAAAAAGGAAGTCAGTGCAACGCTGAGGCTAAGAAATCGATTTCACAGTCTGCCAAGTTAACAGAGGGCTCACTGATACAAAGATTCCGACATTTCCTAATATGGTATGCCTCCATTATCTCGCGTACGCGCTGATCACGATGTCTGAAAAGTATGGCGGTACTAGAAAAAATCGGTTTGCAAATTTTCCCCTTCTGCTCTTTTTTTGCTACATTCCCTGCAATGCTCAGGAAGGTTCCCGTAATGACCTTTTAGGAAATTACGGTGTTCACCCAGCCTAACGTTGAGGCATCGCCCCATTTGCCCTACATAGACAGCTCCGCAAGACAACGGTAGTTTGTACACTACACCCAAGCTGCAGGGAACAAGCGGGGCGCGGTGCCTAACGGTGCATCCACACCTCTTTCGCTTATCGCCAACACCTTCTTGCCTGTTCCGTATCTCAGAGCATAAACTGCTCAACTTACCTGGCCCGGAAAAAACCACCTCGACGCCATAGCGGCTCCCTACCTTCTTTAACCCATGTGCCATTCTATGCACGTAGGGCACCACGCAGACTTTCTGCCGCTCCCTTCCAACATCTTGGGATTTGTGTCCCCCTTTAATCCAACGCACCAGTTTGCCGCACGTCATAGATGACATGCATGGGATACCCTGATTCCTTGAGCCTGTTCACCTGTGCATGATTTTGTGATGGCTGCCTTAATGCAGGGCGTCGCGATACCATTCTTGACAATTTTTGAGTGTCCCGAGGCAAAATTAAGATTCGTTGAAGATTTGTACTATTCGATGCCTCATGAAGGTTTAATGGAAAGTGTTAAAGTGTGTATCACGGATGACAATGATGAAGTCGCATTTATGGGCAGGTGCGGTGTTTCAGTAGAGCCCTTTATGGAAATTCTGTCTTTCTATCTTTCCTCAACTGTCACCGGATGGGAAGGAGGCTTGTTCATTCAGCGTGCACGGGTTTTTATCTGTTCGTGCGTAGCCCCCATACTTAGTAACATTTTTCTCGCACAGGTGGACCGAAACATTGAATGTAATTAATCAGGTTTGGTCAAAAAAATTTGCAGATATGTTGATGACTACCTTGCGTTATCATTTCAGTCTGATCTAACTCTTAGCATACCTGACATTTTGAAGGTTTTTAAAGAATGCAGCTCACTGTTGAATTTCACCGTTGAATCACCCAAAGAAGGGGTTCTACAGACTTGTCGTCGTCCATGTGTCATGACCACATCTGCTGGACTTACAGCCCCCATTCTGCACAGGCCCTTCTCAATTTTGCCTCGGGACACTCAGAAATTGTCAAGAATGCTTTCGCGACGTCCTGCATTGGCAGCCATCACAAAATCTTGCATTCACTCTTTACAAAAGAGTATCTCTGCCCAGGTGAACAGGCTCGAGAAATCAGGGTATCCCATGCATGTCATCTATGACGTGCGGCAAACTGGTGCGTTGGATTAAAGGGGGTCACAAATCCCAAGATGTTGGAAGGGAACGGCACAAAGTCTGCGTGGTGCCCTACGTGCATAGAATGGCACATGGGTTAAGGAAGGTAGGGAGCCGCTATGGCGTCCAGGTAGTTTTTTTCGGGCCAAGTAAGTTGAGCAGTTTATGCTCTGAGATACGGAACAGGCAAGAAGGTGTTGGCGATAAGCGAAAGAGGCTTGGGTGTGCCGTTAGGCACCGCGCCCCGCTTGTTCCCTGCAGCTTGGGTGTAGTGTACAAACTACCGTTGTCTTGCAGAGCTGTCTATGTAGTGCAAACGGGGCGATGCCTCAACGTTAGGCTGTGTGAACACCGTAATTCCCTAAAAGATCATTATGGGAACCTTCCTGAGCATTGCCGGGAATGTAGCAAAAAAGATGAGCAGAAGGGGAAAATTTGCAGACCGATTTTTTCTAGTACCGTCATACTTTTCAGACACCGTGATCAGCGCGTACGCGAGATAATGGAGGCATACCATATTAGAAAATTTCATAATCTTTGTATCAGTGAGCGCTCTGTTAACTTGGCAGACTGTGAAATCGATTTCTTAGCCTCAGCGTTGCATTGACTTCCTTTTTTGATAAAGGTTTTTTAACTGATCCTTCCCCAGCGATGAGTGGCGCCTGATGCTTCAATTCCATTTTTTTCCCTCTGACTTCGAGGAGGGACTGCGTGTGGTTGTTTTTGTTTTTAAAGTGACTACCTTATGTTGCGCGTGTCAGCAATGAACCTCAGTTGCGAGTTAGCGCTTGCCTGCGTCGTTTCCTTTCCGTCCTTTGTGTTCCTTGTGCGCTATTTTTACATCAAGAATCGTAAGCCAATAACCAAGAGCTCGTTTCACGAACACAGCCGCCCTCGCCGCGAGACTTAGCCCCGCTCTCACCTTCGATGCCGGAGGCCTGGCTCGAAGAAAATTCCGCCAGGACTCCTCGGTAGGTCACGAGAGTAAGGGCTCCAGGGAATGGCGAAGGCGACAGCAACCGGCTGGCAACGGGCACAAAGTCACAGCAAGAAGCACCACGCTGAGAAGTGCCCTCATCGCTTCTCCTTCAGCACTGATAGCTATAGGAAGGCAGAAAGGCAGTGCCAAAGTCCTTAAATCTGCGAAAATAAAAACAAGGGTAACAAGGGTAACAAGGGTGCAAGCATATATAGAATTCGGGAGCTTACTATTGGAGCATTCGGACAGATTCAAGTGCCGCGTGGAGAAGCGCCGTGCCAAAGTCCGTGCATCTGCGAAAATAAAAACAGCTTTAACAAGGGTGCAAGCATACAGAGTTCGGGAGTTTACTCTGAGCGTCTGAACAGGTACAGAGGGCAAAATGCATGTTTAGAACGGCCGAACTTTGTGCTCCGGGCCGCTCGGAGCTACGTGCGCGACGTCTAGCGATACAACGCCTGGTTCGAGACGACGTAGTGTGGGCATGCGTGTCCAGACTGATAGCGCTGCCTGTCTTTTCGGGGCTATCAGGCGGCCGCGGCCTTACCTCCTGCTTTTGTCGTTTGTAGCGCTGATTTGCGCTACCGGCTGCGAAAGAAGATACGCGGCAGAGCCCACACCACTGGCTCCTTTTTTTTTTACTTTCTTTTTGTGGACTTGCAAATATCTGGCGAGGAGCAATTCACCGCATCACATGTACTATCGGGGACAAATGTCTCCGGACCGCCACGCACGGTCGCCGGACCAGCGGGGAGTAAAGTCACTGGAACTCTTTAGCGGGGAGCGCATCGCCGCGCGCTCTCGCGGTGACGCACCTGGTGACGAGCCCGACGCTGCGCGCATGCGCGTCCTTCCTTATCTGCGAGCATGCCGATTTACTCGCTCGGAGCCGCCGCTCGTCAGTCGTCGGGGCGCGCCGCTAGGCGCCGCTGCCGCAGTGGCACGCTGCTGACTCATCGGCGTTGTCGGGCGCCTAGCTGTCGCTCGCTTGCCCATGCTCTGGCACACGCCTATGATAACGCTCGTCTTCTCCACTTTTCAGCGCAGCGCATGAGAAGGCCGTGCTAAATAAAACAACAATTACAACGCCGCAAAAATTATGAATGATCCATAGTGCCTTTCGCACTATGCGGCCTCTTCACATTTGAACGATCAGACAAAACGCTGTAAACTTGATAGCGCACGGACGAGTATTAAGCAGTCGAATGTTGTAGGGCGAAAAAAAATATAGAAAACAAGCTTTGCGGGCCTAACTTAGGTCTACGCGGGCTGTGAAATAATCGTGTATGAGTGAATGCTAGCGCCAACATTTGATACCGTATCGGCTGAGGTGATGCGCGTTTTGTATTAGCCCTTTATCAGGCGGGCCAGAAGTACTAACTAGGTTTCTTTGTTCGTAGAGGATGTATTATGTAGCGCCGCGGGGAATTTTCATTGAAAAGAACGTTTCCAAATTGTTACACAGCGCAAAAAAGACACAGACCAAGGAAACACAACTCGGTTGTCCCTATTATAGTTCGTGGGGACTTCAGCGGCGAACACTTCTTGGGGATACCAATCGGATTCCTTCAGGACTTCACAGATCCAAGGAAGCTTTAAAGATCATTCCTTTCCACCCCGATCCGATCCTTTTTACAAATAAATGTTTATTCTCTCTCTCTCTCAACTTTTAAACCAAATGCAGGCCTCTACCCCCCAATGAGGTGCCAATGAGGTGGCCCGTATTCACCTCACTTAGCTTGGTAGTTAGGCCCCGGTAACTCTCGTAGGGCTGTTAAATCACATACTTGGAGTGGTGATCATACCCTATTTTTACCTCCCCCGCTTCTTCGTGTCTACGGAAGATACGCCGCAGCGTACTCATAAGGTCATGAGACTCTGTACGCGCAGGCAATCGTTTATCTACACTCAACCCATCTTCAGCACTGTTTACTCTCTCTGCTGTTCCCGCGACTCAAACTGTTACCAGTACTGTAAATGAAGACGACCCAAACCCGGAGATAGACCTGAATCTGTGAGCTGTTCGTCGCCAGGCAGATCATCATGCTTCTCGTCACCGCGAGGAAGCCTCGTCTCTTCCCTCTCTTCACAGAGGTACCGCACGTGCGCGGCGCTATGCAAAGCGACTAGGCAGGCGACTCTGGGCTGCATGGTGCACCCGCCTGCTCTCTTCGCAGGGTAATCGGCATCTTTGGAGAGTGTTCCACGCCATGGAGCGTCCTTCTCAGGTTGCAGATTAGACAGATAGCATTCGCCTCGCGCTCAATATGGACGAGGGTACAGTTGCACAATAATTTTCAAGCTACATTCGCAATAGCTGGCTGCATAATTAACTATAGCCTCGTTACGCCGGGGTGAAGAGACGCTGAACGCTTAATTTGCCGCCATATAGCGCGTTTTCACCTCTTCTTAGTGTCCCAGACTATTTCAGATTCTACTGACTGCTGTCAACGGAGAATACTTCCTGTTCACCGTGCGAACTCAATTGGTGCTTTGTAGACATTCAGATTGATTAATAATAATAATAATAATAATAATAATAATAATAATAATAATAATAATTGGCTTTGAGAAAAGGAAATGGCGCGGTAACTGTCTCACGTATCTCGGTGAACACTGAACCGCGCCGTAAGGAAGGGATAAAGAAGGGAGCGAAAGAAGAAAGGAAGAGAAAGAGGTGCCATAGTGGAGGTCTCTGGAATAATTTCGACCACCTGAGGATCTTTAATGTTTACTGATATCGCACAGCACACGGGCGCCTTTCTGCGTTTCGCCTCCATCGAAACGTGGCCGCCGCGGCCGGGTTCGAACCCGGGTACTCGGGCTCCGCAGCTGAGCGCCCTAACCCCTGGGCCTCCCCGTCGGGTTTTAGATTGATTGTCATAAGGGCAGTTTAGGTGCTTAGGAAACTAGATGCCAAATGCATTTAAATCTCACTGGTAGCCCAGAACTCTCCTGTAGCCAAGGGGATGGATGCCAGTTACACTGGATGTGTTTGTGTTTTGTTTGGAAGTCTAGGTCCCCTCGCTTTTCGCTCCTCACGCAGTCTTCCAGAGAAGGCGTATAGCGTGTTGCGGCCCCGCTCGTGTGTCCTAGCCACCCATTCAAATTATACACCGTGTACATATGGCCGATAGTAGCACTTGTTTTTCTCTTCTCTTCTTGGAACGCTTAACACTCCTATCCGTTACGGTGCTGATCCAGAATGACACAACGAAAGCGCTTTTTTCCTGAATATTTTAACGTCGGTAATCTTTTCGGAAATGCAAGTCATCGGCCATCTAACTTTCGCTTCGCCTCGCTTGCCGTTTGGCGAACTTAATGCTACTGCCGCTGCCTGGCAGTGCATGAAGCCCTTGGCCTGCTTTTGCGGCCATGTTATATGTTCTTACCACGGTGACTGGCTGGTTGTAGGCATTGAAACAACCCGTTCTCCAACTCGGACATCAGTCAGAATCATGGCGCCGAAAGTGCCGCTAGAAGAAAGACGGCGCATTGTTCGTTTTTTTATAGAAGGTGTCCCCCAAAGGGAAATTTGCCGGCGCACTAATAGGTCAAGAGACACCGTGAACAGGATAATACAAGCCTATAAAAAGGATGAAGGGAGGTTAGGTGACGCCCAAAGCAGCGGCAGACCAAGGGCAAGGACAGAAGATGTGGACAGACAGATTGTCGCTGCGGTAGTTGCCGACCCGTTCCTCAGTACAAAAGAACTAAAGGACGCTCTTGCTCACAATGTTTCATGCAAGACAATACGGAGGAGACTGCAGGAAGCAGATCTTCAGAGCTGTGAGGCACCCCAAAATCCTCACCTCACAGATAAGCAGCGTAGAGAAAGATTGGCCTTTGCACAAGCCGCTGAGCAATGGTCAGTGGAAGACTGGGGCGAAGTTGTGTTCTCAGACGAATCAACTTTCAGCACACGCTGGGACTACCAACGGCGTGTGTGGCGACCACTCAGCTGCAGGTGAGCACGCTTATGTCTACTGCACAAAACAAACGCTCATTTCGAAGGTTAAATCTCCTACCCTGTTCGGGGCTAAAATTTTAGATGCGGTCACACCCCTCCGCTAATTTTCGTCTAGCAGTGACACCCTGAAAACTCTGCGTGTAATTCGTCTATTTCATACCGCTTTTTGTAAGTATACCGCCTGTTCCGTATTTATCTGTCCGTGTTAGAAAAAATTCTCTTGCGCAAACTACTGGACTATATGGGCTCAAACGCCGACTACAAGGTAGTTTATGATAGTCTTCGTCTTTCGATATGTAATTTAACATCTAAACTTGCCTGCATTTTCAGGAATCGGCGAAAAACTGCATTCGGCTGCGGCAGAACTTTTTGTCCAGGCGATCAAAGAAGCCACTTTGACAGGCTGCGCCATCTGGCGAGCGCTGAGGCAACCGGTTTCTTCGGATGTGCGTGTCGTCTGCTTCTTGAGGTTAACACCGCTCGCCAGATGGCGCAGTCTGTCACACTGGCTTCTTTGCTCGCCTGGACGAAAAAGTTCTGCCGCAGCTGAATGCAGTTTTTCGCCGATTCCTGAAAATGCAGGCAGTTTTAGATGTTAAATTACTTATCGAAAGACGAAGACCATCATAAGGTACCTTGTAGTCTGCGTTTTGAGCCCATATAGTACAGTAGATTGCGCAGTGGAATTTTTCGTAACACGGACAGATAAATACGGAACACGCGGTATGTAATTAGTTTTCCACTGCGTACCTCCTTGAGCTGAATTTTTGCCTTCTTCATTATGCCATGTCCAAATTATATGCATCTTTAATTAGAGAGACCTCGAACTCGGGCCAAGCTGCGTCTTCATCCCTAAAGTACTAGCGCTCGCCTCCATACGATGTCGAAGCAAACTTATTTTTGATTTATATTTTAATATTTATAACTTTAATATTTATAATTTTACTCTAATAGACAAAGATTTGGTAGCATGCCCATGCCGGTTGCACCGTGCACTTTATTTGGGGTATGGTAGGCGCCAGGGTAGGTTCGGCCACCTAGGTTTCTATAACGCGTGCTGGTATTGTATACAGCAAGAAACAGAAGTTAATAAGTTTCGTAGTACACCCGTGGTGAATTTTTGCAAAGCAGAGGTAATTTTTTGCTCAATCTAACTAGCGCTTTGGTTTTTTTTTTTGTGTGTGTAATCATGTGAGCATGCTTGTTTGGTACTGGCAAAAATACGTTCCCTTCGCTACGCCTTAGTAATAGTGTCGTGTCTACGCCTTTCCTCCTTGTCCTGTCGAACGTTTTTTTTAATGATTGCGTATGTTATTTCCTCTTTGAGTGCAACATACATTGCTTACTGAGATAAAACATCGTTCTTCTTACTTTTCTACTTTTAGTTATCTCCCGGAATTCACACAAAGCATTTTTTTGCAGCGGGAGGTGCTCTGTAAACGTGTGGGGGGCGATCAACAAGGATGGGCTCGGCCCGCTTGTACGCATCGAAGGGCCATTTACGTCAGAAGAGTACTGCAACATTATCACTGACCACCAGTTGCCATTCGTTCTTGACGGCCCTTTCCCTGATGGCGTCTTTCAGTTTCAACAGGACAGAAGTCCAGTTCACACAGCCCGTAAAGTGACAGCACTGCTCGACAGCTACGTAGTGCGCCAGCTAAACTGGCCCCCCAAAGGAGCTGACCTCCAATATTCCAGGATAAATAACGTTGAGGTTAAGGGAGTTCCTTCGACTCAGGGTGAGAGCTGCGTCGCAATTCTGGAAGAAATTGGCTCGAAAATAGGTTGTTCAGTTTCTAGCACTGACATTGAAGTTGCGCATCGAGTTCCTGCGAAAACCGACACCAACATCATAGCACGATTTTTTTCCCGCGTCAAGAAGGCAGAATTTATTTCCAAAGCAAGAAAAGTACGCATCTCCATGAGCTCCATCGGATTTAAGGTCCATGCTGACAATGACAAGCCCATCTACGTGAACGATCACCTAACCCCAGAGAACAAACGTCTTCTTGGCAAAGCACTGGCTCTGAAAAAAGAAAAAAACTGGGAGTTTGTGTGGGTAGACAATGGCCGTATCAAGGCAAGGGAGACCAAGGATAGCGACGTCTACCGTATCTCTGGAGTTGATGATCTTTCAGTCTTCACGTAAAAGGAGCACCACATATCAGTAATCATCATGCACTTCTCACTAGACCACTTTAAAAGCCTCCTCCTTAATTCAGCTGATACCCATAAGTCTATTATTCATTTTAATTCTCGCAGTTTACCAAGGCATTACGATGACTTAGTAAACTTTTTAACGCTCGTTGATCACGCCTTTTCAATCATTTGTCTTTCTGAGACATGGCTGTCATCCGATGATGATAGGCTGTTTGCTCTTCCTGGCTATCACAATGGATACTATCACAGGTCAGCTGATCGAAACGGAGGATCTGCTATC
This sequence comes from Amblyomma mixtum, assembly GCF_055824585.1. Classification (NCBI taxonomy): domain Eukaryota; kingdom Metazoa; phylum Arthropoda; class Arachnida; order Ixodida; family Ixodidae; genus Amblyomma; species Amblyomma mixtum. Next base: position 93,190,884 of record NC_143020.1, read on the forward strand.
TTTATTTCTAACGCTATATCATACAAACGCCGTCACGACATCGCGTTTCAAACAGAAAAGTGCGAATCAGTATGGTTAGAATTTGACAAAGCAATTTTTGCTTCACACAGAAACACTGTCATTGGTAGTATCTATCGCTCACCATCCGCGTCTTACGAGCACTTTTGCCGCGAACTAGAAGTCATCCTCCAAATTCTAAATCGTGAAAACAAGAACATTGTAATCGGTGACATTAATATTGACATAACTGACATTTCTGACAGCTCTTGTTCTGTATACACAAACTGCTTTCTCGGCCATGGTTTGGAGTCACTACTGGCGTCACCAACGCGCATTGCTCATCAAGGCTCTAGCACCCTCATTGATCATATATTATCTAATGTCATTACGCCTCAAATCGCAGGAGTCATCAACTTTGATATCACGGACCATTATCCCACTTTCCTGTTAATTGAATGCCCTAATAACACGCCCCCCAGAAAACGCTATGAGCAAACATTTGATAGTGTTGCGATAGTGGCTGAGACTAACTGGGATAGCATACTACAAGAAACATGCGCCAATAAAGCGTTCAGTAAATTTTCTGCGAAGCTCAAAGAAATAATTAGCTCATGCACATCAGTAACTCCCATCACTCATTGGTATTCAGTTCCCCGGAATCCATGGATAACCAAAAGCCTTCTAAGCTGTATAAATAAAAAAAATAACCTTCTCAAAAAGGTTAGAAAGCAGCCATTTAACGTGCACCTAAAACAGCGCTATCAAAAATACTCAGATACTCTCTCCGCAGCACTTAAACGCTCCAAACAAGATTACTACCAAAATGAAATACTTAGAAATGGAAATGACACTCGTAAGAATTGGGTAACAATTAAGGAATTTCTGAATATAGCTGAAAACAAAACGAGCATAACGAAAGTCTCTGACGGTGAGTGTACTTTAACTGATCAAACTGACATTGCTAATGCATTTAATTCCTTCTTCTCGCGCCGCGGTTCCCCGCCTCCAAGTAGTTACTGTGGCCCTCGTCGATGCCCTCACTCTTTTTACTTGCGCCCTACTTCACCAGACGAAGTCTTCCAAATAATTTCTAGCCTAAAAAATACCGCTCCTGGGATCGATGAAATTCCTTCTTTCAAAGTAAAGCTGGTGGGTCGTGAGCTGTCTAATGTTCTTAGTCACATTATTAATTTAGTATTTAGGACTGGTGTTTTTCCAACTGAACTTAAAAAAGGTAAGGTGACGCCGATATTCAAGAAAGGCGACAAAGAATGCCTAAGTAACTACCGTCCAATAACTATATTGCCTTTCTTTAGTAAAATAATAGAAAAGTTAATTGTTAATCGCATAATGAACTACCTCATTAAATTCCAGCTGTTAGCAGATCAGCAATTTGGATTCCGGCCTAATTACTCCACAGAACTAGCTTTAATCGAATTCACAGACAGTATTAAGCAATATATTGATAATGGGTTGTTTGCCGGTGCTGTTTTCTTAGATTTCACCAAAGCATTTGACACAATTAACCACACTATACTGTACACTAAATTAGAATCTCTAGGCATTTGTGGGCCTGCTTTAGCTCTTTTACGCAGTTATCTCACTAACCGTATACAAGTTGTCCAGCTACAAGAAACATTGTCTTCCCCTTTAACTATTAATGTAGGAGTGCCACAAGGTTCCATTTTAGGTCCGCTTCTTTTTCTCATTTTCATCAATGACTTACCTTTGTCCTTAATTCACACAAGATGTATACTTTACGCGGATGATACGACATTATTCACTCAGGATAGCAATTTCACAAGCCTAATAAACAAATTAAACATGGACTTACAGAATATTGTTTTATGGTGTGAAAATAACTTACTACAACTTAATCCTACAAAAACCACTTTCATGATATTCCGCTCTCATCAAAAGCATGTCATCCCGAGCCCAGCCATTTATCTGGGACATCATATTATCACTGCCTCCGAATCCGTTACATTTCTCGGCATCACGCTTGACTGTCATCTAAAATTTCATCTACACACCAAATCTATCAGTAAAAAAAATTTCATTTGGAATAAGGGTGTTAATAAAAACTAGACTTTTCTTTCAACGCCATGTTCTCTTATCCCTGTACTATGCTTTCATTAACAGTCACCTTAATTATTGCCTATCATCATGGGGTAATACCTATTCATGCCATATGTCATGTATTTCTCATCTTCAAAATCAAGCGCTTCGAATTTTATCTTTCAGCCCATACACAGCCACTGCTTCACCTCTTTACTCTGACCTAAACATTCTGCCATTGAAATGCCTCCTTAATCTTAGGTTAGGTCTTCTAATCTACCGCGCTCGCAATAATAACAATCAACTTCTGTTTTTCCGTATCTTTCCTTTCTAATAGCAATAACACTAGATTCTCTGAACAAAATAATATGCTTCTACCAAAAGTGAACCCAAATTATGGAAAACAAACTGCTTTTTTCTCCGCCATCAAAACCTGGAATTCATTACCACTAGCAATCAAATCCGCACGTTCGCAGCCCGCTTTCTACACTTTACTAAAAAAACATCTATCAACCCATTCAGCTTCATGCCATGCTTAAGGTTGCCTTCATCTTATTTTATGTTCCCCACTCTGACAGCAAACGGTCATATTGTTAATCTTCTGGAACCTCTTTTTTTTTCTTTCTCCGCCTGTGTATTATATCTGCATTTATTCAATGCCCATTGTTATCTGATGTCTTTTTGTGTTCTTTCTATTGCTCTTATGTTTTGCTATTTTATGCCTTTTTTGTTAAATTATGCCGCTAACTATTGTATAACTTATTCATTGCCGCAAATTACACTAATAGGTTTTAACTTGATTGTATACATTTATAGCTCCTCTGCCAAACTTATGCACTTTCCTTATGTATTCCTGATGGGAGGTCCCCCAGACAGTTTTCACTTTGGGACCTCCTACTGTACTAACTTTTTTTTGAAACTTACAACTCATTTGTATTTCGTTTTAATAAACCTTCAAACCTTCAACCCTAGAGAAAATGTATGGGGCCTAATCAAGCAACAACTCAGCACCCGCCGTGATGTGCCCACTACGGCCGACTCCTTATGGGAGGCGGTGAAGGAGGAGTGGGAAGTGTTACGTGGACGACCGGATGTGATTGCATCGCTCTACAACTCAATGCCACGGCGGATAGCGCAAGTGATCGCCTTGCAGGGACATTTCACCAGTCACTAGTTGAATAAAACACTTCCAATCCATATTATTTCTGCTTCCTTCAAGTTACTGCATATTCCAATCGTAGTCCAACCACATATTTTTCCCGTGTTTTTAACACACGCCACTAGCGTTAAGGATGACAACCGAACGCACAGCGCCTGAAACAATTCGGCAACACGTGTTCGCGCTAGCGATGTCTCATGTACGAATTGACTGTTTGATAGCCCACTCAGAAGTGAGTTATGGCCGCGCAGCCTGTTGCCTATATTACCCGATAGCTTGTTCCGCTAAAAACCCGGCGTCGTCGGTCCTCGCCGTGTGTCAGTCGGAAAGAATACTAGAAGTTTCAAACGAAGCTGGAAAAAGAAATCTGGCACGGGAGTCCAACCTGCTCTGTTTATGATTTTAGTGATGTTCATGACTTTGTAAGGTGCATTGGCGATGTGTAGCGGCGTTATAGTGATTAGTAATTAAATTAACTGAAGCTAAAAATGATCCGCCGAATGAAAAAGGCGGCGTTATGGGGCTTCATTGTACTGAAACAAATCGTGCGCATGTCAGTGAGTAGTGTAATATGTCGAAATGTGTAACCTAAAGCGTGATTGACAATTGGTGTTTGGAATAAATAAACAAGAAAGAAAGAAAAGCTGAGAAGGCACTATTGCATCTACTCTTAAGGCCTTGAAGCGTAAGCGTCCTTCTAAAATCTTTTTTCCCCTCTCCAAAACATTACTTGCATTTATTTTCTTCGCTGCATATAGGCGGTGCTCACTGCTCGCTACAAGTTGAAGGCGTCTTGTCTGGTCTGACCATTCTACTGCAGGCAGGCAGCAGCGCACGACTGGCGCTCTAAATGCGCTGTTTGCGGCTTAATCGCTTCTTTATTCCTTTATTATGGCCGAAAATTGGCGACCACAAGCGAAGAGCGTTATCATAGGCGTGTGCCAGAGCATCGGCAAGCGACCGACAGGCGCCCGACAACGCCGATGAGTCAGCAGCGTGCCACTGCGGCAGCGGCGCCTAGCGGCGCGCCCCGACGACCATGCCGACGACTGACGAGCGGCGGCTCCGAGCGAGTAAATCGGCATGCTCGCAGATAAGGAAGGACGCGCATGCGCGCAGCGTCGGTCTCGTCACCAGGTGCGTCACCGCGAGAGCGCGCGGCGGTGCGCTCCCCACTGCTCCGGCGACCGTGCGTGGCGGTCCGGAGATTTTCGTCCCCGATAGTACATACACGCCGGTGTACTGCATCATCATCGCGGCTACGAGCCATAGATAAGGAAACGAGGTTTGGCATTTTGCGTTCTTCGGCAAATGCCAAAATAGGCATGTGATAATTAAATCCTACTGGGGCCTGAGGTGAGGTGGCTGTCGTCGCACAAAAAGAAAAACAAAACAAGCCAGTGATGTGCGCTATGCCCGTATGTCCTTTTGTAGCGCAAATCAGCTCTACTAACGACAAACGCGCGAGGTAAAGCCGCGGCCGCCTGCGAGCACCGAAAAGACAGGCAGCGCTATCATGCAGTTTGGCCACGCATGCCCACACACCATCGTCTAGAACCAGGCGTTATTTCGCTAGACGTCGCGCACGTGGCACTGAGCGGCCCGGAGCACGCAGTTCGGCCGTTCTAGACATGCATTTTGCCCTCTGTACAAGTGGCGTGTGGAGAAGCGCAGAGGCGGCAATGCGAGGCATACATGACAATTCCTCGCTGACTCAATGCGTGCAGCTAGCTGCCCTGCCTAGTGTCAGCTAAGCCTACAATGTGCGCCGCGAATACTAGCCCGCTGCGTTTCCGTCACATAAAAGAGACTCGACGGCGGCGGTTCGTGAAACAACTTTGCAAGCCTCATAACAATTGTACTATACAGTTATCCACACCTGCTGGTAACGAAAATGCGAGTATTCGTATGCCAATAGCCGAGAGCTCGTTTCACGAACACAGGCCAGCCCCACCGCGAAGCTTAGCCCGTTCTCACCTTCGTTTCCGGACGCCTGGCTCGAAGAAAATTCCGCCTGCACTCCTCAGCAGGTCACGAGCGTAAGGGTTTTTTCGGGCGTCTCCGGGGAATAGCGAAGACCACAGCAACAAGCTGGCAACGGGCACAAAGTCGCGGCAAGAAGAACGTGCCGCACTGCGAAGCGTTCTCATCGGTTCTCCGGGCGCTCCCTCAGCGCCAAAATGGCTTCGACTGAGCCTGGCTGCCAGCCTGCGCATGCGCTGCTGACACTGGCAGAATGTTCCCGAAGGTAGGAGTTACCTGCGATCAGTCACCGAGCGTTTTCTTATCTTTTTTTCCACGACTCCCCCACCCCCCCCTCCACACACGTGCTCAGGCAGCAGCCATGACGATGCACGGGTGCCGCTTTTTCGATGCATGCCGGGGCCATGCACGCCGCTTTTCCACCGGCTTGACATTTCTTTTTTTTTTTTTGTTAGACAACCGTCTGTCTCTGCTGGAGATGAAGCGATACCATGATATGTTTACGCAAAAAACGTACTGGCGCTAAAAAACGGAGACAACACACACAAGACAGGACTGGCGCCAACTTCCAACTGAGTTTATTCACGGAAAAACCACTTAATAACCACACGGAATGCTAAAAGATAAAGGCAAACCAGATACAAGCATTCCGTGTGGTTATTACCTTGTATCTGGTTTGTCTTTATCTTTTAGCATTCCGTGTGGTTATTAAGTGGTTTTTCCGTGAATAAACTCAGTTGGAAGTTCGCGCCAGTCCTCTCTTGTTGTGTGTGTTGTCTCCGTTTATTAGCGCCAGTACGCTTTTTACGTAAACATGTCATACTACAACGAACTAGCTCAAATCAAAGTATTGCTGGAAGCGGTACCAAGATGTTTCTTCAGACGCGAAAGTTTCGCCGCACGTGGCGCTCTGTCGCCTTTGCAGACAGTGGCTTGGAGCACAGTTTTCCTTATCAGTTTCTTACAATATTTCCTTCGGCGCTTTCGACAGACCGTATCTTTTTCTACCCGGAGCATGTTCTGTCTGTTGTAGCGTTTGGCCGTTTTTTTTTCTCATAAGAGCGTGTTTTCCGCGGCCACGAAACGTGGAATTATGGCCGTCAAGGCAGCAAATTTTGGAAATTAGAAAACACACGCATAGATGCCTGTCTTCCTTCGTGGTCATGAGGTTTGACGCGCTTCAGCAATTTATTAGAGTCGCGGTGATAATTAGGAAGTCGTTTGCCTAAATTTATCAAATGAGATGCCAGCCTTTCACGGTGCAGTCGCGGGTGCTTCTTGGCTGCGACGTTGTTTTCACTGCCATTATACTCTGGTTCAAACAGTTCACGTTTTCAAGAGGGCAGTGCAATAAAGAAACAGAAATCGGAACATGCGAACAATAGCCCACTTGTAAATTTATAATGGAAAAGATTAAATGAAATTGAATTTTGCTCCCACTTTTTACACACGGAAGCTGGCATGCCGTTTTGCTTTGTCATGGGCAGCAGCCGCGTTTTTTGACGATGTCGTCGTTCTTAGCGGCGGGTAAACCAGATATAATAAGGCTAAAGAAAAAAAGAAAGCTGGAGCGACCACAGCAGAGCTCGTCGATACTTGCTCCTAATATTTTGGTGTTGGTGAGGTTTAATAGCTGTCACCCCTCTATCCACCCTTGTGCCCGTCTTACTTCTCTTCACACCTTCGGCCGCCTGTGAGTAAAAGCATTATAAGATCCCGTCGTGCTCCTAAGTCATTAGAGTAAGCACTCGCCGGAAAGTGATACGTTTAACGGTAGAATTTTTCTGGTATTATACCCCTGTACGTCCACCCGAGTCCTAAAAGCAACTGGCATTTCTAAACGTGACAATAGGTATTTACGTGCACGTTATATTATCGAGCTCTACGACGTACCTTATCTATACCGAGCCGTTAGTAGAGTGGCGGCGACATTTCGCTGCTTTGAAGTACGATCTATCGCTTTCCATTCTTATGCCTCTAAGCTCGGATTAAAGCTTTGTGGATGTTGTTTTGTGTGAATATGCGTGCGTGCGTGCGCGCGCGTATGAGTCCCCGCGTATATTATCATGCTTTATCCTTGAATTCTAACACGTTATGGCGGGCTAGCTGGTTAAGCATCTTGAATAAACAGCGCGAACGAAGACGAGCGCAAAAGACAAGAAAATGGACGACACAGCGCTGACCAACGGACGGTCGAATGAAGCCAAACAAGGTCACCACCTCTGGAGGAATGACCCTACGCCGGTTGGAAAAACCGAAATAACGTGCATTGCATGCTGCTGAAGCCACAAGGGGGATAACACGAAGCGGGTCAAGAAGATACTCCGTAGGAACGCCCGAAGAACAAGAAATAAGTTGCGTTAACACCTTATGGCGGGCTAGTTGGTTAAGCATCTTGAATGAACAGCGCGAACGAAGACGAGCGCAAAAGACAAGAAAATGGACGACACAGCGCTGACCAACCGTTGGCCGTCCGTTGGTCAGCGCTGTGCCGTCCATTTTCTTGTCTTTCGTGCTCGTCTTCGTTCGCTTGAATTCTAATTACGTGTTTCTGACGGTGCGGCCGTGCTCGCTTCCCCGTCATTTATATTTCTCCCAGGATGGTTTTGCGATAGCCTCTGTAGGCTGTGGCTGTCATACAAGATACACCGCAGTGTAACTTGCCCTTTATTTCTATTTTTGTTTTCTACGGTTGTTACAGACCCAGTGCTGGTTACGGACCTAATGATTGCCTTATCGGCATTCGAGTCATCCATGCTCGTGGACAGTTGCTGTTGCGCGATGTACCCCTGTGCAGAATAGTATACTTCTCCAATACAGCTACCCAATTATAGTATTTTTCAGCAGCATCGTCTCCTGTAAACATGGGAGAGTAGGCATCGTCCGCAAACTTCAAACTTTCTCATTTCGGAGATCACAAGAATATAGGCGTAAGGATAAACACTAACCAGTGCATTGATACGCTAATTAAGTTGTTCCAGTGAAATGGCTTAAGGTAATAGTGTAATTTTAATAGTGAACCAAAGACCTCGTTCACCAGCTCGGGGAAAGAAGGGACGCAATGTTTCCTCTCTTCGCAACCGTCTTGCACAATGCCATACCAGAGCAGAGAGAACTGAAGACTTGAAGCCCTTCATCCGCTTCCATTGAAAAGCATTTTGCACTCCGTTCCGACGTCGGGGAATCTACAGCAGGCAGCGAAGGCTATTTTTTTCTTTACAGGAGTCATTATTGTCGCGAGGCATAGAGGGGACGTAGAAACAGTCTGTGAACTGCTGACGTCTGTGCGTACTGACTATGTTGGCCACTCGTAAGGGAATGATAGGCTGCTCAAAGCAACAGTCAAACAGTATGATAGCTGGAACACCAGCCAATATCCATCTAGTCTTGTCATCTTTTTGTAAGAATAACTGGGGCCCAATCAGCAGGCACCAGCTTTAAATTCAGTAAGGCATGTTGACGGGCTAGTTGGTTTTGCATCTGGAAACTTGGAAAACCCACCTAGGCGCAAATAAATTGACACGGACAAAAAGAGACGAGGAGACAACGGAGGAGACGAGGTGCCTGACCGTTGTCTCCTCGTCTCTTTTTGCCCTTGTGAATTTATTTGCGCCTAGGTGGGTTTTCCAGCTTTACACTGACAACGAACTAGATTTTTCATCGGATGGTTGTACTGTTTTCTCTGACATATTTTTGATGGGGTGTCGCATACTCTGTGCGCGTGTGTTGTTGTTGTTGTTCTCTACTGTAGCAAAAAGAGAGTGGCTCTTTTTTTAAAAAAAAACGTTCTTATTCAATGTCCCCACGGAACATCGGCGGGAATGTTCGCGGCCACTTCAGAACTTCGTTCTGATACCGTAATTCTGTACATTCTTCCTCGGGCGCACAAGCTAACACTTCGCAATTTTAGGCCATCACAAGCAGTAGCCACGTAACAAGGTGAAAAAAGATGGCGTGCATGATGACAGAAACAGCTGAAAATAAACTAACTGTTCAACGAACAAAACGCACCCTCAAACCTACTTTTGCGCATCCAGGTATGACGCACCAATAAACTCACTGCGACGGGCGCATGCTTGCACATTTTTGGGCCGTAATAAAATTCAGTCGAACCCAGGAGGCATTTATCTCCTGAATCTATCCATCAAAGATGCTGTGAGGACAACTACAGCCAGTTTCTTATCTCAAACATCGAATCTATATCTTTTTCTGGCTTTGCTACTGTTCGTCCGGCAGCAAAAGGCACATTTATTCCCCAGAAGACTGCATTCGAAGTTTTTCACGCCATTGGATTGAGACCGATGAAGTCTACTCAGAAATGTACCGAGTGGTCACAGTTTTTGAAGTGAATGGCGATGCCCTCCGTGATTCGCGCTCAGAAAACTGTTTGGTTTGGTTTGGTTTATGGGGTTTAACGTCCCAAAGCGACTCAGGCTATGACAGACGCCGTAGTGGAGGGCTCCGGAAATTTCGACCACCTGGGGTTCTTTAACGTGCACTGACATCGCACAGTACACGGGCCTCTAGAATTTCTCCTCGAAAGAAATTCTAGCCGCCGCGGCCGGGATCGAACCCGCGTCTTTCGGGTCACCAGCCGAGCACCATAACCGCTGAGCCACCGCGGCGGCCTCCAGAAAACTGTGTCGATGCATGCAGTTTACTTGCGAATGGCTACACCTGTGTTTTATTTTTTCTTCCTTATCTATTCTATAGAAGCTCCGTTTACACCCGCCGCTGTGGCGCACGGTCTCTGCGTTCGACTACTGTTCCAAAAGTCGCGAGTTCGATCCCAGCTGTGGGCAGGCGTATACCGATGGAGACGACATAGAAAATAGTCCGCGGACTCAGCGATGTCAGCGCCACAGATGGTCTAAATTAATCTGGAGCGCTCCACTAAGGCGTCGCTTCGGGACGTTAATCCTCGCAATTTTCTCAGAAAAGCTCCATTTTGAGAGATAACAGCGTATTTGCCATTAAATTCCGTTTTAAGGGAAAATAAGACGGGGACCACGCGTGTGCCGAGCGAGTTCTGTTTCGGAACAGGAAGACACGAGGCTGGAGCAGAGACAGCCTGAAAATGCCCACCACACGTGCTGTGTGAACACAAGGAGACAGTAGCTATAAGACGCCATTCACTTTACGGTCCACTGCTTCTCTGCAATGCCCGTCACAGGGCACGTAGAGCACGCAAAGCTGTCGCACTTCATTGGCGTTCTGCGCGCCGAAGGAACGACTGCGCGTGCATGCACGCCGCGTGTTTTGACGGGACCGATAGCACGGAGCCGAAGACTGCGAGCGTGGCGGGCGGCAGTGACGCAGCGTGTTTGAATGGCACGGCTCGATCCTAGGCGTGATGCGGAGCGGACGGCCCCGTGATGAAAACGTAGCAGCACGAAAAAACGAGGACAAAAAAGACACAGGTACGACAGGACATATGCTGCACTTCCAACTGAATTTTTATTACGGAAACCAAAGCTTAAGTACAGCGCTACTATCGTCCCGTGGCAATCAACCGCAATGGTCCAAAAAGGCCAGTTCATTATCAAGAAGAGACAAGGAAGCGGTGCTAACGCACTGACCACCTGCTCTTCTAATGTGATATGCCTCAATAATCTCTCTTTCCATCCTATTCTTTCCATGCCCAAGAAACTTAGTTTTGCGAAAAATGGGTTTACACTTACAGTCCAGGCAGTGGATAGCAAGATGACCGCTCTTCCCTTCTTTCACCAGATTGTAATGCTCCCTAGCTCTCTCATTAAAACAACGTCCAGTCTGACCTATATGTATACACTGTGTTGGAAGTGAGCGGAATGCTGTACACTACCTTAGTGGAACAACGGGTGAAACCTAGTTGGTGGTTGATAGTACAAATCGGCTTTTTCTTGTTAACCATCATAGGACAAACTTTTGATAGCTTGCTTGGGGCGGAGAAGAGCACGTTTACATCGTATCTTCTTGCAATTTTCTTAAGATATGAGACACTCTATGAAGGTCCGGAATTACTTATGCTTAATGCTTATCTGTCTCTTTGGTGCGCTTTGGTGCCCGGAGGGCGCCCCGGAGGCACGCCGATCGTGACGGAGAGAGAGAGAGCAATTATATTGCCACTTGAGGGTTTGGAGTTAGGGCAAGTGGGCTGAGTGTGGCCCCCAAGCACCGTGCTCCCAAGTGGGGGCGACGTCGTGAGGCGTTTCAAGCTCTGAATCAAAATCCAGTAGCTTCGACTCGTTTGTGGAGGTTAGCAGATTGTAGCGCCGCCTACAGGCTGTGTACCCAACAGCTGGTGGCACTCTGGAGCCTTCCTTTCTCCACTACAGCAATGTTTTCCAGTTCAGCTGAATGCCGCAAGTGGGGCGAAAATCCACCAACCTCGACGATGCGGCCCAGTCAATGCGTCTCATTTTGATGCATGGTCCCTATGGGGAACTCGCAAATGATGCGATAAAATAGCTCTTCTGATCATACTTTGAACGCTGTCCGGCCGAGAGCCCCGAGGGGCGCCCAGGTCAATGCCCCCACCAAGCCTTTCACACTTCTGGACAATTTGTAGACTTAATCAAACCAAACTTCTGATTATACGAAATAACCTGAACTGCTCGGAACACAATAAAATTACCATAGATGCCGAGGCTTACCACCATAGAGGTTATGGATCCTTTTTTTTTATCACGATGAGGTTAATGTATCGATTAAAAAAAGTACTGCCAATGCGAGTGAAAAGCATCGGGAGCTCGTGAAACTACCTTGGCGCCGCTATCAGAACTTCAAGCAAGCATTGTGCAGCAATCAAATGAAAGAGACCGAAGGCACCACTTCAGTGTGCATGCCAGTGCCAATGTATCGTTCAATATATCCACATGAGGGTCCTAAAAAATGTTTTTAATAGGGTGAAGCGGAAAGCAGTTAGGCCATCTGTAAAAACCTTCTTTTTTTTAAGAAAACCCAGCGGCACTCCCGGTCAAGATGTGGCTAGAGCAAAAAGGCGTCTGTGTACTGTTAACTGCTCACACTGTAGAAGACCGGTGTCCATCCACCACAATTTTCTTTTGTTGAGACGAGGTTTTCTATGGGACATACTGCAACGCACCTTAAAAAAGGGCTTGCCAATCACGCCATATGGCATCCGCTTTCTCCCAATCGCTAATGAAGGAGGGGTGCCTTATGATACGATTATAGCCCTCTGCCTCCATAGCATATGGCGCACTAGGATGGCTGTGCTTCATGCCGATCTAAAGCCCCACCTCGATGGACACTTCCGAGGCGTACACGCGAAGCGCCTACGCGCACGGGCGTACGCTGGAGCCTGTCTGCGCATGCGCAAGGCGCGACGCGCGAGCAGGCGCGAGCGGGGCGCAGATATCTGTGCATGTCAGATATCGGCGCCTGCGCACGGGCGCTCGCGCGTGCGTGGGAAGCGGGGTCCGGTTTACAACAATGGGAGGACCACGGACTCTCTGTGACTCTTTTATTCATGGCTTGAGCCTCTTTCGGGTTCCCCGAACTTTTCTTCGCGGTTTAATTGGTCCTTTCACCTCCCCCCAACCCCTTTTCGTCACGGCTTGACATTTCTTCAGTCGGCTCGCGATGGGGAGCGAGCCAGCACCAGGGACATGGAGGGACATGCCACTTTCCGACGTCCGTCGCGGCGCGTGCTGGGCGCGCAGGCGCTCCGCCTGTACGCCTCGGAAGTGTCCATCGAGGTGGGGCTTGACCAAGGCCTGCCAAGAAAATCATAGAAAATCTTCATGGAAAATATTACTTTCACGCGCGAAGTTTGTAAAGCGAGCATTGATCAGCCAGTCTGGCTGTCAGTTCTAGATGCTCTTTTCAACTTGAAGCGCTTTTAAACACCTGCGCATGCCAAAGAGAGGCAAGCGGTTGTTAGATTGAGTCATTTGTGTACGTGTGTACACATATTGTCGCTGGCCGCAGTACAGGCAATAAAGGAAAATTAAAAGCAACCGACGCAGAGTAGAAGCGTCCCCGTCTCGAGTTCAGGAGGCCCGTGTTCAATTTCCACCTACGCCACAACTTTCTGTTTTTTTATTAATTTATGCCGCTTCAAGGTCATATCTCCGCAGTTACAGCAGTTACATGTCCTTCAAGGTTTGTACGCGAAAAGTGGAGCTTTCGCTCCGAAAAGGAGCCATCCGCAGCTGTAGTCACGCCCTGTCAGAGTGTGAAATAAGAATTTGAACTGCCGCCAGCGGCATGCGAACCCCCATGGCGTGAACATATCGACTTCGGTGGCCGCTACATCAGACTACTACCACATTATTTCTTTGTCTGTGTTATGTTAGAAATCAAAAAGGACGCAAAGCAAAATCGGTGGTTTGGTTTGGTTTATGGGGTTTAACGTCCCAAAGCGACTGAGGCTATGAGAGACGCCGTAGTGGAGGGCTCCGGAAATTTCGACCACCTGGGGTTCTTTAACGTGCACTGACATCGCACAGTACACGGGCCTCGAATTTCTCCTCCAAAGAAATTCAACCGCCACAGCCGGGATCGAACCCGCGTCTTTCGGGACAGCAGCCGAGCACCATAGCCACTGAGCCACCGCGGCGGCTAAAGGCAAAATCAAAACAGAAAAACACTGCGCACAGTATAAAAGGGCTATTGTCGCTGCTTACCAAACCTCGTGTTAAACTGGCGGTCTGTCACGCTGTGCTTTGGATGTCGTTGTCTTCATTAACTTTCATCTGCTTCGAAATGCAATGCGCAAAAAACGCAATGGAGTGCCACCTGGTGTGCACGGAGCGGAACGCAACGGCGGAAGACTTTAACCACCGCAGCGGGTCGCACAAAGCAAAGAACGATCAAGAGCCACAAAGTATATTCCATCGCATTTTGTCGCAGCAAATAGTTTGATCGTCTTTCTCATTTTTCGCGGTTGTCATCACTAGCATAAGTATTTTTCCTATGCATATCACATGAGGACCAAAGAGATAAACACACTGTTTTGGGCTGTGTGCGTCTTCCGAGAGATCAGTGCGACGTCTTTTCACAGCTATACCTCAATCTCCCTTAGTTCTAGCTACGCCACACGAATGATCGCTTTGTACAAATATTCGCTCAAGCAGCGAATATTGTAGGATTGTTCGATGGATATTCGATTCGCTTTTATCAGCATTCGATTCGTTCAAAATTCCGTTTCTGACTGTACTCATTGTATTTTGTTCAGATTTGAAACAAAAAATTAGCGAACTCCTAACACCTTCCCGGCGCCGACTCTCCGGTAGCATGACGGGGTCTCTGGGGGGACGCGCGAATCTAATGCCTTGCTGCGAACTTACAAATCTACATCTTTAGCGCGTGTTCTCTGCACGAGGAAAGTCGCAAAAAAAGCCTTGAAAACCAAATTAAAGGTGAAGATGTTGACTTTCATAGTTACTCCACGTTGCCTACGCAAGCGCCTCGGATCTAACAATACGATTATATCGCATTTGTTCAATTACCCCTTCCTGAAAGTTTCCATAAATCTGTCCTTAGGAAACCGGCGTTTCACTTAGATACGGAGAAAGAACTGCGCGAACGAGACACGGACGTCGAAGAAGCAACGATGCACTCAAACGCAAACACAACAAATACAAAACACACACACACAGACACACGCACACAACTGTGTTAGTGTGCGCCTTTGCCTCTTTGCCGTACGTTTCTCGTTAGAGCAGTTAATTTTTGCATCTATTATGAACCAATTAGCCCGACAAGTTTTACTCAAGTACTTTCACTTGAAAAACATTCCTCAGTCGTCCTTCAAGGCTGCTCGGCGAGGCGCATGAGCTTTTTCGGTGCGCACCATGGAGAGGAGTTAGGGCGAGAGGGTGAGTGGTAATCTTTACTGGCCCTCTGTACAGGGTGTGAATAGAGGAAAGGGAGAGTAAATACGTAGACAATGCAAGCGTTGAACCATAAGGTAAAAAGAAAATGATTTTAACGTCAACAATTGCTTTCAGGGAATATAATAGGCTATATCTATATTGGTGCAACTTAGGACGGTAGCTTTATTTGATTTAACATCTTAGATAAAAAGTGATCACGCGACGAAGTGTTGCAATATACGTGATTTAGCAGTATTAGTTTCCCAATGACTGCCTTCATATTGCTTCTTTGAATTCGATTTCACCCCTCACTCTTTCGTTCTTCTTTTCCTCGGGCTTCTGGTGGTCAAAGACAGGTGTGGATGCGTGAGGAGCAAACCTCTTTTGGGCGTTGGCAGGAGGAGGTAGGTGGTTGGGCTCTGCGTTGAGTGCTTGGTGGGTGAAGATACGTAAGTGCTGGTGATGTGGCATACTCCAGGCGTTCGCGCTGATCTGCTAGGGGCGCTCAGCGGGTGGAGGCTCCACAGAGACACACAAACCACGGCTTCTTCGCCGAAAGCGTGCTGAACTGCTCAGGTAGTAGAGTGAGAGCCAGTACCTGCTTGTAGCGCTGGCGACTCCTCCCTTCGCCATCGCCGAAGTGATACATGACGTAATTCTCGGTATTTCCTTTACATTAGGGGCCGTATTCCATAAGCTAGGCATTTTAAAAGCGCCATTTGGCGTCCGTTTTGTCATAGGTCCTAGGTCACTCAGATATATCCGCGGTTTTCAAGCGTCGGTGGCAACCTACACGGCCATTGTATGTCTGGCGACCGGACCTTACCATTGGCTGAAATTGGATGCAATATGCGGCCAATGGTGAGGTGCATTGCAGCGCTCTGTCAACAGCAGGCGTACGAACCTGATGCACCTCACCAGCGGCTGCGTATCGCAGTCAATTTTTATGTATTTCTCAGTCTCCTTTAAGGAGTATTACCTAACGCTCGGGCGAGGACTGTGGTGGTCAGAGAAATACTTTAGTTTTATTGACAGTATTGAATTGATGATCATGCATCATCTTCTTGAGCAGTCCAGATTATCATAAATATATTGATACGTGGTGGCAGGCCAAGGAACAGAACGACAGGATGACCGATGAAATATGATTTTAATGGCTGCGGCCTAGCGCGAGCGCTCAATCCCGCGCCACAGCCCGCTTCTTCATCTAGTTCGTAAGATTACCCGGCACCACCGAGCGACCGTCCCCGTCGATTACGTGAATTCTGAAGCGTGAGCTGGCGGTGAGGATGGTCAGAAAGGATAGAAGAAGATGAAAGGCTTGCCACCACGTTGGATGAGATTGTCTGACGAAGAGTTGCCCTCGGAGCTTTAGGGTCAGCGGTCGGTCGCCCAGAGACGAAGGTCGAGGTTTATGGATTCGCCGCGGACAGCTTGCGCGGGGGTGCTCTCTTGATTCGGGTCGTCGTCGGGGCATTACGCGTCTGGTCCTGGTCGTCGTGTCTTGTGCTCGGGGCTGGGGACAGGGCGGGGGGATAGCGGCTGGTCAGTTCTGTTCAAGTCGAGCTGGGGAGAGCAGGGCGGCGGAGTCCATGTCCCCTCGGCGGACGACCAAGGCGAGCAGAAGGCGGCGGTGCTCCAGGGACCACGATGACGATGTATCGCGCATCTCACACCAAATGATACGTGGTGGCAAGCCAAGGAACAGAACGACATGATGACCGATGAAATATGATTTTAATGGCTGCGGCCTAGCGCGAGCGCTCCATCCCGCGCCACAGCCCGCTTCTTCATCTGCTTCGTAACAATATCATATTTTTACCTTCAGGAATTATGAACTGGAGGCAATGATGTCTTAACGGAGACCAAGGCGCGCAAACACCTGTGGAGGGACTAGAACAAAAGATATTTACCCTGCGATACGTTAGCATAAGATATGGTATTCTGAAAGAAAGGAAACGAAGCCGTGGTAGGTGAGAAAGGCAGAGGAGCGATTACGATATTTGAGGGCTGAGCCGTTGGCGACCAGAGCAGGATAGGGCTACCGTATTTTCCAGTGTATAAGACGCGGCTTTTTGTCGAAAATCTTGCTGGTGCGTCCTATACAAGGGTGCGTCTTATATGCGAATTTTATCTTTTTTTTGCGAGTTCATCGATTACTCCGGTTCATGCTCAAGCTTTCTTCACCTAAAATATATCACTACCAATAACGCGGTTGTAACACGGTTAATACTTCAATACCGGGACCGCCATGCGCGACATTCTAGGTGATCTTTATCATGAAACGGCGGGGATGACGACTTCCGGGATCACTAACGCGCGGCTGTTTCGGAGGCCCCAAGCAAAAGTAATGAGAAGCGCCAAAAGATGGCGACAATCGCGCTTCTCGCCATTGTCAAGACAAGCTGGCGTTCTTTTTTAGTCACCCTTTGCAACTTTTTTTGCTCCGTGTACGTAGTGCATGTTTCAGCCGAGTTGCTTCCAGAAATGGGTGAACCTTTTGATAGCGCATCTGAAGATGAAGACTTCGAAGGTTTCAAGTAGAAATAAAATGTTGTTATGGACATATGGGGAGCTGTATCGTTTTTTCTTTCTTTTTTGCTACAACGTAGACGGGTATGGCGTGAGTGTTGCCTTTTTCGATCACTTAGCGTTGCTTAAGAATTGCTCACAGGTACGGTGCATTTCGCGATAGTCGCGCAAGCGTGTTTAATTAAGCCTCGCTAGCCTAACTGGGTAAACTGGGGTGCGTCTTATACACGGGTGCGTCTTATATACGAACTTTTTCAGTGACAGCTTGCATATATGGCAGGTGCGTCTTATACAAGGGTGCGTCTTATACACCGGAAAATACGGTAATTGGATATCAATGTGTAAGGCCTTTGTTCTGCCGTGGCCACAGCCTGGCCGACGTGCCTCATAATTTAAGGATTCAACGTGGTTAGAATTCAAGGCTTCAGTTAGAAGAGACTGAGGATTTAGGTGTACGCCATTGGTGGTATTTTGAATCATTTGAATAGTCCTTGACCCGAGGTGCATGCGATCGGTATGTCCGCAGGTGTTGGACTGTTTCTTGATGAGGAGCGATTGAAGCAGCTGAAACTCCGAATAGCAGCTGCACAAGCTCTATTTCGAAACCAGAAAAAAAAAATTGGCCAGGAAAAAAAAATGGGGGGGGGGGGGGGGGGGTGGGGGCAGAGGTATAAAGAGGTTTCCATCTTCACAATGCTTTCGGCTAGGGATAGAGCTGCGACGCAGGATATAATGCGCGCGAAAAAAAAAGGAAAGAATGACATTTTTCAACAAGAAGGGTTATTAAACCAACAGGACGTATTCAACTCGCATACATGTTAATCTGCCAGCCCCTATAAAGGGAAAAGAGGGACAGGTGGACTCAGTGTTTGCCTATTCATTGGCAAACTTATGGAGATTAGCAATAATATTTCTCAGGACGTGTTCGCAGAGTATGACATGAAAGAGTTTAGCAATTGTTTCCGTTCTGGAAACACAGATTTTTGCAGCGCCATACAGCGTCTACGCCATACTGTATTGAAGCATATGCCAGCGTTCTTTTCGCTTCTAAAATAGTACTGCCCTAGCTTTATGCAAAGCGTTGCACTCTCGCTGCGTCTGTCACAATCCAATGGCAGTGCCTTGTATAGGGAGCGACACGTGTGAATAATCACGGCTGCAGACTATGTAGTGTAACACACACGCACTCTACCGACGGTCTGCAGAAGTGACAAGAGGATGTCGAAGCTACTTCGCCTGCTAGACTAGATATTAAACTGCCAGTGACATGCGCCAAGAAGTGAAATTGTTTTAAATAGCTAAATTTTCTTTCTATAGGACAACAGAGACATTCTTCTCGAAATACGTATTGAAATGCTACGTTCCAATATGAACATTTTAAGCGTATCACCAGTGCGCCCGGTAGGCGATCTCTACAAGCTACTATCACGGCAGCATCTGTATCTCTGGTACACTGTAGAATGCTTGCAGTGTAATCTAAACATACAAATAAGTTCCGCCATATCTTATCAAAAGGAAGCGCTCTAAAAAGCCTCAATGCTAGGCGCCGACTCGACGTGCGACGAGAGCGGTTCCGTCAAGTATAGCTTTATGTATATAAGAGTGTAATCAGGCGAAAAAGCCGCTGCAAGAAATGTAAGAGGGTTTACTTTTTCTACATTAGTGAACAGTACTTCCCTGCATGGTCGTTTCAAGTATTACCTGAGTCGCACCCGTCGCGACCGAATAAGACTCGCTCAGCGCCGCAACATTCCACTCTCATGACTGGGCAGTTCGGTGGCCAACATTTCACCATCGACAGCCTGTACCATGAGGACATCTCTGAGAACATCTCGCGTTTTGCAAGTCTAACTCAACGCGACAGTAGGGGAAAGCAACCTACTCAGCCCGCCGGAGGCTTTTACTACCATGTCCATCGTTGCGAGTGCTATGCACATGGAAGAAATGTCAGCAGCTTTCGTTCCTGATTACGAAACAGATTTCTCAACGCAGAACTAAAGTATTAGCCACCACATGTTCACAAGCTTTGTTGTGATACCAGTGACTGCAAAACGTCACCCTTTAGGCGAAACAACATAAGGTTTCGAATGATGCGCTCCTACGTGAGAACACAATTGATCGGGTCTGAATTTTGGAGCGCATTCATTGTGCGTGAGAATGTCAGCCGTGCTTGGACATTTTTAGACTTTGCGAAATACGTTTAATTTACTTATTTTATTGGCACAGTAATAATGCTGCTGTAAACTGTATTCACCATTGACATTTTATCAGGGCAGGCGCCTGTAATGAAGCAGCTCCGCAAGTTCAGAACTGCTGTTGCAGACATTTATTGTCTGAGGTTTACAAAGCTTAGATTGGGCTAAAGAAAAACAATTGCCCTGCCCCCACTGCCTTGCGACACAACGGGCTACAGGGAGAAGTATCACTATACTGAAGTGACGGTGTTGTCAGAGAAACTCCGCACGTACGCCACGATGTCAGAATTCTAGAAGCACCACACTGAATCGTTCCCTTCCTCACTAATTATATAATCGAGGAAGTATCTAAGAGCTAAGACGGAAAATCACAGGGTGTATACGGAAAAACAGGACTTTCAGATTTTTTTTCGGCAAGTTTTATGATTAGGTGTCAGGAACGCATCCAAAAACCTCCTCAAAAGGAATGTGCACTGTATTCACTTCTATGATACTTACGACGGTTCACTTGGTAGTAATGAAGAGAGTCGTGCATGGTGGTTCCAAGAGGATAACGGCCGGAGTACACGGGCAGACGTGTTTGAAAAATGTTACAAAGAAAAAATTACGCGCTTTGGCGCCGGGGACAATTTAATTTTAGCTGAGAATTTGCTAAAGCATGGCATTGAAATTCAGTCGATAATTCGGGATTTTAGAGGTATGCTGAACTGGCGGTCCAATTTATTACCTACAATGCATGAAAAATGAATGTGAAAGCAAAACTTCAGGTGGATACAAATAAATTCAGTCGCGCTCCAAATGCTCCCTTTAAATTTCTGATTTATTTCGAGCAGAAAAGTGCTCATCAAGAATGGTAAGTGGTACTGTTAGTGAAAAAATAAAAAAATATAGGGACGACATGCTGATTATCATCCATCGGGACCCTATGTTAGTGCTGTCCGAATGGGAACCATTATGACTTGTGAACATGGCTTACAGAGTCATACGAAACACTTTTTGAAGTTTGTGATCTGTCCAGAATTCGTATGCATTGCTAGTTCGGCGAATGCATATTGACACATATCGCACGTCACCGCCTCCTCAGCTATTGTCATGTGGGAAAATCATTTCGGTCATGCCCTAAAATTCAACACCAGCTCCTGGGGAAGATTTATAACTTTCGCCTGCTGCAGCATATACACAAAAATCAGTTATATAATTCCACCAATGATACCCCGACATAGAGGTACCCCTTCCACAGAATAATCAGGATGTTTACCAGTAAGGTGGTCTGTTGGTCAAATGTTTAGGGGAATCCCCCAAGGTGGAGTAGATTTGTAATAAGGGAGTAATTACTCATTGACATCCACCCAAGCGCAGCGTAATTACTCCCTTATTACAAATCTACTCCACCTTGGGGGATTCCCCTAAACATTTGACCAACACTGTTCCCACTTCGAGTTATTGATCAATTCGCTCCCGCCCTACCATAAGCTTGCCGTCCCGGATAGCTCAATTGGTAGAGTGACTGCTCCGGTGAAGCGGTGGTCTCGGGTTCGAACCCCGGACCAGGACGAATTTTTCTTTAACTGCGAAGTTTCTGAGAAAGCTGTATAGCTTTGCTTTGTAGCCGTATGGCTGCGCTTGGGTGGATGTCAATGAGTAATTACTCCCTTATTACAAATCTGCTCCACCTTGGGGGATTCCCCTAAACATTTGACCAATACTGTTCCCACTTCGAGTTATTGATCAATTCGCTCTCGCCCTGCCATAAGCTTGCCGTCCCGGTTAGCTCAATTGGTAGAGCGACTGCTCCGGTGAAGCGGTGGTCCCGGGTTCGAACCCCGGACCAGGAGGAATTTTTCTTTAACTGCGAAGTTTCTGAGAAAGCTGTATAGCTTTCCTTTGTAGCCATATGGCTGCGCTTGGGTGGATGTCAATGAGTAATTACTCCCTTATTACAAGGTGGTCTGTCTTTCTACACTTACCTCGCTCAGCTGATACGGCCTGCTGAATGGAGGGAGCCTGATATTTCGATTTCATATGATACTCAGCTGGCTTAAGAGCTTACACAGCCCTTGATTTGTACCAAGGTATCGTACCCTAGAAAAAGGGCACTTGTAGCTTGCAGAAGGCAGAAACCCGTTTCAAAGCTTGCTACAGAATTAAGTAAATCTGTTAGATGCCTATATAAAATTTCACCTTTAATACCTGTTTGGCTTAAGATAGCAATATATTATGCCTTTTTCTATTCTAGGCTATCGTATTGTGTTGTATTTTAGTCTAGGGAACTACGACAGCTGGTAACATTGAAAAACTTCACACACTCCAAAAAGAGCCTTGAGGGCATTAGAAGGATTTCATGGCTTACCGTTAAATTTGCCAACTGCTCCACTCTTTAGGAAATATAGTCTACTAAACGGTAAGCAGATTTATAAGTTTCGCCTGCTGCAGCATATACAGAAAAATCGGTTATATGATTCCCCAATGATACCCCGACAAAGAGGTACCCCTTCCGCAGAATAATAAAAGTAGTACCAAGAATCCGTACAAACTACGACAAAAAAAGTTTGAATTATCAGGTACCAACTATTCTCATTGTGTTTAGCCTTAAAAGCGAATTTACCATCTCTTTAAACGGTTTAAAAAAAATCACGAAGATTTTGTTAGAAATTGACCCTCTATTAACATGAAAATTTCGGAAGGTTTTCTCGTTTTTGGCGTACATATTGTTATTTTTACTTTTTTTACGGCATATCATGTTGCTTTATTAAATTACTACGCTTTTAGTCTCTAGTAGATACTCAATGTTTACATGGTTTATGGTTACCGTGCAGTGCCTGTGCACCTCTTTTTGTATAATTATTGTGTGTTTTGTGTTCTACTTAAAACAGTGCGCAGGGACAGAAACACACAGTGCGAGAAACACACAGACACAGCACTGACTGACAACTCCGACCGTGTGTTTCTCGACTTTGTCCTGTCCCTGCGCACTGTTTTAAGTTGAAAAATGAACCAACTGGCCCCGCTACTTCCCATGATGTTTTGTGTTCTATTGATGTTGTCTCTAATGCATGCAGTGCTTCTTTACTTGCATTTTTGTTGTGCCATTGCATTTTTATATATATATTGATTACATCTCCTGTGTGTTCTATGCCGTGCTCACACTTTCTAATATTGTGCTTCTTCATCTTGTTTTATGTACATAATGTCACCAATTCTTTGTATTTTGTTGCCGTAATGTTATCATTCTTGTATATTCTGTTATGTGCTGCGCACCGCTGCCCTTGCTTCAGAGGCCGGAACCTTGTCCCGCCCATTGGCCTTTTGCCCCTGCTCCCTATTTCTGTTGAAAAGAAAGAAAATAAATTTGAAATTCAAACCCAAATGTTGGTGGAATCGGTTGTCCCATTATTTTGCGTCGATAATGCTGGCGTGTAGTGCTTACCTGAGATTTATCGTTCTCCGTAGCAATAGGTGTCGTGACGCTATCTCCACAAAGATCCAGAGCAGGCATAATAAAAAGAAAAAAAAGGAAAGAGAGACCCTCCACAGAAAAAAATAAGTTCATTGAAAGAAATCACGGCAGGGTTCAATCACCTGCTTTCTCAATGATCGGAAACGAGTTTGCAACTTCAAGTTTCGTTATTCAGCGCATTAATACACACAAAATCAGTTGTTCAGGAGCCTTTTCAGGGACATAAATTTCTCGATAAGTACTGGAAGGTTAGAAAATATGACCGCTTTACTGGCAGTGTTTGTGAAGCTTATTCAAAGATCTTTTAAAGTTTCACCAACTTCAAACTTACTGCATGGTTTCAATCCCTGATACTTGCACCGACGAGGTTTCGTACCCCGGTAAATTAAACAGCGTGCTAGCGCAACTATTTGAAATGCTGCTCATATCAAACACATTGAATAAAAATTCCCAATACATTCCCAAAATTATCAGCATAGCATTACGGTGCTGTTCCAAAAGGTAAATCATCAATTTTTTAGAAGAATAAAATTCGTGCGTTGTCATTTCGTACAAAAGATTAGGTCTGTTTGAAAAACGGCTTCCAGTAGACGCGCTGATTGTTTACAGTACATCTTCTAGCTTATCTGTGGCTCTGCTTTGCACAATCACCTAATTAGCAAAAAACAAGCTGTTATCTTCACTCTCGTACCCTTAACGCATATTTTCGTCAGAAGTGACAGTGAAGATGATACGAATGCGGCAAATGACTGAAGTGTTTCACAAGAGTAGAGATTTCCTAACGAACATATATGTAATGCTACCTCGACACCACGAACTGTTTTCTAATACCTAAATTACCGCAGATATCGCTATGATATTCGCAGAGTTAAGGCATTTAAAGAAGCCTGATAAATGATATGGTTATAAAAGTAGGAAGCATGCTATATCCAGAAACACTGGAGGTGTAATAAAGGCATGAAGCACCATCTCCGCCCTTTTTGAAAACTTCAGAAGTGTTCAAGGAGCACAGGTCGTATATGCTGTCTCTGGCGCTCGGCTGCTGACCCGAAAGACGCGGGTTCGATCCCGGCCGCGGAGGTCGAATTTCGATGGAGGCGAAATTTTAGGCGCCCGTGTACTGTGCGATGTCAGTGCACGTTAAAGAATCCCAGGTGGTCGAAATTTCCTGAGCCCTTCACTACGGCGTCCCTCATATCCTGAGTCGCTTTGGGACGTTAAGCTCCAATAAACCGATATGCGCTGTCTCGTTTCTTTCGAACGGCAGAAATGCAGTCGACACGACAGGAAAAATTTTTGACGCAAATGGAAAAAACTGGCCTTAGAAGCGAAGTGTCGCACTCGGTAAATTCCTTGGCTCACCACTGCCACTAAGGCATTTACTAAATTTAAACACTCAGGTGAAAGCAGAACACTTTCTGACTACCTGGAGAAAGCACGGACTTTCCAGCGAAGCAACACAATTTGTGACTTACGGGGTAGGGATTTCAAGAAAGCGTCATGTGGCATCGGCTCCTGATTGTCGCCGACATACACGCAGCTGAGAACGATTCGCACTAGAAGTGGGCCAAATCTTCAACCATAATTATATTCACAGACCGAACTTTGACACACAGAGCCAGTGTGCAGAAAATGCCCGGCTAACCAATAGGGTTAAATGTAAGGATGAAAATCACGTTTGTCTGACAGTTACCCGCCGTGGTTGCTCAGTGGTTACGGCGCTCGGCTGCTGGCCTGAAAGACGCGGGTTCGATCCAGGCCACGGTGGTTGAATTTCAACAGAGGCGAAATTCTAGAATCCCGTGTACTGGGCGATGTCAGTGGACGTTAAAGAACCACAGGTGGTCGAAATTTCTGAGCCCTTCACTACGGCGTCTCTCATACCCTGAGTCGCTTTGGGACGTTAAACCTCAATGAATCAAATCAATTTGCCTGACAGTGCGCGAATGTGAGAAGCGGTTCAGAGTTAGATTATGTGTAGGTGTAGCTTCAATTCAAGATTATATTTCATAAACAAACCAGTGCTTATATATGCTTGCTAGCTAAACATGTGCTTTTCTATGAGCTTCGGCATCCAAGAAACTCGCACTCCAGAGTTTTTCCTACTGCGGTTAGACGAGCTTGCCGCCGCAGTTTGTCTTAATCTACGCCGAACAATTCTTGGTGAGGGCGGAAAACACGGCCGACTGACCCCAACAGCCCAGGGCATCGGCCCAATACTCGAAATGTATTGGAAAATGTCTATGCCACAAATGACCAGAGCTAAACCTTCTATTTCCAATATTGGGCCATTATCTGTGCGGCTTGGGGTTATGGCATACAAAGTTAATTGCGTGAAAGCTGAAGACAAGAGGAAGAAACACATACGACATTTGGAAAGAAGCTCGTACTGTCAACTATGAGTCATATGTGTTTCTTCTGCTTGTCGTAGTCTTTCGCGCATTTAACCCCTTATTCACTATGGACCGATTAGCTCGGAAAATCTTTTGTCATGCAAAGGACTCAAGTCAGCTCTTCGTTCACACCACGGGGAATACTGGCTTTCCGTGTGACAGGTGCGAAAATTATGGAACATCTCAGCCTAGCGGAGACAGAGCCTTGCGGTAGAGCCTTCACCTCACATTCGAGAGGTACTGGAGTCTATCCCCAGCGTTGCCATGTGCCCATCGGTTTTATTTTTTTTTGTGACGCTAAGTGTGCCGCACGGCATAAAACGTGATGTTACTGGCGAACGGTATAGTACGTTACAAAAAAGCATGAAGCTCAGTTGCGTGTAGAAAGTCACATAAGCTTCGGTCGTAAATGTTTTTCGTTAGCCACAAGTGAAAATTGGAGTCATTGTTTGCAGACAGGCCTGCCTCTTGAAGAACACGAGCGCACACCAGCGAAGATCCTGGGCATGTCCACAGTAGGTGGTGGCCATTGGTGTCGGAAGCGGGTGCTTCGCAGTGAGGGCATTTTTGCGGCGCAGGAATCTTGTCACTTTGCCACTGGTTGCGAACTGCAGGCATAAGGGCCACTCCGGCCCTCAGCAGTCTCAGAGAGACCTCCTCCACCCGTGATAGGGGGGGGGGGGGGAAGGAGGTAGGTACACGGGGGAATAAGAGCACGTGTACGCTGCCTGATGGAGGCTGACGATTTTAGATGTGTAAGAAGTGGTTCTAGCGGCAAAGCGACAGGGGGAGTTTGTGGGACGTCAGTCGAACGAGATATCATGTCAGGTGCGATGCTATGGACATCTGTGTGAGCTTGAACCCAGTGGATGAATTTAGGCACCGGGTAAGATTTACAAGCAGCATGTATGGCCTGGGAAACCCGAAGGGTACCACGGACTTTCCTTAGATGCTTCAGAGCTTCTTGTGGATGAGTACATAGGTGCACCTGGTTATAAGGAGGGTTGTCAGGTAAAGCTGCTATGGCATTTATTATCGCTTGCAGCTCCAAAGGAAGAGATAATGAAGTGTCAGTGCATGTTTGGTTTGGTTTGGTTTGGTTTATGGGGTTTAACGTCCCAAAGCGACTCAGGCTATGAGAGACGCATTAGTGAAGGGCTCCGGAAATTTTGACCACCTGGGGTTCTTTAATGTGCACTGACATCGCACAGTACACGGGCCTCGAATTTCTCCTCCCAAAAAAATTCAACCGCCACGGCCGGGATCGAACCCGCGTCTTTCGGTTCAGCAGCCGAGCACCATAACAACTGAACCACCGCATCGGCGAAGTGTCAGTGCAGTAGGTTTTTCGGCTGTAGAGTTAAGGTGTGACGGGCTTATAAACGCAGTTGATCCTCCTGTTGGGGTTATGACGACATCTGTGCAAAGAATGCGAAAGCAAGCTTATCTTTTATTTATTTATTTGAAATACCTTACAGGCCCATTGGGTATTGTGCAAGGGGGCGAAAAATTCTATACGGTACATTAATAGCCATAGGAAACAAAAGGGGAAACATAGGATCATGACAAAAAATAAATCAACAATACGATGCATTAATAACAATGAAACAAAAGGGAAACATATTGTCATGATAAACAATATGTCAAAAAATTAGAGAAATAAGAACAAGGCGGAAACAACAACAGCAAAAAAAAATACGCGACACAAATTAAGCACAACAATAAAGGATAATGTACTCGCTGAACGTTGTAACAATGAGTAATATAACGTGATTAAGGCAAACACGGGAACGTAATAGGCAAACATAAGTAAGAAAATATCAAGAAGGCACGTCAGTAGCAGCAAAGTAAAGTTCAAAAAATAAGAAATAAAGAAAGATTTCAACGGAGGCGCGCTAACTGACGGTTTCAGTGAAATGTGTGATGAGCTGAGTATGGAAAGAATGGAGATTAGATACGGAAGCGATGTTGTCTGGTAGATCATTCCATAATCGGATGGCTCGTGGTAGTGCAGCTGAATTGAAAGCGTATGTATCACCATATATCCTTGCGAAACTGAGCTGATTATGTAATCTTTTCGACGTGCGGGATGGGATATCGAGGCGAAATGAACTAGTTCTATTAGAGTGCACATATTTGTGAAATAGTGTTAGGAGAGCGATGTCGCGGCGTTTGCTTAATGATTGTAGAGAAAGATCGGTTTTAATCTTAGCGACGCTTGAACGGTAGTTATAGTTTCGTGAAATAAATCACGCTGCCCTTTTCTGGATAGATTCTAACGCGGTGATCATGTTTTTATGATAGGGAGACCAAATGGTCTCATCCCTAAGGCCCTCCTTAAGGTAACTGTATTACCACTATTGCCCCAACTTCTGCGATGTGAGAAGACCTCAGCTTTTCTTAACTGATATCGCTGGCTCGAATAATCAACCCCTCCTTCCCACTCGTGGTAAAGCCTACGTGGTGCCTTGGCAGAGTCAAAAAATTAACCGTCTCTGCGTTAGCTTCGTTCATACTCGTTGCATTTTCTTTATCTCAGTCACCCAGCACATCCTGACAAGTGGGCGGAAACTTGTGCACGTCGGAAGCGGTTAGACATGGCATGAGGGGTAGCAAAAAACGGAGACGACGCACAATGAAGAGATACACAAACAACAGTGTTGTTGTTGCTGTTCACCTCATAGAATGGCGCATACCCACTGAGGGGGATCGGCCAAGAAGTCTTAGTTTTGCGCTACCTTTCATGCTATGAATTCTGACACGTGCGAGCAATGCAGCAATTTATTCTTTTGAACTGAGGAAAATGACCGGCTTATTCTAACTCCGAGTAGTCATGTATATTTACGACCGTGCACAAATTAGCGCTGTCACGTCGTCTAGCGGGAAAAGAAAAGCAGCAGTCCGTGTATAATTAATGCAATTTATTCAAAAATTCAAACAAAAATTTTGATGGTCTAAAGTTGGCACGAACTTCACAGGTGGCGGGTTGTCTTCGTTTTCACTATTTCCATTGTTGCCACCCTCAAATGTGCTTTCTAGGGAGCTGCCATTTTGATACTGGACCTTCGTGGCAGCGTTCCCATTGGATAATGAGACATGATCACATACGGGCCATGCACGGCAACACCCAAAACGCACGGTGCATATTTCATTGCCCCTTTTTTAAAACTGGGGTATGTGTTCTACAAAAGAAAACAAATGAAAAATGTTGCATAATAAACGGTAAGCCCATTAAAAAAGTCCGGTGCCGTCACATTCTAGTCGACCAAGCAGCAACCAGGGACGCATATACAGCTTTTTGCTGGGCATGTGCAGATGTACACGTAAGTGATCAACACGTTCGCGCTCCTCTCAAAACGCAGGTGGTAGGGCAATATAGCAGTTGTACAATGCCCTAAAGGAGCTGATTCGTATTACAATAACGTGGCGTTATAATTAGCACTCGGTACTTTCCATATGCGCGCCACGACCGGAAGCAGGCAAAAAAAAAGTGAAGCAGGCGCTATAGCGTGCGCATGTGTAATCGCAAAACCCGGTGAATGCATTGAGCGTTAGTGACGTCGATATGCAGAGGTTCCCCACCTCTTTCACTAAATATAATAGATGGAGCATGTGAAACGAGAATTTTCGAGCTATATATATTTTCGCGTCATACAGGCCGCTTGTGCACTTTGCCGTGGAAACTTCTAGCTACTGACATGGGGCCTTCCTTGCGTACTCTTACTCGGTTCGCCGTGTTGTCTGTCCTGGCTACGAATTGGTTCGGCGTAGCCGAAGACGAACTACAGAGACAGGCTCGCCTAACACCGGTAAGAAAAGGCTTCGTTGCGAGGTTTCCCGATACAGGAACTCCTATGCAAGGCAATGTTTCGCCAGCAAGCATACCTGCGTACTGGAAGGTTTAGGAAGTATAATCTTGAGCGGAGGCTGGACTTTGACATCAAGGCATCTATCAACCAGTTCACCTTTGAAAGTGCTCTTATGAAAACGCAATTTTTATAGTTGCGTCTGTCCCGACAGTTTGATATTGCTTTTCCAGTACTATGGCGTCGCCGTGGTGGCTCAGTGATTATGGCGCTCGGCTGCTGACCCGAAAGACGCGGGTTCGATTCCGGCAGCGGCGATCGAATTTCTATGGAGGAGAAATTCTAGAGCCTCGTGTACTGCGCGATGTCAGTGAAAGAAGAAACACAGGCGGTCGAAGTTTCCGGAGCCCTTCACTACGACGTCCCTGATAGCCTGAGTCGCTTTGGGACGTTAAACACCCATAAACCATAAGCCAGCACTTTGTCTTTTATGGACTATTACCTGGTGTACATATAATGTTCCAGATTTAGGCGAACTTCAGAACGAACCGTTTCAAGCGGCAAAATGGGTTCTGATAATTATTATAAATCGAGGCACCGTGACATTCTTCTGGAATCCTGAGCACATAAAGACCAAACTTTTGTGTTGCAATAGATAGTCCGCGGTTCTGCCCGGTACTTAACAGGTATCCACGCATCTTAACAGGTAACACTGTATCCTCGTCAGCGTTGACATTCAGTAAAGGCCTGAGGGCTGAGTTCTGAGTGCTCACTTAGGATTCATGATAAGCTTCCCACGCTCTGCCACAATGTAGTTGTTTTCAGCGCAAAATAAGGTCGAAAGTGAAAGGAGCTGTTTCTCTGTGCTGAATAAATAGACAACGAAAAAGCGCTGCTGTTTTAAAAGATGTACTTGAAATATAGAGGAGTGTCTTCAGAGGAAGTCATTTTTAATAGATCTAGCCCTCTGTTGGAACAGAAACCCGACCCTGGGGTATTCTCATAGAAAATAGATGCTTTTCATCCTAGGACTGCGCGCTGGAATGCCAGCCAGATTGTCTCGTGAATGTAACGGATGTTCTCATTCAACATCTTTTAAAAAAGTGCTTAAAAGGGTAGTGTAAGCTCAGTGTGCAGTAAACCAGAATGAGAAACTTCAACCTCTTGCTCCAACATCATATACCATTCGGCCTCCCCCGCGGTGATACTACGCAGTTGTGCCGCCTGTGGCTGGGAGTGGCGCTCACAAACTCCTATTCCCATCTCATCGCAATGGCTGACTCTCCAGCGTGTGACCAGTGTGGTTGTGACGAAACGGTCGGACTCTGTGACTGCCCTCGTTTTGAGCGAGAGCGCGGTTTCCTAATTGCTTCTCTGCATCGCTTGGACTCGCGTCCTTTAACAGAGTCCAACGTTCTGGGGCCTTAAACACAACCTTCCTCACAAAGGAAAGCGGTGAAAGCGCTCCTGAATTTCTTCAGGGACTCGGGGTTGTATTCCCGCCAGTAATTTTTAAGTTTTCAGTGCGCGCCCTCTGTCCCCGTGACATAGTGGTCGCTGGACACTTAGAAAACTCATTTCATTGCTGCTCTTTTTCCTTTTTTCCCCTTTGTTCCCCTCCCCAAGTGTAGGGTAGCCAACTGGGCATCGCCTAGTTAACCTCCCTGCATTTCCGTCCTTTTTTCTCTCTCCCTTGGTCAGTCCAGGTAATTGTGACTGAAACCTTGTAGTTGCCTTCAAGGGATGAAACCATTGAAAAATTTAACAATAATAAAAAATTACTGCCATTAGTGCAGTCACATGCCGCAAACTCTCATTATTTTTCCCGCTATATAGGTCATTGGAAAAGGCTTCTGAAAAACTAATTTTCTCTTGTATTGATAGTAAATTCAATTTCTTCCGAATTGTAAACACAGCATGGAAATAAATGCTGTCGGGCTTGCTTTCAGCACTTGATATATTTTTTTTTTGTAATGTGAACCACGCTCTTGCTCACGTATCATCTTGTGAAGCCTGCAAAGCTACTCTGCACACATTGTTTCACGACACGGTTTAATACAGAAAAAAAATCTGAAATAAGCAGCATTCGCGAACAATATGTGTGAAAAGTGTATGAAGCCTATCAGGTTGGTGCGTTAAAATCAGGTCACTATTTTTTGCTCGCTATTCTATCTGCATAAAATGTCAATGCATCCGATGCAAACACCAAGCACACATAAAGCAACGAACGCATGTTTTCTTTTCTCCCATTTCAATTAAGTGTGAACTGGTGCGCGACTTCGGCTACCCCTGCGAGGTCAACCACGTAACCACAGA
This sequence comes from Amblyomma mixtum, assembly GCF_055824585.1. Lineage (NCBI taxonomy): Eukaryota > Metazoa > Arthropoda > Arachnida > Ixodida > Ixodidae > Amblyomma > Amblyomma mixtum. Next base: position 93,222,604 of record NC_143020.1, read on the forward strand.
GGACGGCTACATCATAGAAGTGGACAGGGTGCCCCACGGAAGAAATGGATCTGCGCAAGAGAACGGAACGACCGCTCATCCCGTTCTATTCGTGCCTTCGTTAGGGGGCGCCTCGGACATCTGGATTCTCAACTACCCTTCGCAGTCGCCTGGCAAGCATATACGCAGTACCTCTCCGTGCCGACCGCTGCAGAAGCGTATCAGAAGTTTAGAGTAGTTTTATAAAATTTCAGGGTCATTAACCCACTTAAGGAAATGACGCAATATTAGCTCATATCGAGAAACTGTTCGTTTTAAACCAGTTGAATAGAAAGAATTAACACACGCAGGAACTGAAAGTCGAAAAGACCTGGTTTTTTCTTATAAGTATAAACTAAATAGTCCTAATTTTATGGTTCTTGAACTGTTTAGTCGATTTGTCTTCTTTTAACTTTAAATCATCTAAGGTTTGAATCGACTACCAGATATGAAATTTATTACACATGTCACTTTGTTTAAGACTTAACTTTTGGGCCCAATTTTTGGAGAAATATACTTGTTCTTTTCTTCATAGTCGGGCCTGGTTGCTCTGTACAATTCATCAAGTGATGTAATTCATTTGGCGAATGATCTGTGCGTCGACATTTTTTTTGTCCTATTGGTGATTTATTTATTAATCTGCAATAAGATTCGGTTTTTCACTGAAGCCGGGCCGGGGAAGGAGCGGTGAATGCAATATGAGGGCGGTCATTTAGAGCACTGACATATGCGCAGTGATATCAATGCAGTTAAGATAATACGATTTCAGCAGCGCGAACACGGTTAGGAAAAGACAGAAGGCGGACAGGACAGAGCGCTGAACTATCAACATTATTTCAAGAATGCCCAAGACCCCGCTCTTAAATACACACGCCACAGAAACGCCCACCTGGGGGATTTATCTAAGCACAACGCAATCAGAGCGCGAACGAGTATATTATCACTTTTTCCCGGGTTATGAAGGATACAACGAGCATGAGTGCTAACAAAGAAAAGACTAAAAACCGGTGAAAGACATGTAAAAAGTATGGAACAACAGGGCTGAGGGTGCATGAAGGTCTGAAGAAAACACAAGCAAAACGGCTAAAAACACAGAAATGACATTGCTATAACACGATGGGATAACAAAGCCGAGGAAGCGGAGGTTGTTAGGTGAAATGGCGAAACAACTGCTAAAAAGGTTAACTAAGGATGAACGCCAACAACTAACACGGCTAAAACGTCAGAAACCATGTAAAGGATGGCACTAAAACCGGGTGAAATCAAATACAACCAGAGAGAAAGGCGACTTCTTTTTCGGACAGGGAGATTGAAGGAGTGCTAACACAACCTTTCCTAGACTTCCTGATGTAGGCAGCTTCAACAATTTCGCGCGTCAACTGGTTTTTATGCTTTTTTAGTACAGATGTTGGTTTTGTTGATAGTTGATAAAGTTGATAGTTCAGCGCTCTGTCCTGTCCGCCTTCTGTCTTTTCCTAACCGTGTTCGCGCTGCTGAAATCGTATGGATTCCCACCAACTAGCCCGCCAGATTGTGTTATTCAGTCAAGATAAACTTCCGCCTTTTTCTTTACAATGGCCACCGGAGGGCTGATGAACTATCATGGTGACCTACCAAGACGAAAATATAGAAGGGCAGTACTAAAGCTTGGGGTGCTGGTCATAAATATTCTCGTGGCCACTGCGACGAGGATCAGAAGATGGCGTGACCGTCTCGACTACACAGTGTACAGTGGCTGTGCGCTCCAAAAAGTAGGAGATGCAGCGATACGTGGAAGAAGTTTCTTAAAAACATCGGGCATGTTACGCGATGTTCAGTGCCATACAAGAGTGCACACAAAGGAAGTTTGAAGAGTATAATTATCCTCTTATCAGGACTTCACTGACCACTTGTTTTAAGTCGTGAGTCTGCGTGTCGCACACTTTCAAAAGGAAGCGTGCACTATGATGCGTCACTTGATATGGGACAATTATGTCCGTGGTAACAGGGGACTGAAGATAATAGCGTGGAAGGAAAGGAGAGAATCCCGTAGTGGACTGCGTAGCTGTATTTTAAACGTAAGTGACAGAAGGAAGAACAAGATTATAATTAGTAAGGTTGGAAACTACGCATATGAGGGGCGTGTAGCTGATTAAAAGGATAACGCCCGGGCCTCTGGTTTGCTCCTTATAGTTCGTGCAGTTTCGATTAATTATTTTGCATACGCTGAGCATTGCTTTTATGACACGGGATATGAAGACAAGTATTATGTAACCGAATAGGTCACGAAACACAATGACAAAGCTGGACAACGCGCAATATGAAGGGCCCCACATCACTGGATATAGCACATAGGAGCCCTGTGTTTCTACATGCTTATCAGTTAAACAAAAGCGGCGAAAAAAGTGTAGGGAAGTGAACGGTATAAATCAATGCTGAAGCAGTCGACCCGTTGAAGTGGTGTACGTAGCGGGTGGTGATTTCGAGCTGGAATGTGTAGGAGTGTTTTTCGAAGTTCTAAATCGAGGTACGAGCGTATGCATTTGAGTAAAAAGTTCTGCATGCCAACAAAGTTTATGTGGCAGCCCGATTAGTTTGCCCTTTTTGTGTACACCATATAATATCACGCGGGTTGCCTAAAGCCACTGCTGGCCGCGGTGTTGCATGGTTGCTTTGTTATTTATACACCTGGTATTGAACCTAAAATGTTTAGCTGTTTTTAAAAATCAACTTATTGACCTGGACGAGTGATTTTTTCGGCATAAAATTCCAAGTGGTGTAGCGCATCCGAATGCAGCTAGGACAAGGTAACTTTCGGGCTGGTTAACTAATATTGATTAGTAAATTTTTAACTATTACAGTTAATCGCCTTATTTATTGGGAGGCGTGTAGCTCGCCTTAAGTAATATCCATACCAGTTGTTAGAATTTCGAAAATGCTGTTAGCCTCGGCACTGTGGGGCAAGAAATTGTGCGCAGATGGCGCCAAAATACGCGCGCTTTCGAAAAGCTTGTAGGCAAAGAAACAACTGCAGTGCACGTAGCTCCTCCAAATAGCCAAGAAATGTTGAGCTACAGCGCCGAGGGTAAGTGTGTTTTCTAAACTACTATGTATTGATGTGGGTATTACGTAATTTTGTGTAAGTAATCAAGAAAACTAGCAGAATTTGTTCAAAGTTAAATATTCAGTATCAGTTAAGTGGCCTACTAGCTCTGATTTCCTACACCACTAACAATTATATGCCCTAAAAAGCGCTCTTTAACACAAAAAGCCTTTTTTTTTTCGAAATTCAGATCTGAGGTGGCACAACCTCCATTTACGGTGGTGCTTTATCTCGGAACCCACTCAAGTACACCATTGAATTCGTACATCCGCAAACGTATACAAAAACGCAAAGCATGTTTGCGCACAGTTGCGCAAGCTCGCCATATGCTACGCTGGCTTAGGAGTGTAATAAGGTCACAGGGCACTGCATTCATCTTTTGGACAAGTAAATACTTGATTCTAAGCACATCCAGGGGCAGGTTTTTTTTTTTTTTTAACCGACAATTCACTCACGATTTTCCAGGCGAAGACATCTCCCTAAGTATGCAAAAAATGTTCGGTGGTTTCAAGTTTCTCGCACACAAAATGTTTATTCCCAATAAGAAAACACTGCCTTCATAATGTCATGCTTTATTTGCTAGTCCTTAGGAAAGCCCTTTTAAGAAAAACACAGTAGTGATTAGTACCTCGGAGTTTCGACTTCGTAGGGGTACGTTGCAAAAATCAGCAGCACAAACCCAAACAGTACAATTGCTTCTCAGTGGCTGATTTCTTATCAGGAAGTTTGTCCAACTTTCTAGAAGTTGTGGGGTCGGTGAAATATTTGGATACATATGTGTTGTAAAGGGAGGAACGCTGTGGCAAACAACTTCATCTATCTTCTTCACCGCCAACAATTCGCAGTTACATGCTGATTTAAGGTGGCAAACCTTTATATCCCATATGCCACACTAAGTTCATTCGCAGCCCGCATGTCTGTCGCTCTTTCTGTCCCCCCGAACCTAACGCCAATGAAAGGCGCGATCCGGGTCTCTGGAAGCGGCTCTTTCACTCGGTCGCACATATTTTATGGAGTCATTGGAAGGTTGTCATGTCACTCAAGTATCACTCTTACTCTCGCGCAACATGATCCCCTTATACAGTCATTCTTTTAAAATCCGCCAATATTTTTTGTAGGTTTCCTGGTTGCCGACGCCGGTTTCGAAGTCTGGTTAATGCACTCCAGAGAGGCGGACAGGTACACGAACCACACAACGCTCTCGAAAGCTGATCCAAAGTATGCGAAGTGGAGGTGAGCCACGCACTTTGTTCCAAGTGCATCCCTTCACCATGTTGAGTTGTTCAGACAGTCAAGGAACACCTTTTTAGGCGTGGAATGCGTTTAGCTCCCATCGCCTGCAAACTGGGGCAAACTACGTCCTGGAAGTTAGGCAAGCGTGAAGAGGAACTGAAATGAAAACTGCTCAGTTTCTTGTGAGACCGGTCTTGAGCAAAAAAAAAAATCATTTTAATATAAGTATTTAATTCGATACCTACTGTTGGCGGCACCAACAGTAGTGCCGCATTTACTGATACCGTGAACCATTCGTCCATTCCCCCCCCCCTTTTTTTTGTCTTATTGCCTTTATTTCACAAAACAAAATACGAACTCTACTAATCGGAAAGGTTAGCCTGTTTACATGCAACTGGTCTCACTATATACGATTCAAACGCAGAATGGCTCTTCGGCATGCAGATTTCCATGTCCGAGATATTCGTCGGTAGTTTGGTAATTCTGTTCGTCAGATCATGGAGTTTTTTAAACTCAGCTATGTTTCGCTGAGTGGCTAAGAGCACTGGAGAAAGTCACAAACCAGTCGGCCATTGCCGTAGCCTCTTACGCGGCGTCCTGGTCAGGTATCCAGGTCAGTTTGCTGGAAGTTTTCGTCTTCGTAGTCATTCAACCATTCTTTCTGCTTCGCGACTGTTTGCTACGGAAGCTAAGAGCGTCCGGGCGTTATGGCGCGCCAAACAGTGGGAGGCGCCAAGCGTGCTCCCGAACGTAAAAAAATAAATAAATAAGCGTTCGAAATAAGCGTTCGTTTGAAGGAAAACGAGTGCGCTGCGCAGCTAAGAAAAGTGGCTGATTATTGAGGCTTCATAATACGCTAAAGCAGCCGTGGAGACCATGAGTGGTGCCCAGCTGGAAGAAAGCACGCGAGGGAAGGCGGAGGGTTTGTTCAGCAGACAAAAGAAGGGGCCGACGGCAAAATATTTCTTTCACTGTGCATGTCACTGAAGTTTATAATGAGCGTCCACAGAAAACAAGGGTAGTGTACTTGCACCGCGCAGACATAGATCGCTCAGCTATAGGCGGTGTCAGACACGTCAAAACTGTACAGAACCAGGCTCTCCTACCTGACTGCGCTGGCCAGGAATGTGTGATCCTTCTTCGAGGCTCTGCATCAACGTGTCGAGAGAAATTAAGTTTTCGATTTGAAGAGGGCAACTGGCATTGGGGGGGGGGGGGGGGGGGGAGAAGGAGGTGGATGGTATATGCAAAAACGAGATTAATGCCGCCAAGTAGGTCGGGAGTGTGGAGAACAGGAACTCTGAGAAATGCGGAGTCGGTTTGATAAAGTTTTTATCGGTTGCCGGTGCGGAAGCTACTCTCTCAGATGGCGCATTATGCTTGGTGCCCACAAAGGGTGTCACGTTTGTGGACTTTGATCTCACAGTTTCAATGTAAGTACATAACAGAGGAACTAAACCGGAAACAGTAGAGTAAGGAGCGGTTGCGTGCTCATTTCGTTTACTTCACTTATTAATACCCTGAAGGCCATTTGGTATTACAAAGAGAAGTTATTAAATGTAAACACATTAAGCAACAGAAATGCACGAAAATAAAAAAAAACAAGTTGTTAGGCTCCCAATCATACAATACTAGCTAGTACATTTTTAAATTATTGATGGTCTTCAATTTCAGCGGATAGGTCCGGGAAGGCGGTTCTAGTCTTGTGATGTGCGTGGAATGAAACCTTGGCGATGGGAATCACTGCGTAAAGCAATAGATTCTAGCTTGGCGAGAGCAGTCAACGCAGGCAGGACGAAAGGATGGATTAGAGATTAGTTCATTGTGAAGGTGGGTATTATAGGCCTCGGCCAGGTTTTGAAGCCTTAGAACTGACTGCCGTTGGTTTGATAGAGTGTCAGAGTAGAAGCTTTTTATTCAACCTCGGCCTTAAAAGATTCTATGATACTAATAAAAATATTCGCTTGTGGCTCGAATCCATGAGAGCTCGCGAATTAATTTCAATATATTTACTGCAGCTTCGACCAGATCGGGCGCTATGACGTGGCAGCAAGCATCGACCTTGTTCGCAACGTCACCGGTGCCCCGAAGGTGACGCTGTTCGGCCTGTCCCAGGGTGTGCCCGCCATTCTTGCGCTGCTCTCCGCTCGTCCTGAGTATAACGACAAAGTGCGTCTCAATCCCGATCTTTCCTGCTTCTTTCAAATATGCTGACAACTGAATGTTCAGATTGCACAAAAGGAGCTGAGACTCTGCCCGAAAAACAGATTGTCACGAACTGAATCATATCAAGTAATATTATTCGCGTTGTTCAGGGCATGCTTCACAATCTTTCATTTCTTCCTGCATTGTTTTTGTTAACATAACCATTTCACCGTATTGCCGCTTAAAGAAAGGACCAGAGTAAACTTTACTACTTCGGGGAAATGGAGGGTGAAGTCTTGCACGTTTGTATAGCTGTTCTTTGTTGGTGCATTCTTGTATTATGTTCGAAATGAACAACGCAAATATTTGTGTTCTGCAAGCACGCGCTGCTCAGGACTCTTCCATAAAGCTTTCATGGGATATATGCGTCCAACTTATTCCTCGAGTCCTAAGGGGCTCATCAGCACATGTTGGTAAAGCCTCCTTATTAAAGATTCGTGAACATGACCATAGGTCGATTGCATACTCTCTACATCGAACGAAAACCAAACCAACAAAAAATAACGGCGATTTGCAGTTCTTTTTTCGAACCTTTGAATGCATACCCCAGTAGCCTTATGATGACTAGCGGTTGTTAACGGATACTGAAGGGCTCAGAAACAAACAAAAAAGCTGTTCGGTAGACCAAGGATGCTTCGAAACTCTATAAGCCTGAAGAGCACTACGCTAATGCACTGCGATATTTGAATTATTTGATTAAAGAAAAGATCAAATTTCTCTTGTGTGCAGGTTGACCTTTTTGTGGGATACGGACCTGTTGCGAACGTCAGCCAAATGGGACCACCACTGTCGCTGTTGTTACCAATCGTCCCGGCACTTAGTGTGAGTGACCACTTTTGTCGCGACACACAGCCCACGTATTCAGGAAAGCTATGTGTGAGAGGAGGCACAAGACGTAACAGAGCACTAAAAGGGAGGTTTGTGTTTTGGGCGCCATGTTTTCTTTCTTTGTAGCAAAAGCTCCACTTCTCGCGTACAAACCTTGAAGATCATGTTATGGCGCAGATATGACCTTGAAGCAGCCTCAATTAACACAACAGAAGAAAATTGGGGTGTAGGTGGGAATCAAACTCGACAATTAGATATCCCATTTAAGCGAGTAGCGATGTACGTTTCCCGGTGAATTACATTCGCGCATGGCGTGTAGTCGTAGCGCCATCATGCGTCACCCACTGAAACTCCAACACGCAATGTACTACGTTGATGGTCCAGCAGATGGCGCCCGTCTAGTGAATGCACAGAGGTCTCAGATACGTATCTTCGAGTTATGTACTGAGATGTTCATGAATAACTTAATTATGAGGGAGATGTACTAAGATGTTCATGAATAACTTAATTCTGAGGGAGCAAGTTACAGATTTTCAACTTGAAGGGAGTAGCGAAGTTCTCCGGGACGCAATCAACGTTACAGACACAAAACCACGTCTAGTTGCCCGATACACCACAGCTTTCGCTCTCTAATCAGGTTCAACAGTAGACAAACAAGAGCTAATTATTGCAACTTTAATCGCCAACTACGAGCAAGCCTTGAACCAAGTCTCGATCAAACCCATACACTCTGGCCGGTGAAAGTCGTCACACATTCAATTCAAAATAGACCATTTGAGAAGAGCGGTGCTGCTATAAATGTAAAATTATTTTCAAACATCCCACATAAATCTAAGCACTTGGTTAGTGAATATAATTTAATTATAAGCACTTCTTTATTGAAAGTAACGCGTAACTGATTTAGTGATTTTAAGTTATGAAGTGAACTAATCAATATCTCAGGAATTTATTTTGCGCGTTCCTCAAAAACAATTTTAAAAACACGTTCTTTATCTTTTTCCCATGTATCTAACTCCCTCCAACGTGAACATGAGGATACTTCTTGCAGAGCACCTGAAGATAAACACTGCCAACAAGCGTCCTTATAATGTCGGTTCAAAGCGGAGTGTACCTTAGTGGGTTTCAGGCCATTTCAGTGGGCCATATTTTTAATACGCAGAGAAATTATTAACATGTTCTTGTCGAAAAGCAATATTTTTAACCTTTGTTTTATAAAATTTTTATTGATTTAGACAAGGACCTCACCATTTCCACCATTACTAGTCCAAAGTGTTTGAAGGGGGATCAAAGGAATGCGCAAATCCTTCCTGCGTGCAAGACGGCACATGCCTACTAGCTTTATTGCACGCGGAAAAACGCTCAAAGCGGAATTCAGCGCGTCAGCCATCGGATTTATGCCGGGCAACTTTTTCTTTCTCTGGCTATACTCTCACGTAGAATGCCACGATTACGTTAGCTATAGCAGCCGGGTTACTGTAAGATCCCTAGTTCGTTTATGTTGCACGACTTATTATTGAATGGGAAAGTGTATGTCGTTGCGATTTCTAGGAGTTACACACCCGAAATACGAAAGACAGTTGGCAACCTTTGTCTCTACAGAATAGTAGGCGAGGCCTACCACTCACGGAGGGAGTATTCTTTATTACCTTCAAAAAACAAAAAGTGCGGCTACATTTACCAAATTACCATCCCAGTTTTGCCCCCTATGTGTACCGCGAACGCGGAGAACAATGCCAGTGACCGCCCGGGTAACATGATTTACTACGTCTCGCAGGCCTTTGTCTACCCGTTTACTAGGTCAGGCTACCTCGGCGTAAATCAAGGGATGAACGAGTTTCTGTCAGCAGTGTGTACCTTGCTCAGCGGTCAGACGTGTTCCCTCGCAGTCACTCTCACCGCCCTCAGCAGCCCGTATCAGCTGAACAAGGTAAGAATGGAAAAGTGGCAACCTTATTTGTGGACACTGATTCCGAAGACGCTTGCGCGGATGCCATGCTTGACTTTGCTGGGATTGGTCAATCTTCCTTCTGGAAAAACTGGTGCTGAAATTGAGATCAGGATCGAAGTCAACGTATCCCTTTTTGCGGCACGTTAACTTCAAAGATGAACCAACTGGCCCTTCAAAGAACACTTCTGAGATCAGGACCATAGTTGCCTGTAAAAACGCAATTTCGCCTGCTGATCGGCTTGACATGTGCGACCTTGTATGGGCTGCACCAGCGGTGCATGCTAAATCTGGACTAAGCGGAAACTATAGAGAGACTTTCGAGTGGCTAAGATGGGTGACTAAGATGGCGCCCCGAATGATTAAAATCGACCGGTCGTTTCTTGTTTCTTTAGCTGATTTCATGAATACCACGTTATACTGGTGAGACGAACTTTTCTTGACAAAATAAAAGAGAACTACAGGCAGAATCCTCAGTGTACGGCAAGAATTCGTTTTATCCAGCTCGTTTTTGATTGACATTGCTTATCATGCCTTTTTAAGAGGAACGTAATGCATATTCATTTTACTTCCACAAAAATTTCAAAGCCGTGCATTAGCAACGTGCCAGTTAACACGTCCTTTGTCTCGCACCGGAATTACTCCAATTGAGTCTCAGCTCTTATTACATCTGTCGCGGGAGTCAAAACGCTTAACTTCGAGCCTATCATCTTTTTCAGACACGGATTCCGATGTACTTGGGCCATTATCCTCACGGAACCACCTTACAGAACTTCAATCATTACCACCAGGTAAACATTCATACGTTCCAGAAGAAATGAATATGTTGCAGGTTAAGAGATGCACTTGGATGAATTTTTAAGACCTAAATAGTAAACTTTGTGAATCGCGACAACCTAAAAATCCTTTTTTTTCTAATTTATGCACAGATTAGGAGCTTTAGCTTTCATTAAATATTCTACTTTGCTACTTTACACTAAATTCGAAATTGAATGTTCGAGCTCTGCGCTTTTAAAGTTCAGATTTCGTGGTGCGCGCGCAGAGTTTTCGTCAGAATCTCCTTACTGCTAAACAGTAATATTACAATCAGAATTGCCCACACAGCGAAAGTACAAAACGGGGAGTTCAGAACTTCCAAATTATTTTCATTACAGACGCTCGCTTGGCTTAGATCTAAAACGCACAATATTTAGCTCAGAGAAATATTTTTTTCCCTGCAAATAATTTAAGTAAATTAGCCGCATTTTGGAACGCCTGAAACGTAAAAGTTCGACTGAGATTCTCACGCACAGTTAACAGCAAAATGCAGATTGGCCGCCGCGGTGGCTCAGAGGTTATGGTGCTCGGCTGCTGACCCGAAAGACGCGGGTTCGATCCCGGCCACGGCGGTCGAATTGCTTTGGAGGAGAAATTCTAGAGGCCCGTGTACTGTGCGATGTCAGTGCACGTTAAAGAACCCCAGGCGGTCGAAATTTCCGGAGCCCTCCACTACGGCGTCTCTCATAGCCTTAGTCGCTTTGGGACGTTAAACCCCATAAACCAACTAAACCAACCAAAATGCAGATTCGTTAAGTTAAGAACTCACGTAGGAGCGCGTCATTGTGAACCTTAGGTTGCTGCGCCAAAGAGGCTGCAGTCACTGATATCCCAACAAACCTTGAGGACATCTGGTAGCTGACACCTCGGCTTGGCTCAGAGAAACAAGCTTTCAGATCAGATACGAAAACCAGTGACATTTGTTTCATGTTTGGCAGTTCAATGAACATGGAACTACAGACACGCTGAGCAGAACTTGCCACACACAAGATGTTGTTGGAAATCTCTTTACGGTACACATCGACGGCCTGTCGACGCTGAAATGTTAAACTACAAGCAGCCCGGTCCAAAGGGTAGAATGTTGCAGCGTAGAGCGTACCACATTCTGTCGCCTCGCCTCATGTGCGACACAGGTCATACTTCAAGGCGACTACGCGGGGTAGTACTGCTAACTAATATTGAATGTAAACTCACTTCCGTTTCTCACAATTGCTTTTCTCTGAGTCTAGACTTATAAACAAAATCTATACGTCACGAAACCGTTTGCTGTCTTTGAGCGGTACGTTGGCGGTTTACCTTCAGACTGCTTAAAGGAGTTCCTGTTGACATAATACGTCGGTAATTATTACTGCGCTTAGGAGACACCGCGAACTTTCTGCACTGTCTAACAGATAAAAAAGTTGCGATAATAGTAGAATGTACAGATCATCTACGCCGACACACTGGGGCTACGCTTCAAACGTTCATATTTGAAGGTAGCAAGTCAAGTAGCATTTCGAGAATACCTCCTTCGTGCTATACAAAGAAAAAAAATTTAAATATATTGGACTTATCGGCGCACATTGCTGGCGGCTTCCTTTACCGCTTGAGAGGTGACTTTTACACCCTGTCATCGCAGAAAATGAAAAAAAAATTGATATTATTGACTTCTGCAGGCCCGGCAGACACATTAAGTGCGTTAGGCTAAGTTTCCAACCGTCATTAACACGTGGCGCTACTTATACTGCGCAGTCCTACGGGATCGAGTTTGACGAACCCAAAATATACAAAACATGATTTAAAGCAAGGGCAGCATCTTTTCCGAAGTCAGAAGAATGCAGGCATAGGCTACAAACACAAGTAAATGCGACGAACTGTCACTGACGGGCAATTCTAAACCGAATGGTGTCGCGACAATCTTTTTTTCCAAAACGAAAACAGATGCTAAACTTTTTTCTCTTACACTCTACGAGCACGTCCTAAGGTACATCGCTAATCTGAATGTGTGTAAATGAATAAGCGAACAGTGTGAGTCAGCCTTCTTTTCCACTTATACTGCGTGGCAGGTTCATACGCATGTCGGTTGAATGAGCACAGCTGGATTAATAACTCTGTCTCCTGAAAAATAGATTGTCTTTGCTTTGTTGAGGCCCTAGCCGAAATCAGCTCTCAATTAAAACATTTTCATGTCTTCTCTACTTCTCTAGCTCGAGTTTCTGTTCAAACAATCACATGGCCTTTGTGTGCGAACAGTGTTTTCGAAATAAGTGATGGCGCTGCTGTTCTCTGATTCGCCCGCTTGTATTGATGCTTACCAAGATGCACATGTGCTGTTAATTAGGCATGGGCTTATGCCAACTGCTAGCGCCTGAATGTGATAGCGATTCTAGTGGAGTAGTTGGTAGGTGCCGAAATAAAAATGTCACGGTCTTCATATTTGAGAAAGCTGAAAATATTGATTAAGACAAGCACTCGAAGACACCCTGAACACTAAAAAATGATAGTAAAATATCAACGACTAACAACGCAGGTTATTAAAGGCGCCAAAAAGGTGTGCTTTATAAGACGACACAATATCGGCTAGTTGGATTTTATTGTTTTTTTTTTACGGCCGCTTATACGACAGTGTCAGAGCATTTCTCCAAGAGCGACATGTCATTTCAGAAAAAAATTTTATTTACCCCGTAATATAGCTTAGAAGCAGAACTGACAGAGGAAACGACAAGTTTTACTTTTCCAGATGTACCGGGCAAAGGATTTCGTCATGTATGACTACGGCAGAGAGGAGAATCGCCGGCGCTACAATCAGGTACTGGCTTCCATGTTTATATCTATGAAGATATTTAATGGTGTAATAAATTATCCCTGCACAAGCACAGCTTGTTTACTCGCTAAGAGCTATTCTCCATGTCGCAACAGGATTTTTCTTCACTCTGCGCTTCCCACCACCTCATTTAATTTTCTCTCACACTCATGCAACTGCGAAGCCACTTTGTTGCATAAGGCGGATGTCCTATCTGGACAGCCTTACAGAAAAGCTCCGATAGGCTTTTAAAGGGAAAAAAAAAAATGGTCGCCGCTTCACCTGGTTAAACTAAATGCGACTTACGTGCGCCAGCACCTTTGCCCTTCTTTAGCGTCTGTTATCTTTCTGTAGCTTTCTACAACCTTAAAAATTCGCGTTGCAACCTTAATGTTCTTGCAGTAGTTTTTTCTCTTCCCTCTTGCGATAAGCCCCCTGAGCTGCCCGTTTCGATTTGAGCCGTCATTTTCTCTGTTCGGTTGCATATGAGGCCAGTTGTACTAGATATCTGACTGCCCTTTCCCCCAGTGACTTCATCATTCTCCTCCTCTTTGTGCCCTCATCGGTCCCTGCTTCACGTTTAGCAAGGTTCTATGCTTTTCGCCGCTCAGCTTCGGCTTATGTACTCTCTGTATCCAATGCACCGGCAGACTCACGTAGGCGCTAACTTATTTGGTTTCCTGTTCAACTCGTCGAGCATGTCGTCCGGCATCAGAATCACTGAAGAATGGGGTTCATTTATGATTGAATGATTCGCTGTTTACGGCACTTGACGTTGCTGCTGTTGTTGTTTATCTCAGTAAACATGGCACATACCCACACGGGAAAACTGGCGAAGGTACGGTGGTGAATGCCAAGGAAGTATTTGGGCGGAAAATTAAAGTGTGAGGCGGTGAAGTAGAAAAAATCACATTAATAGTTTAAAAATTTAAAAATGAAACAAATTGGAAGTAAAAAGAATGGAATAAAATTCACTTTTCCGACACGCTGCAGAATTTTATATACCGTTAACAAGAGAACCGGAAAGTTGCAATAATGTATTCGTGAAGGTAGCCGCAAACATTACTTAGCGAGAATTTCTTGGCGCTCGCACCGAACGAGAGAAGAACTGGTAGAGACACAGGGAGTCCTAAGCAAGAGGGAGGTACCTTCAGATACTACTCCAAATACTACCTCCAAATACTACTCTCCGAAATCCTAACCAACCGCAAGAGAGGAGGTAATCTTCTATTGTTTCAACTTCTTGACATGAGTCATAACGTTGCTCCAATGACTTCATCTTTCGACTCTTCTTACTTTCATATTCATGTGCACACAACCGCGTTTTTCGCTCTTGATCTTCACTGTTTAATATTTGTTTAATTTTATGGGGTTAACGTCCTAAAACGACTCAGGCTATGAAGAATGCTGTAGTTATGGGCTCGGGTAATTTTTATCACATGTGGTTCTTTATCGTGAATTGTCATCGCACAGTACAATAATCGCTAGCATTTCGCCTCCGTCGACAATGCAACCGCCGGGGTTGGGATCGAACCCGCGGCTTTCGGGTCAGCAGCCGAAAACCATAAATACTAAATCGGCACGGTGGCTGTTTAACCTCCTTTGTGGTCTACTCATGGCTGAAAACAACACCGGGCCTAAAACTACACATATGGACAGGGTGCCCTATCTGTAAGGGTACCGCAATTTTCGGACTATAGACCATACCCGGTGTATACTCCGCACGGGCGAATTTCGCCTAAAAATAAGGGTTTCTTAGATAGCCCGTAGGGATCAATAGCGGCTGAAAAGTTTTTTAGACGGTCAGCAAGCATACACAATGGGTAAGCGATCATTTTATTGACAACAATTAAAACTGCGTGTTTTTTTAGAATGCATCGATTTCACCGCTCGCTCAAGTATAATCTGAAACACCTTCTGAGGAGAGCACATCAACTCTCTCATCACTGCATGGTGTTGTCATGAACAGCTGAACAAATAATATATATCCACACGCAGAAGGCACGCGTAATTTGGCGAGCCCTTTCCGGCGACTTTTTCATGCCTGCAACCTCCACGTCAGGTAGCTGCCATGGCCGCTGCCAGTAAACCGGGTAGCTCCGGTGGGTCAGTAAGCTCCACCCCCGAGGGTGGGGCCTGCGGGGGAGCGCCGACCGTCCAGCGTGTAAAAAGTGACGAGAGGAGAGGGAAAGACGCGAACACGCTGAAATTCAAGTTTTGACTACAGAGAACTGCGCTTCTACAAAGCTCAATACAAAAAATTCTGGCTTGGTAATTAAAACAATTCTTTGAGCAGAATACTTAACATCCTCATTAACAATTCTAAAGCCCCTTCAGAGCTCCTTTAAACATACTAAGGTTATTAACCACCTCACAATATTTTGTTTTTTGACTACCACCGATAGGCGCCTGACTGCAATGACAGACTTGTAGCCGGCCGGCATTAATAGCGACCACAGTTTAAAGAATTTCGAAAACGCGTTTTCCGCCGCTGCTGTGGCTGAACAAATTTGGGTAATTTTCGCGCCATTGTAAAAGTTACGCAACTTAAAAAAAAATATTTACATAAATAAAAAATTGGGAAGAAAATTTGGCAACTAAAGTGCTGAGAGGCGAAAGCCAACGACACAATGCTGTGATGACTTCCGGTGGATGTGACGTCACACCGTTCCCGTGGCTATATCGGTTCCCAAATTATACATCTTTAGCGGATCTGATCTGTAAATTACTCTTAATAACACATTTTTCCATTTAATTTGACGGAAATACGTCGTTTTCCCTACTATTCTGTAAAAATTTTCACTATGCCGTGGCTACTTCTGGTGGATTTGACGTCGCACCGTTACCGTGCCTATATCGACGTCCGCGCTATTTTCATGCAATTTCGACATTCTTGCCTATAATAATTTAACTACTTAATCTAAAGTTATCAAACATGGCTTCTATGTTTATTTTTTCCTCCTCTATCTGATGCAACCATTGGTTTTATTGTAATTTTTTAGTTCCCGAGTTAAACAAATGTGATACGCTGTACTAACCGACGACAGTATGAGCCATTAAAGGCTTTCGCCTTAAAATGGTCAGAGTATGTCGGAAAGCCTTTAGCAAAAACTGACATTCATGGGTTATCTGTGCAAATATGCGCAGACTACGCCCCCGGCCTACCCTCTGGAGCTCATCACATCACCAGTGGCGCTCTTCTGGTCCGAAGGAGACACAGTGGCCAACCCCAGAGGCGTGGCTCGGCTAGTATCTAGGCTTGGGCCTAGAGTTGTCCTGAACTACGAGGTCCCTCAGAAAACGTTCCGCCACTCAGACTTCGCGATCGGGTACAGGGCAAACGATATCCTGCACAATGTTGCCATCGACCTCATTCGGCAGTACGGTGGTTCGAGCCACTGACACAACAGCGAGATAGTCAACGTGTCGACAACTTCTTTTGAGAATAAAGATTTTCTTGCAGTGTCTTCGTGTTGTGGCGGCATGCGTGCTTATTCGCAAAACATACAGAGTGCAAAAACCAGGGCCGGCTTGCACGAAACAAATAAGACCGGCTTATTTCCAGTCTAATCTTATTCGCGGTCTAAAAGCTCTCTCGGTTTTGAAGAAAGGAAAGGCGCATAGCTGGTTCATTTTGTCAGTGGACACCTCAAATGCACCACGAGCTCCGACTGAAAGTTCGGTAACTCAATGTTTTAGTCGGCGTCGTGCGCACTTGAGACACTCACCGACAAAGTGAACCATCTATGCGCATTTTCTTTTCTCAAAATCGAGAGAGCTTTTAGACAGCGAATACGATTAGACTGGAAATAAGCCGGTCTTCTTTGTTTCGTGCAAGCCGGCCCAGGTTAAAATATTCTTGGGTGCGCTCCTTCTAGACTCCCAAACATTTTAATTTCTGACCTTATTGTATAGCTATGTTCGACGCGCTTTCGGGTACAACCTTTACTAACCATGAAAGTTGGCTCCTGCTTGAAGGCAATATCAGGACTCTAGCTTCAGCCTTTCCTCAAACAGGCTAACGCTGATAAAACTGTAGCATTCGTAATTCGCAGGAAGGCTTCAATTCTTTATTTCCCTCGGCAGGCTCAGCTACGCTGCCGCAGAGTCATAGCGTAGCGACCCTTCGCATCGAACAATTTTAGAGGTAACTCCGACAGCCGAATGAATGCTTGGTTAAAAACATTTCCAGGCTTTACAAAATAGGCGCAAGCATGAAATGCATTGCAAGTAACGAGCAGCGAATTCGACGAGGGCTCATAAAGGGCGCTAGTCTAACTCAGGTATTGGCCAGTTCATTTCGCTGCAGGACGGGTTACAACCTCAGCAGGCTCTCATTCTTCAGCCGAGCACACGCGGATGGCCTCCCTGGCTACGTTCGAGGCTTGTACTCACCTGCATATACTCGCTTGGCTGCTATTTGGCCTTTACGAAGCGTAAGGTGTTCCATAGAGGCGAGCAAATGCATGAAAGCCGCCGAGGCCGCCTTCTCACATTTGCGCGCGGCTGTGCAACTCTACTGATGGCGACAAGGCAAGCCTGCTGCTCTGCAGTATAATGTGGCCCGCTGCGTGGCTAAAGATAGCAGAGCCAGTACTACTCCCATGTACCTCTTGGAAGCACAGAAATAGCGTACGAAACAACACAATAGCAATGCAATAAAACCGCAGTGCGAGAACCTAAATTAGCTAAGAGGCCGCGGTGAAGGCCATGTAGTCTAAGGCATCGGACATTGGTGGTGTTCTGCCTCTACCGGCGCTGGTTTGGACCTCACTAGGAGATGTAATGTGAAGTTTAATACTGCAATGTACAAATGAAACTAAAAGTTTCAGAATGCTAGAATTAGGTCGTGCTCAATCGTCTGCTTCAAATTCACTCAGATATTCGGCTAATCTTTGGTTACAGGCGCAGAAAAATGACACAACACAAGGCAGAAAGACAGGTCGAAGTGCCCGTTCGCTTTCATAACTTTGAAGATGATAGTATTCCTTGCATGTAAGACGGTGTATATTTGTGCATGTTTCCTTCGAACAAATCAGTTGTGAGTGGCGCTTCGTCCCGTATTTCTGCCTTGTGTTGTGTCTTTTTGTTTTCGCGCCTGTAATCAAAGATGAACAGTTACCAACTTGCCCAGCAAGATGTTCTTTTAAGCTGTTATTCGTCCCTAGGATGGTTGCGTTTTCGAGATATTTGCCTAATTTTACCAAGAATGGAAGGTTTGGTCGTTATATGCTGAAAAAAAGCAAAATTTGTGTCCTCCTGTAAAGACCAAGAATTCCTTTTAAGTAGGATTAATCATATCGCGTACGAAAAAAAGAAACATAGAGTCTATGTATCCTAGTGGTTATATGAAGGATACGGAGGACCCCACAGTACCCTCTAAGAAATACACAAGACTGACCAAGAAGCTGCGCGCTATCATAAGTACACCACGCACACGTGAATGAACACACAAAAATATTTTGACCCTCTATAAGCAAGACATGTCTGCCACTTCAGACCTGTGAGGACGGTGTTCATCATTCTTTGGAACGTGGCTGGAGCGCAGCAGAGCCAGAATGGGTGCACGCGAAATTCGCAGAGCCCGTCCGTGTGATGAAGGCGGTTTTCTCACGGTCCCTCTCATCAACTTTTATCTGCCAATAACCACTCCTGATGCCGACCGAAGAGAAGTATCTGGCTTGGCGAAGTTGGTCGAGGGAGTCGTCGATACGCGGCCACGTATACACGTTTTTCTTGGTCATGCTGTTAAGCTTCCTGTAGTCAACGCAGAATCGCAGTCTTCCGTCTTTCTTCTCCACGAGGACGACAGGAGACGACCACGGACTGCTTGACGGCTGGGTGACGCCGTCTGTGAGCATCTTTTTGAGCGGTGTTTGGATAGCATCTCGCTCCCGAGGGGATACGCAATAGGGCTGTTGATGGATGGGTCGAGCTCCTTCATGCGTGATAATGCGTTGTTTAACTATCGACGTTTTTCGCACTTAAGAAGAAGACGTGAAACTCGAACCAAACTCCCGCATGCGGTCCTGGAGTTGCTTCTTTTCAGCGGGTGGAAGGCCTGGATTTAAATCGACGTCTTTGACCGCTTCCACCTCAGCCCCAGGTGTCATCTCCTCGCAAGAAAAGTGTTCCGCAACTTCGTGAACATGGTCGATGTAAGCGACGGCTGTGCCACGGAACAAATGTCGATGCTCATTGCAGAAGTAGGTAACAAGGATCCATGTCCAAGGGTCATGAAGAGAGCCAAGGCCTCGTGCCACCGAAATCCCCTTAGTGAGGACGAGGGAGACATTAGGCTCGACAACCCGGAGTCCCCGATGTGGCTCGTCTCAGGTAACTCTGGCACGTGCTTCTGTCACGTGTTGGAACCGTAACGCTATCGTAGGCGACTCGCTGGGCGAACGGAGAACCATGGTGCGCGGACTTTTCTGTGGCCATTGTGGTAGAAAACATCACCAAGCGATTAGGGTTGTCTGTTATAGCACCGTGCTTGCGAAGCAAGTCGATGCCAAGGATGACATCGCGAGAACATTCGCGCAGAACGATAAAAGTGGCGACGAATGTGCAAGCTCGAATCGTGACCGGGGCCGCACACATACCGAACGGTAGGAACATGTGTCCGCCGGCCGTACGTATGTCGGGGCCTTCTCATGGTGTCGTAATTTTTTCCAGGGCTGTCGCAAGCCGTGCGCTAAGGATGGAGTAATCTGCGCACGTATCGACCAACGCGCTGACCTCCTTCGTGTTGACGTGAACAGGGATCTCCAAAAGGCCTTCAGCGTGGCCTGTCGATGGCTGCTGAGAGTGACTCAATCGGTGCGGCGGCGGAAGCTGGTCGGTGACTGCGGTTACGGCGTCGGGGCGATCCAATTGGCGCGTTGGAGAAAACTGTTCGGCGATGCGGCGTTCGAATTCAATTCAATTCAATTCAAGTCGGGACGATTCGGCTGGTGCAGGGGTGAAAGCTTTGTGGCGGATATGTGTTCGATGGCTTCGCCTCCAAAGGTCGCCGGAGCTAGTTTTCCCGACGAGAGCTCGAGGAACGACGTTGTGCTGAGGCATAACGGAACCCAGAAGTGGAAGACCGGCGTGTAGAAGGCGATCGCGGCTCGCGGCGGGTAGGAGACGGGGACCTACGCTGCGGGTGTCATACCCAGCGGTGTCCTGAGGGCGCTCTCCCGTTTGTGGCCGGGGACTTTCGAGAGAAAATCCGCGCAGTCCCATTTCGCCATAAGGGAACCGCCGGTAGAGATGACCCGCCTGACCACAGTGGTAGCAGAGCGGTCGTTGATCCGGAGTGCGCCAGAGATCAATCTTCCATGGTGCCTGGCGCCGATACGCCCACTAAGGAAGCGGTTGAGCAGCGTGCAGAGCGACCGATGAAGGGGTGTACGGCGAACGCCCTAGAAATGGTGCTGGGCGGCGGTCGACGTCCGCGTATATGACTTTTTGGACAGGAGCCGGGTACGGCGCAGGAACGGATGGAGTCCGTTGCGGCGCCGGCACGACCGCAGCGGCTTGTTCCTTGAGAGCCTGCTGTACTGCCTCGCGGAAGACGCTGGTAACTGAATCGACGCGAGGGGCAGATGCTGCTCGAAGGTGCTGCTGCTCCAAGCGGACCACAGAACGGATGAGTTCGCGAAGGGAGTCTGGACTCAACGTCGTTTTCGACTTCACGCGGGGGCCGCGCGATCCGTAAGGCACATGGCATTATGTTTGCTGGCAAAACATTTGTTTGTATATGAATTTTCTGCATCCAAGAAATTAGCCCTCTAGAGCTTTTGCTAATGTGGTTACGCGAGCATGCCGCGGAAGTTTGTCTTCATCTGTGCCGAAACAATTAGTGGTCAGGGCTGAAAACACGGCGAACCGGTGGCATGCAAATAAGGGGTTCACTGCGTGAAAGATGAAGACAAGAGGGATGAACTCATTGCATCCTGGCCAATCCCCTGCCGTGGGCATGTGCCATTAAGCCTAAGTACATCATCATCATCATCATACAGCACTCTGAAACAAGCTCATAGTGTCAACTATGTGTCATATGTGTTTATTCTTCTTGTCGTACTCTTTCGCGCAGTTACCAGCTTATTTCACTATGGACCGATCAGCCCTGAAAATCTTTTGGCATGCAAAGGTCTCTCGTCATTAGCTCTTCGTTTACACCGCAGGGCACACTATTTTCCCGTCTGACAGGTGCGAAAATGATGTGGCAACTCAGCATAGCGGAGACAAAGCCTTGCGGTAGAGCATCCACCTCGCATTTGGGAGATGCTGGGGTCTATATATACCCCCAGTGTCGCTGTGTACCCAAGGAAGTTCTAAAGTAGAAGATTCCTCCGTCCTGTTCCTTGGCTCTCCTTTGCTGAAGAGTTTGGAAAGGGCCTTTGGTCACCTCACGCTGTTGGCCTGTTCAGGATTGCAGCGTGCGCACGTTGTAGCATCTGCTCCGTTTCGTGGCTGCTTCACCTCGGGGCGCATTTGTGCAAAGTTTCACATTTAAATGCGAAAGCAAGGTTATCAAGGATAGCAAGGCGCACATTTAGCTTACTGTAGTACCACTATTGCCCCAACATCTGGGATGTCAGAAGATCTCGGCTTTTCTTAACTAAAATCTCGGGCTCGAACAACCGACCCTTCCTTCCGTCTCCTGGTAAGGTCTACGTGTTGCCTTGACAGCGAACAAAAAACTTAAACGTGTCGGCGTTTGCTTAGTTCATACTCGTTGCCTTTTCTTTATCTTAGTCACCCAGCACATCCTGACACGTGGGCGGGAAATTGGACAACCCGGAAACAGTTAGACATGCCATAAGGGGTAGAAAAAACCGAGACGACTCACAAAGAACAGATACACTTACCACAGTGCCTGTGATGTGTCGATTTCTTCTTTGTCCGTCATCTTAGGTTTGCGCTACCGCTCCTGTAATTGAATCTGACGCGCGCGCACAATCTAGCACTTTATTTCTTTAAACTAAGGGTAATGACCTGCTTATTCTTACTCCGAGTACGCATGTATATTTTAGACAACGCACAAATCAGCGCTGTCAGGTCGTCTAGCCCGAAAAAAAGCAAAAGCAGAAGTGCGTGTAAGTTAGCGCAATTAATTCAAATGCAAACAAAAATTTTGGTGGTCTAAAGTAGGCAGGAACCTCACCGGAGGCGTTTTGTCTTCGTTTCCTCTATTTCCATTGTTGCCATCCTCAAATGTGCTTTCTTGGGCGCTGCCATTTTGGCACTGGACCTTGGTGGCATTGGATAGTGTGACATGATCACATACAGGCCATGCAAGGGAAAGTCCAAAATGCACAGGGCATATTTCAGTGTTCCTTTTTTAAACTGGGATATGTGTTATAAAAAAAAAACAGATAAGGAATGTTGTATAATAAACGGTAAGCCTGTTACAAAAGTCCGGTGCCGTCACATTTTAGGCGACCAAGCAGCAATCAAAGATGCATATAATGTTTTGAAGCGAAAAGCTTCACTACCCGCACCAAAGCCGCGCTTCACGTGAGCCGTCGGAGCCAAGATTCGTCACAGCTGCGCATGCACGAAACCGAGCAATGTCACGCGCTGCGCAGGTGGCTGCAGCCGGCGCCGCGCCGACACCGCCGCCTGACCGGTTGACGCAGCCGCGCGCTACTGCGCACGTGCGCCGCCTCCTCACCCCGCCTCTACTACTGCGCGCTGGCCTCCTCGCCACCGTTTGGCCTTGATTTGCAGCCGCGTGTTTACCAGTTACTGCGCATGCGCAAGAAGGGTTATGTGACACGCTTGCCTACACCGTTATCGTGGTGCTCCCAGTGCACTGTGCGCGAACTGTGACAGCCATGACGGCAAACAAAGCATCAATGCAGCTTTTCGCTTGTATATCCAGGCTTCACAAGAGCTAAGCCACTGCCAATTTTTTTTTTTTTTGTAAAGCATGTGCAGATGTACACGTTAGTGATAAATACGCCTGTTTTCCTCGGAAAACACACCTGGCAGAGCAAGAGTGCCCTAACAGTGCTGCTTCGCACTACAATAAAATTGCGTTACAGTGAACTCTACATACACATCCCGACAGGATGCAGCCAAAGAATGAAGCCGGTGCTAGAGCATTTGCAGGTATAATGGTAAAAATAAGCTAACGTGAGTGTTTGTGTCAGCGAAGTGCAGAGGTGCCTGACCTCTTTGGCTAAGTACAATAGATGCAGCACATGAAGTGCCAAGTTTCGATATATATATATATATATATATTCGCGTCATACTGGACGCTAGTGCACTTTGCGGTGGAAACTACGAGCTACTGACATGGGGTTTTCTTTGCGTGCTGTTACTCGGTTCGCCTTGTTGTCCGCCCTTGCTACGAATTGGTTCAGCGTCGCCGAAGATGAACTGCTGAGACAGGCTCGCCTAACACCGGTAAGAAAAGGCTTCGCAGCGAAATTACCCGATACAGAGACTCCAATGCAAGGCAATGTTTCGACAGCAAGCATTCATGGATACTGCATTTATTCATTCATGCATTCATACATATGGAGGCTACACTTAGACATCAAAGCATCTCTCTACCACTTCTCCTTTGCAAGACTTCACATGAAAGCGTAATTTTTATAGTTGCGTCCGCCCCGATTGTTCGATGTTGCTTTTCCAGTACTGTGGGGCAGCCGCGGTGGCTCAGTGATTTATGGCGCTCGGCTGCTGACCCGAGAGACGGGGGTTCGACTCAAGCTGCGGCGATCGAATTTCGTTGGAGGAGAAATTGTAGAGGCTCCTGTACTGCGCTATGTCAGTGCACGTTAGAGAACCCCAGGTGGTCGAAATTTCCGGAGCCCTTTACTACGGCGTCCCTCATATAGCCTGAGTGTCTTTGGGACGTTAAACCCACATATACCATAAGCCAGTACGTTGTCTCTTAAAGACTATTGCCTTGTGTACATATAAAGTTCGAGATTTAGGCGGTTTTCAGAACCAACTGTTTTAAGCTGCAAAATATATGCTGATAATTATTAAAAATCGAGGTCACGTGACATTCTTATGAAATCCTGATCTCATAAAGATGAAACTTTTGTGTTCCAAAGGATAGTCCGCGGGTCTGCCCGGTACTTAGCAGATATTCTGTATCCACGTCAGTGTCGACATTCAGTAAATGCCTGAGGGTTGACTGCTCGCTTGGGGTTCATGATAAATTTCTCGTGCTCTGCCACAATGAAGTTGTTTCCAGCGCAAATTGAGCTAGAAAGTGAAAGCAGCTGTTTGTCTGTGCAGAAGAAATTGAGAACGAAAAAGCACTACTGTAATAAAAGATGTACTTGAAATATAGCTGTCTTCGGAGGGAGTCGAGTTTTAATAGATCTCGCCCTCTGTTGGAACTGAAACCCGACCCCAAGTATTCTCATAGCGAATAGATGCTTTTCATATTAGGACTGCTCGCTGGAATGCTAGCCAGATTGTATTGTGGTTGTATCCGAGTTTTCATTCAATATCTTAAATTAGTGCTTAAAATAGTTGTGCAAGCCGAGTATATAGTAAACCAGAGAGAAACTTTGTCGGTTCCTAGCAATTGTGACTGAAACCATGTAGCTGCCTTCAAGGGGTGAAACCATTGAAAAGTTCGACATTAATAACAAAATTACTGCCATTAGTGCAGTCACATGCCGTAAACTCGCGTTATTTTTCGCGCTATATAGGTCACTGGGAAAGGCTTCTGAACAACTAATTTTCTCTTGTATTGATAGTGATTACAATTTTTTTTCGAATTGTGAGCACAGCATACCCATAAATGCTGTCGTGCTTGCTTTCTGCGCTTGATATATATTCTATTTGTAATCTGAGGCACCCTTTTGCTTCCATCTTGTGATGCCTGCAAAGCTGCTCTGCACATATAGTTTCACGACAAGGTTTAATACTGAAAAAAAGCTTAAATAATCACTATCCATGAACAATATGGGCCAAAAGTGTATGCAGCCTATGAGGCTGTTGCGATAAAATCAGGTCAGTATTTTTTGCCCGCTATTCTATCTGCATAAAATGTCAATGCATCCGATGCAAACACTAAGGACACATAAATCAACCAGCGCATGTTTTCTTTTTTCCAATTTCAATTCAGTGTGAACTGGTGCGCGACTTCGGCTACCCCTGTGAGGTCTACCACGCAACCGCAGAGGACGGCTACATTATAGAAGTGGACAGGGTTCCCAACGGAAGAAATGGATCTACGCAACAGAACGGAACGACCGCTCATCCCGTTCTATTCGTGCCTTCGTTAGCGGGCGCCTCGGACATCTGGATTCTCAACTACCCTTCGCAGTCACCTGGCAAGCGCATGCACAGTATCTCTCCGCGACGACCGCTGCATAACCGTATCAGAAGTTTAGAGAACCTTTATAAAATGTCGAGATCAATAACACACTTAAGGAAATGATGCAATATTAGCTGATATCAAGGAACTGTTCGTTTTAAAGTAATTTAACGAAAGGAAGTAGCACACACATGAACTCATTGTCGAAAGACCTCCTTTTTTTTATAAACATAGACTGAATGGTCCTGATTTTATGTTTCTTAAACTGATTATTCGATTTTTTTTAACTTTAAATCATCTAAGTTTTGAATCGACTGCCACATATTGAATTTATTACATATGCAGTTGTGTGTATTACTCTTCACTTCTGGGTCCAATTTTTGGAGAAAAGAAATTCAGGGGGCACTTTGTTGACCTAAAGTGCAGTGAGGCGAAAGCATTTAGCGTGGTGTTGTTGCTTTTGTCACTGATGTGTGGTTAAGATGTTGATTAAGTACACAATTGTTTGTGAATCTCAAATGCTGGAGGCACTGGAGGGCGTTTGGGAGGCATCCGTCTGATTCGCCGCCTTTCTGCAAACACTCTCCAGTGTCCTAGACAAGGAGAACTATATATGCGCTGGAAGGAAGTAGCGTAGCCATTAGGACGCTCGGCTGCGGAGCGGAAGAATGGTGGTTCGAATCCCATCGTGCAAAAAGACCTTTTATTGCGTAAGCAATACTGCGCCAGGTTTCGAGCCGTCGAGTAGCTCCCTGCGGTGGCCGCGGTCAAACAGATGGAGCGCCGTTGCCATAGCAACCGTTCCAGCCGCGCGCCACCAGGCGGCAGGACCGTCGCAGCGCCGCCGCCGCAGGCGCACGGCTAGTCGCGCGCTCTCGACGCATTTCTCGGAATGTGGAGAGAGGCAACGGGGAATAAATGCACGCGTTCGCCTCGGACAAACAGTTGCTGCTTGCTAACGCAACTTGCCCGGTTTAACCAGAGCTAAACCTCCGCGAATTTTTTGCTGGTCTTACTATAGAGAGAGAGAGAGAGGCCATGGAGAGCGCGCGGCAGCGGCGGCGAACACGGCACGCTAACTGTGCGCCGCTAGTGCGCATGCGCACCTGGCGAGCGCGGCGACGGCCTCTCTGAATCATCCGCGCAGCGATGGCGGTGGCGCGTCAGCTGTGCGCCGTGTGACGTCACTGCTCTTCACGCATGCGCAGTATGGCCTTTCCTCGGCTCCGCGAAATGGCTCGGCGACTACGTAGTGTTGCTTTCGCATCAATATACTTCTTTTCCACAAACATAGTCGGGTCTGGTTGCTCTGCACAATTCATCAAGTGGTGTAATCAATTTGTCTAACGATCTTTGCCGCGGCATTTTTTTGTTCTATTTGTGATTTAGTTATTACTGTAATCTCCAATCAGATTCGGTTTCTTCAGTGAAGCCGGGCCGGTGAAAAAGCGGCGAATGCAATATAAGGGCAGTCTATTGGAGCAGTGCCATATGCGCAGGGATAACAATGCTGCGGAGGTAAACTCACTCCTGCCTTTTCCTGCCTGAGGAACCATCATGGTGACCTACCAAGGGGAAAATATAGAAAGTTCGTGCTAAATATTGATGCGCTGGTCCTAAATATTCTGGTGGCCGTCAAAATTCACGGCCGTGGGCTGCCCCGGCAAAGCAGCAATTGCATTCAAGCTTCTTCTGCGTGTTCGCTAGGCGCGATTCTGATTGGTGGCGCCCAATCTAAGTACCGAGTGAGTGAAATGGGCGAGTTAAACGCGTTTTCGTCTGATCTTTTCATTTCGAATTTTCAAAGTGCGATAACTTTCATTTGGAAGCTCCGATTTCAATAATTCTTTTTGCACTGGTCTCAGGAACGCATGATAAATCAATTTCATGATATCAATCGGTACCAGGGAAAACATCGCAGTGCCCCTTTAAGGTTGGAAGCTACGACCAAAGAGCCAAAAATCCACGCTTTTCATATAAAGAGCATGCCGCTGACTAAAAGGATAACGCCCGGGGCTCTGGCTTGCTCCTTATAGTTCGCGCACTTTCGATGAATAATTTCACATTCGCTGAGCATGGCTTTTAAGACGCGAGATAAGAAGACATGTATTAGGTAATCGAATAGTTCAAGAGGCACAGAGTGACGAAGCACGAAACACCGCAATATGAAGAAGGGCCCCGCATCACGTGATATAGCACCCAGGAGCCGCGTGTTTCTAGACGCCTGAATTGAACAAAAGCGACGACGGCTAAGTGGTTGCCGGAGGGAGTGTACGGAAATGAACGGTATAAATCAACGCCGAAGCAGTCGACCAGTGGGGCCGGGCTACGTAGCAGCTGCTGCTTTCCATGCAGCACCTGTAGGAGTTAGGAGGGTAGAAGTGTAGGCCAGTCGGTGAGACATGAAGGAGCTAGACACCGCAGCGGGCACGGGGCAGAGAAAGAAGACGACACAGGGCGGTGCACTGTGCACACTGATCCTCGGGGGCCAAGGAACACATAAAAGAGCTTACGTCTGCGGACACATAACCGCTGTCTCGTGTCTGCCGCGGTGTCTAGCTCCTTCATGTCTCACCAACTGGCCTACACTTCT
Source organism: Amblyomma mixtum (assembly GCF_055824585.1). NCBI lineage: Eukaryota > Metazoa > Arthropoda > Arachnida > Ixodida > Ixodidae > Amblyomma > Amblyomma mixtum. The sequence goes on from NC_143020.1 coordinate 93,250,386, forward strand.
ACCCTCCTAAGTTATGTGTCCCCAGACGTAGGCTCTTTTATGTGTTCCTTGGCCCCCGAGGATCAGTGTGCACTGTGTACCGCCCTGTGTCGTCTTCTTTCTCTGTCCCGTGTCCGCTGCGGTGTCTAGCTCCTTCATGTCTCACCTGTAAGAGTGTTTTTCGAAGTTCTGAATTGAAGTACGAGCGCATTCATTTGAGGATAAAGATATCCATGCCGACAAAGTTTATATGGCAGCTGGATTAGTGTGCACTTTTTGTGTACACCGTATAGTATCATGGGGGTTACCGATAGGCAAAGCTGGCCGTTGTGTTGCAGGATTATTTTAGAAATTGTACCCCTGGTGTTGATCCTAAAATGTTTCGCAATTTTTAGAAATCGACTTACTGAGTTGGACGAGTGATTTTTTTTTTGTCACAACATTCTAAGTGGTGTAGCGCAGCCGAATACAGCAAATACGAGGTAATTTTCGGGCTGGTTAAGCAATATTGAGTAGTTGACTTTTTAACTATTACAGTTAGTGTCTTTATTTATTCAGAGGCGAGTAACTCACCATAAGCAATATCCATACCAGCTTTTAGAATTTCGAAAATGGAGTTAGCCTCAGTGCAGTGGGGCAAGAAATTGTGCCTAGATGGCGCCAAAATACATGCGCTTTCGAAAAGCTTGTAGGCAAAGAAATAACTGTAGTGCACGTAACTCCGCCAGATAGCCAAGATATGTTGAGCTACAGCAATTAAGAAAACTAACAGAATTTGTTAAAAGTTAAATATTCAGAATCAGTTAACCGGCCTACCAGCTCTGATTCCCTACACCACTGACAATGTTGTGCCCTAAAAAGAGCTTTTCAACTCAAAAAGAATTTTTTTCGAAGGTGCATAAATCAGGTGACACAGCCTGTATTTACGATGGTGCTTTATCTCGGAACCCACTCAAGTACACCCTTGAACCCGTAGATCCATAGAACGTTAGAAAAAAAAGCATGTTTGCGCCCAATTGCTCAAGCACGCCATATGTTCCGCAGTCTCAGGAGGGTAATAAGATGAGAGAGCTCTGTATTCTTATTGTGGACAAGTAAATACTTTATTGTAAGCTCATCCAGTGGAAGGTGGTTTTTTTTTTAACCGACAATTCAGTCAGGATTTTCCAGACGAAGACATCTCCCTAAGTAGGCAAAAAATGTTCGGCGGTTGGAGGTTTTTCGCACACAAAATAATTATTCCCAATAACCGAACACTGCCTTTCGTAAAGTCATGCTTTATTTACACAGTCCCTGGGACAGACCTCTTAAGAAAAACCCACTAGTGATTAGTAACTCGGAATTTCTACTTCGTAGGGGTACGCTGCAAAAACACAGCAGCACAGAACAAAACACTAGAACTACTTTTCAGTGGCTGAGTTCTTATCAGGAAGTTTGTCCAATTTCTAGAATTTTTGGGATCTGTCAAATATGTGGACATATATTTGTTAAAATGGGAGGAACGCTCTATCTAACAACCTCATCTTTCTTCTTCACCGCCAACAATTTGCAGTTACATGCTGATCTAAGGTGGCAAACCTTGCTACACCATATGGCACACTAAGTTCATTCGCAACCCGCATATTTGTCGCTATTTCTTCCCGAACCTAACCCTCCTGAAAGGCGATCCGGGTCGTTGGAAGCGGCTCTTTCACTAGGTCGCACATATTTTAAGCTATAATTGCAAGGTTGTCCTGTCACACGAAGCCTTCCTGTACCCTCTGCCACCACCCCAAAGCCACTCTCGACCATATTCTATTTCTCTGCCCGGCGGATCCTACAACGCGGCGCCTTGAGCACCTTACCACTTGGGAGGCTTGGGAGACCCCACTGCGCTCCGAGTACCCGGCCAAGCAAACCATCGTCACATGCTGGGTTGACAGCGTCATGAACCTCCGGGACATGAACGTTTGAGTTCAGTGGGGCCGTGTGGGGGCCCAAGGACCGATGTGTCCAAAACTCCCTTGTTCCAAATAAAGTTTTCATCATCATCATCATCATCATCACTCAAGTATTGCTTTTACTCTTGCGCAACATTATCCCCTTATACAGTCATTGTTTTAAAATCCACCAATATTCTTTGCAGGTTTCTTGGTCGCCGACGCCGGCTTCGAAGTCTGGTTGATGCACTCTAGAGAGGCGGACAGGTACACCAACCACACAACGCTCTCGAAAACTGATCCGAAGTATGCGAAGTGGAGGTAAGCCACGCACTTCGTTCCAAGTGCACCTCTTCTCCATGTTGAGTTGTTTGTTCCGACAGTCAAGGAACACCTTTTTAGGCGTGCATTGTTTTTAGCTCCCGCCCCCTGCAAACTAGGGCGAACAGCGTCCTGGAAGCTTGGCAAACTTAAAGCGCAACTCAACCGAAAACTGCCCAGTTTCTTGTGAGATCGATCTCAAGCAAAATGTAAAATCCTTTATTCTATGCGTAAAAATCGACTCCTGCTGGTGGCGGCGCCAACAGTAGTGCCCCGTTTTCTGATACCATGGACCATTCGGCCATTCCCTTTCTTTCTTTCTTTCTTTCTTTCTTTCTTTCTTTCTTTCTTTCTTTCTTTCTTTCTTTCTTTCTTTCTTTCTTTCTTTCTTTCTTTCTTTCTTTCTTTCTTTCTTTCTTTCTTTCTTTCTTTCCTTCTTTCTTTCTTTCTTTCTTTCTTTCTTTCCTTCTTTCTTTCTTCCTTTCTTTCTCTCTATCTTTCTTTCTTTCTTTCTTTCTTTCCTTCTTTCTTCCTTTCTTTCTTTCTTTCTTTCCTTCTTTCTCTCTCTCTCTCTCTTTCTTTCTTTCTTTCTTCCTTTAGCGACAGTATTTCACGAAGCAAAATATGTGCTCTACCAATCGGAAAGATTAGCTTGTTTACACACAACTCGTAACATTATATACGATCCAAACGCAGAATGGCTCTTCGGCATACAGTTTTCCATGTACGTGATACACGTCGGTAGTTTGGTAATTCTGATCGTCAAATCTTGCAGTTTTTTAAACTCAGGTATGTGTCGCTGAGTGGCTAAGTGCACAGGAGAAAGTGACAAACCATTCGGCCATTACCGCAGCCTCTTGCGTGGCGTGCTGTAACTGCCAGCCTCGAGGTGGTTGTTGTTGTTGTTTTTGTTGCCTTGGTGGCATGGCACATACCCACGACAGGGAATAGGCCAGTGTTCAGTGAGGAGAGCAAGAAGGTAAATTGGGGCCAAGCTAATGGTTTAACTTTGATTTCCAAGCTAATGATGTCACTTTGGGCAAAAATTCAGAAGAATTGAAGTTGGAATCATAAATTAAAGAAAAAAATAAATAAAAATGAAAATTTGAAAAAATAAACTGAAGAAAAGATTAGGCAATTGTATCCAAGAAAAAAATGCTAAGAGATTTTGCAATGCAGAAATTTTGGACACCATGAGCAAGGGAATCTGCCTCGAGGTGAGGTTGTTGAAAGTTCTCGCCTTCGCTGTCGTTCAACCGTTCTTTCTGCTTCGTGAGTCTTTGCTAAGGAAGCTAAGAGTGTCCGAGCGCTATAGCGTGTAAACATCGAGAGGCACCAAGCGTGCTACCCAAGATTAAAAAAAAGTGTTCGAATGCCGGTAAACGTAACCCAGAGAAAGGGACGAAGGAAAGCGAGTGCTCTACGTAGCTAAAAAAAAGTGGCTGATTGCTGAGGTTCCATAATCCGATAAAGGAGCCAGGGAGACCATGAGCACTTTCCAGCTGAAAGAAAGCAAGCAGGGGAAAGCAGAGGGTACATTCAGGAGACAAAAGAAAGTCCCGACCGCCAAATGCGGATGCCCCATTTCTTAGTCGTCCAAGAAAAACGCATGGCCTTGTTGCAATGGATTTCCTGCTCACATCTACACTCGGCGACGAGGCAATGTATGATTTTTTTTTCACTCCGCTTGGCACTGAAGTTTATTGCCAGTGCCCACACAAAACAAGGGTAGTGTACTTGCACCGCGTAGACACAGATCGCTCAACTAAAGACGGTGTCAGACACGTCAAAATTGAACGGAACCAGGCTCTCTTACCTGACTACGCTGGCCAAGAATGTATGATGCTTCTTCGAAGCTCAGGAGAAAACAATTTTTCGACTTAAGAGAGGGCAACTGGAATAGGGGGTAGAAGAACGAGCTGGATGATCTATGCAAAAACGTTACGAATTCCGCAAGGTAGGTCGGGAGTGTGGAGAAGAGGAATTCTGAGAAATGCGCAGTCGGTCCGATCAACTTTTTATCGGTTGTCGGTGTGCAAGCTGCTCTTCCAGATGGCGCATTATGCTTGATGCGCACACAAGGTGCCCCGTTCGTGGACATTGATCTCACGGTGTCAATGTACATAACAGGAGAACTAAACCGGAAACAGTATTGTAAGGTGCGGTTTCGTGTTTATTTCATTTATTTCACTTATTAATGCCCTGAAGGCCATTTGGTATTACAAAAGGTAGTTAGGAAACGGAAACACATTAAACAAAAGAAATAAAGGAAACTTTATTTCTTTGTAGCCGTATGGCTGCGCTCGGGTGGATGCCAATGAGTAATTACTCCCTTATTACAAATCTACTCCACCTTGGGGGATTCCCCTAAACATTTGACCAACACTGTTCCCACTTCGAGTTATTGATCAATTCGCTCTCGCCCTACCATAAGCTTGCCGTCCCGGTTAGCTCAATTGGTAGAGCGACTGCTCCGGTGAAGCGGTGGTCCCGGGTTCCAACCCCGGACCAGGACGAATTTTTCTTTAACTGCGAAGTTTGTGAGAAAGCTGTATAGTTTTCCTTTGTAGCCGTATGGCTGCGCTCGGGTGGATGCCAATGAGTAATTACTCCCTTATTACAAATCTACTCCACCTTGGGGGATTCCCCTAAACATTTGGCCTAAAAAACTAGTTGATGGCTCCCAATCATAAAATACTAGCTAGTGCCTTTTAAATCATTGATGGCCTTCAATGGCGGCGATAGGTCCGGGAAGGCGGTTCCAGTCCTGTGATGTCCATGGAATAAAACTTTTGCGATAGGAATCAGTGCGAAATGTAATAATTCCCGCTTCGCGAGATTGGTCAACGAGGGCAGAACGAAAGGATGGATTAGAGATTAGTTCTTCGCGAAGTTGAGTGTTATAGCCCTCGGCCAGATTTTGAAACCTTAGAATTTACTGCCGTTGGTGTGCTGGAGTGTCAGAGTCGAAGCTATGTTTATTCAACCTCTGCCTTAAGAGATTCTACGTTGCTAATAAAAATATTCACTTGAGGCTGGAATCCATGAGAGCTCGCAAATTAATTGCAATACGTTTACTGCAGCTTCGACGAGATCGGGCGCTATGACGTGGCAGCAAGCATCGACCTTGTTCGCAACGTCACCGGTGCCCCGAAGGTGACGCTGCTCGCCGTGTCCCAGGGTGTGCCCGCCATTCTATCGCTGCTCTCCTCTCGTCCTGAGTATAACGACAAAGTGCGTCTCAATCCCGATCTTTCCTGCTTCTTTCAAATATGCTGACAACTGAATGTTGAGATTGCACAAAAGGAGCTGAGACTCTGCCCGAAAAACAGATTGTCATGAACTGAATCATATCAAGTAATATTATTCGCGTTGTTCAGGGCATGCTTCACAATCTTTCATTTCTTCCCGCATTCTTTTTGTTAACATAACCATTTCACCGTATTGCCGCTTAAAGAAAGGACCAGAGTAAACTTTACTACTTCAGGGAAATGGAGGGTTAACTCTTGCACTTTTGTATAGCTGTTCTTTGTTGGTGCATTCTTTTATTACGTTCGAAGTGAACAACGCAAATATTTGTGTTAGCAAGCAGCGCGCTGCTCGGTACTCTTCCATAAAGCTTTCATGGGATATATAAGCCCATCTGATTCTTCGCGCCTTAACGCGCTCATCACCACACGTTAATGATACCTCCTTAATAGAGATTCATGAACATGACCATAGGTCGATTGGATACTCTCCAAGCGAAAGAAAACCAAAACGGCAAAAATTAACGGCGATTTGCAATGCTTTGTTCGAACCTTTGAATGCATACGCGTGTAGCCTTCTGATCACTAGACGTTGTTAACGGATACTGAGAGGCTCAGAAACAAACAAAAAAGCTGTTTGGTGAACCAAGGATGATTCGGACTTTTAATAACCCTGAAGAGCACTACGCTAACGCACTGCGATATTTGAAATATTTCATTAACGAAAAGATCAAATTTCTTTTGTGTGCAGGTTGACCTGTTTGTGGCATACGCACCTGTTGCGAACGTCAGCCACACGCGACCACCACTGTCGCTAGTGTTACCAATCGCCCCGGCAATTATTGTGAGTGATCACTTCTGTCGCGACGCACACTCCACGTATTCTAGAAAACTATGTGTGAGAGGTGGCACGAGGCGTAACAGAGCGCTAACAAGGGAGGGTTTGCGTTTTTGGCGCTAATTTTCTCTTTTTTTGGGGCGAAAGCTCCTCTTCCCGCGTAGAAACGTTGAAGATCATGTTACGGCGCAGATATAACCTTGAAACAGCCTGAATTAACACAACAGAAGAAAATTGTGGTATATGTGGGAATCGAACCCGAGAATTAGATATCCCAATTAAGCGAGTAGCGAAGTACGTTTCCGGTGAATTTCCTTCGTGCATGTCCTTAGGGTGCCTCGATGCGCGCACGCTCCGTTGAGGGTGAAGACAACTGCGTCGTCTGCTACGGCAGCCGCCATTCTCATGCCCACTTCAAAGGCGCGGGGCGCGCGCCAACAGGTTTTTTGCACTTGCCGCTGCAAAAGCGCGCTTGTCTTCGCGACCAAAAGAAAACACAACTGCGTTTCACGCCTTTTCTAATGAAGTGTCAACAGAATAGGCTTGTAAGGGACAACTGTCCAAATATTTTTAGATTTGGACGATCATTTCTCCCAGCACACGGCGACTCGGGTGATAGATTGGAAGGAGTTCATAGAGCGCACTACAAACTTAACTGCAGTATTAAAATAAATTAATAACAACAGCAATATCATAATCAGGTAGGTTGCATTCGATCACTCAATTGTGTAACTAATTAAGAACGCTCCAATTGCCTTATTCACATTTATTGTCAACCTCAGTATTGGAATGACAATTTTTTTTGAAGAAGAAAGATTAATGTGCTTTACGGACCTTGTCCTTAGTAATAAAAGCCAGCGCATTCGCCACACGTACACGAACCGAATATCTACTGGGCCGCGCATGCATGCATTGCGCACTGAAAACCCCAGATATCTCCAGGTATTTTTATGCGCGTGTAGTCGGCCATTCGAACTTGGCGGGACCACTGTAAATTGATCAAATGATGAGGAAAGTTATTAGTCGCAGTGAAAATACATCCGTTTATACTCGAATGGAATCGAAATTTTGGTGTCACTGATAGGTCAAACTAATGAGAGTCGACTGCGTTAGTATATAATTCAACGCACACTGAAGACAGTGTTTTAAAGACAAAGTAAGAATCTATTGCCGCGATCAGAGGTTAGTTGAAACGAAACAATCATTAATAGTGTTTATGACCATGAAAAATGTTTATTTGCCCTGAAAAAAAATATTTCAGGGTACTTTGAAGGCATGTCTGCACAATCATCCTTGTCTTCAAAACCTGGAGTCAATGCAAAACAAACAATGCAATTTAGGATACTTATTAGGTGTAAAAATAGTAACTCTGCTAATGCTAGCAGAATGGGTGCACTTCAATGTGGATAGCAGCTTAGGTTAAATTAACTCCTGCACATAATTGCTTGCGTGACCATTGAGACAAGCTTTCTGAAGGTGTCGGAGGAAGATGCGCCGTCTCAATCTTGCGTACCTGTCGGTCAGCGTTTTCCAGACTTCTTCGTCATGGCTTGCGCAGAGCTTCAAGCGCGGTCGGTATGCTTGCATGCAGCAGACCTTTCCTAGGTATGCTGTAAGTGAGCGGAGAGGTGACTCCATTGTCACTAGTTTGCCTGTGCACCATGAGTTTAATCCAACAAAGTGCTCCTCGTTGATTTTGAGCATATGTGCATCACATCATTACTGGGATAATTTAGGTTGTCACCCTCTGACACATATTCCTTCAGAGCAGTCAGAGGCGCATGTTCATCACTAGCACATCCCAGTAGGGCATTCTTGCATTACTGGCAGCTGACAAACGGCAAGATTCCTTTCAAAAGAAAGCCTCCTATGTAGTGAAGAATGCTGCACTCTCTTGTGGAGAGTTCTTCAATGAACAGAATTTCTGAGTCATTTATCTCCCCAGCTTCCGCTTCTGTCTTTTCTTTCTTTGCGTGGGAGAGAAGGTCTACCAGATATTCGCGGTCATCGAGATCGTAGCTCGTCGTCCGTGGGGTAAATAAAAACTGGCCCACGCTCACAAGCCTCAGAGCGCATTTCATGTCATACGCACTGGGTACAGGTTTTCTCAGTCGAACCACCGAAAAGAGGTTCTCGAGAAAATGCTGTAAGAGTCTGCTGGTAAGAAAAAAAATCGTACTCATTTCCCAGCCACACTTCTTGGAGGTGGTGATGCGCTGTGGCGCACAACAACCCGACATTTTTCGATGTGCGCCCGGTCAGCACCAAGAGAAAAGGCGACAAAGCGACCGCACGTGTTACGGCCGCCGCGCCGCCGCGAGAAAGGGCATGAAGATGGCCGCCGGTGGACTGTCACGGCCGGCGAGGCGGCACTCGCCCTCCCAAAGGGTGACTTCACCCTATAGAGAGGGCGCGCGCGCATCGAGGCACCCTACATGGCCTTAGGGTGCCTCGATACCAGCGCCGCCGTCCAGGGTGGTGACACGCTTTGGCATGCGCCGCGCCGCCGTTTTCTCCGCGCTCGCCATCTTGGGGCAAGTCGCTCTTCGTGCCGCTGCTGGGGAGGGTTCGAAGCTGTGTTTTGCGCTGGATTCTGAGCTGATGAACTGCTTTAATTCACGAAAAATAGCATGCCAGGGTGTTGTGTTCCATTGTGTGCCGGCTCGGCGAAGAAAGGAGCGCGACGTTTTCTTTTTCCACGGGATGAGGGACGGAGAAAAATATGGGAAGCGAAAGTGAAGCGTGAGAACTGGAAGGCGAATGACAACGCGAAGATCTGCGAGGCAAGCCACAATGTCTGTGCTGTTTTTATGCATCATTAAAACTTCTTTTTTTGGCTAGTTTGTTCATATAGATAATGTAAAAAATTTAGCGCGAACATACACAGACCACGAGGAAGATGAGAGACACACACACACACAAGCGCTTGTGTTTGTGTACCGTCTTTCTCTTGGTCGTTGTCTGCGCTAAAGATTTTAGAACTTTTTCTAAATGTCGCTAGCAGTTATGTGCTTTCAGTAGGAATAACATTATACCACACCGCTCCGCCCATCCGCTTGTAAGCACAGACTTTGTGCGGTTTGAATATATGTTTTTGCCTTGTTCGCCAAACTCGCACTGTGCGCAACAAGAATTTTTGTGTGCCTTCAAAGCTGCAGCTCGATGCCTAGTTAGAAACGTGAGTACAGCACGTGTTGCATCGTATTGCCTGGCATTGGAAGTAGCGCGCTTTGTTTTTGAGGCGGAACATTTTGAATTACCAGTTATGTGAAGGCTTACAAGCTAAATATATGAATCATTGCGTCTTTTCACTTTCAGTGAGCTACACTCATTCCGTATCATTCACGGAGTGTCTCACGATGATCTTTACTCTCTCGCGATCGCACATTTTTTTTGTTCAGAGCCGCGGTGAAAACACGTGAAGCAGGTGGAGCCCGGTATTTGTCGAAGGAATGCGCCATTGTACTCTTTCAACAGCTGCCCTTTACACTCGATCTTGCGAGGCTTCCGGTTCACGCAGATTAAGGAGCATTCCACTCTCTCTTTTTCAAAAAAGAATATAATAGAGGCTGACGGGTGAACCTCCCACGTGCTACCTACCCACTTTTCTGGCCAGAGTAGGAAGTGAAAATGCAGTCTATGAACAGGGAGTTTTGGTTGCAAAAACCTGCCTACGAGTCAGCCGTCCTGGAATTTTGCAAGTGGTCTTTTCGCAAGTGCTAAATTCTGCGCAGCACAAATAATAAGCCCCTTCACCTTCCTTTTCTCAAATTATTCGCGGGAATAATTTTTCTAGGTATTTGCGATTCGCAACGAACGCAAACGTTAGGCCCTCGCGAAAATTAAGTCGGTTACAGTATATGGCTGGCAATCCGACAAGTCACGAAGAAACTTCTATTGTGAACTGGCCGTCGCTTTAAGAAAGCGGTCGCGAGGAAGCAAGGTGCCCGCGCAGTACAGAAGTTCATCCCGAATACAGCTCTTTCTTCTCCATGTAATGACACATCGCGAGGCGAAGTGCACCGTTGTCAAACGCGCAAATACCGGTCCGAGGTTAAGCCAAATTTAAGTGAAGTTAAATTTGCCCGTCCGACACCCGAATTAGTGCTGTCGCTTGGTTGGCGTCCACAGAAATACTTCGTGATCCTGTGCTTATAATATCGCACCGCTTCCTTAACGCTTTTTTATTATCTCATTTGTTTGCGTGCACACGACCAGAGGCGCGAAATGACAGTTTCATCGTCTCTCTCATTTTAGCGCCACTTCGAGGAAGATCAGTTTGAGAGAAACAGAATGGATGCACGAACTTGATTACTTTTGTATTTTGTAAATAGTGTACAAAGCTCTACCCTGTCCTTTCTCGCTGTCGCTCCCCTCTATACTTCTCCTCACTATCCTCTCCCTTTCCCTTTCGTTTCCGCCGGCTGCAGCTCGGGTGCTTAAGATATTAGATAGCAATTGCCGCGGCCGGCAACACTCTTTTTCTTCACTTTTTATTTTTTAAATAAACCACTACTACCACCACGGCGGCTCCTCAAGTCAACGGCTGTCCCGACGTTGTTTGATTTTAGACGTGTTTGCCCACATTCGGCTTGCTAGCCTAGTATCCGCATCAGATAATCTGAGGAGCACTAGAGCCTCGGATATGTTTGGGTACTGATGAATTAATTTCTTTCTTGCGCAAACAGCGCAGCCGAAGCGAAGAAAGCCGCCTGCACCGCGGCTTTTTCCTGGTAGTTCTACACCTGACGCCACAAAAGGCTCTTCGCCAACCCCTGAGACGCCACTTGACCAGGAAGAGACCCGAGCCGACTGCGATGCAAAATATTTTTGATATGCGCGGCTGACTAAAACGTCAACTAGTTGTTCATCTGCATCAACAGACGCAGTTAAAGCCTTTTGCATGTCATGCACCTTATAAACTCCGTCATGCTCTGGCAGTACAAAACGCATTGCTCTGTAAAGCATACACTGCAGTTAAAATAACCGCTTTGAGCATATGAGACGGCCAAAAAGTAAGTGCTGTCCTAGCTGCACAGTGGTCATTTGCTCTAAAAGCTGCGCTTGTAAGCACAGGCTAGCTCTTTTCTCATTTATATCACTAAGCAAAAAGTGCTCAGAACTGTGAGCATATATGAGAAACCTTATACAGCTCAGCCTGCTAGCGAAAGCACGTTCTAAAGAAGGATACCGGCCGACGCTCCGTAGGCCCGCATTTCAGCGCTTGCCCCAAGATGGCGCCCACGAAGGTCGTGTCTCCACCCTGTACGGCGCAGCGCTGGGCATCGAGGCACCCTAACATGGCCTGCAGTCGTAGCGCCATCAAGCGGCACCCACTGAAACTCCAACACGCAATGTACTGCGAATGTCCAGCAGATGGCATCCGTCTAGTGAATGCAGTGTGGCTCAGAAACCTATCTTCGAGTTACGAACTGAGATATTCATGAATAATTTAATTATGAGGGAGTAAGTTACAGATTTTCTACTTAAAGGAAGTAGCGAAGTTCTCCGGGACGCAATCATCGTTAAGACACAAAACCACGTCTAGTTGCCCGATACACCAAAGCTTTCGCTCTCTAACCAGATTGAAGAGTAGGCAAACCAGAGCTAATTATTGCAACGTGAACCGCCAACTACGAGCAAACCTCAAAACAAGTCTCGGTCACACACCACACACTCTGGCCGGTGAAAGTAGTCACGCATTCAATTCAAAGTAGACCGTTTGAGAAGAGCGGTGCTGCTATAAATGTGAAAATATTTTCAAACATCTCAGATAACGGTAAGCACTTGGTTGTTGTAGATAATTTAATTATAAACACTTTGTTATCTAAGATATCGCAGAACTCATTTGGTGATTTTAAATTATGAACAGAACTAATCAATCTCTCAGAAATTTGTTTTTGGCGTTCCTCAAAAACAACTCAAAACACATTCTTTATCTTTTTCTCATGTATCTAACTCCCTTCAACGTGAACATGAGGATACTTCTTGCAGAGCAGCTGAAGATAAACACAACCAACAAGGGTCCTTTTATGTTGGTTCAAAACGGAGTGTACCTTAGTGCGTTTGAGGACATTTCAGTGGGCCATATTTTTAATACGCCGAGAAGTTATTACCATGTTCGTGTCAAAGAGCAAAGTATTTTAGCTTTATCAAGTTATTATCGATTCACACAAGGTATCATTTGAACGATTACTAGCCCACAGAGTTGGAAGGGGAATGCAAAGAATTATGTGGGCAAATCCTTCCTAAGTGCAAGACGGCACCATGCCTAAAAGCTTTATTGCACGCGGAAAACGCTCAACGCGGAATTCAGGGCGTCTTCCAAAGGATTTATGCGCTGCAAAGTTTTTTTTCTCTGGCTATATTCGAACGTAGATTGCCACGAATACGTTATATTTAGCAGCCGGGTTACTGAAATAGCCCTAGTTCTCATTCTGTTTATGCTGCAATACCTATTATTGAATGTTAAAGTGTATGTCGTTGCGAGTTCTAGGAGTTCCACACGCGAAAGACCAAATACAGTTGGCAACCTTTGTGTCTACAGAATAGTAGGTCAGGCCTACCACTCACTGAGAAAGTAATCCTTATTACCTACAAGCAATCCAAAATTGCGGCTACATTTTGAAACAAATATACCATTACAGTTTCGCCCACTTTGTGTACTGATAATGTGGCGAACAATGCCAATGACCGCTCGGGTGACATGATTTACTATGTCTCGCAGGCCTTTGCCTACCCGTTTACTAGGTCAGGCTACCTCGGCGTAGATAAAGGGATGGCGGAGGTTATGTCAAGACTGTGTGCCTTGCTCAGCGGGCAGACCTGCTCCCTCGGTAATATTCTCAGCACCCTCAGCAGCCCGTATCAGCTGAACGAGGTAAGAATGGAAAAAAGAACGGAAACCTTACTTGTGGACACTGATTTCGAAGCCGCTTGCGCGAATGCCACGCTTGACCTTGCTGAGATTGGTCAATCCTCCTTCTCGAAACACTGGTGCTTAATTTCAGATCAGGATCGAAGTCAACGTATCCCTTTTCGTGCCACGTTAACTTCAAACATCAACCAACTGGCCCTTCAAAGAACACTTCTGAGACCAGGACCGAAGAAAGTTACCTGCAAAAACTGAATAGGCCTACTAATCGGCTTGATATGTGCGACCTTGTATGGGCTGCACTAGCGGTGTGTGCTAAATCTGGACTAAGCGGAAACTATAAAGAGCTTTTCGAGTGGCTAAGATGGGTGACTAAGATGCTGCCCCGAAGGATGAAAATTGACCTCTCGTTTCGTGTTTTTCTGGTCGATTTCTTGGATACCACCTGACACTGCTGAGTCGTGCTTTTCTTCACAAAATGTGAGAGAAATACAAGCAGACAGCAAGATTTTGTTTTATCCACTTCGTTTTTGATTGAGATTGCATATCATGTTTTTTTAAGAAACAGATGGGGCCTATTCATTTTACTAGCACAAAAGTGCCAAATTACTCACAGCGGCTGAAAGCCATGCATTAGCAACGTGTCAGTTAGCACGCCCTTTGTCTCGCACCGGAATTACTCCAAGTGAGTCTCAGCTCTCAATACATGTGTCGCCGGAGTCAAAAAGCATAACTTCGAGCATATCGTATTTTTCAGACACGAATTCCGATGTACTTAGGCCATACTCTATACGGAACCACCCTACAGAACGTCCGTCATTACTATCAGGTAAACATTCACACTTTCCATTAGAAACGAATACGTTGTAGGTTGAGAGATGCGCTTGGATGAATTTTTAAGGTCCAAATAGGAAACTTTGTGAATCGTAACAACCCAAAAATACTTTTTTTTCCGAATTTATGCACGGATTAGGAGTTGTAGATTTCATCAAATATTCTACATTGCTATAGTACACTCAATTCGAAATTGAATGTTCGAGCTCTTCGCTTTTAAAGCTCTGATATCATGGTGCACTAGAAGCAGAGTTTTTGCTACAATGTCCTCACTTTTTAACAGCAATACTACACTCAGAATTGCCCACGCACTGAAAGTAGAAAACGTGATTTCAGAACATCCAGATTATTTTCAATACAGACGCTCGCTTGGCTTAACGCAGATGAATTAGCTAACAGAAATATTTTTTGTCGCAAATAAATTAAGAAAATTAGGCGCATTTCGGAACGCCTGAAACATGAAAGTCCCGCTGGAATTCTCACGCACAGTTAATGAATAGCAAAACGTGAGTCGTTAAGTTGTGTATTCGAGTAGGAGCGCGGCATAGGGAACCTTAGGCTGCTTCGCCAAAAAGGTAAAATTATGGTGTCACTGGTATCGCTGCAATCCTTGAGGACATCTGGTAGCGGAAACCTCGGTTCCGCTTATAGAAACATGCTTTGAGATCAAAAACGAAAACCAGTGACATTTGTTTCATGTGTGGCAGTTCAATGAACATAGCCTTGCAGTCATGCTGAGCAGAACTTGCCACACAAAAGATGTTGCTGGAGATCGTTTCATATGTACACATCGACCGCCCGACGACGCTGTAATGTTAAACTACAAGCAGCCCAGTTCCAAAGACACTTGTCACAGCCTTCATGTTTGAGAAAGCTGAAATTATTGATTGAGACAAGCTCTCGAAGACACCCTGAACACTTGACACCCTGATACCCAAGACACCCTGAAAATGATCGTAAAACATCGGAACTTACAACGCACGTTATTAAAGACGTCAAAGGCGTGCTTTATAAGATCACACAATATCAGCTAGTTGATTTTCATGATTTTTTTTTACGGCCGCTTGAACGACAATGTCAGAGCATTTCTCCTAGTGCGACATGTGATTTCAGAAATGACGTCATTATACACTTGATATAGCTTAGAAGCACAACTGACGAAGGAAACGACAAATTTTACTTTTACAGATGTACCGGGCCAAGGATTTCGTCATGTATGACTACGGCAGAGAAGAGAATAGGCGGCGCTACAATCAGGTACCGGCTTCCATGTTTATATCTATGCAGATATTTTGATGAAGATATTTAATGGTGTCGTAATAAATTATCCTCGCCTAAGTAAAGCTTGTTTACTCGCCAAGAGCTATTCTACATGTCGCAACAGGATTTTTCTTCACCCTCCGCTTACCACCACCTCCTTAAGATTTTCTCTCACACTCATTGCAACAGCGATACCAATTTGTTGCATAAGGCGGATGTTTTATCTGGACAGCCTTACAGGAAAGCTCCGGTAAGCTTTGTAAGAAAATTAAAATGGTCGCCGCTTCACGTGGTTAAACTAAATGTGACTTACGTGCGCCAGCACCTTTGCCCTTCTTCAGCGTCGGTTATCTTTCTGCAGCTCTCTACAACCTTAAAAATTCGCGTAGCAACCTTAATCTTGTAGGAATCTCTTCTCTTTCCTCTTGCGATAAGTCAACTGAGCTGCCCGTTTCGATTTGAGCCGTCATTTTCTCTGTGCGGTTGCATATGAGGCCAGTTGTACTAGATATCTGACTGCCCTTTCCCCCAGTGACTTCATCCTTCGTCTCCTCTTTGTGCCCTCATCGGTCCCCGCATCACGTTTAGCAAGGTTCTACGGTTCTCATCGCTCAGTTTCGACTTACGACCTCGCTGTATCCAATGCATCAGCTGACTCACGTAGGCGCGCACTTATTTTTCTTCCTGTCCAACTCGTCGTGCATGTCGTCCGGCTTTGCAGTCATTGAAAGACGGGCTTCATTTACAATTCAATGATTCACAGTTTGCTGCACTTGACGTTGCTGTTGTTGTTGTTTACCTCAGAAAACATGGCGCATACCCACACGGGAAGATTGGCCAAGGTACAGTGGTGAAGGCCAAGGAAGTATTTGTGCGGGAAAAAAAAATCGTGAAGTCGCGAAGTAGAAAAAAATACATTAATAGTTGAAAAATTTAAATAATTAAACAAGTCGGAAGTAGAAAGAATAGAATAATATACAGTTTTTGGACACGCGGCAGAATTTTATATACCGTAAAGAAGAGAACCGACCAGCTGCAAAAATGTTGGCGCTCGCACCGAACGAGTAGAGAACACGGAGTCCTAACCAAGAACGAGGTACCTCCAAATGCTACTTTCTCTGAAATGCTAACCAACAGCAAGAGAGGAGAAAATGTTCTATTCTTTCAACTTCTTCACATGAGTCATAACGTTTCGCCAATGACTTCATCCTTCGCCTCTTCTTATTTGCATATTCATGTTCACACAACCGCGTTTTTTGTTCTTGTTCTTCACAATTTAACATTTGTTTGGTTTTATGGGGTTAACTTCCTAAAACGACTCAAGCTAGAAGAATGCCGTAGTGAAGGGCTTGGATAATTTTGACCGCATGGGGTTCTTTATCGTGAATTGCAATCGCATAGTACAATGAGCGCCAGCATTACGCCTCCGTCGAAAATGTGACCGCTGGGGTTGGGATCGAACCCGCGGCTTTCGGGTCAGCAGCCGAGCACCATAACTACTAAACCAGCGCAGCGGGTGTTTAACTTCATTTGTGCTCTACTCATGGCTGCGAACAACACCGGGCCTAAAACTACACATGCAGAAAGGGTGCCCTATGTGTAAGGGTACCGTAATTTTCGAACTATAGGCCATACCAGATGTATACTCCGCACGGGCAAATTTCGGCTAAAAATAAAGGTTTCTTCCTAGATAGTCCGCACCCGGTGTGTAGCCCGCAGGGATGGATATCGGGTGAAGAGTTTTTTTAGACGGTCAGCTAGCATATACACTGGGCAAGCAAGCATTTTATTGTCAAGAAGTACAACTGCGTGTTTTTTGAGAATGCATCGATTTCACCGCTCGCTCAAGTATAATCTGAAACACTTTCTGAGGAAAGCACATTAACTCGCTAAATCACTGCAAGGCATTCTCATCAACACCTGACCAAATAATATACGCCTGCACGCAGAAGACACGCGAAAGTTCTCGAGCCCTTTACGGGGACTTTTTAATGCCTGCAACCTCGTCTGTCACTCGCACCTGCTATACCATTTCAGAGATGGCTATTGGTTACATTCTTTCAGATGTCTGGTAGCTATAGCCGCGGCCAATAACCCAGGTAGCTCCGGTGGGTCAGTAAGCTCCACCCCCGAGGGTGGGGCCTGCGGGGGAGCGCCGACCTTCCAGCGTGTAAAAAGTGACGAGAGGAGAGGGTAAGACGCGAAGACGCTGAAATCCAAATTTTGACTACAGAGAACTGTGGTTCTATTAAGCACATTAAAAAGCTCTTGCTGTGTAATATTCGTGAAGAGGGATCCTTAATATCCTCATTAACATTATAAAATCCCTTTCACAGCCCCTTTAACTGTAGAAAGGTTATTAACCAACTAGTTTTTATACTACCACCGACAGGCTCCTGACAGCAATGAAAGACTTGTAGCCGGCCGTTGTTAATAGCGACCACTGTTTAAATAATTTCGAAAATGCGAATTCCCTCCCCGCTGTGACTGAACAAATTTGGCTAATTTTCGCACCATTCTAAAATTTACGCAAAATTAAAAAAAATACGCGAATAAAAAATTGTGAGGACACTTTAGCAACTAAAGTTTTGAGAGGCGAAAGCTGAGGACACTATGCTATGACGACTTCCGGTTAATGTGACGTCACACCATTCCCGTGGTTCCTAATTAATCTAGAGTCATCAAACCGGTCTTCTAGGTTTATTTTTCCGCCTCTATCTGGTGCAGCCGTTGGTTTTCTTCTACCTTTTTTAGTTCCCGTGTTACACACGTGTGACACACTGTGTTAACAGACGACAGTATGAGCGATTAAAAGTGTTCGCCTTAAAATGGTCAGAGTGCGTCAGAAAGCCTTTCGCAAATACTGACATTCGCGTGTTATCTGTGGAACTTGCGCAGACTACGCCCCCGGCCTACCCTCTGGAGCTCATCACAGCACCCGTGGCGCTCTTCTCATCAAAGGGCGACACGGTGGCAGACCCCACAGACGTGGCTCTACTGGCGTCTAGGCTAGGACCGAGAGTTGTTCTCAACTACGTGGTCCCCCAGAAAACATTCCGCCACTCAGACTTCGCGATCGGGTACAGGGCAAACGATATCCTGCACAATGTTGCCATCGACCTTATTCGGCAGTACGCCGGTTCGAGCCACTGACACAACAGCGAGATTGTCAACGAGTCGGCAACTTCTTTTGAGAATAAAGATTTTCTTGGATTGTCTTCGTGTCGTGGCGGCATGCGTGCTTATTCGCAAAACATAAAGAGTGCAAAAATCAGGTTAAAATATTCTTGGGTGCGCTCCTTCTAGACTCCCAAACATTCTAATTTCTGATCTAAGTGTATTGCTTTCTTCGACGCGCTTTCGTCTACAACCTTTAGTAACCATGAAAGCTGGCGCCTGCTTGAAGGCAATATCAGGACTCTAGCTTCAGCCTTCCCTCAAACAGGCTAACGCTGATAAAACTGTAGCGTTCGTAATTCGCAGGAAGACTTGGAATTCTTTATTGCCCTCGGCAGGCTCGGTTACGCTGCCGCAGAGTCGTAGCGAGCCTTCGCATCGAACAATTTTATAGGTAACTCCGACAGCCGAATGAGTGCTTGGTTAAAAACATTTCCACGCTTTTTCGGTTTACAAAATAGGCGTAAGCACGAAATGCCTTGCAAGTAACGAGCAGCGAATTCGACGAGGGCTCATAAAGGGCGCTAGTCTAACTCAGGTATTGGCCAGTTTATTTCGCTGCTGGACGGGTTACAACCTCCGCAGGCTTTCATCGTTCAACCGGGGACACGCGGATGGCCTCACTGCTTACTTTCGAGGATTGTACTCATCTT